>NC_135800.1:9550000-10150000 GCF_051106095.1 Pogona vitticeps
CTAGGTAGACAATACACAGAAGTGGCTGACCACTCCCTTCTTCTGGGAATGCCCTTGGGGTAGTACAGTTTGCCCAAGGCTACATAGGCTGGCTGTTCCCCTAAGAGATAAAATGAGGAATTTAACTCCCAACTCCTATATTCTAATATCAAATAAGCTTATTTAGAAGAATACAGAAAAGACCAAGCCATAGCTGTTGATTATTTTGCTCCTTGACCAACTTTAGGGAACAAATATCAAATATGTCATACATCTTGTCTCTCTCTTTTTTTTTAACTAACTATAGGTTGCATCGCTGTTGAGTTGTCTGTGCTGGTCTTTTACAGTACGCTCAAAAAGTGCCGTTGAGGAGACCTTGCAATTAATCAAGCAAGTTGTTAATGTTTATTTGGGTCCCTGGACTGGAAACTTAAACTTTCACTTCTAGATTCCTCACGTAACCCCACAAGAAAGCAGCACAGCACCCACATGTGGTTATGCAGGTTTCAATAGTGGTGTTTACACTTGCCAACATCACTTTAAACCTGCACAAACAAACAGGAGGAAGGGAAGATCAAATTGCAAAGGAAAACTTTGGTTAAAAGCAGCTCGTTGCCTCTAGCGCGAGAAGTATAAAGCTGTTAGCTGGATAAGAGCCTGCCCTGAAATATGGTGTTTATCTTGACTGCCAAAGGTAAATAAAAAGGTTAAATAAGCTCCCTTCCCTTTTAAAATAAGTAAGTGATTAATAGATCATGCTGCCAAGGGGAATAATTTACCACCCGTTTGGGGCTGTGCTTAATGGGCTTCCCAGGCCTCCACTGTGTTGTAATTCACAAAAAGCTCCCACTTCAGAGAGTGTGTCTATGTTGGGGAGGGGTTGAAGATGCAGAAAGCATTGCGGTGGTGTTGCCAGCATCATTCCCTCTCCTGTGTAAGTCACAAAGGATTTGTTGACCTTTCTGGATTTGAACCTCGGTGGAGGTGGCCTGTCTAAGGCTTTAGACATCGTTCCCGTCTCCTGATTTATATATGCGCTGAACAACAGCAGCGTGATCTCATTCCGCACAGAAGAAATGGAACAGACCTCGTGTTCCAGGCTGATTCTCATTCCTCGTCCTCCCTCTGCTCTGTATTCCTGCTTCTGTTTCCAGAAGAAGAGTGAGGGGAATCTGCCCATCTCAAATGCCTAAAGCGGAACAATTGTAGGACACACCATTTTATGATGATGACAGGTGCCTCCATCTTGGGACTCAGAAAACCCCCGCCTGATGCTCCAGAGAACCTTGACTGCTAGTCTGTATTTTTTCCCCCATTATTGAGCCAGATGGACCAATGACCTGACATGACATACGGCAGTTTCTGATGACACTGCACATTGATCCGAGTGGAATTTTTGTTCACAGAGGCTTATGCTGCAACGTATTAACTTCAGCCTTTTAAGCTGAATGTACTCAGTCGATGTATTCTGAGCTGGCCCGTTAGTTCATTCTTATCCAGGGTTGTCAAGAGTAGATGTGTTACTGTCAAGAACTCTTTTTTTTGTCTTTCTTGAGACTCTCCAGCAGAAGCACTGCTGATTAAACATCACATTAGCTGAAGTCCAGGAGTAAGTCACAACTAGGGTAGCCCCATTGAATCAGTGTCACTTACAGAGGAGTTGACACACCAGTTCCCCTCTGATTCAATGGGCCTGCTCTCATGGTGACTTCATTAGAGTGGTGCCTTGCTTAACGAGGATAATCCATTCAAGCAAAATCGCTGTAGAGCGAAATCCTCGTTAAACGAAAATAAAGAACCCATTGAAATGCATTGAAAACCCGTTCAGTGCATTCCAATGGGCTGAAAATTCACCGTCCAGCGAAGATCCTCCATAAGGGCGGCCATTTTCAGTCCCTGTATAGCGAGGAATCCATCCAAAAACACAGTGGGGAGCCATTTTACACAGTGGGTGGTCATTTTGAAGCCGCCGATCAGCTGTTTTAAAATCGTCATAATGCGAAGAATCAGTTCCCGAAGCAGGGAACCGATCATCACAAAGTGAATTTTGCCTATTAAAACATCGTTTTGTGATCGCAAAAGCCATCGCAAAACAGTCATCGTATAGCGGTTTCATCGTTTAACGAAGCAATCGTTAAGCGAGGCACCACTACTGAGTTTCAGCCATTGTCTACTTGCAGCTCTTAGGATCTGTCCCCCAGGTTGCTCCACAGGAGCTGATTCTTATCCTTCTTTTCTTTTGTCTTCTACTATCTTATTATTTCTATCCCCTGGATCCACTCTTTCTTCTATTTATTTTTTGTACCTGCAAGGCCTGCCAACGTTCTGGTTATTTTTTTTTTATCCAGTGGGTGACTTGCAGCCTCTTTTTCGCTTGCCTTTCCAATTGCACCTTCAGGTTTTTCTGACATGACACAGCTGCACAAGACATCTTTTCACTCATCATTATGACCCCACCAGTCGTCTCCTTTTAGGTTATGTCGTTGGAGATTGGCTTCCTCCCATTTAATACATCCGTTTCAATCTCCTACTCTTCCTGTCCGCTCCAGCTCCCCGTCCTTGTTTGAGTTCCTGCATGTCTCGTTGCTTTAGTAGAAGCCCAACTCTGGGCATTTTGCAGATTAGAACTGAAAGCCCCACAAGAACCTTTATCTTTCAGTTATTTTTCTAGTTCTTTATTTGAGAGAAGTAAAAGGGGAAGATCAACAAAATCAGGGAGGTAAATAAAACAGAGGAGGTAGAAGCAAAGAACAATAGAGGACAGTTGCCCCATTAATAGCCTTTTTGCCCTGCATGCCCTTCTCCTTCTGGACCCCACCCATAAGGTCCATATTGCCTCCAAATGCAGAATGTCTGGGAAACAGCCTTCCAGAATCGTAGATGCCAAGTCAATAGGTTGTTCACATCTGGATTCCTGCTCATGTATCAATCAAAAGAAAAGAAAGACAAATGCTTCATTCAAAAGAAGTGTTTTTGCTAACTTTGCCACCTTTATCTTTTGAGTTTTTCAGATAGGACTGTGGGGCCGTGTTCTAATATTAACCGTTTTCTCAGTTTTACATTGCTTTTTCTGCATGCTGCTGTGGACAAGAGGGAAATCAAACCTCTCCGCCATCAGACACTACAGTCATTCATGACTGCAGAGAGCATGATTGCCCGGTCATATTAATTTGCTGTTTGGTTACTAAAGTAACGATTAGAGATGGGGGTATTCGTATACGAATATCCCCGCATAGGTGGTGTTAACGAGGGTCCGCTCACCAAACCGCTGCCGATGCAGACTGCACGGTTGTATGAATGACTCCGCGGCGCGCAGTCCGCTTGCCACTCCTGGCAGGAGGTGGGAGGACAAGCATTGCTGCAAGGTCGAAGTGTGGCGAGCGGATTGCGCGCTGCGGAGCCCTTCGTAAAATCGCACCATCCGCGTCAGCGGTGGATCGGCGAGTGGACTGACTGGCCCCATATGACTGGACCCTTGTTAACGCCACCTATGCGGGGATATTCATATACCCCCATCTCTAATAATGATTCAGGAAATCTTAACACCACGAGGCTTCCTGACTCCAAAGGTAACAGAGAACCTTCAGGACACAAGCTTGTTCTTCCTGTGTAAGTCTGCTTTCTCAGACATGAAAGTTTGTCTTAGTCACATCTCTTGAATAATAATGCAATTTCAGCTTTAATGATGGATGGTCTATAATGTGTCATTTGTGCCTTAGCCTGTGGCTGTGAAAACGGGCTGTGTTCACAAACCCAGTAAGTCAAAGATGGGGAACCTGCACCTGTGTGGATATTGTAGGGCCACAGTATCCATCTCTCTTATTGGCTTGGGGGGGGGGGACGGCGCACAATTCTCCCACCCCTGCTATCAATTCACTCTGCCTTGCATGACACTTCTCCCTTCTCTTTGCCGTATCCACACACACTGCTCCCCATGCGGTGCCCTCGTTCCGTGAGAAGTACCCCCCCCTTGAAGTTGGCCGGTGTGTGTGTGGGATGTCACGCTGCCCTCCCTTGTGCCCCTTCTGTGCATTGATGCTCTTCCCAGTTCTTCCGCAGCTTCTCCGAAACCCGGATTCAGCCCCTGGCGGGGCCTGTGGTGGAGCGCTGGCATGCAGAGTCGATTAACAAGCTTGTAAATCAGCAAACAGGATTATAAAGGAGACACCTTGATTGAGATGGGTCTTTGGCAGAAACTATGGTAACAGCTGCAGGTTTTATTTTTTTATTTTTTGTTTCCTGCAGACTCTTAGACATGGGAGTGTATGACAGGCTTGTGTGTTTTGTGTTGGACGGACTTTTTTATCTTGCATCGTGTCATTTTACATTGCAGGGCCAGTGTTGTGTTTTTCTCTATTCTTCCACTTAACCCTACTATTATCTAAGGCTCAAGTGTTGATATTTATTGCATTGTCAATTCCTAGTTCCATAAGCTGCCTTTTTTTTTTTCAATCTTAGAAGACAGATAATGGCACCTTCTCTTCCTAAGACCTAAACACAGACCCCTGACCCATCAGAAAAAAAAAAGAAAGCAACTCTCCTATTTTCCAATTAGCCAAAATATCCATTTTACTCTTTGCACTGAGTGAGAACATGGGTTTCTATCCTAGCTTGGTCGGCCACACTTCAGCCAGCTCCAGCCTTATGTTTTAAAACCCCGTGCAGGTTCTAGGTAATCAGAAAATGCAATATCCCTGTCGCCAGCTCTCGAAGACTTGCCGCTGGGGTAATTTGAGCTGTCAGCGCCATCCATCATGGAGACGCAAGCGGCAACCCAACGCAAACGGAGAGGCGAAAAGTGGCAGGCAGCTGTGCAACAGGCCAGACTCAAGTAGAAACATGTCCCTTCTTGCCTTTTGGGGAGAGAGAGAGAGCGCGTGTGTGCGTGTACACACAGGTGGAGGGACAGTCTATTAAACCCTCCTTTGGTCAGCAAATTGTCTTGCCTTCCACCAGCTAATTAGCTGCTTTGGATGAATATTAAAACACGGGAGCTATTTTCAGTCTTCTGGATTTCCCTTGTTTTCCTGGACAAAACAAGGGATGGGAAAATTCATGCTCTACGAGTAGATTCGTTGCCTCAAGGAGAGATGTACATTCGTGCCCCGCTTTACGATTACCTTGCTTAACGGCGAATCCGCTTGACGGTGAGGTTTTTGCTATCACTTTTGCGATCCAAAATGATGATTCCAATGGGTTTTTTCGTTTAACAATGATTGGTTCCCTGCTTTGGGAACTGATTTTCGCTTTACGACAATCAAAAACAGCTGATCGTCAGGTTTCAGAATGGCCACCGGCTGAAGAAAATGGCCTCCTGCTGTGCTTAGGGACAGATTCCTTGCTGCACAGGCATGGAAAATGGCCGCCCCTATGGAGGATCTTTGCTGGACTGTGAGTTTTCAGCCCATTGGAACGCATTGAACAGTTTTCAATGCATTTCAATGGGCTTTTAAATTTCGCTTTACGACGTTTTCGCTCTACAGCGATTTCGCTGGAACGAATTAACGTCGTTAAGCGAGGCACCACTGTATATAAAACTGGGGGTTGGTGGCGATGCAGTGGCCCATTACAGACAGAACTGATTCTTTGAGAGCTTTCCTTGATTGGGCTTCACTAAGTGATGTCCTGTGGCGATGACTCTCCCAGGGGGCACACAACAACTCACGTTGTGGCCTTGCTTCTGGAAATGTAAACAGTCTACTTTTTTTCTGGTGAAGGGGAGATGCCCTCAGTAGTAGGGCTTTTGCAGTGGGTCTCTCTCAAAATAAAACCAGATTGATTAAAACATGGGTCTGTAAATGCACTTAGCGTATTAAATATTATTGGCTGCTGTTGTTTTTACGAATGTGGAAGCAAGCACAGCAAAGGGCTTTTTAAAAGGTTCCACCGTGAGGTTGTGGGTTTTGGGTTGCTTCCTCATCCTCCAGCATTTTTGTTTTACTTTCCTTGCCATTTTCACAAGCGCTCGATCGCTGCTTGGCAAGAGACAACTCTATGCTTTCCTTGAGGTTCATGGCTTGGTCTATCGATCTATCAGTCTGTCCTTCACTATAGAATGCCCTTCTACCGTTCTGTCAAAGGTGTGTTCAGCCTTTACTAAGGCGGTAGTAGAATTGATCTCGCATGGCAGTTAGGGTCACCCAGCTGGCGGGCCATCTCTTTTCCACCTGTGCTTTGTATAAATTCATTTCATGCAGTCTTTCCCCCAGTGAAGGGACCTGGGGTGGCTGACAAATCAGTACTGAGCAGAATCATTAGAGATGGTTTTCAGTTGTAGATCCTAAGTTCTGAGATGCAGACAAGACCTTCTAGTCCTTGAAGCAAGCCAGACACCAAAGATGCATGCCATCTGCTGAAAACAAAGTCCTTGACGTGCACGGGTGTGTGTGCATGTGTTACATAAACCAGATTTCACCCAGAATCGTAATTCTCAGATAAATCATAATTTTATTAATAGCCACTGCATGGCTTTGACAGTTGCTTCAAAGTTCACAGCAGTAGCTTCCTTGCTGGGTTGTTGGTGGTCTGGGCAATATCAGGAGGGGGACTGCCAGCAAATCACTGTGCAAACTTGCTGGAACCTTGTCAGAAGGCTTGAGTTGGCAACCAACCAGATTAATGGTTTATTTCTCATGGGCCGGAATTTCCTTCCCTCCTACCCCGCCAACTTTTTTCAACACTTTCCCCCCACCCGCCGCCTTGTTCAGTTTTTGTGTTCTCTGGAAGATCATTTTTGCAGAGGACAGAAATGCTAAGGAATGATAGATCTGTGTCTAAATGAGGGAAATATTGGGAACGGTATCCATAGGTGTGCCTAAACACCTCAAAAAGAAATAGCATATTGTGGAATATGATCCTGGAATGGGTGGATTCAAATGGATACAAGCATTGCTCTCGCTCCCCCTTTTAAAAATTAACTTATTAATGATAGTGACTTCCCAAATTAGTAAATATTATGGCGGCCTTGATATGACAAAAAAAATATCTCAGCTTTTGTGAAACCTCTGGAGAACATCATGTCGCTTTCAGAAGTAAGTGATGAGAGAGAGAGAGAGAGAGAGAGAGATGTGTCCTAGCAATTGCCATAAGGACTTGTACTTTTTGTTGTGTCTCCCTCCCTCTCATTTTTTAAGTTCACCTGGCTCTTAAAATTTCAGCATTACTGCAAGCAAGAGACTTAGGTTACCTAAACATAGGTGGGGGGGGTCCAGGAACGGGCTTGTGGATGAGGTGGTCTCTCTCACGCGCCCCCCCCCCCGCCCTGGTGCCTTCTTGCTCTGAAAACTGTCACTCACTCTTGAGTTTCCTTCTCTGCAGGTGGGATCGGGTTTGGCCGTGCCAAAGGCAACTCCGGCTCGGAAGCAGATGATGAAACTCAGCTGACCTTCTACACTGAGCAGTACAGGAGCCGTCGGCGTAGCAAAGGTAAGGAAAAGAGCAGGTCATGGAGCGCCCAAATCGTTTTAGACGTTTTAGATCATTTGGCACAATGTCGCCGAGATGGTGTTCGTTTTGAGCCAAAGCCGTCTCCGCACCTCGTATTGTTTCAGCTCCTTGCTTTTGGAACCAGCGTTGGCTTTATTTGTTCTTAATGTAGAGAGAGATATGTAGAGAGAGATATTCAGTCTGCAATAGCTGAATACCATCACTGTGCTCTTATAAATCTCTTCCATTTACACCCTCCTGCTTATCTGGGAGTCTTTAGAGACGGTGGCACGGGGGAAGCTCCCTTGCTTGTCTTGGTCCACATTGGCCTCTTTTGCAAAATGAAAAAAAAAAGTGCAGCAAAGATGTTAATCAGTAGCATCTCTAAGCCTTAGTTCTCACCACCAGAAAGAAAGAAAGAGATTGGGGATCATAAGTCATTTCTTTGTATGGTGTGTCTTTGTGGGATGTCAGCTATTAGAAAGCTGTTGCTTGGGATAATATCCTGAGGTTCAGTAGAGTTCATATTCTAACTACTAATTTCAGCTTCCTCCCCCTTTCACTCTCTGCTTCTCCAGGGAGTCTTTCTAGTCAGTTTCTGTTTCTCTGTGACCTAATGGGTCTCTGTCTGTAAAGCCATATTTCTTAACGGCCCGGTAAGTAGAGCATTCATACCCTTTCCCTCTGCTATCTTTGCTGTTCATGTCTTCCTGGGAGAAAATTTTCCATGATGAATGCAATGAATCTTTTCTCTTTCTGTGTGCAAGACATAATTAACGTAAGGGAGGGACTAAAGAATAAAGAAATAAAATGAAACGTATCATTCTACTTAGTGCTGCAGCGGAGAACAGTAATTGGGAAGCCTCCTAATTTCTGCTCAGAAAGCTCCTTTGCTGGAGACAACTAGTCGCTCAAAGGGACCACTGTTCAGGTTTTCTAGAGGGCCCTGTGTCGTCGTTGTTTAGTTGTTAAGTCGTGTTGACTCTTCGTGGCCCCATGGACCAGAGCACGCCAGGCCCTCCTGTCTTCCACTGCCTCCCAGAGTTAGGTCAATTTCATGTTGGTTGCGTCGATGACCCTGTCCTACCATCTCATCCTCTGTCATCCCCTTCTCCTCTTGCCTTCCCACTTTCCCAACATCAGGGTCTTTTCCATGGAGTCTTCTCTTCTCATGAGAAGGCCAAAGGATTGGAGCCTCAGCTCCAGGATCTGTCCTTCCAGCTCTAGGTGTTAGTTGGAGGATTTATCTTCTTTTCTATCCTGGAGAGAAGGACCAGGAGAGGAAAGAGAGAGGGAGAGAGACAGAGAGAGAGAGAGCCCAGCCCGACGACTGACAAGAAGACACTACACAGAACATTTGGGTTTATAACACTTTTCATGTGACATTTATTGCTTTCTTTCAGAAGGCAGCAAACAACGAAGGCACCCAGAGGACCCTTCCCTTCTGTCCAAACTCCCTCCCACATAAAGGACTCTTCCCCGATAGTTGATCTGTCTCTCGGTCAGAGCGGTGGGAGCAACGTTGCAGCGCCGATCGAAGCCCACACTCTAGGCAGAGAAGTCCCAAGCAGGGGTCAGAGTCCATCTGTGGCCACGCAGGAGGGAATGCTTCTTTTCCCGTGTGTCCAGTTTTGTCCATCGGCCACAGACTTGGCTTGAGCCAACCAGCTTCCACTCTTCTGGTCTGGAAACAAGTCCCAATTTTGCACGTCCTCTTCCACCTGCAGCTCCTTCCAAACGGGGAAACAGGCACGTCTTGCTCCCCTCTGCAGATTTGCCTCAGGCTCACCATCCCGTCTCTCTTTGCAAGTCTCCACCTTCTTCTTTTCAGGCCTGGGGGGCTGGTCTTTCTGGAACCCCCCCCCAAACACACGCTCTGTCCCTCATAACACGGTGATCCCAGAGCGTTCCCGGAGAAGAGGCCAGGGTCGCCTCGTCTGCCGCAGGAAAAAAGGAGGACTGAACTTCCCGGGACAGCAGGAGGAGGACGGGCGCCCCCCCCCCCGGGAGCACGAAGACCCGGCTGTTTGGCCCTCAGACACCGAGTCACGCCTTCTGTTCCTCCTCGCAGTCGGCCTCCGAAGCTCAGGGCTTTTTTCCTTCTCCTCCTGGAACGTTCCTGCCAGTTGCTCAGCTTCACCTTCTTCCTTTCACCCCTTGCCCCGTTTCGGGCTGGACCGTCTGCCCACCACCAGCACCCAGGCACAGGAAGGACCTCGCTTTCGCTGATCTCCCGGTGGAGGGGCACCATCAGCCAGTCCCTGGGAGGGGGAAGACAAGGAGAGCATTGATGGGGGGGGAGCTAGGCACCCCTCACCTGCAGCCGGGCAGACCCCACCACCACGTGGCCACCCCCGGAGATGATGCTTTCCTATAAAAGGACGGAATCAGGGAGATTGAAAGGTCAAAGGAGACCTTTCAAACTCCACGATTCCATCCTTTTATAGGAAAGCCGGGGGGGTGTCCAAGGAACATTTCCTCCGGTGGGCAGCCTTGGTCAAGCCAGGCTGCCCTTGTGTTTTCTTCAGCCCCCCCCCCAGCCTTTCCTTCTCCCGGGGCTCCCTTTCCCACCATCCGGACTCCCTGCTTCCTTGGAGGGAATTCCCTCCCGGATGCCCTTCGCTGGCTTTCCTCCGGGTCCCCTTTGAAAACACAGCCGGTGACCATCACCTCTGCCTTCGCCCTCAAACTCACCCGGGAGGGGGTCTCTTTTCTCCCCATCCTCATGCCGAGGGTGGGGGAGCGAAGGGGGCAAGAGCCGGACACCCTATGCCTGCCTGCCCAGGCCCCCGCTGGGGGGTTGTGGGCTCCCTCTCGCCCACCATCCCACTAACCTCACCTACCCACCTCCCTTGGAAAAAAGGAACCAGGCTCTTGGGCTTAGATAGAGATAAAAAAATCTAATTTGATTTTTAAACATTTCAACATTCATATAATATGGAAAAGAAGGGGGGAAAACGGGGGGGGGCAGAAAAGGAAAGGAAGGGATGTCGCCGGATTCTTCTTCTTCTTCTTCTTCTTCTTCATCATCATCTTGGGAGTTCTGGAAGAGAAAAGGGGAGTCCGTGAGGGTCCTGGGGAAGCGGCTGAGCCCCCACCTGCTCTGCTTTCTGTGGGGAGACCCGGCCTCCCCCTCTGCTCGGCTGGCCTTGCTCTCCCCTCCCCGACCCACCCACCCTGCCCCACTTTCTCCTCTGGAAGGGGGCCGGGGTGGAGGGCACAGCTCCCTGTGCCCCCCCCGCTCCGATGGGGAGCAGCCCTCCGCAGCCCTCGCCTTCCTGACCTGCATCTACACACCTCTTGATTTTCTATGGTGCCGGTGTGCAATCCATTGGTTCCTCCCATCCATTGGCTGGCACAGCTCCTACGGAAAGAAAGAAGGGACCCAGGTCTACCAGCGGAAACAAACGAACCAGCAAACTGACGAACCTCCTGGGGTTGGTCCCTGGGAAGGGGCCGAGTGGATGGAGACCCTAACCCTGACCCCAGCCCCCCTGCCCAAGGCCGTACCTGGAAGAGCCGAGGCTGCCCGTTTTGATCCACCGAAAGGAAAGGATGATGAACCCAACCGCTGTCCTTTGGCCTTCCTTTTCCTTTTCCTGCAGAATGAGAAGGGTGTGTGTGTGTGTTAGGAGATCAGTCGCGAGACGGGTCCGGCAGGATTTGTTCCTGTGGTGGGGGAAGACCCGTCGTTCAGCCATGGGACCTCTGCAGGGGCACTGGCAGATGGACTACAGTGCCCATCATCCCTGACCACTGACACCTTGGCCACAGGGGGCTGACCTTGATAGGACACAGCCACCCTCTCCCTCCACAGAGAAGGAGGAGATGCTAGGAAGAAATGCTGGGGGTGTGTGTGTCCCTGGTCTGCTACCCTTCCACCTCGGCCACAGGTCTCCCTCAGACCGATCGACCGCCCTCACCTGGGCTGGATCTTCTGGCGGGCGACGGAAGGCGCGGTCCTGTCGTCATCTTCGCCATGCTTCCGCTTCCGGGACAGGGAGGGAGGAGGGTTGGGGCCAGGAGGGTTTAGGGTGGAAGACACCCGGGGAGGAATTGTAGGGGGAGGAGGAAAGGGGACAGGAGGCATGGGGAGGGGATTTGGAAGGGCAGGAGGACAGAAAGGGCCAGGAGAGAAGAGAGCAGAATAAAAGGGGGCAGGTGAGATGGGGACAGGATGCAGCCGGTTGGGAGAGAAGGGGTTGGAGGACATAAGGCGAGGACGATGACAGGCAGGAGAGAGGCGGAGGGCAGGGACCCGACGAGGTGGACTGGCCAGGACGAAAGGTTGCCTTGCCCTACAGAGGGGGAAAAAGGCATTCTCAGTGATCAGGAGCCCCCCCCCTGAAAAAAAAATCAGGTCAAATCAGAGAGGAGCCCAGGAGCCCTATGGCCCCCACCCAGGTTCTTCTGTCTCCGCCCCCCCCATCCACAGCCACCCCTCATGGCCCTTTGTGGAGAAGGCTGGTGGGGCTTCAGAGGGTGGGGGGCACCGGCCAGAAAGAGGGGCCCCTCCCACCATCACATCCTCCCCCTCACACCCCCTTGGTGCTCCTTCTCCAGGCTCAACCCTGGCTCTGCCCTCCCCCTGGAGAGACGTGGGGGGCAGGAATTCAGCAGGAAGGGGCACTTTGGGGGCCCCCAGGGAGCCCAGGCTGAGGGGGTCCTTGCATGAGACCAGTGCTTCTGGCCTCTCTCAGGGGCCAAGAGGCTGGAGGGGGACATTGCTTTGTTGGGGGGGGGGGGGTTCAAGGCAGCATGCCCTTTCTTACCTCTCCGGATGGGGGGGCCTCCAAGAGATGCGGGAGGCTGTGGTGTGAAGAGGCGGGAGGGTTACAGGCCGTGGGCGGCTGAGCCGGAGGGGGACGCGGGGCCGGAAGAGGCACGGGGGTGGCGAGGGCTCATAGGGGAACCCTCGCCAGTCCTCCACCAGCGCCCAGAAGCCCACCACTACGCCCAGCAGGAGCGCCGTGTCCCCCAGCCCCACTCCGGCCACCTGGGCAACCACCAAAGTGAAGGCCAAGGTCACGGCCACGGTCGCCGGTACCAACAGCCGCCGGAGCAGCAGAGCGCGGTCCCTCCAGGGTCCCGCCAGCAACACGTAAGGGACCGGCTGTCCCTGGGCGGCCGCCTCTTTCGCCGCTGCCAGCATCTCCTGGGCCTTCCTCTCCATCACCTCGGCCGGGGCGGGCGGCAGGTTCCACACCACCCCCCAGCACGCCATCGGGAGAGCAGGGGGCGAGGAGGAGGAGGAGGAGGAGGAGGAGGAGGAGGAGGAGGAGGAAGAAGAAGAAGGACCAGGGGAAAGGAGAGCAAAGAGGAGGGGGCGAGGAGGAGGAAGAGGAAGAGGAGGAGGAGGAGGAGGAGGAAGAAGAAGAAGGACCAGGGGAAAGGAGAGCAAAGAGGAGGGGGCGAGGAGGATGAAGAGGAGGAGGAGGAGGAGGAGGAGGAAGAAGAAGAAGGACCAGGGGAAAGGAGAGCAAAGAGGAGGGGCGATGAGGTAGAAGAAGAGGAGGAGGAAGAAGATGGACCAGGGAAAGGAGCACGAAAGAGGAGACAAAGATGAGCCACGAGAGGAGGAGCTGGGGAAGGGACCTGGACCCACGAAAGCAGCGTGGCCGGAGTGGCGGTTCAACTGTCAGTCTGTAGAACTGTAGGCGGGACATCTGGTGGGAGCATCTTTGGTTGCCTTAGCAACGGTGGAAGCTTCAGCCGCAGGGTGGGCGGGCCTTCACTTAAGCCCCGCCCCTGGCTGTGCCCACCTGGCTGCTCTCGGGCTTCTGCACCTGGGATGGAGGAGGGTGGCCGAGGTGCTGACCCAAGGCATGCTGCCGCCTGAGATTAAGGGGTGGAGCAGGTATCCATGCTTCGCTTTGAGGAACTGCCGAGAGGGTCCTCAGAGGCAGGAGGCAGCTGAGGGAGAGAATACCAGACACACCTAGATGGCTCACCCCTTTCTGGTTTTGGCCACTGGCCAAGAGGATCACCCGCCCACTGACCCCTTGCCAGAGAAATGACAATTTGAGGACTACTGGGGTGTCGCTGTCCATTTTGACACACAAGCACTTGTTGCAACAGCATCCCAGCCGCCCTGCTCGATCAGAGTTCAAAAGCCGAGGGGCAGCTCCGTGGATTCCTCACCAAACCCTGTTTGAGCAGCTTGTTGTTGTTGTTTAGTTGTTAAGTTGTGTCTGATTCTTCGTGACCCCATGGACCACAGCACGCCAGGCCCTCCTGTCTTCCACTGCCCCCAGAGTTTGGTCAAATTCATGTCGATCGCTTCGATGACACTGTCCAGCCATCTTGTCCTCTGTCGTCCCCGTCTCCTCCTGCCTTCACACTTTCCCAACATCAGGGTCTCTTCTCATGAGATGGCCAAAGTATTGGAGCCTCAGCTTCAGGATCTGTCAGCACCCAGGCTTGATTTCCTTCAGAATGGAGAGGTTTGTTCTCCTTGCAGTCCAGGGGACTCTCAAGAGTCTTCTCTGAATTACTCAAGCCCCTTTGCCAGGACAAGGCAGCAATCTGTGAAGGGGAGAGGACCCTGTACCATTGTCATTTGGAGTATGATGGCCTCGGGTGTATTGCTCGTAGTTTAGTGCTTCATACATTATTGGCACAGGATAGAGGATGGTTCCTGAAGAGAGAAAATGGCCCATTGGATGGGAGTGAGATGCTCTGATGGGTCTTTTAATCACGTTCAGCTTCTTTCATGCTGTGTTGCCTGGTCAACCAAGAGCTTTCTTCATCTGAAGCTGTTCTGTCTCCTGTTCTGGATTGGGCAGGACATTATCGATGCAAAGCACAGGGATTCCGGTTTCATTGCCTGAGGTTAAGAAACACAATGCAAATGGGATTTGCAGAAGTGTCAACTCATAACTCAGCCTCAGAAGGACTACTGTACTTAGGTTTACAATCAACCCATGTCAGTAAGTGTTACATTTCCCCCAGTACAAAAAGAGCCGGTGTCACTGAACACCCGGATGTTGTTGCATCCTTCTGTACCCCCCCCCCCACACCATGTCTGTTTTCTCCTCCATAATCTGGAAGTGTTGCTTGTTGGTTTAACACACTGAACCAAGACGTCTCTGTGGTCTCTGGGGAGCCTTATTATTGCCTTATAAACTGGCACTGCCATCCCATCATATCCTAATTAAGACCATGGGGAGTTAAGTTCCTTTTGTCCAGTGATACATTTTATGCTCTGCCTTGCTCAGATAAGGAGGTTCGCTTATTCTTCAGATTTTTGCAACGGATTTCCCACAATATATATTTTCAGCTGTTTTTTTTAAAGGTCAGGGACACCATCACCTTGACTACAGGTGCCTGATTCTTCCTTTGATGTACTGTAATATAGTATTACAAATTAAGGAGGCCCAATTATTAGCTTTTTTTAAAAAAATAGCTGCTGTTTGTGTCTCTTTCTCCTGCTTGTAGATTATTCCATGGAGTGTTTGGCAAATACAGACATGAACTTTGATTTGCTTCTGTAGGTGGTGTTTAAAACAAGGGTCCTTATAAGGGAAAATTGGGGTATTCAGAATCAGTTACACAAACACGGAAAATTCCTTTTGATCCCCTCCTGCCCTTGGAGGCAACAGACACTCCGGATTTTAGAGGACAGCAAAAGAGAGGCAGAATGGTAGAGAACAAGCGCGTGCACACACACACACACACACACACACACACACACGTGTGTGTACTTCACCCCCCTCTTTGTTGTCTTTGTTGTCCCCATGGCTATCCACCAACTCCGTCAGCCATCCTGTCACTCACACAAGCATGGGGAGATGATGGGTTGGGTAGATGATGCATTGGGCAGATGATCCACCTTACATGGATCCTACCTTAAGTGGTAGCTATGTCCATGAACTTGTCTTAGCTTTTAAAAGAAAAAAAAACAATCTGTCTTAACCAAGAAGAGGCTGGTGCACCATGGTGAGAGCCCACGCTTTGTCTGAAGAAGGTCCCAACTTGAACCGCTAGCATTTCAAGGTTGGTCTAAGCAAGAAAGGTGCCTGGAGAATTCCTGGAACCCAGTGACCCTCGGGCCAAGTCATTTTGCTTCTGGAGGCAGTAGAGAAGATGGACCTCCTGCTCCACGTACAGAAGTTGATTTAAGGCCGTTGCATCTCACGTCCCCTGTGGTGGTGACGGGACACTCGCTTCCATTGTGTCTGGGGGCAACAGAATAGATGGTGCGGCATCGGGCAAGCCGCTCTTGTCTGGCAGGATCATAACTGCTGCTCTCAATCTTCCAGCACCTGCTCACTAAGGAGGCTCCCTCACTGTTTCTAATGGTAGAGCCAGCCTTATCCAGGCTCCTAGCTGAACCATTTCCCCCACGAGTCTGTCTTCTCAGCTGCCTATAGAGGCCAAACATGTTTTTTGTTTTAAACTTCAGTTAGTCCGTTGAAGTGAAAGCGGTGACGTGACTGATGACGGCTATATAAGCATGAGCATTTGCAGAGTACAGTGGTGCCCGCATAGCGACGTTAATCCGTTCCGGATTAATCGTCGCTATGCAGAAACATCGCTAAACGGGACGGAAAAAGCCATAGGAACACATTAAACTTAGTTTAATGCGTTCCTATGGCTCCCAAACTCACCGTTCAGCGAAGTTCCTCCATAGTGCCGCCATTTTCGCGCTCTCGGTAAGCAAGGGCAGGGCGCGAAAACACTTTCGGCGGCCATTTTGGGCACCCGGCGGCCATTTTGGAACTGCTGATCAGCTGTTTAAAAAAAACATCACAATGCGAAGATTGGTAAGCGAAACGCTTACTGATCATTGCAATGTGATTTTCAGCCATAGAAAACATCGCAATGCGATCGTAAAAACGATCCCAAAATCCGCATCGCTATGCGGATTCGTCGTTAAACGGTGCACTCGTTAAGCGAGGCAACACTGTATAGTCTGCGCCATCTGATGAGCAGTGTAACCTACAGGCCCATGACCCATAGTTTTGATTCTCCTCTATAGAACAGGCAACCGAACAAAGAATCCAAGAACTTGACGGCTCACATTCTCAGCACTGCCATATGCAATGAAATCACGTATAATCCAGAACACTTTTGTCAGAAGCTTTCGTTGCCTGGGAGCGTTTCAAAGTGGGAGCTTCACGGGGGGGTAGGAGATGCTTCTTGTTACCCATCTGTGTGGTTGATGATCTTACCCATTCGGACCGTCCCGTTCTTCTACGGATTCCATATGTATGTTTGCATGTATACATAGTCCCTCTCTGTGTGTGGAGAGAGAAGAGCGAGAGAGAGCGTTCCCCTTCACTCTTAATCTGTGTCTTCCCATAAATCATATGTGATGTGACATGGGCCAGTGGTCATAAAAAACGTTCCCACAATTATCACGTGACTGTGGTGAGGCATAGCTGCCTGAGAACGTCAATGCCCCTCTTTTTAACCCTGCATTCTTGCGCTGATTATGAATGATAGAAGTGCACCATCTTCAGTTTACCATCTAACGGCCAGATGGGTGGGGGGTAGGAAAAGCAGATGGTCCCTTCAGAAGAGCATCCTCAGCAGATCCCAAGGACCGCCGTAGGTCATGGCAGAGGAGTCTGTTCCTGGGATGAACAGAATTCAACAGAGAGACGTGAACGTTAAGGTCCTTAGTGGAATTTCATCACCCACCTAGGAGAGACCCCAGTGCAGAAGAAGAGAGCCTATGCAGGAGGCGTCGGGATACGGGTAGTACCTGTTGAAGAGAGCCAGATGCTAGACTGCTATCTCTGTGTAACATCCTTGCTTAAAGCAGGACGAGCAGCCGTCTGGAATGGATAAGACTCTCCCCCGTTCTTTCCTCTCTGAGTCTCCAGATGACTTGATAAGGCAATAACATGTACCTCTGAGTCAGGGTGTCCGCTGTCATATCTTCCCCCTCAGCTCTCTCTCTCTCTCTCTACCTGCTTTTGATTAAAAAAGGTGGCCCTAGAGCCCTCTGTACCGTACAGGAAAGAAATAATTGATTACATATTATGACTGTGTGGGTTGTCACAATGGTTTTCTGATGGTTAATTCTGCAGGAAAACATACTTCCTCTGGTGACGGTGTGGAATTCTTCCTTCTGAATATAGTCTCTCTTTTTTTTTTTAACAATTGGTTACACTACATTTTCATCTCCTTCAAATTCAAGGTGAAGGAGTGGCAATCTAACAGGACTTCACAATGTTGTGATTAGACTACAAGGCCTACAGTCCTTGACCGTGGGCTGTGCTGCCTAGAGTTTAAAACAATAACCACCAGGTCACCTTGTGTTAAAATGCAATATGACTCTTTTGCCCCCCATGTCTAGTTCTTTACCACTGCATGGCCTTAAAAAACATGCTAAATTAAGTGACCTGGAGGCCGTGTACAACTCTTGAGAATCCTCCATGTGGTTGATAGATGTGTCTGCAAATGGAATAGCTTTTCAGTCTGGATTTTAAGCCTTGGAGTTGATGGTCACCCTGACAGTTGAATTCAGGGAACAGTTGTAATGTGATAACAGCTCATATGGGAGATGGGTGGGAAAGTGAAATCCATAAGCCAGCCACATATTTGTCAGTGAGAGAATCTGTCCGTTTCACTTCGTCCTTCTTTCCATCTTTGTTTCAAATCTGTTGCCCTTTACCTCTTTCATACAGGATCTGCTCCCCCACTTTTTCACTAAATAACCTTGAGCAGGAGTTCCGTCTGCATTGCCCCAAACGTCGGGACTGTTTTCATCATGGAGAGCAACTTGTATTACCTGCCCAGCGTTTAGGTGTTAAGACCATTAAAAAACATTAGGGTGGGGAGCGGCAGCCCTAATTCCACGCTAACATGCTTGAAAAGGTAGTTTTTTTAAACCAACACTTTAAAGAAGGAAGCGTTCAAAGCCTTGGATGGACAAACCAGTCCATGTTGGCTTCACCCAAATCAATACTTCTAAGTTTCCCTTCCCGATTCTGAATCTTATTTAAAGAATATAGAAAGCAATGATCTCTAAGCTTGGGTAGCCCAGATGTTCTTGGACTGCAACTCCCAGAAGCCTTTACCACTCGCTGCGCTGGCCGGGATTTCAGAGAGTTGCAGCCGAAGAACATCTGGGTTACCCAACTCTGGGAAACCACTAATCTAAAGTGACATTCTCCGCCGTCCTTAAGCGCATCTTCTGCCCTGACTTGCCACCGTTTGTGCTGGCTAGAGCGGATGGAACTTGCAGGGCACGCGTTCGAGCAAGGAGCGCCTCCCCTTTGCGTTCCTCCCCACCTGCAACCAGATGTGGTGGGAAAGGCAGTTCCAGAACTCCCCCCCCCCACCCAGTCTCAATCCAGACAAAGAGAACTTCCCGTAATCATCCCCCTTCCCTTGTTTAGCGTAGCAGTGACTGCCCTGCCTCTAAGAAGCAGCCTCTTTTAAGTTTCTCTGGACCGTGATAGAGATAACAACATTTACATCTGTTCCCGGAGGCCTGGGAATTTATTTATTTATTTATTTATTTTATTGTATCTGATACAGACTCGCCAAAGTAATTGAGTGTTGGAGAGTGAAAAAAAATTATCTCGCCGCCTTGGTTCTTATCTTGACAGCAAAGCAACACATTTAATTTAATTTTGTTCCGAAGCGTGCTGGTAACAAATTTTTGCTAATCGTTCTCCACTCTCGCCCACCGAACGAATGGTAACAAGCTTCCCCCAACTCCATCCACAAAGGCAGCAACATACAAACATACATTCCAGGGAGGGAGGGAGGCTGTGGCATCGTTTTTTCTTCATTTCTTCTTCTCCTTTTTCTTCTTCTAACAAGCAGGCTGGACTTTTATGTCTGCGAGGAGAAGTCAAGCCCACACCCTAGTGGGCAGCAGAGCCCAAGAAGATGACGGTGGAGGATGATAGCTGGCTTGTACCACTTGTTAACATGCCCAGTCACATCTGGGGTTGCAAGCTACACAAAGCTGGGTCTCAGCGCTTGGATGGCAGACAAAAAAAAAAAAAAGGAACATTAGGGATTTACAAAGGAGGGCTAGGATATAATCCTGTCAACTATTGCTGATGATGCTGGGTCTAATGGATGTCTAACTCAGTATAAGATGGCTTCCTGTTACACTAGGATTTCAAATACAGTTGCTCCTGGATCTATTTCTTAGATGTGTAGAACAATCCTTCAGAGAAGGAGATGATCATGGGAGAACCCACAACAGTTGCTCTGCCACACTGTTTTGGAAGGGGGGGGAGAACTGGCTGGATAGCTCAGTGGTTTAGGTATTTAACTGCAGAGCCAGAGGTTGGGAGTTCGATCCCCCCCCTCAGGGCCTCCTATGAGTAGAGCCAGCCTGGTTGGCCTTGGGCAAGCTTCTCGATCCCAGGATGCTCCACCCAAAAAAGAGAACAGCGAGTATTCTCTATCTGGAAAACCCTGAAAAGGGTTGCCATAAGTCTGAATTGACCTGACAGCACATTATTATTATTATTATTATTATTATTATTATTATTATTATTATTATTATTATTATTATTATTATTATTATTATTATTATTATTATTATTATTATTATTATTGTTATTGTTGTTGTTGTTGTTGTTGTTGTTGTTGTTGTTGTTGTTGTTTTGTTTTGTTTTGTTTTGTTTTGTTTTGTTTTGTTTTGTTTTGTTTTGTTTTGTTTTGTTTTGTTTTGTTTATTATCATTATTATTATTATTATTATTATTATTATTATTATTATTAGTAGTAGTAGTAGTAGTAGTAGTAGTAGTAGTAGTAGTAGTAGTAGTAGTAGTAGTAGTAGGGAAATGGTGGGGGTAAGTCTTTGCTAAAATGTTTTGCATGATATTTTAATATTTAAATCCTTTCCCTCTCGCATCCATCCTGTGTGTTTAGTCTTGGTCCATCTGTCGTATTTAGCGAGGGTCACCTTTTCAGTCACTTGGAGGACTTCATTTCTGAGTTGATTAATTGAACAGATTTACCCCTCCCCCTTGGGAATTGGGAGATGGTGCTGCCATTTCTTAACGTTTTAAATGATAACATGTAATAAATACCTTATGAGTTTTCCCAACACTCCGATGAAACAGCCTTCCCTTTATCATAAGCTTTTAGGTGCATGAAGGGGGTAAAGGAATGAAATCAGAAAGTTAGGTTAGACCCGAGGGCTCGTTTCTTGAGGCCAAATTTTCATGGCATTGGTTTGGATTTTAGTGGAATCCTCAACATTGAAAGGGGCAGAATTATTTCTTTTTCCATGCCTGCATGAGCCTGCATATCGTTAGCTCTCTTTTTTTAAAATCCCCTTTTAAAAAAGATTTTATGTTTCATCCATTGGTACAAATTGGGAAGTGAGCAAAATGCCCTGATACGTATATTCAATCCAGGTTTGATGCTGCCAAGCCCGCACATTTATGAGGCGTGGAGCCTTTTCCTTTGGTCTGGAATGCTTAGTATTGACATTGGTCTATCAGATTCCATATCTTTAATTATTGCTTAAATACATTGTCTTCGTCATTGTTTTCTGGCATTCCTAATTTAATTTACTTGTGCTTCTCTCCGATAACAAAGAGGAGGGCGTCTCATGTGACAAATGCCTCAATAATGAATCAAAAAAAACGGTGCCGCCAAACAGGTGTGACTTGCTGGAGTGTCACTTGGGTTAAGCTTCGGAACAAGAGATGATGGTGGGGAAGATCTGTAAGAAGTCAAGATTTTGTGGAACGTTCTCCCACCAAAGCTGCACTCCTTAGTTAAAAGGCTCTGCAAAGGATTTTAGCACCAATTTTAATTGGACGCCAGTCAACCAGTTCCAAAAGACAGACAAACTAGGCTGAGCTCGGCGTGATCCCAGCAAGAGCTTCTACCAAGTGCACGGGCTCTGCTTGGAGGTCTTCCCCGGAAGATCTTCGCCCGGTCGAATTCTCTGCATTGACCTGTGTGCATCCTGTATCTGCTTGTCTGGCCGATTTTTAGGGCTTGTGGGGTGAACTGAGATTAGGACATGGCGATGTTTGTTTGTTTTCGACAGTAATAATAATAATAATAATAATAATAATAATAATAATAATAATAATAATAATAATAATAATAATAATAATAATAATAATAATAATAATAATAATAATAATAATAATAATAATAATAATAATAATAATTGCCCCGTGCGTGAGCCATGGCAGTCTTAGTTTGGTTTCATCCTCGTCACTCCCATTTATCTTAAACTGGAGCCTTCTCCTTGGGACCTTCGGATTTTGTATCCTCATCCTTTCTGCAGTCCTCATTCATTTGCTTTGTTTCCTCGTGTGTTTGCTTTGTTGTTTAAAATCCGCTCCCTCTCTCCACATGGCACCACGTGCCTCTAAAATGTGCGCCGTTTCTTTAGCCATTGTGTGCTCAGAGATTACGCTTGTGGCCACCGAAACCACCCCGTCGGGCTGAGACAAACATTGCGATTTATTAATCCTCCAAAGCTTATTCTCTTAACTCGTCTCAGTTTCTCACTAGCTTTGCATATTTGTTTCTTCAGCCTGAATGGTACCTCCTGGTCTTCCTTCTCCCTCTTTTGTTGCTGCAAAATAGCAAGATTGCGGGTCTGTCGAAGGGCAAGAAATAATAAATACCTGTATGTGGTGCCTTCGTTTGCCACCGGACCCTTCACTGGGTTTGCGCGCATAATTCTTTCTCTTTAAACAGCAGGGAACCGATTTTCAAACAAGATTTGCCACTGTACTGCATTTACACACACACACACGCACACACACACAGGAGCTCTTAAGGGAGGAAGAGATCAATATTTGAAACATAGTTCCTACAGAAAAGCATATTTATTTTAATGCATCAGGCATTAAAACTCCCGAAGTCTGTAACCAGCTTGAGACTCCGGGTATTAGGGGCAGATTAGCAGAAAGACTTCAAGGGATCTTTGGGCTAAATGGAACATTCCGACTGTGCAGTTGTGGGAGTTGACACTTCCTGCTGCTTAAGTCAAAGATTTTGCTGGTTCATTTGACCCTATTGAGAATTACCATCTGCGATAGATGATTGGGTTTCAGAGAAGGGAGGCATCTGCCTGGCTTCTTTCCCCCTTCCAACAAACCGTCCCCTTGGTTCTGCAGATACGAATATTTATGTACTTTCTCAACCTAAGTCTGCGTTAAAATTTCCAAATGAAGGAAAAAAAGATGGAGGCTATTATGCCAGCAGTATTGATTCAGGTAGAATTCACTTCCTCTCTATAAGCAACAGGGGCCATCTGAGAGGTGTATTTTCTGTGGGTAGTTTTGGAAAAGGAAGCAGTGTTAGTATGTGCAAGTATATCAGGTGAAATCCAAGGAAACAAAAGCAAAACAAAACAAGACAAGACAAAAAGAAGTGGTGCCTTAAAGACTAATCATTATATTTTAATGTAAGCTTTTGTGGACACATCCACTTCGTCAGACACTAAGAGACAGAGTGGAATGAAATGTATATGGAATATCAGTTTCACAGTCTAAGTGTTCATTGGTTACATGCAGTAATTAGATCTATGTTTGTTTTACATTCCTGTTGTAAAAACACTCCAATAAGCCAGAAAACAGACACCAGGTCTGAGCAGAGGCAATTGTGGGGGGAAGAAAGAGAAGAGAAAAAGGGGGGGGGGAGTGGGAGGAGGGTTGAAAATGCAGGAAACATCAAGAGGAGAAAGAAAGAATAAAAGAGGATAGCAGAGAAATCACATATGTTAGTGTAGGGTATATAGACAGTTTTTATCTTAGAGTCTTGTGATGAGAGATGGGTTTGGTAGTAGTGAAGAAAATAAGAGTGGCAGTGGATAGCAGCACAAGTGTTACATTTGGTAATGGCTTAAGAAACCTAGGCTTATATTCATTCCATTTCTGTGGGTGTCCATCGTGTGTATAAATTTGATTTCAGCTGTTTCCCCCTGTATTCTTGAGTTGTAATGATTCTATTCTAGAATAGTGACTTTCAGATTTTCCACAGAGTGTCCTGGTAGATTGAAATGGTTAGAGACATGTTTCTGTGTGTTGAGTTTTCTGATGTCAGATTTGACCCATTTCCTTAGAGATTGTCCTGGTTTTCCTCTGTAGAGGGCAGAGGGGCATTGTTGGCAAAATATGGCATAACTCCCATTGGCTAAGGAACAAGTGAAGCTGCCTTTGATATTGTGTGTGGCCTTGTTAGGTCCTGTAATTGTGTAGCCAGAATAGACATGTGGGCAGAGCTGGCATCTGGGTCTGTGAGTCACTGTGGACAGACAGACTACGTTACTCTTACTGTTTTTTCACAGCTTTCCTCTAGAAAGGTTTAAAGTTACAAAGAGGGGGAGATTCAAAGCACACTCTCAAAGAGACCAACCCAGGAGACTTGACAGTGCAGTTTGCCTGGTTAAATATGGCTGATCAGCCACTAAGTATTTTTAGGGCGTCTGGCCAATTCCGACATAATGATCATAGCTTAATAAACCATGCTTTATTAGTGGAGATGATCTTGGCTTAATAAACTGTACTTTATTAGCGGAAAATCGGACTTGGCCTTGCCTAATTCCTCCCCCCCACTCTTTGTATACTGACTTTAGCCTTTTTGATGTGGCTGTTTATTTGTTATGTTATGTAGGAAATACATACGTGGATGTTTATATATCAGAGGCCTTAGAAAGAAGGGGACAAAAGACCAGTGATTTCAGCTGTAGCGGGAGATTTTTAAGACAGAATGTGAACTCCGCAATATGCAAACAGCTAAAACTGTAAGCAAGTATGGATTGATGTTTATTCATCTGCAGGACTTCCTTTCTGATTTATTTCTTAGAGGAAGCCAGGAGAGTGTCTGAGATTTAGTTAAAGCCCAGGGAGAGTTTTCTTCTTGCCGACTGACATACTCAATTTATGGGTTCACTTCTAACTTTATGAAAAGTTTGTCCTTGACGGTGTAATGTGATCAAGTGTAGAGCTTGGAGGGAGCAATTGGTACGAGTATCTGAAGATGAGAAGGCAGGTCAGCAGGTAAATAGAAGGAAGACTCTTGTGAATTGCTGGGAGAATCTGTTGTAAGAACTAAAGGAATTGTGACATTCAAGTTGTTTCAACTATATCTGTGCACTTCGAGACAAGGCAGCTTTCAGTCTTCCCTGCCTCCTTTGAAAGGCTGTCATACAGAGGAGGGGCAGGATCTGTTCTCAGTCATCCCAGAGCGCAGGACACATAACAATGTATTCAAGTTACGGGAAGCCAGATTTCGGTTGACTATCAGGAACAACTTCCTAACTGTTAGAGCAGTATGACAGTGGAACCCATGACCTCGAGAGGCGATGAGCGCTCCAACACCGGAGGCCTTCAAGAGAAACTTAGACAACCACCTGGCAGATCTGCTATGATTTGTATTCCCACATCAAGCAGGGGATTGGACTTGAAGGCCTCGTAGGCCCCTTCCAACTTCACTATTCTATGATTCTAAGAGTTCACGTCCTAATACAGTGGACCCTCGACTTACAGACGGCTCCACTTACAGACTTTTCGAGTTACAGACTTCTCTGGCCGCAGAATTTAGGTTCGACTTGCAGCCAGAGAATCGACCTACAGACCGGGGGGGAAAAATGGAACAAAAACGGCCGGTTACGGATTAATCGGTTTTCAATGCATTGTAGGTCAATGGAGCCTTGACCTACAGACTTTTCGACCTGCAGCCACCGTTCCAATACGGATTAATTCTGTAAATCGAGGGTCCACTGTAGACTGTCTGGAGCAGATATGCAGAGCCTCTATTGGGATTCTCTGTATAACCTGTCATTTCCATCTCCCCAGTCTATATACTCTTCAAGGTGGGTAATTCTGACCCTCAGGTGCTGGGAAATCAGAGACTTTCTGTTCTCAATGTTGAAGAATTTTCTGTTTTTCCCCAACCTGGAGTCCCCAGATGTTCTTGGACTGCTACTCCCAGGAAATCCTGTCCAGAACAGCTAGTGGTGAAGGTTTTAGTCCAAGAGCATCTGGGGAACCCAAGGTTTGGAATCATTAGTGTAGAGGAAGTGGTATCCCCTTGTCTGTTAGAACATCTGCGTATATGGCAAAGATAGAGTGTGTGTGTGTGTGTGTGGCTATCCATCCTTTTGGCTCCAATTCCAACAGTCATGGGCCCCTGGGAGGGCTACATCATTTTCCTGAAACAAAGAGACATGCAAATCAGAACTTAGTGCAGTGTGTCTATACTTCAGATTAAATGAGGACGACGACGACAATGACAACAATGACAACTCGAGACTGGCAATATAACCATATGTGAATATATTCCTCATCGGCTAAAATGTTGTCCATTTCATCAATGTAATTAAGGTGGAAGAAGGAGCCATGAGGTCATGGGTCCATGTTGCTACTAAAGAAGGGTTAAGAATGCAAGATGATGGCTACTTTGGCAAGTGATGGAGCATCGGGAGGCAATACTGTTATGAAACTGAGGGTGGTGAAGTCCCCAGTGTGTAAGACGAGGGGAGCCTTTCAGACATGAGTCCGGGAGAGTGTGAAGTAGACATACAGTGGGGGATATATATATTTGGATGCTTTGGACTACAGCTCCCATAATCCATTGCCTTGAACATGCTCCCATAGTCTTCTGGAAGCTGAAGTCCAAAATATCTGGTGTATCCAAAGCCCCCCTCGTCCTCTCTTCTTCTCCCCTCTCCCTTTTTAAAGGAGGAATCAAAACAAATCTGCCATGGTTTTAATCCGCAATTACTGTTGAATAAATTCTGTGTGTTCCTCGGTTTGGTTTGGCTTTTTAGCACTGAGGAAGTGGCAGGGCCCTTTAGAAACATGGTGTCATGGTGTCGCATTAATGAGCCCGTGTCGGCACATAGCGAGGGATAATTAGCAGGCAGAGAGCTTGCTTGACTGGCATGGCATTCCCAGGCTCCATGAACGAACCCAGCTCCATTTTAAGCTTCCTGGAGGAGGCTGGATAGGTATGTGAACAAGAGCCACTGTTCCTGCTTACATCCTTGCGTTTTTGGATATGGCTATATCCCCTGCCCCCCCCCTTGCCCACTTCCAAATTTGGTGTAACGTTCAGGCCGCCGTATGTTGGAACGTTGCGTAATTGACTTCAGTCTCCCCTAAGGGAGAGAGGTTCATGGCTCTGCAGTATTTTTTTTTAAATGCTGTAATTTATTTTAGCATTTTTCAGTCAAGGCAAATCTCCGCATCCCTGCCATTTTCTAGAGGTGTACTAAATAATCCCCTGCTTTCCTACAGGGCCAGGAGAAGAATCTGGTTGCTGCTCATTTTAGCACCGACATCTGTCTCTAGTTAACTGAATTTGAGCTGTGTTTTTTTTTTTTTTAAATTAAAGTTCTTTAAGTTTTGGTTGGCTGATTTCCCAACTGGGTACCTATGGAGTTGATTTACAGCTCTATTGTTATGCAGAGTGTCAGTGTACTTGGGGTGTCTCCCCCCCCACAGTGATTTACAGGTGGGCTCTCTTGTTCACCTCACCTCCATGACAATAGGTGTGAAGGACCAACAAGGGAACAAATCATCAAGCAGGGAGAGTGATGATGGGGGGGGGGAGATTTTGTAAAGAGAAACAACAGCAAAACTTTCCACTCCTCTACTCCCAGGCTTCCAGATCTTCCGGAAATCTAATTGGTGCGCTAATTGGTGCCAGGGTGCCCTAAGAGCGAAGTCAAAAATCAGCAGGACACCCCTTGACAAGTCTTGAGTGACCAGACAGGGGAAGAAAATTTTGTTTCATAATTCTGGGCTAATGAAGTGGCAGATAATTGGACAGGGAGTGGTGTGAAGAATGGGAAGAGAGAGAGAGAGAGAGAGAGAGAGGTCTCTTCTTCGAAATAGGACCCTGGGCAGTTCCTCCTCCTCTTTATGACTCTCCCCTTCTCCCTCCAACACTTCTCCGGAGCTCATGGCTTCTCCTGTACAGCATTTTTGGTAGCTGTTGCTTCCCTAATACAAGCATAGCCTGAAGGTATTAACTTTTCCCGTCCATTTAAATTCTGCTGTGCTTGCAAACTCCTGTCCAGATGTTTTTCTGGCACCTGACGTCAGAGACGCAAAACACTGCTCCTCACCGGAGGCTTCAACAAATCCACTAATGCTGGTCCCATCTCCTGCTTTGGCCCACTCCCTGCTAGTTTTTAAGCCTCTGGGATAAGAACTGAATTCCTGCGAGTTTCACATCTTTAAAATAAATACGGATGCCCTCGGATATCTGTCACACTTGGTTTCGTTCCTATCGGCTCTTAAAGCATCCCTCTGCCCCCAGTGTTTTTTCGAAAGGGCTCACATTTAAGCCCTTCATCTCCTGGTGATTGTTTCGGTGCATCGTTGTCGTGCATAATGCCTGTGCTGCAAATGGCTTGAACTGTCTAAAGAAAGCATCAAAAATGACGGTCAGGAGATATTTGCTTAAAAAGCAGACGATAACAAAGCTGTGAGTGGCTGTTCATCATCACAGTAACTCTGTCAGAGTTTTCAAGGTAAGCAAGGTGTTTAAGGAGTGTTTTTTTTTTTTTAAACCAGTTTCATCCCCTTCCCCCTGGAGCCAGGGAATCCAACCGAGGTCTCTTGAGTCTTAGTCCATTATGCTATCCACTTGTATCCAGTGTGGCAAGATAGCTTAGTGAGTTAGGTGTCTGGCGACAGAGCCATAGGTTTAGAGTTCAGTTCCCCACTGTGTGTTCCAGAAGAACCAGCCTGCGTGGCCTTGGGCAAGCTGCACAGTCCCCAGAAATGGGAACGCTAAACCACTTCTGCGCACTCTCGGGCAGGGCAAACCCTAGGAAAAAAGGGTTGCCGCAACACAGAATTGACGACAGCACATAAGGGTGAGGGTGAGTCATCACAAGTATATCTTATTTCCAGCACCAGAGGCAGCAGGGCGTGCGCATCGGCAGCTGCAGGATACAAGCGGGAAAGCTTTTTGGTCTTATACAACACATGGGTTGTTTATGGGTTCTACTCAGGAGCCAACGCAGGTAGCAGTTCAGGAGACAGAGCTTCAAGCAACTAGGGAGGCAGGCAGGCATTTCTTTTGTGGCTGGAATGGAGGAAGTCTGTTTTGCCACGGTAGAAGGTCCTGGACTGATCTTCCTGCTTAAAAATAACTTGCTTCTCCAAACCCCTTGTCTGTACGGTTGTAGTGATCCTTAGAGCAAAGCCGCCCTTAGATCAGTGTTTCCCAACCTTGAACTATAACTCCCAGAAGCCTTCACCACTAGCTGCGCTGGTCAAGGCTTCTGGGAGTTGCAGTCTGAGAACATCTGGGGTCCAAGGTGGGGAACCAGCCACTGGGTTAGATGAGCACCTAGTGTACAGCATAAAATATTGCCTTGCTTGTTTTTCATCTTCAAGGGGGAAAACTTGCATTATAACCATAAGATGTGGTGTTTGCACGTGGGCTGATAGAGTCAGCCGTAGGAGAATGCTCCTCGGTCAGAGAACTTGGTGTGAGTTTCAGTAATGTGGGCCAACTATGGGGCCTCTGCACAATCATCCTAAAACAGTGGGGGAAGAAATGAAAGATTACATGAACACGGCAGGGAAAGGTGCTTTTCTGAGAGTTTATCCCATGCCATTGGTGTAAGATTCATCGGCTTATGGCTGTACCTGTGAAATTGCACCGGTTTTCCCAACGGAGAGGCGGCCCCACCCCCTTTCTGGAGGTTTATATAGCACTTTTCTTGAGTAAGGCAAAGGTTTGAAGAACGGAGTTGAAGCGAAAGCTGTCTGCATCAGGTTAATCCGTTTGCTGCAACGGTTTATCCCTGCTTTCCTCTTTAATTGCAAGGGAATCTTCTGCCGGTGTTGATAGTCGGTCTGATTACGGGGATGAAAGTACTGAATCCATCATCACTGAGGCGGGTGGACATAAAGACATTAAACAAGTGGAAATCAAAGGGTTTTTTTGGGGGGAGGGTCTGTTGTCGTATGACATCAATAAGGCAGGGTTGTTGGGAGAGGGTGAGAGATAGAATAGAAGACCAGACCGTGTGCAGACACAATAGAATGCTAGCCATTAGCAGTATAAACACTGAAAAGAGCACAAAGAATACAAAGCCCCTAGTCTTGTTGGTCAAAGGGATTCCTGAAAGCGGAGGTGTCCAATCAACCATCAATAGCCATAATTAAGAGTACAAGGGTAGCCACTTCAGGAAGATTTGAGTCCACAGTCTGGGGTCAGCTGAAGGGTGTCTGCACCTCCTCTTTCTAGTTCCAGTAACCGCATGCACGTGGAACACGAAGCCTTAACAATGCGAGGCACAATTTGGTGGAGTCTGCCTTTTCCATCCTCTAGGGAGTTCTCTCTCCAGTGTTTCAGGAATGGTCCTATTCACTCCTGAAGGTCAGCTTGCAGACACCATTGTTCCGACTTCAAAGCCCTTTCTTTCCCACCTGGTTTCTGTGCGCACATTTCTCTTGCCCCAACTGCGTTGTAACACCAGAAATCAGCCCAATTATCACAGTAAAGGAAGAGCTGATTCTCTGACACAATGGTGATGCTTCACCCCCCCCCAACTTTCTTCAACAGCTCACTCGTCTGCTTCCCTTCCATTTGCAAAATGAACACCTTAGCCATTAAAGATCAAGACTCTGGTTGGATTTGCCACCCAGTCTTCGTGGCGTGCCATGGGATTGCTCAGTTTTGTTCTGTAGCCCGTCTATCTTGCACCTTCCTCATTAACCCGACTTTATTAAGGCGCTGTCTTGGACCTTCCAGTTTTGTCCTAATAAAGGTCCAGGATATTTATTCTGTGGAGCTGCTGTTAATCTTGGTGCCTTGTAGACTCAAAGGTGCGGCTAGTTCTGAATTATTACTGAACGTGTCAGGATTTTGGCATGCATAGCGCTAGACAGATGGTCCAGAGAGAGAGAGAGAGAGAGAGAATGAGGAAAGGCTCTGTGTGACCTCCTTACCTCTCCAGCATGGGGGTTGTGCTGGGATCACACTTGGCTTCCCCGGGACTTGTCTTTCTGCTGTCAGAAATATTTTAGCCCACACTTGCTGAAAGGCTGTTCTTGAACACAACGGCCTTTCAGCAAGTGTGGGTGAAAACATGAAATGAAATGAAAAATAGTACTGCTTATATAGCAGCAGTTGCTCTTACTAAGCTTTGACCCCCCCCCCTTCTAAAATTCTGGTGGATTTTGTTTAAAAACATCCTTGTGTCGGTAGCTGTTGGGCTTAACCTTCCGAAGAATATAGTATAACTTCTGATTCTGCTGGCGTTGTCCATTTGAATGAAAAGAAATAACAGGAAAGGGCTTGGTGATTTGGTTTAAATACATTCATTTAGCGATCATGCTCCCTACCTCAAGATGTTTGGTGCTGGAATGGTTGTACATTTTGGAGAAAGGGGGTCAATGGAAGAGGTGGGTGGATGGGTTTCCGTAGACCACGGGCTACCAAATTGGCGTACTTTCAAATTTAGAGCTTACCAGAGACTTTGGGTGGAAAATGACAGTCATGCCTAATAATGTTCTCTCAAAGGTAGCTGAGAACATCTGGTGCCACCAGACCGCGCATCCTTGCTTCTCAGACTGGTTTTCCAGCCGTATCTCCACAGTACAGCAGCCTCATGGTCCCATCCTGTAGAATCCTGGAATTTGTAGTTTCTCCTGCTACTTAGGATTTCTCTGCTAGAGCTTTCAGGCATCCCCATGAATAATGCAGATTGTTCTAAGTATGTTACCAGCCTACAAATCTGAGGATGGGGGTGTTAAAATGCCGTTAAGCTGCAGTAGTTTGGGTGAACCTTTTGTGGTATGGTTAATGATGAACACCAAGCACCCAATATTTCAGCAGGGCATATTTATTTCAGGAACTATAAAGGTCTTGAGTAGCTGATTTGAAATTTAGTGGCTTATCAGGCTCTCTGTGTGTTGTAGGGAGGTGTTGTGTGGCTGTGTGGACATTAACCCAGCCATATTTGAACAGGATCATTTAAAAAAACATAGGATGTGAGTTGCCTCTTTATACTCATTGCCCTCAGCTTTAAATATTGTCTTTTAATGATGTAACCCACCAGTGTATACTCATTGTAATCAGATTTAAATCTGTAAACTGTCTTGGGTCCTTTTCAAGGAGAAAGGTGCCGGAGGGGTGGGGGTGGGGATTAAATCAAGAAATAATATGTTTTCACAAAGAGCTTAGAAAGTCTTAAGCTTCCAGCTTCCACCTCTCCAGATGCTGCTTCTAGAAGTTTATTATTACTCTTATGGGGGTGATGCCTGTGGACCGTGCATCACCCTACGGCAATGATGGTGAAACTTTTTGAGCCCAAGTGCCCAAACTGCAACACAAAATCAACTTATTTGTTTCAAAGTGCCAACACTGCAATTAAAACCCGAATGCTGAGGTTTTAGTTTAGGGGAAAAAAACCCTGCTCCTGCACTGCAAGGGTTAAATGCTTGTTGTTGTTGTTGTTGTTTTTCTTTCCCTATGGGCGGTATTAACAAATAAATACTTACTGGTCCTCCAGTCCCTCATTGGTCGCCATTGCAACCCTCCGCTGGATCCCTGCACCAGCAGAGGGGAGTGCTGAAATCCAGGATCGGAGGACGGGTAAGGATTTCTCTGTGGCGACTTATGGCTGGCGTGCCCACAGAGAGGGCTCTGTGTGCCGGCTGTGGCACGCGTGCCATAGGTTCGCCATCACTGCCCTACAACCACTCAGAGAACAGAGGTCACCGGGGAGTAGCCTGCCCTGCCACCAACAAGTCGAAGGGAGGCCCCCGTTTATTATTATTGTCCTGCTGATAAAACCCCGATAAGTGATTGAGAGCTTGAACGTAAACTTTCCTTGGTCCTGCCCGAGGATGATCACAAGAGTTAAAGCCAATTATTTGTGTCTCACCTGTGCTTTCCCCCCCTCCTTCTTCTGTTTTTCTCAGGTTCCCTAAAGAGTCCAGTGAACAAGACTGCGCTCACGTTAATCGCGGTGAGCTCCTGCATCCTGGCCATGGTGTGCGGCAGCCAGCTGTCCTGTCCACTGACTGTCAAGGTGACGCTTCACGTTCCTGAGCACTTCATTGCGGATGGTAAGAGCTTCCGCCTTATTCCATGTGACGGCTCTGTTATTCTGGGATGTCTGTTTTTCCCTCTTCCCACGTGAGTTGCGCTGGGGAGAAGGATCAGATGAGAAAACCTGTACAGTGGTGCCTCGCATTACGATCGCTTCGTTTAACGATGAAATCGCATTACGATGAACTTTTTGCGATCGCAAAACGATGTTTCCTATGGGGAAATTTCGCATTGCGATGATCGGTTCACTGCTTCGGGAACCAATTCTTCGCAAAACGATGATTTTTCCAACAGCTGATCGGCCGTTTCAAAATGGCCGCCGGGTGAATAAAATGGCTCCCTGCTGTGTTTAGGGACGGATTCCTCACAAGACAGGCAGTGAAAATGACCGCCCTATGGAGGATCTTCGTTGGACGGTGAGTTTTAAGCCCATCGGAACGCATTAAACAGGTTTTAATGCATTTCTATGGGCTTTTTAATTTCGCTTTACGATGTTTTCGTTCTACAGCGATTTCGCTGAAACGAATTAACATTGTAATGTGAGGCACCACTGTACTCTTAGTTTGCCTGGCCCAGTAATTTTCAGCAGGAGTGTGATTCTCCCGAATGATGGCACCATCCGATATTGGAGATTAACCGTTAAGCCTTAAGATATTAAGGGAGGAAACATACTAAATCGTCAGCAGCAGACGAGGAGAAGAGCTAATCTCAATACATGGAAATTTCCCTCCAACGACGTGGATTACTGTCAAAAACAGTTGCTGTGCCCAGTTGGTCACCTGGCAGATGCTCTGCTCGCTCACACCGATTCTCGAACAAAATGCAGCATGTTTCTGAGGCTGCACAGGGAGCTTCAGCCACCCGGTACAGCTTGCCCCGGCTTACACTCTCTTTTTGCAAGGTCACTTCCACCATGCAATGTCAGAGGAGAGCCTTGTGTAGGAGGACCGTTCATCGCCGTCACCTTTTTCCTTGCAGCTCACACCGTAGCTGTCGGGTGTTTATAAAAGCTCAGTTCAAGAAGAATGCTCTTGTCCTGAGGCTTTAAAAATGCTCCACTGCTGAAGTCTTTGTTAAATGGTAGAAGGACCAGACCTTATTATTGTGTACCCCTGCAAAATGCGCACGCCTGGATTTATGGCCAGTGCATCCGTTCTTCTCTTTTGCTAAGGCAGCCCTGAGGCTTGTCCTTTGTGCCCTGTGTCATTTCCCCCCAGTGTGGCTTCAAGTCCCTCACTACCCCGTGCTCAGTTTTTTAAATGGATAACAAAATGGCCCATAAGATTTCAGAGGATATATCATGGACTCTCCTGGCCCTGGCTTTTTAAAAGAACACTACGAATGTCCCTCTTTTCTCTCTAGTTCGTACCTTTTGTGGAAGCTGTACTGTGGAATCATTGTTGTGAATAATCTTCATTTGTAAGAAGAAGTTTGTCGTGTCATCTCACATTTCAGTTTGGAACATAGAAACGTGCTGATTGTACAGACCAGAATACTTGTCCATCGAAGGCAGTGATTCCCAAACTTTGGGTCCCCAGGTGTTCTTGGACTACAGCTCCCAGAAGCCGTCACCCGTAGCTCTGCTGGCCAGGATTTCTGGGAGTTGTAGTCAAAGCACATTGGAGGACCCTGATCTAAGGGCATGCACAGCCATCCGTGTTCTCAGTTCTGAGGTCCTTTCGGTTACTTGCCTGTGTGATTGATTCTCTTTGAGCTGGAGATGCGGAGGATTCAAGCAAAGACTTTCCACCCTGAAGTGAAGCCATCTGCCACTGAGGGGCGGAGTGGGATGGAAACAAAGCAACTTGCCCAGGGCTTTGGTTTAGCTCTCCCGTGTCCAAATTGGAGAACTAGTCACCCCACCGCATTGGAATGTGGTCCTGCAATTTAAATTTCAGGGACCGGTTGACTGAGTCATTTGCTGAATTCATCCCTCCCGGGAATCACACTCAAATTGAAAAATGTAGTGTGCAAATCAGCCTGGAGGCAGGCAGCCTTTAGCTGCCAGTCCCTCATCTTTTCTGAATTAAGAGATATTTGCCTCCAGGGCTCAGGAAAACCGGTACATTTCAGCCACACAATGTCATCTGAAAGGCACGCTAGCGAGTGGGCAGCGATGCCTGCGCAGGAGGAGAAATTTGGGTAGGGCTGGCGAATTCTGAACAGAGCTTCATTTTGACTGTCGTAGGGAAATATTCTTTCCCCACCTCACTTTTTCAGCCATGTCCTGTGACCACGATCCAGCGTTGCCCTCCCTACCACTGAGGCCCCCACCCCCTGCTTTCATCAGTGGCTTGCCCTCCTCTCCATAGGATTGGCAGACGTATTGCAGCAGGTTTCCCTTCCACTCTCCTGGCCCTGTGGAGAGCTGCAGTGGAAGGAATTCCTGACTCCACAGAGACTGGAGGGGGAAGCATTTGGTTGGTCTTGGGGGGCACCGTCTGCCTAGCTTTTGCAAACATGCAGCCCTGGAGCACTGTGTCCGGATCCCTTTACAGAGATGTTCTGATGCAGGGCTCAAGCCAGGCTGGTAGCTTTGTTCAGGTCCTCTCCGGGGGAAGGGACTTGAGGTTCGGAGAAAAGGGACCACTACCTGGTTAGTCTCAGGAGAAGGGCTTTGCCACTTCACAGCATTCATGGCGACCTCCAAGATAACAATGAGGGCCGTACCTGGCCTTCCTCCGGCACGTGCAGCTGACAGCCCTGACGTTCGGTAGATCCTGGAAGCAAAGAGGAGTCTCTTTTCTGCTTTATAAACGTATGTCTTTCCATGTAATAGGGAAATCCTCTAGATTTGCAGGGATTTCTGGCTCCTGTTTGAAAAACAGCATCCCCCCCTGCCAAACGGACGGACGCCGAACTATCTTGTTGAACAGGCATCGATCTTAAGAAAGATTTCTTCATCTTCCATCTCCGGAAAGATTTCCAGTAGCCATGCATCGATGATCTCCAGTTTTCTGTTCCATCCCTTGCGGTTCTTGGTACCCCTTTGGTACTGCCAGCCAAGTGCTGGTCCAACTCTGCTCCTGAAGCTCTTGTCTTAGGACGGCTTCCGGCCTTCGGTTTCCAGGGCAGGATTGAAAAACCTGGGCAGGTGGAGACGGGGGAATGCACGTTCCTAATAGCTGCATTTATTTTTAAACCTCCTGTCCCACTGCAGACCTCCTGTGGCCTTTTTGCTCTGCTGAGATCTGCTTCTCACCTCCACGCAGAAGCTTCTAATCTCTGGCGCTCATCTCCTTCCTGCACCATCTCCAGACAATTAAATTACTGCTTTCTGATGGGAAAGAGAAAGAGCGTCTGAAGTGGAAGGAAGGCCTTTTTTTTCTTCCTGTTTCACAGGCGCTGAGCAGTGTTACATAACAGCACTGATGTTACCTGTCTGTCATGGGTTTGGAGGGAAAGTTCCATCCTATGGGGAGTGGAAGGCGGGACATCAGGAGGAGGGGCTGTACTGTATAAATATGTGATGCCTGTGTGGTGAAGAGGAGATGCTGAGAGACACTGGGTTGTGACAAAGCAGCAGCTGGGAAGAAGAAGCTGTTGTGGGAGTCTGGGTGTCTGACAGGGTACTACTGTGTGTCAGAGTACCAGCCTGAAAGGTTCAGGGGTCTGTTGGTTAGCCAGAACTGATGGGTTCAGGGTCTGTGCTTTAAGTTAAAGGTTCTAGGTGAACCAAACTGTATGCTTGTGTGTGTGAGAATAAGCCACGTTACTTTATTTTATTCACCTGATTGTTTTATTTACCCTGTTTGTATTTAAAATAAACCTTATTCTTTTATTGTTTAAAAATCCATCCCTGGTCTGTGTGACTTATTATAGGGAATGGTTGGTGGCAGCTTAGTAACTGTGTGACATATCCCAGTAGGTCTGGGTTTGTCACATTGATTGGTGTCCAGCGTGTGGGATACGACTGGTCCAGTTGTCCAGCGGTCCAGCAAAGCCTTGGCAAGTGTGCCCAGAGCAAGGGGGGTCTAGTCAGGGACAGTCTGAGGCGCGTAGGTAATCTTCTAGGTGTACCTCACGGGGAGGTGCACTAGTAGAAGAACGTGCCAACTGGGGAGACTTAGATTAAGGTGCTCTGAGGCAGCCTGATTTTGGCGGGAAAACGCTGAGGCAAAACTGCGTAGCAACAGTGAGCTAGCTTGCCAGCTGAGAGGCCCAGCAGAGGGGGGTAGGCTCTGACTCGATACTGTTGCAAATTTAGTGCTGAAGAACAGCAGCAATCTCTAGGGAGAGCTGGTTCTGAGGCAAAAAGGAAAAAAGTGGTCGTTTTATTCTGAGGCTTGACTTTTTAAAGCAGCCTGTTCTGAGGGGGGGGTTATGCCCTTGACTCGAAGCCAAGTAGCAGAAATGAGTGAAGTGAAAGACCCCCAGATTGACCAAGGTTCTGAGGATGAATTTGGCTCAGTGCAAGGTGACAGCACGGGAGAACAAAACCCAGAACTCAGAAAAATACTCCTAGCCCAACAGCATGAACTGAGGGTGAGGGAAATGGAAATCAGAAGAAAAGAAAGAGCTGAAATCTGTCAGGCAGAGGCAGATGCCAAGAAAAGGGGAATGGCCATGAGGATAAAAGAGATGGAACTGAAACACCAAATTAGACTGGTACAATTGGAATTGAAGTTCCTAAATAAGTTTATTAACAATTTATCAGGGGAAGAAATGTCGAAGAAGGAAAAGTATGAGGCTCAGGTCAGACAAAGTGAGCAAGATCTTGAAAAATATACTCAGCAAAAAGACATTAAATTAAACGAAATCAGAGATAAGACTGAAGAAAAAGTAAAAGAGATAAAAGCTAGGGCTGAGGAAGAAATTTTACAGATCAGGGCTGAGTTTGAGGCCAAGCAAAAGGAGCTGGATTTGAGAATAAAAGGGAAAAGCCAGCAAGGGGGAGGGGCCCATGGTGAAGGGAAGCCCTCAGACATGAAACTAAGACCTCAGATTTTGGAGGGAAAACCAAAACAAGATGAAAGAGAATCAAAATACACCAGAAAATATTATTTCTGTCAGGGAAAGGGTCATCTAATCTCAGAGTGTGAGAAATTAAAGCAGCTAAAAGGAATGGTGCCTCAGAATTCTAGTGGGACCAAGCCAAAAGCTGTGTTCTGCGTCCAGAAAGAGCAAGGCTCAGTGTCACTGAGGGAGCCGGTTGCCATGACTACTCAGTCTGGAACAGCTACCTCTGCTGATCAGGCTGAGGAAAATGGTCCTCTTATGGAGGTAAAGCGCTGCTTGCTGATAAAAACAGATTCTCAGTTGTTTGAGACAGCTGGGGTGGACGTAGGAATACTTGACCGTCAGTATAGGGGGCTGCGGGACACTTGTTCCCAGGTAACCCTGTGCCATCCAGATATCATCCCTAGGGAGTTTATAATCCCAAATGAGAGCATGAAGGTGGCAGGGATTGAGGGGCAGATAATCTCTCTGCCAGTAGCAGAGGTACCTGTCAACTTTCAAGGCTGGAGGGGAGATTGGCGGATAGCGATTTCATCGACTCTGCCAGCAGCCGTGCTCGTGGGAAATGACCTGGCTGAACATGTGAAACGGGGGCTAGTGATTACACGCTCACAAGCCACCACAGGGACAGTTCAGGGGGGTAATGATGAGCCAGAGGCGGAAGCAGAGGGGAGTTCAGAAGCTGTGGTGGAAACCTTAACCACAGACAGCAGATTTGGACAGGAGCAAAAGGCAGACGCCACTCTCCAAAAGTGTTTTGAACAGGTGACTGACGCCCAGCTAACACCTGAAACCCCAGTGAGATTTCTGGAGAAAAAGGGGATTTTATATAGAGAGACCTTGAGGAACATCTCAAAAGGGGGAGATGGGATCAGAAGTCAACTGGTGGTACCTGAAAAGTATCGCCCCATGATCTTACAAAGGGGGCACTCTGACATGTTTGCTGCACACTTAGGGGTCAACAAAACACAGCAGAGAATCACACAGAATTTCTACTGGCCTGACATAGGGAAGCAGATCAGGGAGTTCTGTAAACAATGCGATGTGTGTCAAAGGCAGGGGAATAACCGCGATAGGACCAAAGCAAAGTTGTGCCCTTTGCCTGTGATTGACACTCCGTTTAAATGCATAGGGGTGGATATTGTGGGACCTTTGCCCAAGGCCACAAAGAGGGGGAACAGGTTCATCCTAACAATTGTGGACCATGCCACAAGGTATCCTGAAGCCATACCCCTGACTAACATTGAAACTAACACAGTGGCCGATGCTTTGGTGGGGTATATGTCCAGGATGGGATTTGCCTCAGAGATAATCACAGATTTGGGAGCATCGTTCACGTCAAAGCTCATGAAACGCTTATGGCAAATCTGTGGAATTAAGCACAAGGAAACCACTGCTTATCATCCGGAAAGTAATGGGTTAACTGAGAAGTTCAATGGGACTCTAATGCGCATGATTAGGGCTTACTTGGCAGAGAATCCAAACAATTGGGACCAGAAGCTGCAATCCCTTTTGTTTGCTTATCGATCAGTGCCACAAGCCAGTACCGGGTTCAGTCCATTCGAACTTCTATTTGGGAGAAGGGTGAAAGGGCCCCTTGATTTGATCAAACAAAATTGGGAGCAGATCACCCAGGATGACCCACAAGACGTTGTGACTTACATAGACACCTTGATGAATGACCTAAAGCGAAATCTAGAGCTGGCAGCAGAAAACCTGCAAACGCAGAAGGTCAAACAGAAAACATGGTATGACCGCAAAGCTAGAGAGAGGCACTTTGACCCAGGGGAGGAAGTGCTTTGGCTTAGGCCCTGCAGAGAGAATAAACTGCAGCTCAAATGGGCAGGACCATATAGGGTCATTTCCAAGATGTCAGACCTGAACTACCTAATAGAGCAGGAGGAGAACCAAGCAAGGAGGGTGGTTCACGTGAATGCCCTAAAACCCTACTACAGAGGGGAACAGAGGGTTTTATTCGCGATAAAAGCAGCTGAGAGTGAGGAAGCTGAATTACCCTTCTGGGAGGGTAGAGGGGAAGTAAAATACAACCCAGAGGAGGTAAAGATCAGTCCTGCACTCACCCAAGACCAGCAGCAAGAATTAAAAATGCTGCTTAGTAAATATCAACAGGTGTTTTCCAACAAGCCGGGGATAGTGAAGGGAGTGATGCATCGGATCCATACAGGGGATGCACCCCCGCAGGCAGTATCCCCATACCGAGTAACGGGACCCTATAGGGACAAGGTGCGGAAGGAGCTGGACGAAATGCTGAGGGAGAACATAATCGTCCCCTCTTCTAGTCCTTGGTCCTCTCCAATAGTCCTTGTGGACAAGCCTGATGGGAGCATTAGGTTTTGTGTTGATTACAGGAAATTAAACCGTGTAACCACTCCTGATGCCTACCCAATGCCCAGGCTAGACAACCTGATTGAAACCATAGGGGGTTGTCGGTTCATCTCATCATTGGACCTGGTAAAGGGATATTGGCAATTAAGAATTGATCCCAGGGATCAAGAAAAGACTGCCTTTTGCAGCCCTTTTGGTCTCTATGAGTTTCGAGTCCTGAGCTTTGGTCTCAGAAATGCACCAGCCACATTCCAAAGGCTGATGGACCAGACCTTGGCAGGGCTCAGTGACTTTACAGTGGCCTACATTGACGACATAGGGATCTTCAGTAATACCTGGGAAGATCACCTGATACACCTGGAGTTAGTGCTGCAGAGGTTAAGTGCAGCAGGGCTAACAGTAAAGGCCAGCAAGTGTCAGCTGGGTAGCCCAGAAATAAAATACTTGGGTCACATGGTAGGGGGAGGAATGATAAAACCCCTGGAGGCCAAAATAGAAGCTGTTCGTGATTGGCCCAGACCCAACACCAAGAAAAAAGTCAAATCATTTCTTGGGTTGGTGGGCTACTACAGAAAGTTCATCCCGAGGTTTAGCGAGATTGCGGCTCCGCTGACCGATCTGACGAGGAAGAAGGCTGATGACCGCATCCCGTGGACCAGCGACTGTGAGGCGGCGTTCCAGAGGTTGAAGGAGGCGTTAATCAACTATCCTGTCCTGCGTGCTCCAGACTTCGACCGGGAGTTCATCATCTACACAGATGCGTCTAACAGCGGGGTAGGAGCAGTTCTGTGCCAGGAGGATGAGAATGGTGACCAGCATCCAGTGTCCTACCTGAGTAGGAAACTTCAAAAAGGTGAGAGACATTTGGCAACCGTGGAGAAGGAGTGTTTGGCCATAGTCTACACGATCCAGAAGGCCAAGCCTTACATCTGGGGAAGACATTTTATTCTGTGTACTGACCATTCACCATTGCAATGGTTAAAGACAATGAAAACCCACAATAGCAAACTTATGAGGTGGGCTTTAAACCTACAGGACTATGACTTTGAAGTGAAGGTGGTCAGAGGGTCAGTGAACTGTGTTGCTGACGCCTTATCAAGAAGACCTGAAGAATGAAGACGGCGAAAGAACATGGACTATGTGTATATAATGATGACAAAAAGTAAAATGTACCTGTTTTTTTTTCGAATTTGGTTTGTATGAATAAAGGTAAATTGATGTAATGTATATGGTAAATGTTTAAATGCATAATTGCTATGGTTAACTTAGAGTGTAAGTATGAGTAAGTATAATAAGGTATGTATAAATGTTGTTGTGTATTTTATTCAGGTTGTTTTTTGGTGAAAAGCACGTTAGCTTTCCCCCTACAAAACAACTTATAAAGAGGGGAGGTGTTACATAACAGCACTGATGTTACCTGTCATGGGTTTGGAGGGAAAGTTCCATCCTATGGGGAGTGGAAGGCGGGACATCAGGAGGAGGGGCTGTACTGTATAAATATGTGATGCCTGTGTGGTGAAGAGGAGATGCTGAGAGACACTGGGTTGTGACGAAGCAGCAGCTGGGAAGAAGAAGCTGTTGTGGGAGTCTGGGTGTCTGACAGGGTACTACTGTGTGTCAGAGTACCAGCCTGAAAGGTTCAGGGGTCTGTTGGTTAGCCAGAACTGATGGGTTCAGGGTCTGTGCTTTAAGTTAAAGGTTCTAGGTGAACCAAACTGTATGCTTGTGTGTGTGAGAATAAGCCACGTTACTTTATTTTATTCACCTGATTGTTTTATTTACCCTGTTTGTATTTAAAATAAACCTTATTCTTTTATTGTTTAAAAATCCATCCCTGGTCTGTGTGACTTATTATAGGGAATGGTTGGTGGCAGCTTAGTAACTGTGTGACATATCCCAGTAGCTGCATTTATTTTTAAACCTCCTGTCCCACTGCAGACCTCCTGTGGCCTTTTTGCTCTGCTGAGATCTGCTTCTCACCTCCACGCAGAAGCTTCTAATCTCTGGCGCTCATCTCCTTCCTGCACCATCTCCAGACAATTAAATTACTGCTTTCTGATGGGAAAGAGAAAGAGCGTCTGAAGTGGAAGGAAGGCCTTTTTTTTCTTCCTGTTTCACAGGCGCTGAGCAGCTCCTCAGAAATAGAAGAGGAGATTGAATTTTCTTCCTCCAGATGGTGCCCATTGAACGTGTTCCAATTCTTCATTGTTGATGCTCTTCTTTACCACGAAGGCCGTCTCTTTCTCCTCTGGATCCAATGTTTCTACAGAGTTCGAGAAACTGTGTGCTCTTGGTGGCTGCTGTTGGTACATTTTGGTCTCGGGAAGACAGATCCTGCTTATAAGAATGGCTCTGGAGCTGTAGCAGGGAAGTCGCTTGCTTTCAGGAAGTGTGACTCCAGAACTGCCCTGGGCGAGCAGACACACGATCTAGGGAGAATACAGAGATTACAGAATCTAGTTTCATTTCAGCTCTGACAAGCCGCCACCCATCCACAAATGCATGCATGCGTGCAGCATCTCTAGCCTTAACAAAGCCGCCTTCTGCACCAGCAGCCCTAGGGGGAAAAAAGGGGGGGAACAGAGCACAAAAGGGATTTTTTGCAGTCCTATCCACTCCCTGTAGCAAATTACTTTCTGTTGGTTCGTTGAGTGTGTTGTCGGTTCTGTTGAAACAACAGTAGCAGCAAGAGAAAACTGGTTGTTTTGCGGTTGTAGCCCTGTCGTTTAGCGGCTAGCCACCATGTCCCCCATCGCCTTGAGGTTGTTAGAATGTCTGGCCCTATTTCGAAGTGTGCAGGCAAGCACTTTTGCATTACAGAATTGCGGAGGATCCTGCTGCATCTTCTTCCATGAGCCTTTAACTTCCTCCTACAAATCTAAGATGACCCAGGACGTCTGGCATAAAATACACAAAATACAGGGTGTACATTCTTTGGGCTGTGTTTGCGCTCTTGCGGCTGCCTTGAAACTACATGGCTGTGGTCCAGCCATTCACAGCGAGAGTCCAATATGGGAAAGGCCACCAGGCTGCTCTTCTGCCAAAACCTGCCTAATAAGTCTTGTAGAATTACCCGGCAACTCCGCATGGAGCTGGAGAAATGTAACGTGAGAGATCTCACACCCAACCTCTCCCTCTGTTTTCTACATGAGAAAATATTTTGAACTAGAATGGGGAAAAAAACCTGCCTTCAATTTGCAACTCCCACATTGTTTAATTTCCTTCTTTTAAGAAGCCAAATTAGCATCTTCGATGTTGAGAAAGAAGTCAAGCCAACGCCGCTTCCTTCGGCCTCATTAGCAACTCACAGCCCTGATGGTTTTCACTAAGTGCATTTCCTTAGACACCCAGTGCTGTGGCTTAGCGTGACATGAAAGGGAACTGCAACCTGTTGTATTTTTGTGCGCCAAGGAGAAGAGCCGGAGTGGGGTGTGGGTTGGGGGGCATCTTTTGGATAAGCCGAGCCCCACAGGCACACAATAAAGTAATCCATGCAGGATTTTGAGAAGGCTTTTTGTGAGCGAGGAAGAGCTGTCTCCAATTTTGTGCTCCTAATTGGGTCAGCTCGATCTCGGATGAAGAGGCCACACCGGGAGAAAGCCCCGTCCAAGTTTCTTGAGGAGCGAGGCGAGAGGTGATTTTTCCCATTCTCGCAGTGGGAGCGCAGGACGCAACTTTCCATTAAAAATTCCCCCCCCCCTGCAGTTTAGAGTGATATTTTATGGTGTCGTTACAGCTGCCGTTCTCATTCTTCTGCCAGCCCGACCACCGGGCCCCCTCTTCTCTTTCTCTTTAGAAAAGTCATTAAGCTTGGATTGGAGATCAGCCCATTTCCTCCCCAGCTCCTTGGATATTAATCTGTTTTATTGGTGTTTCATTGGCAGCTCGGTGCAAATATTCGGAATTTTTGCATAATTGGCTCAGCAGCTGTTTTTCACCCTTTTCCCAGAGAGACTAGCAAGTGATTGAATTTTTTTAAAAAAATTGTATTATTATGGAGACTTTAGTGAATTTTGTTCTTGCTCTTTTCCTTTTACAGCAAGATCCTTAACTTAATTTCTGTTCCTTTCCTCCCATGGCAGAGGGGGAAGAAACGTGTCATGGTTGCATGATGAGAAAACTACGGATCTAGGAACAAGCTTCCTACCAAATATATGCATTTATTAATACAGAGGGCACACCAGTGTCATTGTTCATCATTAGTATTTCTTCATATTTTTATGCTTTGGAAAAAGTGCTATCTTTCAGTAAATAGCAGGAAGTCTCATCAGATTTAATAACAATATTAAACTGGTATTTTTAAATATATATATATTTGCAGAATATTTTTGATATACCACTAAAATTCAACCAGTTTTCCCAGTGCCTTGAAGTTTCCATGAATTAATTAACTTAGTGAAGAACTAATTGATTGATTCAGTGAAGATTAATAATTAATTAATTTGCTTTCTGAATTAATTGAGGGGACTGATGACCTCACGGCATGTTCCACTACTTCTCGAAGCACTATTATGTCATTTGTCTTTGTTCTGAAATTCATAATGGTCTGGACTGTCTTTATGAAATGACTCTCTGGAACTTTGATTCATATAAAGACGTCTACTCTTACAGTGGACCCTTGACTTACAGACGGCTTGACTTACAGACTTTTTGAGTTACAGACTTCTCTGGCCGCAAAATTTAGGTTTGACTTGCAGACTGAGATTTGACTTACAGACCAGAAAAGAACCAAAATGGAACAAAAACGGCCTGTTACAGGATTAATCGGTTTTCAATGCACTGTAGGTCAATGGAGACTTGACCTACAGACTTTTTGACTTGAGAACCGCCTTCCAATACGGATTAAGTTCTCAAGTCAAGACCCCACTGTATATGAATGTTTCTTTGAATGGATTTAAACTTCTAACAGCCGTCCTAGGCAGAACTGACTGGTGGCCAAGTTATGGAACGTGATTAGAGAAGCGAGTTTTGTAGAAGTCCTTGAACCACAAACCATGAATTTTCCCAAACAAACGATGAATTGGTTCATCTATTCATTTGGAATAATTTCTTTAGACACCCCCCAGGCTGCCCCCCTCCCACTTGCCATTGACTTCATTGCCTCCCTACCTTGTCCTGCCTTTGCCTCCTTCTCCTCCACCACCACTGCTGTCTTGAAAGGCAGCTGGCTACCTGTGTGCATGGCCTACCTTTAGTTGAGAGGCGGGTGGACACATGTGCACAGGCATCAGGCTAGCCAGGAACCATCTGGAGAGAAAGGAAGAGAGAGAATGAGAGAGACAGAGAGAGAGAAACTGGCTGTTTCCTGGCTGGCTACCTGGGCACCTGTGCCCTCCTGTCAGCTGGGCAGAGGCAGTGGGAAGGGTATGGGGGCCAGCTGTTGGGGGGGGAAACTAACCAAGTTAATTGCATTGCTCAAAAAATTGTGGGTTTGGGGAAGTTCGGGTTCTCCAGTTTGAATGAACCTGAACTGATCCAAATCAACAAATTAGTGATTTTTACAAACTTCCTGGTTTGTAGTTAGCGTCATGTCCACCTCAGATTATGATCTGTTCTCCAAAGAAGGAGGGACAATTTCTGAAATGGATGGCGTTTGCAAGAAGGAAATCCCAAGCACTGTCCCCTTACTAGGTAGGAGCCCTCTCTGCATACAGTATTCCTGTTTCTTCCGTGCTGCATCCAGCCTCATCTCCTTTACTCGTCTTATTAAATAGACCCCCCCCCCGAATCACATTTAAGCATTGATGTTTGAACACCATGTTTGATTTGCAGAGATCTGTTGACTGTTTTTGTGGCTTGTCTGTTCTGCATGATACAACTAGTTGGGATTTTGATCAAAACTACCGGATGATAAAGCTGACTGGATAGCTCAGTGGTTTAGGTCAGTGGTTCTTAACCTTTGTTACTCGGATGTTTTTGAACTGCAACTCCCAGAAACCCCAGCCAGCACAGTTGGTGGTGAAGGCTTCTGGGAGTTGCAGTCCAAAACTCCTGAGTAATCCAAGGTTAAGAACCAGTGGTTTAGGTAACTGGTTGTGGAGTCAATTCCCCCACTGGGCCTCCTGGGAGTAGAGCCAGCCTCGGTAGCCTTGGGCCAGCTGCACAATCCAGGGCTACCCCTAGCAGAAGGAAAAGGGGAACCGCTTATGAGCACTCTTTAACTAGAAAACCAGGGAAAGGGTCATCATAAATCAGAACTGACTTGACAGCACATCATGATGATGATGATGATGATGATGATGATGATGATGATGATAGAAATGCAGCCATCTGCCCAGTGTCATTTCTAAAAACATTTTCATGTACATTAAACTTCTCAGGTATTTTGTATGGTAGTCTTGTATTGTTCTCTCTTCTCTTTGCTTTGCTTTGCTTCCTCCTCCTCCTCTTTCTTCTTCTGAAGGGTGTAGCCAACAGCCAGCTGGGGAGCTGTCCAGAGTCCTGATCAAATGCTGCTGCTGGACAAAGTCCTTTTGTCTCACAGGCATAAGTTCCGAGCGCCCTATCTGGCTTTTCTTTTGCTACATGGAAACATAGTCTAGCGCTATGTATGGTTGGATGCTGTGCGTGAATTTAAGGCAGATGCTAGAAGAAAACCCTGTGCCGCCTTCCTTCCTTTCATTTTTTTAAAAAAAAAGTTATTTTCCCCTTGTGAGAAATTGGAGTGCCGCCTGGCCTGTTCTAATGAGAGTCTCTAATTGCCTTGAAGTTTTGTATGCATCAAGCGTGACTGTGAGATGCGCAATTAATGGCGGGGCAGCATAGAAACACGTGGCCAGCATCGCTAGACAATGTGAGGTGGGGCCGGTTTGCCCCCGGCTGATAAGTTTATGTTTGCATGGGTCACTGGCTAGCGGATGATGGACAGGCTCAATGAAGGGAAAGATGTTCTTAAATCTAGTGAGCAATATAAATGTACTGGCCACAATGGAGGACCTGTGTCTAAAATGCAAGGAGATTATGGAGTTGAAAAACTAGCCCTCTTGGTTTTGTACCCTGTTCCCACATTAGCTGACAACTAAATGAGCTGTGACTTCATTTTGCTTCCCAAATACTGTGCCATGATTGACATGCAAGTGAACCTCAGTTGTTTCACCTGAAAATTCTTAATTTTCCTTCCTTGTAGCTATCTCTAGCACAATGCCCATGGAATTGGATGCAGCTTTTCCCTCCTTTTCCTCTTGATTTCTTAGGCTTGGGGCATTTTTTTCACCTTGCTTTTACTGTATTTTTTGCACCATAAGACGCACTTTTTCCCCACAAAACAGGGGGGTGGAAAGTCTGTGCGTCTTATGGAGCGAAGAAAACAGATTATATTTTCCTGTTTTCTTTTCCTAAAAAATTGGTGCGTCTTATGGAAAGGTGCGTCTTATGGAGCGAAAAATACGGTAATTAAATATGTCCCTGAAAATTGTTTTGTTTTTTTTGGGGGGGCAAACTCATGGTCTCTGTGCATCCTTCACCCTTTGAAGTTACCTGGCCTTCTGGGTTGCTTGCCCAAGTGTTTCCAGACGCATATATCAAGTCCCATCCCTTGAATAAATGGCTGCTTCCTACATCACACAGTTGAGCAGGTTCAAAATTGTGCCTGCAGTAGCTGTAAAGAAGGAATACCGATCACTCTTCCTCTCTCTTTTCCACCCTTCACCCCCCACCCCCCGGTGTCTCTTGTCTATCAGAATTATTACTCTAAAGTTCTGTTTGAATAAAAGACTCCTCGTGGTCACGCCTCTAACTTTGATGCGACTTGATGAATGGTATTAACAACAGGGCCTTTTGGAGATCTTGCTGACTGGATAGCTCTGTGAGTTACTTGGTCTCTGGCTGCAGAGACCTAGTAGATTTCCCCACCGGGACTCCTGCCAGTAAAGTCCCATTTGTGCAGCCATGGACAAAATGCACAGTCCCAAGATGCCACCGGGAAGAAAGGAATGATAAGCCACTTATGGGTATTCTTTACCTGGAAGCCCTGAGAAAGGTCTCCAGAAGTCAGAAGCACATGATTATTAAGGGGTCACTCATTCATTGTCATCATTGCGTGCTGTCAGAAGTGGTTTACCTTTCTGGGGCACCCTGGGATCATGCAGCTGGCCCAAGGCCACCCAGGCTGGCTCTTCTCCAAACGTCCAAACTCTGCCAGAGACCTAAAGCACAGAGTTTTGTAGCCACTTATTCATAGAATCAGCATAATTCAGAAATGATGGGATGACACACAACAACAAGCTTGATGTAGGCTGGCTTTTTTTTCCCAAGCGGAAGGGCTGGAGAGCCTTAAAAAGTAAATCAAGGCGTGGGTGTGTGGGATGATGGTAGCTTTTAAAGGCCCCTTTCCCTGCATATGTTCTTTTTAAAAAATTGAGACAACAAGGGAGTAATTCTAAAAAGGGGAAGCTAAGAGCAGAACTAAATTTAGTGACTAAGTGTTAAGGGTATGGAGTTTCAGAACATCCAATGAGAAATGCAAATTATTTCAGTTGCAATCGTTATTTTGAAATTATATGTGTCTTAAAAGGCAGGGAGAAAAAAGAGAGGGGGAGGAGGAGTAAAAGGGGAGGGGGGAAGGGAGGAAAATTTTGCCAAGTATTTTTAGCTGCGTCTTGGGTTCTTTAGATATTTAACAAGGGAAAAAGAACAAAGTCTGGGGTTGTTTTATCCCATTTTGTTCTTGAAAAAGACGATATATTTAAAAATGTCAAAAAAAAACTTCAAGCTTCTATCTTGGACGCTTTTAAACAGGCTTGCTGAACTTTGATGGAGACTCTGGATGAGACCTTTGAACTTATGAAGTGGCCACAGCTGGCTTTACTTTGATATCAATGTGGGGCGAGAGAAGGGGAGAATCAAATAATAAAACAAAACAAGCCATGGGTAGGTGTCCCAATGGACTCTTATGTAAACCCCCCCCCAAAAAAAAATTCGCTGGAGGCTATGCGTCCTCCAGAGCCTTTTCCCTTCCCCCAGAATTTCTCGTCCTCGCCATTGCTTTGTCTCTTGGGAGGCCCGGTGTACATTCCCGCTGTGTTGCAACCGTCTTTCAACAGACATAAAGAATAGGCAAAGCTGTACCGTCGCCTTGGGGTTGCAGAGATGGAAAGACCGAATTCCATGGGTTGAGGTGGGAGCGCGGAGGGCCACAGCCCTCTTGAAGGCCAAGAAAGAACATTGTGCCAAGAGGCTGTACATGCATTATCAGAGAAGTTTTGCTCCTGCTAGAAAGAGCAAGACCTCGCATAAAGCTGCCCCATTTAGCGCTGGTGCATGATAGCACAGACAATCAAGTGTCCATGTTGTGATCCTCAACTAGCTGAAGGAGGTAGACCAGACTTCCCGGAGACTCAGGACTCAGTCTCCTTGCTGTTAGGTAGACAAGGATTTCCAGAACTCCCGGTGGAAAGGCCCTGTTTAGCGTTGACTCAATTAGCACTGCATTTTCTTCAAGCGCCTTCTGAGCACTTATTCCTCTGCTCCAACCACCTGTTGCCCTGGGGAACTGCTGAGATGAAGGGCAACACAGTCGAGCGTTGCCCTTTGAACTGGAGAGACCGAAGCCTTGCAATCTGCTGCACCAGGCTATTCTCTGAAAACGAACTTAGGGAGGATGAGAGGAGCATTTCCGTCACTCATCCAGCCCTAACGTGGAACTGTCCGTGGTGCTGATCAGAGCCTGTGTCTCAGAACCGTAGGGGGAAAAAATCACTAGATACTGAGACCTACAGGAGAAATTCTCTTAAGAGTAACGTCGTCGCTGTAGGGATGGCAGTCTCTCTTTCTGCGTTCCTCCCAGCCTATAGAATCCTCTTCTTTTGGCTTTGCAAATCATTCCCATTCTTTCTGCTTTTAGGGAAGATCTGCCCCCTTTAACTAGCCTTTTAAACGGTCGTAATGACTACTGTGAATTTTGTTGAATCTCTCTAGTCACTGTGCTGCGTTTTGCAGTTGTTTCTAAGGTGTTTTAATTATTCCTGCCAACCACTTTGCTTTTGATCTAAAGATGGGAGACACATATAATGTGTGTGCCTTCAAATTGCATTTGACTCATAAAGACCCTAATAGGGGTTTCAAGGTCAGTCAAGGAGTGGTTTTGCCAGTGCTGCCCCCAAACTATTAAGTTTGCATCCCTGATCAGGGACTTGAACCCAGGTCTCTTGAGTCCTGGTATGTCAATCTAGCCACTATAGCACACTGGGCAGTATAAATGTCACACACACAAATACATTGGAAAACCAGTCACAAGCCATCAAATGGGGAAGCAGTTAGATTTGTCAGCATCTTCTTGCTGTCTGATAAACCTTTTTGAAAAAGTAGTTTTCATGACATGAAATTTGCAAAGAGGTGGCATGATGGTGGTTCTCGCACCGCCACCCAGTCACCTCTGATCTCTACAACAGCATTGTGAAAACAGCACTATAATCAATGTAATTGGAGATCAGAGTTAATGAGGACCTTGGCGTTTGCAAAATCCCCCAAGTGATGTTGTGCTTCAGACGTTAGATAACGAAATGATTGGGCTCAACTGAAAATCAATTTGACTAATTAGAAGGTGCCTATTCCTAGCTTTCCTCTCTCTCTCTCTCTCTCCTCTGTGTGTGTGTGTGTGTGTGTATGTGTGTGTGTGTGTGTCTAAAGAAGGACAAGAAAAGATCACTGCCGGATAGCTCAGTGGATTAGATCTCTGGCTACAGAGCCAGAGGTTGGGAGTTCGATTACCCCCTCTGGCCCTCCTTGACAAGGGCTGGATTGGATGATCCATAGGGCCCCTTCCAGCTCTGCAGGTGTAAGCTTATTATTCTTAAGCTACCTGTTGCTCTCAACCTTCTGCCAGCTTGAGCAGATGGACTTTTTAAAGGCAGTGGTTTCTTTCCATTATGTAGAAACAGCTAACTCTATTATTTTGTTCAGAAACGTCCAGGAGGGTCATCATTCTACTCTCTTGCCTTGGGGGGGGGACAGCAAAGAGCATCTGCTGGAACCTTAAAGATTAAGGCCTTCAATTTGGCACTAAGTGATCGCAGGCTGCAGCCCACTGTGCACCTGAAAAAAAAATGGTCTGGAGACCCCCATCCCTTAAGTCAAGCCAAGCCTGTTTGTTTTTAAGGTGCCAGAAAACTCTTGACGGCTATTATTTTGTGGTTCCTTCTTAACCCTATCAGAAGCTCTGCAGAGGTGAGTTTTCTCCCAATGTCAGTTATTGGCTTCCCTCAGCAGGTGGATACACTGGGCAAAGACCTGACCTGATGGTAGTCTCCTAAGCATGCAACTTTCCCCGTTCCTCATCAGCCCTGGGAACCATTCCTCTGTCCGTTTCCCTCTTGCCACTCTTTTGCTCCTGCCCTATAATAGGAGGAACGTTGCGGGCGAATGTCGTTGGAGGTGTCTCAGCAGTTTCTCATACCATGAGCTCACCTGTTCTTTTTACCTGTTGGCAAAGGTTATCCAAGATTTCAGAGAAGGACTCTTTTCTTATCCCATCTAGAGGTATCAGGAATTGACGTTCTGACTTTTTTCTTTGCAAAACTACTTCATAAGCCAAAGATGACAACCGGCAACTCAACACACCCTCTAACATTCAGCTCCGGTGGGTGGGGCTCCGCCTTTTGCGCAACTTGGCTCCTGTCCATGCGCATGAGTCCACCCCCCCACACACACGCACGCTCTGGGTTCCATCATGACCGCAGCCTAACATGATCGCTTTGCGGAGGGGGAAGACTACTGCACAGAGGGAGGAAGAGGCGTGGGCATGCATGCATGACCCCAGCTTAAAGGGAACCTTGCTGGCGGTCCTTCTCTAAGTCATTACCTCCTAATCCTTTCTCAGGCCATCTTCCCTCCCTGCTCAGAGTCTCTTGTCTCCCACCATTGGACCTATTCCAAAGAATATTTTCATATCTTCATAAATTCTTCTCCCATGGCCGCCCCAATCTTTAGAGACAGCACACAGACACAAATAGATTGGAGTGCTTCTACGTTGGTCGCTAACATCCTTGATTTGCCTAGGAAAGTTGGGGAGGGTAGGACTTTTCTGTCTTCCTGCTGTCTTGTCAATGAACCAACCTTTTCTTCCTTCCCAAATTCCCATTTTTTTTCCTGTGGTTTCCCCTGCAGGGAGCAGCTTTGTCGTCAGCGAGGGAAGCTATTTGGACATCTCCGACTGGCTTAACCCGGCGAAACTTTCTCTCTATTATCAAATCAATGCCACGTCTCCTTGGGTGAGGGATCTCTGTGGACAGAGAACGACAGATGCATGCGAGCAGCTCTGTGATGAAGAGACGGGTAAGTGTGGGTTTTGGGATGAACAGCGGTCGAGGTTTCTGGCTGTGGAGCCAGAGGTTGGGAGTTTGATTCCCCCGTGGGGCCTCCTTGGCAAGGTCAGGGACTCAAGGATCCCTCCAAGCTCTGCAGTTCTAAGATAATGATGTTGATTAATGTCTTCCTCAATGAAGAGGGAGAGTGGGCTGTGACTCAGCTGAGAGTATCTTCACAGTAAAAAGGCCGTTGGCTGTTTATGCCTGTTCTTGTTGTAGTCTTAAGGTTTTAATGGAGTATCTCTGATAGGTCAGATATTTTGGCCAATTATGATCATCCTTTTTGTTTGTTTTTTTTGGATGTGCTGGATGGAGAATCTAGGCATCCACACTTTTGCTCTAGAGGAAAGTTCCTGACTTCTTGCAAGCTTGGCCTCTGTGTTCTCGTGCTGTGCTTTGTTCTTGCAAATATACTCCATTCTTTAATGGGTGCTACATTTAGAAAGATACGGAGTCCTTGAGGAGCCCATGCTTTACAGCCTTGGGTCTCCCTGGATGTTCTTGGAAAACAATCCCCAGAGTGTTAGCACATGCTAATGGTAAAGGTTGGGAACCAGTGCCTGTAATGAAGAAGGGAAATGGCTCCTTCTCAAGTATCTTTATTGGGAGCTGTTACAATATTCTTTTTATTTTAACTATTTGCCTAAATGGGGAAGGATGGAAGAGAGCTTTTTTTTTTTTTTTTTTGCAGCGAGGTTTCCACTTGGAGCTATTCCTTGATGTAAGATCCTGTTTACGCACAGTGTCTCCCAAACTTGTCTTCTCTGTTGTTGGGCATCCCATAATCTCCGTGACCATTAGCCATGCTGGTTTGTTGTTTGTGCCAATGGAATCCCAACATCTAGGAGCCATGTTTGGGAATGACAGGTTTAGATATGATGTGGAAACGATGGTTTCATCACATAGAAGCTGCAGATATTGAAATCGTATCAGCTTTTGCATAAGGTTGGTGTTAAATTCCTGTGGCTCATTGAAGCAAATTGATGATGGGCTGAAACACATCTTGGTGGTGTGGTTGGGCACTTGACCAGCGGTAGGACCAAAATATACCACGGCACCTTGTCAATGAGCTGCATTTAGCCATGTCCACTTACCAAGCTTTCTATGAACACCAGTAAGGATTCTGGTCATGGTCCTGAATATCATTTAACATTACAAAACATTAATAATCAACCATGCAGACTGTATTGGGACCATAAAACTGGTAATAAACTGAGAATATATTTATTTTATTTCCATTTAAATGTCCTGTATTTGAACCACACAGGGTCCCTGTAGGCTAAATCCATGTAATTGCCAATTCTAGGAGCCTTTAGAGTAGTGTCTGACAGACACATAAAGTGGAGACGAAAAATTCTCTCCGAATTCTCTTAAAAACTGCCTTTGCAAGGGGTCTACATCCACTGTTCAACACTTAATTTTCACAAGCTAACCCTGTCAGTAAATATTTCTAATCCATCCGTATATAATAGTGTTTTGTATCTTGGATATGAGAATAACTGCATTCACTGCCACCCAGTCTGATGGGTATCTGCCTTTGATAAGGTATGGTGAGGTAACAATGGGATATGTTGATCAAATCTCCTGTTGCCCTTGAGTATTTCTATGGGCTTTTCATGGTTTGATGGTTCCCGAATATGAATGCATCGTGCCATTTGAATAATCACAGTAACTGTCAGGTGAAATCCAAGAGACATTACAAAAATTGCATGGATGTTTTCCGCTTAACAGGTGCCCTTTCCCCTTCTAAATCCTCTCTTCATGGGGTTTGTGTGTGTGTGTGTGTGTGTGTGTGTGTGTGTGTGTGTGTGTGTGTGTGTGTGTGTGTGTGTGTGTTAAATGTCAGTTTCAATGAACAGCTTGGGAGGAGGGAAGAACAGGCAGATCCTCTGAGAGGGAGGGAGAACGAAAGAGAGGTTTTAACATTTGTCGGAACTGGAAGGCTTTGCTGGAATTTGGAAATGTAACCACATTGAGCCTTAACCTTGTTGAAACCTTCTAATGTTAAACATAATGTTCGGAAATTACAGAGACCCTTAAAAGGAAACACAGATGTGGTTTATCCTTGTGCAGTAAGTGGGACATTCTAATTGACTAAAATAAAGAGCTAAAAATCTGCTTTGTGTGAGATGCTTGGATTTTATTGTTGCTGATATTACTCTAGGAGAGAACTTGCACAATTTTGAAAACATTTTTTCCCTGTATGCCTCTGAAATATACGAAGCTGGGAAATGCATTCCTTGCTGCTTTATTTCAGGAAGTAGTAATCTCAGTAGCCTCAGATGTGTTGTTTGTGTCTTTCCTCTTCTTGTGTGCTTGTTCCCTGTGTGTGCTTACCTTCATAAAAGGGGCGGGGAGACACTAGTTTTGTGCAAAATATTTTATGCAAATTACACAGTGCATAACAGGGAAGAAGGGTTTTGGGCTCTTGCCGATGCTAAGATTGCTCAAAGGGGTTGAAGATTTCACAACTTCTCTTGCATTTAGGTGTCCTGTCTCAACCACAATGCCAGCAGCAACCAACTTTCCCCACAACTCATAAACTAGCAACAGTCTGAGTTGGAACAAACAACCTTACAAAATGAATACTGCTGATGCAGTCGGTAGGGACTGCCCTAATAGCTTAAGTTCAGAGACAGTTTTGTGTCACATAGAAAAGATGAAGGGATCTGAGTGATCGCCTAAGATTTTATGACACCAACTCCTGGCAGAAAACATAGGTGATGGGTGCACAGCTTTGGCCTGTCTCCTATTTTTCCAGGTACAGCTCCCATTGTCTGTCATCACTGGCGGTGTCAGCTAGATACAACTGGAATTATTTATTATAACAGTGGTTCCAAACTGTTGGGTCCCCAGATGTTCCTGGACTACAGCTCCCAGAAATCCTGTCCAGCACAGCTAGGGGCGAAGGCTTCTGGATGTTGTTGTCCAAGAACATCTGCAGACCCTCTATAGTAGAAGCATCGGGGGGGGGGGGAACATTATCCATTAGACCCACCAAGAGTGGGCTGTGAAGCATGAAAGGCTAGAAGGAACAATTTTCTAGAGTGGGGATGGGTAGAGTAAGAGAAGACCCGTGGAGGAGAGGAGTAAATGTTTTAAATGTTCTGAATGTTTTTAAGTTTTGATGGTGCGGTCCATTTTCATTTTATTATTTCTGTGTTCTATTCTGCTGAATTGTATTTTAACCATGTTGTTTATATATGTTGTAAGCTGCCTAGAGTGGCCTTTGGCCAGATGGGCAGTGTAAAAATTGAAAGAAAGAAAGAAAGAAAGAAAGAAAGAAAGAAAGAAAGAAAGAAAGAAAGAAAGAAAGAAAGAAAGAAAGAAAGAAAGAAAGAAAGAAAGAAAGACAAACAGAAGCAGAAGAAAGAAGATGGAAAGAAAGGAAAGAAAAGAAAACTAAGAAAGGAAAAAGCAAGAAAGGAAAAGGAAGCAAGCAAGCAAAGGATGGATGGATGGATGGATGGATGGATGGATGGATGGATGGATGGATGGATGGATGGATGGATGGATGGATGGATGGATGGATGGAAGGAAGGAAGGAAGGAAGGAAGGAAGGAAGGAAGGAAGGAAGGATGGAAGGAAGGATGGATGGATGGATGGAAGGAAGGAAGGAAGGAAGGAAGGAAGGAAGGAAGGAAGGAAGGAAGGAAGGAAGGAAGGAAGGAAGGAAGGAAGGAAGGAAGGATGGAAGGAAGGAAGGATGGATGGATGGATGGATGGATGGATGGATGGATGGATGGATGGATGGATGGATGGATGGATGGATGGATGGATGGATGGATGGATGGATGGATGGATGGATGGAAGGAAGGATGGATGGATGGATGGATGGATGGATGGATGGAAGGATGGATGGATGGATGGATGGATGGATGGATGGATGGATGGATGGATGGATGGATGGAAGTTAGGAAGGAAGAAAGAAAGAAAGAATTAAAGAATTAAAGAAATAAAGAGTTCCAGTGCTGCTGAGAACCAGCCCAGTCTAAAGGGCTTTTCTACAGAGAAACCAGCAAGTACAGGAGCATCACAGACCTCAGGAAGACCTCTCTACCCAGACACCTCTTCACCTGACACAGGAGACCCCCTACATGCTTCTTTCTTTAGCTGTCACGGGTGAAGGGAGACAGACAAGAACCTGACAGTACCGTATATGCCACGACACACGTTTCAGTGGCTCACTGCACGCGGCGTTTGCTCGTGGACTCTATAAAGAGGCTCAGCTTGAGTCCTGGAAGCTTCTGCTCCACGCTGGAAGGCATGCATGACACCAGGCAGCTTTGTCACCAGCTCAGAAATTTCAAGCTGTCTTTGGATACAGGATTAAGAAATTGTCCCTCTGACATTCAGCCAGCAGCTTTCAGTCCCTCAGGAGAAGATCGATCAATCTGCCGCTTTCCTTGGACGCTTGCGGAGAACCTGGAGACTTTCAGGCGAAACATTTGTTTGCGTGTTTTTGCGTTTGTTGCAGCTGCTCCTTTGGGCTTTTGTCCACTCATCTGGCCAGGCTCAGTTTCACAGGGCAGCTTGTCTACTTGAAATGGAGATGTGCTTTTTGGCGTGAAACCTTGAACGACAAGAAGAATACAGAATGGGCAAAGAGGCATGCAGAGCTCTGGATGTTAACACAAAGGGACAGTTAACATTTTCTACCTGGTACCCTGGTTGTTTGGGGGGTCACTTAGCATTCCAGGGGTATGTAGATCCCGTGGGGCTGAGATGCCCCAATGGAACTTGGTGTATTTAGAACATGTTGTCCCCCAATTATGAAATAAGCCACAAATATGTGTCTTCTTTCAAGTCGCTGGCACCACAAACTGTTTGTGGACCATCTTTGAGAAAGTGTACCTTGAGAACCACAAGCGAACACCCAGCCAACAGCAGCCGTTGATAGAAAAGCAACAAGGAATCTACTCGAAGTGTGGCTGTTTGTCCACCACAATTAAGTCTGATCAGGTCTATTTTTCTTTTCTATCATTTTTTAAAAAGAGATGATCCCTTGACCTGGACTTTTGGCAGATGAGAATGCATTTTGATTGAACTGAGTTTGTCTTGGAATACTGTATCGGGCAAGACAGAGAGCGATGCCTTTAGAGATGGATTAACCTTCCACCGAATGGTCAGGTTGGTGGAACAGCTGGCCACATGGGGTTTAGTGAGAAACAAGCTTTCGTGTAAAACGGAGCCTGGAGCAAAAGCCTGAGTACCGGAGATGCCACTTTTATGATTTTGCCAGGTTGGGAAAGTTTTTGCTTCAATGGTGAAGGAATTGTTGTTGTTTAGTTGTTAAGTCGTGTCTGACTCTTCGTGACCCGATGGACCAGAGCACGCCAGGCCCTCCTGTCTTCCACGGCCTCCCGGAGTTTGGTCAGATTCATGTTGGTTGCTTCAGTGACCCTGTCCAACCATCTTATCCTCCGTCGTCCCCTTCTCCTCTTGCCTTCACTCTTTCCCAACATCAGGGGCTTTTCCAGAGAGTCTTCTCATGAGATGGCCAAAGTATTGGAGCCTCAGCATCAGGATCTGTCCTTCCAGGGAGCACTCAGGGTTGATTTCCTTTAGAACGGATAGGTTTGTTCTCCTTGCAGTCCAGGGGACTCTCAAGAGCCTCTTCCAGCACCACAGTTCAAAAGCATCAATTCTTCGGCGGTCAGCCTTCTTTATGGTCCAGCTCTCATTCCATACATAGCTTTGACTATGTGGACTATTGTCGGCAAGGTGATGTCTTGCCAACAAAGGTCCGCAAAGGAATAAGGGGGTGTGACAAACCCAGACCTACTGGGATCTGCCACACGTTAACTAAGCTGCCACCAACCATTCCCTATAAGAAGTCACACAGACCAGGGATGGATTTTCAACAAATAAAAGAATAAGGTTTATTTAAAACAACACACAGGAAAATAAAATGATCAGGTGAATAAGATATAGTAACGTGGCTTAGTCTCATTCATACATGCATACAGTTTGGTTCACACAGAACCCTTAACTTGAAGCACAGACCCTGAACCTATCAGTTCTGGCTAACCCCACAGACACCTGAACCTATCAGGTTGGTACTCTGACACACAGTAGTACCCTGTCTGACACACAGACTCCCACACCAGCTTCTTCTTCCCAGCTGCTGCTTCGTCACATCCCAGCGTCTGCTGAACTTCACCACACACGCTCCACATATATATACAGTACAGCCCCTCCTCCTGATGTCCCACCTTCCACTCTCCATAGGATGGAACTTTCCCTCCAAACCCATGACAGACAGGTAACATCAGTGCTGTATGTAACGGGGGGGGGGGGAAATTAAACCATTTGGGACTTTTAAATTTTGGTTTGGCAGGGTGTGAAAACATGAAAGTCATGTGGATAGTTATGAAAATGCATATGGTTTGAAGTCTCTTCTGCTTCCCTGTTGCAAGACTGTCTTAATACTACCACTCAGCATCAGCTAGTAAAATCTTTTTGCATGAGTCATGGGGCAAGGGAAATTCACATCCCTCAGGAATCTTTTTGTGAAAAATGTGTTTCTTTCATGAGCAGTCTGTCTTGTAGCTTCTCCTTACCCTCCTTGGTCCCTTCTTCCTGCATACGTGTCACTCAGGTGACGACAAAGTTCATCTGGGTTGGAGCTGTTGGTCTCTCATCGTCATCCTTCTATGCCACCTTGAACACAAATGAGTAGGGCATTCTGCGTCTGATTTGGGAAACTAACCTGGGTCAGGCTTGATCCCTATTTGGGTGAGAGATCACTATGGATCTCCAGTTAGGACTAGGAGAGAATCATGCTTGGAACCTGGGAGATGTGCTGCCAGTCCCTAATAACAGTGGACTAGATCAGTGGTTCCCAACTTTGGGTCCCCGGATGTTCATAGACTACAACTCCCAGAAGCCTTCACCACTATCTGTGCTGGTCCGGATTTCTAGGGGGGTTGAAGCCCAAGAACATCTGGGTACCCAAGGTTGGAACTGGGTGAGATGGATGGATCGTCTGACTTAGTATAAGACCACTTCTCGGCTTGTGATACATGGAAAGTTCTTTGCATTGCCAGCTGTCCGTCTGGGAGATTTCCTGCAGGGGAGAGTGGGGGTGTCAACAGAGTCCCATTCAGTCATTCTCAATGAAGTGGAGCCTCACAAGATGAATGCCTCGCCGGACGAAAAACTCGCAAGACGAAAGGGTTTTGTGATTGTTGTGGTGACTCCATGAGTAGCGTCGTATGGCTGTGCTTCACAAGACAATTTTTCTCTCGCAAGACGAAAATAATTTGTTCATCTTGCGAGGTTTCCCATAGGAATGCATTGCAATGCATCCCTATGGGAAACCGCGGTTTCGCAAGATGAAAATTTCGCAATACGACGCTACTCATGGAACAAATTATTTTCATCTTGCGAGGCACCACTGTATTGTTTTATTTCCTGTGAACACAGAGGGGAGTATGCTAGCCATGTCGCATTTCATCATCGTTTTGCTTGTGTGAAAACAGAGGAGCCTGAAGAGCGGAGCGGAGCCTTTTCTGTCCTTGGGAACTCCCTGCACAAGCCTGAATGTTGGACAGCCTAGTTTCTGGAAGCCTCCATAGATGGGAAACCCTTGGTGTTTCAGAGCCATCATAAGCAAAGCCATGGCAGAAGGTGGTGGGGCTGTTCCTCTCCTTCCCTTGCATGCCATTAGTCACAAAGACCAGAGGACATTGTGCCCCCCACCCACAACTATAAGTACGTAGGGTATTCTGTCAATGTTATCTGGACAGAATATATACAAGCAGACAGATTTTTGTGTTGAAGGCTGAATACAAGATGCCCCTGGGTTCACACTGCTTCTCAGCAAGCCTCCAAACAATATACAATCTTTAAAATCTTGTTTCTATGGAATCGGCGAGGAGGACAGACCGAAAGACTATGGTGGGGAGGGGAAAAAAAAGAGATTATCTCTTCATCTGCTGAAGAACCCCATTCTCTGGCTGCTACGTTCCGCATCCCCTTCTAAAACGCAGCTTGATTGCAGAACACATATTTGTTATGCGGTAAGTGTGAGGAATTAATGACCCAGGCAGAGGGAAAACTTGCATGCTAAGCACTGGAGAAAGAAAATGGCTTATTAATGGCTCTTTCCATCGCCAGGCAGGTTCTCCCGACAAATGAGCCTGCCGGCTGGGCCACCCCCTTTCAGCTACCCTCCGTATCGGCAACCCCCAGAAAAGGGTGGACCCTTCCCGCTGCTCCTGCTTGCTCACCGATGAGCCAGACCTTCCTTCATCCACCCACCCACCCTCCGTCCATCCACCCCTTTCGGAAAGGCTGCGTTTGGAAACCTTGCATCATGCATCACAAAGTTAGCCGCTCCTCCTGGCAGATCATAAATCAGGCCCCTGGAGTCCGCTAGGACAAATCCCGGGACATTTAATCTTTAATATTAGACGTGTTTAAGACGGTGAATATTTTATGAAGGTGCTGTTGCAATTTAGCACATCATTAGCTTGTCTTCTTCGTCGTCTTCTTCTCCCCCTCCTTTTTCCCCCTCCCCTGGTCTTCTGACCACTTCTCCCCCTCTCCTCGCCACTTCCCTCTTTAAAAGAAACATCACTGCTGCCAAAGGAACCTTGTTTGACTGCCTTCTGGCAAGGAAAGGAGTGATCTTCATCCCCTTGAGACGTTTTAAGGTCTGCCTGAGAGGCCAGTGATCGCAAGAGCGTGTGTTTTGTGAAGCTGGGTTAGCTCCCGAGGGGGACCGTACATTTTTTGACCTGTGTAGCTTCCACGCCTTACCTCGGGATCGAACCCAAGAGGGGAGACATTTTCACCACCACCCCTTGCCCGTGGAAAGGAGCTGTGTTTGTTAACTCGGTTGTCTTAATACCATTGATCCATTTAAGCCACCGCCATTTATATGTTGTTTGAAGGCTCTTTTCCAGCCGGGTGCCTGAAGTATTTATCGCTTTCCGCTGCTTGCTTACTCTCCAGTAGCCCGTCCCCCACTGACTTAAAACCCCGAACAGCCTTTGTTCTCTGTGCAATTTTTAAAAACAAGGTAGATAAACACAGTTGCCTACAAATCTGTTCACAACTGTTTGAAATATGCTCCCAGGAGCTGCTGCAGTGTGCAGAAGGCGTTGAGATATGTCTGCTGCGTAGCCTTGTTTTTGCACCTGTTCAGGTGAGTTCCAGGCGTTGTTTTCTCCAGACCCAGGATGTCCGAGGGCTGTGAGCGAACGGGAAGTTTGAGCCCGCTGGTTTGGGTCCTGGTTTTTAAAACGGACTTTCTGCTCAAATGGGACACGTTGGGTGCACACCTTGCGTTAGCGATGGAGAGGAGAGGTGCTGATAATGTTATGCTGTGCAGCTGCAGGATCCGTACCCCTCATGCCGTCCTTTCCGGGGCTGGGAAGGGCAGGAGAGAGGATTCATTTATTTCCCCCCAAACACTTGGGACTTGGGATCTGGAGCAGAAACCTGAGAAATGACCACTTGCGCAGCTTCTGCTGAGAAACGATTATCATCTCGTCTCCCACGGGAAGCAAACAGTAACAGCAGTAAAAAGACAGCCCAATTTGTCCCTAGCAAACAGGAAGCGTTGGTGTATTACCATCTGAAGCATATGCAGCAGAAGGCAAAAAGGAAAAAGGAAAGGGAGGCGGTAAAAAGTGCGTTTCCACCTTTTTTTTTCTTCCTCCATCACCTGTGCTTAAAACTTTTACAGACTTGGTGCTTTATCAAGGGAAGGTATCAGCTGAAGGGGAAAAGGAGAAGAAAAATCAACACCGGCTTTCAGTGACTCCTGGATGAACAAATCCAATTAATCTTCTTCTTCTTTTCCCCTGGCTGGCACTTGCTCGGGGATATGTATTCGCGTGAATTGGGGATCAAACAGAGCCAGCCAAGAAAAGCACACCGCGTAGACTCTCCTTGGTGTTGCCCAAAAAATGAAGATGGGGCGAGGGAGGTAGAAATGATAACTTCTTGGCTCATTACATTTTGCCTACATTTCTCTCTCTCTCTCTCTCTCTCTCTCTCTCTCTCTCTTTCTCTCTCTCTCTCTCTCTCTCTCTCTCTCTCTCTCTCTCTCTCTCTGCTGTGTGTGTGTGTGTGTGTGTGTGTGTGTGTGTGTGTGTGTGTGTGTGTGTGTGTGTGACAGAGAGAGAGAGAGAGAGAGAGAGAGAGAGAGAGAGAGAGAGAGAGTCAATGGGGGCAGGGGAGGGGGTTGACTCTTCCTATACATAGGTAAAGATGAAGCTTATAATGCCTTTTTAAAATTTCAATATACTGAAGTGTTGTGTTGTAGAAAACGTAAATATGAAACCTGTTTTTGCTTGAATGCAAGACTTTTAAACCTGGTGTTGTGTAGAGTAACGGACCAGCACTCAGGAGACCTCGGTTCAAATCCCACTCAGCCATGGAAACTCACAATGGAACTAGTAAAGCCACTCCTAAAAACATCTCACTTGCCTTGAAAGCGTTATTCGGGCCACTGTCAATGGGTTCCGACTTGACAACACATAACAGTATGGCTTATAAAGTCCGGTGTGGCTCACGACTGGGAGATCTGAGAGAGACGATGACCAGACACATCAAAAGTTGAGTATTCCCAAATGTTCTCTCTTTTTTTGCTTGCAGGGGAGTGCAGCTGCCACGAAGGCTACGCCCCGGATCCCGTGCACCGGCACTTGTGTGTGCGCAATGACTGGGGACACAGCGAGGGGTGAGTGCAAAATATTCCAAGGGGGGGGGGATGAATAGGTTGTGGGATTTCTGATTTGGGTGCTGGCCCTGTGCCAAAGTCTGGGCGAACCTTGGAACAGACTTAACCAGCGATACAGGTGTGTGTGTGTGTGTGTGTGTGTTGTGTTGTGTTGTGTTGTGTTGTGTTGTGTTGTGTGTTGTGTGTCTTTTCCTGGAACAAAGGCACAGTGAAATTACATTTCAAAAATAATGTCTGGGAATGGAATGGGTCCATTTGGTGCAAACAGCAACACTTCCTACCTGTTTTCGAAAGTTAGCTTTAAAAAAGGTCATTTTTAGCCATTTCCGGAAGAGTATTTTGACAGTTTTTCAAGTTTTATGCCACTCCCTTCTCCATTCTAAGGCTTCCCACCTCAAGCTGTGTAGTCGCTTCCTTCTCGTATTATTTCAGACAATAACAATGAGTCGCAGAAATGTGCACACTAACAGACACGAGCAGGAGTAAAAAATAGTCTGAGCTCTAGCTAGCCATAGAACAGTAAGCCTGTCTTTGCTGAACCAACATCCCAGCCTGACCAGAAAGCCATTATAGCAGCTCAGGGTGCAAATTTCTGGCTGTTTTAGATTTCAGTCGTGAAGAACAGTGACAGTGGGATAAAGTATTTAGTATAATGACTTATTAATGGGTGCATTGTCCTAATCTGTTTTTAAGTATTTTCCAGCTTGTTTTCATTTCAGTTAGATTGTGCTCATTAGCTACCTTGAGCTCTTTCTCCCTGTTCTTTCTTTGCTTGCATAATCCCCTTTTTTTCCCTCCAGTGAGCTCAAGGTGGCGGGAATGGCTGACTTCCTTGTTTTGTCCTCAAAACAGCCTGGTCAGATGGATCAGGAAGTGTTTTGTGTGTGTGTGTGTGAGACAGACAGACAGACAGATGGACGGACGGACAAGCTTCCAGTCTCCCAGTGGGTTGACTACTGTTAAGCTTTCCTACTTAGCCACACTATGTATTGAATGAAAAGGGAAAATAAAAGCCATAATAAATCGTGGATGAGAATGACACAGTTGATGATGTTGATGATGATGATGATGACAAGTAGAATTAACTTTGAATTTTTTTCTGAAGCTGGGTAGGGAGATGCTGAGCGCATTAGCCCGATGAGGAAAGGCTTGGACCTTGCCTCTCCCCCAATGCCTTCTGCCACCGGGCAGGCACCAGGTGCCGTTCTGGAAGCCAGAATGAGGGAAGAGTCAGGGAAGAATCGAAGCATCCAGAGTAGGAAAGGTGGAAGGCTCTTGTTGCTTGGATGCTTTGACGATTCCTAGCACGCCGCTGCCCGTTTTTTTTTCCAAGGGCATGTGTATGCAACAAACAAGTCTCGCGGCGCCGTGTTGCTGCCTTCTTAATTCCAAAGGATGGTATTTATAAATCATTGTTTAAATATGTATTTATTGAACATCATCATGCTGTATAAAAAAGCAATTTTAAAAGGGCCGTAGTGCAGCAGAGCGGCGCATGCTTTGCATGTAAAAGCTATGGAATTCGGTCCTGCAGCACCTTCAGGGACGTCCGAGGAAGACCTGTGCCTGAAAACTCCAGAGGAATCTTCTCATTCTGTGTTGATGGTAATTTCAGCAGCGGCTTAAATCCTATTGTGTAGTTATGCAAGTGACCTAACTTCTAGGTGTGAATTGCCTTAAGTTAAGCAGACCCTGTAGACCTCCGTTGCAAATTAAGTCATGCAACTCAAGTCGGTGGAGATTTTAACTGACAGAAATCCCTTGGCCTGCCTGAGTTTTTTCCTCTCTTCTTCTTCTTCTTTGTTCCCACCTTACTCTTTCAGGCCCTGGCCATATACAACCCTTGAGAGAGGCTACGATTTGGTTACTGGAGAGCAAGCCCCAGAGAAAATACTTAGGTGAGTCATGCAGCCTCCTTCAGTGGGGTTTCAGTATCCATTAAACTTGTCTTCTCATGTTGCTTTACTTTTTTTTTTCTTGTTGCCTGGAATTACCGACAGAGTCAAGATGGAGAGATAGCTGCCCCAACATCAATGTCCTGCAGTAGACCACTGGGTGTTTGAGCCATGAGCCTAGGCTTTTGTGGGTCACTACACAACCTTATTCCCAGTGTGGTTGTAGTGTATAGAATGACGGACTAGGATTCTGGAGAACAGGGTCTGGATCCCCGTTGGGCCATATAAACTCACTGGGGGAGTGGAGCTAGTAAATCCTTAAATATCTCAGTGATCTTGAAAGCCCTATTACAGGGTTGCTATAAGTTAGTTTGGACTCGATGGCACAGAAACACACACACACACAACCTTACATACCCTGTCGCTTTTTTCAAACCACCTCCTTGTGTGGCAAGGATAGCAGATCAGATACACCTGAAGAGTTGGGGGAGGGTCCAACACCCCCCCAAAAAAAACTCTTGGTCTAAATAAACTCTGAATTTTAAGACTTCCCAGGATTCTTTGTTTTGATTAAGGATTCTGCCTTCTGCCGCACAGGGAAAGGTGAGGGAAGTGATACTGTTGAATAACCAACCAGCTTTCTCCAAGATGGGCTGTTCAGTTGGCATCATGGCTGCCTTCTTCTCTCGCCTCCCGTTTTGTTGAAGGTCCACCTACAGCCTTGGCCAAGGCCTCTGGCTTCCTGTCAGCAAGAGCTTTGTGGTTCCCCCAGTGGAGCTGTCGATCAACCCGCTGGCCAGCTGCAAGACGGATGTCCTCGTGACCGAAGATCCGGCAGACGTCAGGTAAGGATGCAACATTGTCGTCGCTCCCAAGACGGAGGCGAGATGGATTGTGTTACCTTTCGGGAGATTTCTGCAAGGGGAGTTGGGCCAGTGTTGCACTGAGACCGATATGCACCAATTTTGCTTGCCCGTTTGCTCTCAGTATTTATAGCGCTGCAGACGTTTCCTTCTGTCGAGAGAGAGAAACAGGCCGTTCTCTTACCTCTTCTAGCATTCCAGTCAAGGCTGGAGAACACAGGCACAGCTGCAAACAAACTCAATTTCTCTTCTGCCGCTGTCTCCTGCCTCTTCGCTATTCAGGGAACATACATCACCTCTCTCTAGCTGTTCGTTTTTTACATTACCCCTTTTCACGTGACTAGGACAGTTTGGCACTGTGATTCTTAACGATTCACACCATTATTCACTGTGATAGAAAAAAAAAATACCCGCTTTATCCTCAAAATAGCATTCATAGGTTTACGGGCATTTCTGTTGTGGCATTTCTCGTGTGTTGTAGTTTTTAAGAACCTGTGAAATTGAATTTGGTTTATTAAGGATAAACCAAAACAATTCCACCAGTATTTTTAATTGCCATTTTTCAAAAATTTATTTTTAATTTATTTAAAATATTTTACCCCCACCTTTGTCCTTAAAAAGAACCCAAGACAATGGGGTGGTTTTGAAAATCCAGTAGGCAGTGGGGTAGTTTTAATAGTGGAGCAGAGGGCTACGGATCCTCACTGTGAACGGATCCTCTCGGGAGGGGCAGTTGGATGATGGTTAGGGTGACCTTATAATGATTTCAAAGACCAGCCATTCCGTGACAGCCGCTCTTCTTCAGATGCATGTGGGCACAGATTTGCTACAGAACATGAATGCACTTTTTTGTATCTATAGCCTACTCTGCTCATACTTACCTGCCACTTGGCTGATAGTGGTTTTACCAAAATGCATGTGGGGTTGTTATGTCAACAGCTGGGGTTTGCTTTGGGCTATTGAGCCAGCCAAACTGTGATTTGGCAAATGTGTTGGCTGATGTTGTCCTAAAAATTAGAATAATCCCTTTCCATGCAATGTCCTGAAGGAATCACTTGGGGACAGGTTGTTTGGTGGGTTGGACATGGAAGCATTTAAAAACCCTCCAGGTTAATGTGTTGGCAAGAGAAAAGAAACAGAGAAAGGGGGAAAGGAAAAAAAACATATACAAAATAATGTAGCACTTAACAACAGTGTTACAGTGGTGCCTTGCATTGCGACGATAATTCGTTTCACAAAAATCACTGTTGAACAAAAACTTCGCAATGCGAAATAAAAAAGCCCATAGAAACACATTAAAACCTGATTGATGCATTCCTATGGGCTTAAACTCACTGTTCAGCGAAGATTCTCCATAGCGCGGCCATTTTTGGTGGCTGTAGAGCGAGGAATCCGTCCCAGAAAACAGTGGGTGGCCATTTTGTTTACCCGGCAGCAATTTTGAAAACGCCGATCACCTGTTTTAAAATCGTCACTTTGCGATGCTCAGTTCCCAAAGCAGGGAACCGATCATCCCAAAGCGAAATTCCCCCATAGGGAACATCGCAAAGTGATCACTTTTGCGATCGCAAAAAATGTGTCGCGCTAAACAGAGCGCTCGCTAAGCGAGGCACCACTGTATTTCAGTGTGACCTAAGACCCTGGTATGCAGATATTTGACCTTTGTATTTATACACCACCACCCCCATGACCAGGAGGGGATCCTCATTCTAGGAAAAGTGACAATGGTTCATTAATACAGGACAGAGACTGTTGTTTCCTTCGGTTACAAGGTCCTCTGTAGAGGCAGTCCAGTGGAAGACAGCCTAGAATTGAATCACATCTTTAGTTGATGCAACGTTTTAGCTGCCGAAGCCCACCTGGCTGAGGCAGGAATGTGCCACCCATCGTTAGAGGCTGTTGAGAAGAAAACCGATCAAATGCCTATTGGTGGATGGCATGTTTTTCCTGTTGGAAAGACAGAGGCACCGAGAATATTCGGCTGCCGCGAAACATTTGCAATCTGGCAGAAAGCTTCACGCTTGTCAACTCTGTACTCTGGATACAAAGAGCCGAAGACCCAGGTGCACGAGAGAGGGAGAACAGTTAACTGAGCACCTTCGTGACATGCAGCAGATGTTAAATTATTCAAAATTTAATAAATGGGGTAATAAATATTTGATGCTGAATTATGGAAGGCTCCGTAAATACACAGTGGAAACCGAAAAGCTATCTATCACGTATTGGAACTCGAGCACTTCTTGTTCACCCCCTCACCTGTTGGATCAGGGTTTCTGTTGGTCTGTTTATAGCCAAAGTTGGCCATACCATAGTGGTCTTAACACTGAAGAGCCAGTGTGGTATAGTGGACAGAGTGTCAGGCAATGGCGGACTTTTTACCTTGGGCATCTCACATCCCTTAAAAGTGCTATTCAGGTCAGCATACAATCACAACCAACTTGATGGCACATAAAAAAAAAAAAAAACAGTTTCCTCCATAGCTGTTTGACTGCATTAATTCTTCTTTTGGAGGTGATTATCTGGAATGCGAACCACATTTCCTTCATATGGTAGGGCAGGGGTCCCCCAAAGTTCTTCGGCTAAAAACCGAAGAACATCGGGGGACCCAAGTGGACTGGAGTGTTGTGGGGTTAAAATGACACTAAGGAAAGGCAAGTGGAGGTCTTTCATAGATTTCTTTTCAAAGGCAAACTGGCAAAAGCCAGAAGGTTAGAAAGCAGAGATCAAAGTTTCCCTCTCTTCCTCTCCACTTGAACGTAGAATCCTCTGGTAGAAGGGATTGAGAAAATGTTTCCAAGTTTGGAACTCATTCACGGCACAAGATGGGTCAAGAGCTGCAAGCGGAGCTGGCTTGGAAAGGAGATTTTACTGTCTCAGGGCTCTTGTTTTAGAAATCCAGCTGTTTGTCCCACGCTCAAGCCTCATTGGGCATCAGAGCCTGGATGCTCACCCTCTGGGCCTCAAGGATCACAACACCCTGGATTCACATGGTGTCATTGCCACAGATCAATAGGTGTTGAAAGGGAGGATGCTATAAGGCAGTGGTCCCCAACCTTGGACCTCCAGATGTTCTTGGACTACAACTCCCAGAAGCCTTCACCACCACCTCTGCTGGCCAGGATTTCTGGGAGTTAAAGTCCAAGAATATCTGGAGGCCCAAAGTTGGAGACCACTGCTATAAGGGAAATAATAATATGAATCGTGAATTGTCAAGTCAATTCTGATTTATGGCAACTAGATTCCAGGTGGATGATGCTATTTAGAAGTAGCTTACTGTTCCCTTCTTCGGAGGCGGGGGGGAGTTGTGCCGGTTGCCCAAGGTCTACCCAGGCTGGTTCTTTTCCCAGGAGGTCCAGTGGGGAATTGAACCTTCAGCCTCTGGCTCTGTAGCCAGATGCCTAAGCCACTGAGCTATCCAGCCAGTGGCAAGCGAAATAACGGTGTCCTTTGCTGTTGTTACTACTGTTACATCTGCCTCTATTCCTCTTACAACTGGGGAACCAGGATTCTTCGATACCGACCCCCCACTTGCAAGCTTGCTGCTTCTCCCACATTGACATCTGTTCCCCCCCCCCCCCGCTAACCCCGGGCTGCTTTGCTCCCATGGCACTGGACAGGTGACGACCACCAAAAGGGGGAATAATTCTTTAGCATCCTGAGACATCAATCCCAGAAACCTCCAGCTGTTGTGCTGACATGGCTTACAGCTCTATTGCTTTTTGATAATGGCAGAAGGATATGAAGAAAGCCCCCACATTTGCCTGACAAAGCTTTGAGTTGCCCTGATAGGAACGTCAAGAGTTTTCAGCAAAAGAGTGTCTTCTCTCTGAAGCTGACTGTCAATTCATCTTAATTTCATTCCCAAGCAAACATCCTGGATTTTTTTTGTCACCGTGTTAGACAGTAGCTTTCTGAGCCCTCTTTCCTTCCAGCTTCTGTCAAGAACCTCCAGAGAATGTTGTTCTTCTTGATAGGCAATGGATAGTTTGGTGGTGATTCTCTTAAAAAGAAGGGGTGCGTGCGTGCGTCCGTGTGTGTATGCAGTTCTCTAAGCAGATAGTGGGAGGCTTGGATCTTGGAAATTTCAAATTTGGCCAGGGATGTCTTGTATCTGCTTCGGTCTTATAATTACGACCACCTCAGGCAGAAGATTTGGAGTGTCAGAAAACAAAACAAAAATTTATTCTCAAAGGTTTTCACAGCCAGGATCCAATAGTTCTTGTAGGTTTTTTTGGGCTGTTTGGCCATGTTCTTGAGGTTTTTCTTCCTAACGTTTTGCCAGTCTCTGTGGCCGGCATTTTCAGAGGACAGGAGCTAGAACTTTGTCTGTGTTCTGGTGTCATGTGTGGGATAGTTGAGTATTTGTAGCTGTGGGATCCACTTTTTGTTCTTTTCAGGAGATTGGGTGATTATGGTGATCAGGGTGTTTTTGTTGTGGGTGTATTGTTGTGATAAGGGGGGGAGATGATCTGTCACTGTGACAGATGGGTGTTGTTAGTTAGTCTTTTGTGTGCAGTGATCACCGTTCCTTGTGGCAAACTCTACCCAGCCTTCAGAACACAGCCAAACAGCCTGAAAAACCTACAACAACCATCAAAACAATATGGTTAGCTATTTCGCCATAATCATCATTATTGCTGCCAGTAGGGTGGGAAGAGGAGCTACATAATTTTCTGCCCCATGCACCAAAATTACTTCTCTGGCTTTGAATCCACTTTGCCTTGACTTGTTTGTGCATTTGTGAGTGGCCGTGTGGGCAGTTAATTCCCTGGCAGCAAAATGTTTTGGATGGATGAGTCTTTGGCTTGGAGGCCTCAGCTCCAGAGTCTTGAGGTTTCCAGAATGAGAGGTTGCAGTTCTTGGAACCTCGTAAGTCGCAGTTCTTTCAAGTGTGTGTGGGGGGTCCTCCTGTCTCCAGTGGTGCTTCGGTCTGGTGTCTTCTCAATGGACCACAGTGGGTGCTAGGTTGCTGAGTTTGTGTTCAAGTCAGTGCCGGGTGCCTGGGTCATGACTGTCACAAGGCTCACACACACACACACACACACACACACACACACACACACACACACACACACACACACACACACACACACACACACACACACACAGAGAGAGAGAGAGAGAGAGAGAGAGAAGTGGTCTTGCAGGGAACGCAACAACCCCCCCCCCATCAGTGGTCCTCTGATGCAGTGGTGTCTTCAGGCTTTGGATACCCCTGTTTGGAAGACTAGCTTTTTGCAGGAGCTAGCTGTTCTTTCATCCCCACGCTGCCGCCGCCTTGGAGAGAAAATGGCTTAGCTCTGAGGAAGTCCTTTATCAAACCCTTTAATCAATGGCGGCATTGAACCGTGGAGGGAGCTCCCTTCAAGTCTATTGCTCTGTCAATAACAGCATCAACCGCCGCTGATAAAAGGCATCTCTGCAGTCCTGACAGCCGCTACCACCATCCGTGATGAATGGCGGGTTTAACGGCGTTGGAGCCAATTGATCATTGCTTTGCTGGACATTGTTTCACATCACGGAAGTGCTGTCATCGCTAGGAGAGATAAATGCTCCACACAGGAAGCAGAAGAGCAGTTCGTGGCCATGAAGGGAAGCCACCGAGGCTACCTTGGTCCAAGATTCCAGGCTGCCTTCCCATGTAGGAGAGAGTCATGGGCTTCCCAACCCAAGATTCTTGCCCTTCAGCTCTCAGCATTCCTCACAGTCATTGTTTCCCCTCATTTTTCTAGTGGAATCAGGAAATGTGTCGGTAGAAGGTATGGGCGCCGTGCTTCTCCTGTAACTACTGGGTGTGGATTGAGCACCATTAATTTACTGAGTTGTGTATAAAGCGGAAAATTGATTGAGCTGACCTTCCTCCACGCGAGGCAGACAAACAAAACTCTCCACATCTATTAAAAACACAAGCGCATTGCAAGGAAGGCTGGCTTAGAACGCTTCTCTATGAGACGGTAGCTTTATGTGTACCGGAAAATCCAGTTTGACATCATGCGCCCAAACCAACCAACTGACGAACCAACCAACAGCCTGTTGTTGAACTAACTGTGCATACACAACACAGGAGAAGAGAAGGCTGGGAAGGGTGGCCCTCCTTGATCTGCCCTTAAGTTGTATTGTGTGTGAAAGCAAAAGTAGAACATAGTAAAGTATAATACTCTGTCGCTTATAATATTGTAACTTGTAACTAACCCCCCCCCAAATAAATCCTCAGTTATCACATTCCACAGGAAAGCCTTAAGAGCAAAGGAGTAGGGTCTCACCCCTAACCTGTTTAGGAGTCCTTCAGGTTCTAAGCCACTGGTTCCCAACCTTGGGTCCCCAGATGTCCGTGGACTACAACTCCCAGAAATCCTGGAACCACAGTTCTAAGCAATTCTCACTCTTGTCCAAACTAATTTTACCTACCTCTGTCCAATGAGCCTGAAGACATTACAGTGGTGCCTCGCTTAACGACGTTAATTTGTTCCAGCGAAACCGCTGTAGAGCGAAAACATAGTAAAGCGAAATTTAAAAACCCATTGAAATGCATTAAAATCCGGTTAATGCGTTCCAATGGGCTGAAAACTCGCCGTCCAGCAAAGATCCTCCATACGGCGGCCATTTCCGGTGCCTGTATACCAAGGAATCCGTCCCTAAGCACACCGGGGAGCCATTTTGAGCACCCGGTGGCCATTTTGAAAACCCGACGATCAGCTGTTTTGATCATCGTAATGCGAAGAATCGTTTCCTGAAGCAGGGAACCGATCTTCACAAAGCGAAAAAAAAACCATTTAGACCATCGTTTTGCGATCGCAATTGTGATCGCAAAAACATCGTCGTGAAGCAGATTCATCGTAATGCGGGGTAATTGTTAAGCGGGGCACGACTGTATGTTGTTCTGTTAATGGTGGCAAAATTCCATTGTTTAATATGTACCAAGTTAGTCTTCTTAGACTCATAGAACAGTAAAATTGGAAGGGGCCTATAAGGCCATATCTTTGTCTTTGAGGAACCCCTTTCTTTACTTGAATGACTTCCATCAGCCATGCTTGCTGTTGTCATAATATGCTATTAAAAAAAACAGTAGAATAGAATAGAATAAAATAAAAGATTTAGCTCGTAGATACGTTTCCTTCTGCGTATTCCCTTAAATGCAGATTTGATCCAAATGGGAGGGAACCCATTTCAGGATTTACAATCTGAATAGTTAATATGGATTCGGTGGTGCTTACCCATAGGACCTATGCCTAAAAGTGTCCTTGTTGCTAGGGCAGGAACTATCCAGAAAATGGTCTCTCTGTGCAAGAGAGGGGAGGTTTTGTAAGACCCATGAAAGGCCTGGCATGTTGAAAATGGTATGAAACCATAGAGACAGGAAGGATTTTTTTTTTTTAAAGGAAATTAAAAACCATGTCAGGAAAGCAGTCCCAAAGTGTGATTGTTCTGATTTTCCATCTTGATGAATTACTGAATACTAATTGATTGTACTCTGGGTGAGTCCTCTAGTGAGTTTAACGCAGGGAGTCGCTGCTGGCTTAATCTAAAAGATGGGTTAGGCAGCCAAGGGCATCACCATCCGTGTGGCTTCGCCGTGGAAGGGAGAAGCTACAATGCACAACTTTTTAGTAGGAGCTGTTTTGGGCGGAGCGGCCGCACCTCAAGCCCTGGAAGAAAACAATTGTGGACTTGAGTTTTGCATTCACTGAGGGGGCAGGAACTCCCTTCCTTGACATTGTGGCTGTCCTGTATTGTAAGGGAGACCTACGCAGAGACAGAAGCCGTGTACATAAACTTATTCAGGAGGACAGTGGCTGCGAAGCCATATGGCGTTGGGATTATTTGATATTTAGTCTTGCAGAGTGTGGTGACCTGGTGTACAGCTTTTGACATCCGAGGTGAAATAGCCACTCTGCTAGTAAAGCCCTAGCCCCCAAAGAAAAAAAAATGAAGCAAATAAGGAAAAAAAGAAAAGAAAATATACTGATTATCACCTGTCCCTGGGAATACAGATGGTGATACAGCAAGTGTGTGAGTGAAATCAGATTTTTTTTCCCTTTAAAGTGTAACTGAGCGGGGCGGGCTGGGACTGTAAACTTGTGTGTATCCTTTGCAACCTTGGGGGGGAGACAACATCTGCAAGCTATTTTATTTCTGGTTGAGCTAGACCATGGATAAAAAGCACCAACTATAATGGTCAAATCTGGATAAACCCATGAACTAGAATGCCTATCCTGAAATCCATTGTAATCTGGCTATAACCCCTCTCTCCATTATCCCGCGGTAATATCAAGCTTGCCCGGATATGGTACTTTAATATGAAAAAGGTTGTTAGCAAATGGATTAATAGATGGACTAATAAATGGTGAAGCAATTGTTGACCTGCTGGACTGTGTAATCACCCCCTTTAACCAGCTGGGTGCCCTGTAATTGCAGATTATGCCTAGCTGGGTTGGAGACTCGTGCGACACAAAGCGCATCTCGGTACCCATTTGAGCCTTTCGAGTAGGCACGTCAGCAGGTTATCAGGGCATTCTCTTGTATGCAGTTTGGAAGAGAACTGGTGTAGGGAGATAGTTGAACCATGGGGCAGGATCAGCATGTATTGATTTTAAAAAAACAACAACCTGCTACTGTTCTCACCATATTGCACATTTTCCGATGTCACACTTTGAGCGAAAGAGCTTTACTTTTAAACACGCATGCCCAGCAAAAGGACTGCCGTGCCCGATTCTCAGGCGTAAGGATATAAGGAAATCTCTTGGAATTGTACAAACGGGGATGCAACGCTTAGGGATGATCACAGGGGAGGGCACTTGACGTGTGGAAGAGAGAATTTAGCACTGTTCTCCGGGCCTCATCAGTCGAGGCTTTGCGGAGACTTAAAGGATGATGGAAAGATTTACTGCTAAACATCTGTCTCGTTTGCGGCACAGCAGGGGCTACGCGGGAGAGCTTTGTGTGCGCTCGAGATTTTACCTGCCTCCTTCGCTTTGCGCTGGGAGGGGATTTCATTCCAGCAGCCCCTCGGCGACTACGTTGAACAGCGCGCATGGTCTGAATTTCCGTCCTGCTTCCTCCATTCCACGGCTCCCACTTCTGAAGGAGTAACACCATGGACTTCGCTGCTTATGGACCAGCCACGCAACTGTCGTAGCAGCAGCCCATAGAACAGTGGTTTCCAACCAGGGGCCCCCCAAATGTTCTTGGGCTACAACTCCCGGAAGCCTCCACCACTAGCTGCGCTGGCCAGGATTTCTGGGAGTTGTAGTTCAAGAACATCTGGGGACCCAAGGTTGGGAACCACTGATACAGGCCAGTATCATCACCATTGACTGATAGCAAGGCTTTGAGACAGAATACGTTTCTAGCCCTGACTGGCAATCCCTGGTGTTCCCTGGGCACCTCTTGACGCATGCATATGAACCAGCCCTAGCCCTGATGAATGTCTGAAATCAAACGACCTTGGGTACGTTCTGGACAGAAAGGCCGCCTAACTAACCCTCCTGCAAAATAGGTCCTTCGTCTCCCCCCTCCCACCTGCCTCCTTGTTCTTGTCTCTTCCGCCCATGGAAGCAATATTGGAAAGTGGGATAAATGTAAACAAAATGCACTCCATACAAAATTCCAGTATTGGCAGTAATTATTGTTATTATTTTCATTGCAAAATACGTACTGCTCTGCCCACATGGCCCTTCTGCCCCCCCCCGCCCAATTTCCCATTTACTTTCTGAATTCTCAGACACTTGACCAAATAGTACTGTTGCTATAAAAACCCTGCTGAAACTATGAATGTGTGAACCGCTGGTGGCCCCGTCCCCTTCCGAGATCTCTAGGTCAAGGAGGGCAAAGAACCTTCGAATTTTAGGTCACGTTGTGTGGGTTTGGTAAGTTCCCATCAGAAGGGGAGCTCATTCCTGGCCTTGAATGAAACAAACACGCACACAGGCAGGCAGACAGGCAGGCAGGCAGGCAGACAGACACACACACACACGCACACACGCACACACACACCAGAAATTGTCTGTGCCAGATTGAACTCCCCCTTTGAGCCAGCTAAAAGCTTGGAAAATTACCCCAAAACAACAACATTAAGGCTTTTCACCCCTCTAATAGTGTGTGAGCCATTACCTCTTACCTTAAAAGCAACTTAATAGCACGTTGCTGATAGGAGCCCTCTAGTCACTTCTGACTTACAAGGTCGTCTGAGGTGTGTGAGATGTTTAAGGAGTTTTTTTTTTTTTTTTTTTTTTTGAATAGTCCACCTCGCCCCATGGGTTTCTGCAGCCAAGTAAGTATTTGTGGTGGCGCTGCGGGTTAAACCGCAGAAGCCTCTGGGCTGCAAGGTCAGAAGACCTGCCGTCGTAAGATCAAATCCATGCGGCGGAGAGAGCCCCCCATCGCTTGTCCCAGCTCCTGCCAACCTAGCCATTCAAAAGCATGTAAAGATGCGAGTAGATAAATAGGGACCACCTCGGTGGGAAGGTCACAGCATTCCATGTCTAGTCGCGCTGCCCACGTGACCACGGAAGATTGTCTTCGGACAAAACGCTGGCTCTGTGGCTTGGAAACAGGGATGAGCACCATGCCCTAAAGTCGGACACAACTGGACTAAACGTCAGGGGGAGCCTTTACCTTTGCCTGAAAGAATTTGAACTCCAGTCCCTAGAGATTTACTCTGATGCTCTTTGCCCATGATTCTGCTCTGTGTCTCAGGAGCTCATGATCGTTGTCATCATTGTATTATTTATTTGACTTATTTTCCTGTGGTTTGTTTAAGCTGCTTATCTGCTCAAGAATTTGTGTGTGCGAGAGAGAGACAGGGGGAGAGAGAAATCCAGAGATCCTTGTCCTACCTGTGGTTCCACCAAGGGTGTCGGTCAGTGGTGGTACGTTTCCAAGAAGATGCCATGGTCAAACAGAGGTCCTGTTCATCACCCAAGCGCCACGTTTCTTGGGTGTCACCCAACGAGAAGGCTCCCTATCGGGGAAGGATCCATTAATATTCTGGGAATTGCATTGAAGATTGACTGCCTCATTAGCAGGCATCGTGTGGAACCCTGACAATAATTAACAACTCGACGGTCTTATTTGCTGGCCTATCACAGAAGTATTCAATCAAAAATGTAATTTGCTCGACGCTCCCATTTAGCATGGAGAGAATATTCCTTCAAAGTTTTAAATAGACTAATTAAGAGGGAAGAAATACAGGGGGGGGGGAGAATTATTAACAGTATAGTTTTAATGGGAAATTATTGGAGCGTATTAATAATGCAATGATCATTTTTAACAGCTGTCTGTCAGTTTGCAGGCCAGGGGTAATTAAATTAGCTGGAAAGGGTTAGTCAAATCAGGGGCTGAGCTCGACACGAGCTCTTCACAGGCTGGGGCTTGACAAAAGACGGTGCGCCACTGGAGCATACCCAGGAAATCTTCAATGGGCAGACCAGCCCTCCTTCCCGTCTGTTGTCTCAGATATTTGGAGTTTTGCTTTGATTGGAATTTGCCATTTATTCAACAGCCACGAACCAAGCCAGGCCACAAATCTTGGCAATTTGGATGGAATGAAGGAGAAAGGCATGTGAGACCTGGACTTCATTCCTCACCACGTTGTGAAACCCGTAGGCAGCTCACTCTCTACATGCCTGATCTTGTTTCCTGCATTATTTGCAACGAGCCACAGAATTTGTAAAGCAAAACAAACAAATGAACAAAACGGCAGGATGGCTCAGTGGTTAAAGTCTCTGGCTGTGGACCCAGAGGTTGGGAGTTCAATTCCCCCACGGGGCCTCCTTGACAGGGCCTGGACCGGATGATCTAGAGGATCCCTTCCAGCTCTGCAGTTTTAAGATGATGGTGATTAAAATGGGATGCAGAGGGGAAGCAGCAGTAAGAAATAAATAAAAACAGGGCTATTGGGGTGGCTTTAAGTTGTTTTATTAGAAACTCACAGCAGATACAACAAAGTTGTCTAGCATCAAGAGTAGAATTAGGTTTCCGTAGGACACACTTTAATGGACTGCAGTTTTTCGATCACTGATAAGATTCCTAGATATCAGAAAGAACTTGAGAGATGCGAGTAGTTACACCTAAAACAGGGAATTGTAGTCTCAAGAGTTAAAAACCCCTGTATGTGCTGTGGCTTTGAGGTGTGAAAGACAAAACCTTATCTGTCTGACAGTGGTTGTATTTGACCTTTTAGCTGACACACCACGACAACAAGTCTAATCACATGTGATCATTATTGCTTTTAGCAGTGCCTGCCTGCTCTGCAAGACAGGAAGAGTAAATGTCTGCTCTCTGCAATGTGCAGTAAAGAAGTATTAGAACCATTTATTTTATAAGTCTCCCCTTCCTACTTAAAAAAAGAGAAGTTTTATGGCTAAAGCGCAACACAGCAAAAAGCCAGCTGAATTAAAAACACAACTAAACACACAAGACACATTGGCTGGAATCCAGCATTAAGTCACAACTGGAGGACGCCCATTAAATCAGCGGGGATTTGTTGAGCCAACTCCCTTGTAAGTTCCAGTTGTTCAATTGGGCTACTCTAGTTGTGTCTTATTATTGGTTTTCAACCAGTAAAATACAGCACTGTGAAATTATTCTTAGTTTTGTCTTCAAGGCAAGTCTGGAGAGGCTACAGGGATACAAATTAAATAAATAATAATAATAATAACCACCAAAGCTGGCTTCTCGTGGGTGCCTTCCGGTAAGCATGGCTGAAGCTGAATTGGGTCCTGTGCAGAACAGTCCTGGCCAGGCTGTGGCCCTTCCCAATAAAGCAGGAATCCTTAATGGGTCATCTCCATGGCCAAGGTGGTTGAATGGGCTGGGTGTCTTTGGCCGGAGAGCCTCAGAACTGGGTGTGCCAGGTCTGTACAGCTCAGAAGCTGATGCCATTTGTCTTCTTCGCTGCTCCCTCCCTCCACCCCCGAGCATCCACTTCTGTTTCCAAACCACATCCGGTCTTCTCGGATGTGATACTTGTCCGTACTTCTACAAGAGGGAGGTTCCGCCAGTCGTAGCCTTCCCTTTTAAGTGGACACGTCTTCCAAATGTCACATAATGGTTAATTAACGTCAAGGACACCTATAAACACAACCAATCCATCCTCTTCTGGGTTGAATCTGTAGACTGGGGGAGCGCATCTGGAGGAGACACATCATGGAGGGGGAAGTCGAAGGGGAAGAGGACCACTTGCCACTATCATATACCAAAATTACGAGCCGTGGAGATGCTTTTAATGGCAGCTTTGCCTGTCTCTGCAGCCCGGCCATCTGCTCCTCTCCAATTACGGATGCAAAAGCCCAACGTGTTCCTCCATTTCGGCAGTAGAGAATGAAATATAAGCGCTATAAAAGGGTGGCGTGTTCTTTGAGCAAGGCAAGTGGCACCTGGGCGCGTACCGTGGAGCTGGGTGCTTAGCACCTGCCTTCCGCACGGGGCCCCCCCTCTCCATCAGGCAGGAGTCCCCCCCCCTCGGAGGCTGGTCCGACTTGAGCACCTGCTGCTCTAGATCTCTGAGGTGTGGCGCGCCATTTCTCTGCCAGAATCGGAGCCCCAAACAGCTTGCCCATTAACTTGTGACATGGTGAGCATTGACTGACTTCTAAATGCTGAATCCGTGTCATGGGGGAAGGCATCTCTGAACAAATCATCCCCCAGCCCATGACGGTGCTGGGAGAGGCAGCATGTGGCTTCCCAGATGCATTTGGACCTTAAGAATGTCCACCGTCCGTCACCTTTGGCAGTTCAACATCTGGAGGCTCACAGGTTACCTGCCTCTTCCTTGCATTATAGATGGGCAACCAGCTGCCGGCCCGGGCCTTCCCTGTCCAGTTTGCTGGATTGTCCTCCCCCCCCATCTTGCCCCTGTCTTCTGACTTGCTGGCTCCATAAGCCTGTTCCCCCCTGTGGTTTCTCTCCACCATCCCACGGTTCAGCCGAGCAGCGTACAAACAGCTGCAGGACAGGGGGGGTGGGATATGCACCCAGTCCCCGCACAACCCAGATGGGCCCTGGAGGAGCGCAAGGCCTCTTGCTATTTTGCATCTCTGTGCTTGGAGAAAAGGCGTCCCTTTCTGAGAGTGTTGCGTCAAAGCATGGGACCGATACGTACGAAGTGTGTCAGTAGATTGCATGTAGGCTTGCGTCCAAGGTGTGTCCCTGGAGGAGAGAGGAGAAGTGTGTGGATGTCTCTGGAGGGGGCATTTCTCCATTCTTAAGTGGCCTATGGACCCCAGAAAATTAACCTTGAAGAGATGCAGATCGTCATCATTGTAGAACTGCAGAGTTGGAAGGGATCCTCTAGATCATCCAGTCCAGCCCCTGTGGAACCAGAGGGTGGGGCAATCGAACTCCCAACCTCTGGCTAAACCCCTGAGCTATGCCCCAGTTCACTCATGCTGGGCTTTAAAGACAAGTTCCCCGTCCATGCTTTAGAGGGCTGTGTTCCAGGACTCCGATAACCAGTTCCCTGTCTAGATTTCCAGGGAGACCAAGGAGACACGGAAGTGTACTTTGTTCTCAGGGGAGGGTCCCATGTTGGCCGGCTGTCCTTCAGAGGGCCTGTTCACAGCTGCTGACCATGGCCACCCCCTTGCCACCTGGGCCGTCCTGCTATCCGACTTAGATTTGCCAAGGTTTCTGAGTCAGCGAGGCAGGTCCGTGTCCAGACAAATCTGGTTAGGGGGGTCTGGCTTGACTCCACCATGAATCGTCATGACCTGCTTGGGCTCCCTAGGTTGGCCACTGCCGGTGGCTGTGCAGGGGCTTCCTCCTCCTCCTCCTCCTCGAGGCAGTCTCGTGAATATGAAGCACGGCAAAGAAGACCCGTGAAACGCACGGCGAGCAGAAGAAGAGAGGAGGGTGTTCTCTTGGCATTTTTGTTGAAGTGCTTTCCTTCCGCTGCAGCTTACCCACATTTAGAGAAGAATAAAAAAACCCCATAATGTCGAGAGTTTTGAAGGGCAAAGAGAAAATCGCTTTCTCTCCTTCCTTCCTCAAGTGTTTTGTTTCCTCCTTGATGCCTTTTCAAAGCTTTTTGCTTTCTAATCCGCAATTGAAATCCTGCAAAGAAAGGTAATAATAAAGGCGCCGTGAACTGTTCCGAGCCACCTCCCTCCCGGGCGCAGTTAATGGGGAGAAGTGGAAGCCTAATTCATAATAATAATCATAACGCTGTGGGCTTCCGTTGCCCATTTTTATCTCTGCACCTCCAAATACTCCACCGGCATTAAACAGAATTGGTCTCCCCATGGCTTTGGAACCTGCTGGCGAAGGACCCTCTGGGGCAACAACAGAGTCCCAGGTCGGTCCCAGCGCCTTCTAATTTTGCAGTGGCCGAGGAGCTGCATATACCCATTATGGTTTTATGGCTTGAATGCGGTGGCCTCCACCAGTGCTGAAGGCCAGGTTTCCTTTCTCCTCACTCCTTGGGTGTTTAAAACCTTTATTGCATAGCGGGGGTGGGGGTGGGGATTAAAAGGAAAAAAGAAAGGTGCAATTTGTTATCAGAAACACATTACTCTTGTATTGACCTGTGGGTAGCTGCAGATCTGCCTGCCTTAGAGACGTTGATGTGTGTGTGTGTGTTTCAGTTAAGGATTTATTATCACAGTGGTTCCCAACCTTGGGTCCCCAGATGTTCCCGGAAGCTCCCGGAAGCCTTCACCACCCGCTGCACTGGCCAGGATTTCTGGGGGGTGGGTGGGTTTGAAGTCCAAGAACATCTGGGGACTTTCCCCCATGTTGAGAACCACTGTATTAGCAGATCCACATCTGGCTGCCGCAAGTGAATAGCATCTATACACATGAATAGCATCTAATGTGGTGCAGTTATTGAGATTGTGACTGGCCCAGAGGTCTTTTGTTTTGTTTTTTAACCCCATCTTGAGAGAGGATCTCCACTGAAACTAGTTTTTGCCATGACATTATTGCCCTTCTCCTTCACTGTCCATATAGCAGCTTTGGAGGAGTGATACCCCTCAGGAAGGCAACAGAGAAGGGGAGGTTGACGCTCCCCCTCTTCTTAGCGGCTGTGATCTTATCAACCTCCCCTCCAGTCTCTGTTATTTGCATTTTTTAAAAAAAAAAAAACCTCTGCATGGTAAACACAAAGACTCATCTAGCAGCCTGTCTGGTTTAGCCTTGTGGTGTAACTGAATCCCCAGCTTTTATTTAAACAGGAAGGCCCTTCCGGAGACTGGGTGGAAACATTTCCTCGTGTTTGCTTTCCTAGACTTCAAAGATCCACTCCCATTCCTTCGCCTCTCGTTTTTTTATATAGCTGAATGTGCTTAAACAGGCAATCAGTTCATGGAGTATTGTGCGCATTAGAGAGAAGACTGCCTCCTGCTTTTCTGCTCGCTGCTCGAAATTCAAATGGGAAATTTGCAAGGTGTCTCTTGGCCTAGACCGTCTGACCTTAGAATTGTAGAAAGTTGGAAGGGGTCTCTCAGACCATCAAGTCCAACCCCGCCCCCTGCTCAAGGCAGGAATACATATCAATGGGTGGTTGTCCAATTTTCCCTTGAAGGCCTTTGGCGTTGGAGCACTCACTCACCATTTTGCAAGGTCATCGCTTCTGTTGTCATACTGCTCTTACAGTCAGGAAGTTTTTCCTGATACTCAGCCTAAATCTGGCTTCCTGTTGCTTGAGCCCCTTATGATGTGTCTTGCACTTTGAGATATCAAGAACAGATCCTGCTCCTCCTCTTTGGACTACCTTTAGGGTATTTGAAGACGGCTATCCTATCTCCCTTCAGTGCACTGCCTTGTGACTTGATGGAATGTGGAGTTCGCAACTCCCACTCTACCTTAACTGTAGGCCTGTGTGTTTGTTTGCTTTTTAAGGAAATAAAACAAATGCATATCTTTGCTTCCTGGAATCACAGCGACCACCTCATACAGGCCAGCGTGTGTTTCAAACCATCCTTCAGCTGGATCAGTGAACATCTTCCTGTATCTCTGGTAGTTGTACAGTTAGATATACTCAGCCTAAATCTGGCTTCCTGTCGCTTGAGCCCCTTATGACGTGTCTTGCACTTTGAGATGATATTCTGTTAGATATTCTGTACAGTTTTCCTGGTGTTCACTGTAAAGTAGATTTGGATCTAATTCCTGAGCATCATTCCTAATCTCCTTTGGCATTCCCCTGCATCCTTCCATAAAAGGGCCATAACCGTCTATACAGTGGTGCCTCGCATAACGAGTGCCTCGTATAGCGACGAATCCGCATAGCGATCCCTTTTCCGTGATCGCTACTGCTGAGGCATCACGTCGGCCCCAATGGGCGAAACTCGCATAGCGAAGATCGGTAAGCGTTTCCCTTACCGATCTTCGCTTTGCGACGCCGCGGATCAGCTGTTCGGGGGTTCCAAAATGGCCACCGGACACCCGAAATGGCCACGTGCAGCGTTTTCGCGCCCTCCCCTCGCTTACCGAGGGCGCGAAAATGGCTGCCGGACCCAGGAAACTTCGCTAAACGGTGAGTTTTCAGCCAGTTTGGAATGGCTTTTTACTTTCCGTTTAACGAAGTTTTCACATAGCGAAGGCACCACTGTATTTGCACATGCAGGTGGTTTGTCTGCCCGAAACATGTCCCCCTTCTTGCATCAAGCTGCTTCCCACTGTTGTCTCTTTGGAGCCATTGATGCATTTATTCCTGTTGTACCTTTGAAGAAGGACCCACTGTGCACAGCAGGGCCCTTTCAACACTCTCCGGCACATACATGGGACAGGAGAAAGCAGCCTTTGTGTGTCCACTGCCCTGGGCAGGGATGAGAAGAAGCCACGGAAGAGATGGGGAAAAGGGCTTCACGGAAAAGTGACTCAAAAGACCTCCGCGAAGGGCCTTCCTGCCATCCTCTCCTCCTTGTGGCGGCCGGCGGCCTGTCGCTCACCCTCGCCGTGGAAAGGCGACTCAGAGGCGCCAGCTCTGTCTGGTCCGTTTTGACAGCTTCTGATCAGGTGGTGTCTCTCGGTTTGCCCCCTCCCAGCGGTTCCCTCCCCTTGTGAACGGCGGCTCAAACGGAATATCCTTCGCCATTGCCTTGTCAGTTTGAAGCAGTGCCCTACGGATGGCTCTGCTGAGGTGGACGGAGAGGAGGAAGAGGAGAAATGAGAGGGCGCTGGCTTGCAATTCGCCCTCGCTCATGCCAAGCCCTGCGGCTGCTGAGACCAGTTTGGGCAGAGACGGGTCAGCCTCTCAGCATGTCCGGAAGACCCCTGGAGGAGCAAGAGGGTAGGATCCTGAAGCCATTTCTTAACCATCGCTTACTTATTTGGCTGGATACCTTGCCTTTCTCCTAGGCCTGCGGCTTCAGGAGGCTTAGGAGGAGAAAGCAACCACGACTGATAAAAGCAGGTACAAACGAAAGAAGAAGAAAGCAGTCCTGCAGGCAGTGTTAAAACACGATGAAGTCACTGTGGTGTTGAGACGACAACAAAAACTTGTTATGATCCCTGTCTGCCTGCCTGTTTGCCCGCCTAAGTGCAACAGCATCCGTCTGCGAAGCTCCTTCCTCTACAGCCAATCAATGTCTCGTGGTCTACGAGGAGAAGGAAAAGGAGGAGGGCAGTGTGATTATTAGGCTGAGATTAGGTGGACAGACAGACAGACAGGAAGAAATAACCCTGCTTTGAAAAGAGTTTAAAACCTCCAGAGACTGCATTAAATACATCTATGATGAGGGTGAGATCAGGGGAAGAGCTTCCTATAGAATCTCAGAGCTTCGACCTGATCCCGCACTGTCTGGTCCATCACCTCCCCTTCACACTAGCCAAGAAAACCCCCCACAAAGGCCAGTAAGCCTGTGGACTTAACTGGCCCGTGCCTCGGTTTTCCTTCCTGGTCTCTTACGTACCTGTTCCAGCTGGCCTTATCCCCGCTTGGGTCTTGGTTCCTCCCCCATTGTCCGGGATGGTCGGCTTCCTGCCTTTAATACAAAGGTTTTGCCTGCACGCAGCCCAACTGCTCAGACCTCGTCTTTCACCGGCTCGTTTGATCCCCTCTTGGCATTTGAAGGAAAAAGTTGTATACCACTTTTCTCTGAAAGGCGCGAAGCGACTGTCCTACGGAACAGAGACGATGCTTTTGTTGCCGACTCCGATAAAGCAGACGTTCGGGAGACAGGACTGCCTTGTTCTTTTATTCTTCCGCACGACAGAAGCCGTTGAACAAACAGCGGTGGGTAAAGAGCAATTGCTGTATTTACTACCACTGTCTGTCTCGCGTTTTGTTTGTTTGCCAATATTCTGCTGAGTTCAGCGCAAGAGTGCAAAGGGGGCCTCTTTGATTTCAAAGCTCTCGCAGCCCAAATCAGACAGCCTTGGGTGGGGTGGATAAAAAATCTTGGAAGAGCTCTAAACGTTTCTCCTAGACGGAAAGAAAAATGAAAAAAGTGGGGTGGTAGGCCAGGGAAAAGTTAGCTCTTGCTTATGCAGTAACGGAGAGCAGGGGACGAGAGAATTCCTTTGGGAAATGCCATTCTTATATTCACAGGGTTTTTTTTTTTTAATGAACCATCCCACAGTAAATTACATTCCAGTGTTTTCTGTGTTGCCCTTTTAAAAAAAGCAAAAGACTTCTAAGTCAACAAAAGGACTTTTGTGTGTTTAATTAAAAGCTTCCTTTTTTTTGTCCCAGTAACTGTTTTCTGTGTGCTGAGGCTTTGTGCATGTTGGAGAAGATGACAGATTGAATATTCGGGGTGTTCAATCAGGCATCTGTTCTTCTGACCGGGAAGCAGATCTCTGGAATCAGGAAAAAGAAAGAGCTGATTTTTGCAGGAGCAGACATACATACTAACCTTAAAAGATTCATAGCGGTGGGGAGAGCGTAGATAAACAGAGGAAGTGTAGCGACCATAATAAAACTATATGGAGAAATTTCAGTAAATTGTTCAATAATGTTCCAGTTAGACTTTTTTTTTAAGTCTATAGCGCTTTCAAATTACAAGTAAACCCTCTGTCGTTACAGAACATTTTTTAAAAACACTGTAAATGCATTGCTTAGTAAATGAGTTAATTAGCGTTCAATTACCAGGAATTACTATCAATTACTAAATATTGCTTCTACCAATTAGATGGCGAATGGGTCCTTCTTTGGCTGCTATTAATAATTAAGGTTACTAATGCATGTGCAAATATGTTGCGGTACCAAGCAGAATATGTCTCTACAAATATTCGAGAACTATTTTGGATGTGAAGACATAATCAGACCCTGTGCTTGTTTCTAAACAGAGAAGATAATGTGGAAATGGCTGAATTTGGTATGCTGAATCTTTCCTTCGGGCCCCAGAGGCCAGCAAGCAGGATGTGGTTCCTTGTTTTGTTTAACTCAAAGTATTTTCTCACTTTAGTTACTGCACTTAACCATGATGAAGGAAGGGGAGGTGATGGGAAAACCAGCAGGCCTGTTAAATTGTGCTGAGGGATATAAAGTTGAGCTAGCTAGCTTTTCTTATCTGGAGACCTCCATTTTATGTTCACAACCACATTCTTTACGTATCTTTATGTCGCCACATGTGAGTTTTCAGTCTGATTCCTGCTCTGGTGTGGTGGTCTTGCTGTTCCTTGCCTTGGTCTACAACACTGGTTCTTAACTTTGGGTTACTCAGGAGTTTTGGACTGCAACTCCCAGAAGCCTTCACCACCAACTGTGCTGGCTGGGGTTTCTGGGAGTTGCAGTTCAAAAACATTTGAGTAACAAAGGTTAAGAACCACTGGTCTACAACAGTGTTTCCCCACCTTGGGTCCCCAGTTTTTCTTGGACTACAACTCCCAGAAATCCCAGCCAACACAGCTCATGGTGAAGACTTCTGGAAGTTTTAGTCCAAGAACATCTGGGGACCCAAGATGGGGAACCACTTTTGTAGACCAAGGCAAGGATCTACCGGTCTACAACTTCCAAACATTGTGTGTAAGCCACATTGCCGTATTTCTACACCTATAGTATTCTATCCCATTTTGGTTGTTGGAATTCTGTCCACCTGCAGTTTAGGAGTCCGGGATGGGCAGTGGCGTGGCTCGCTACTTGAATAGTTGCAGTTGCGTAGTGTGTTTATGTGGTGTCTGTGTGTCTGCAGTTGCTTCACCTGGATGCCTCCGATTTCTGTAGTTCCTCTTAACCATCTCTCCCGGCAACCACAGCTTTCTTTAAGCTCAATGGCTTGTTAGCAGTAGTTTATTATCTTTAGTAAACTTCCAAGCCAGAGTTGGGAGTTTTATCGCCCCACTGCAGGCTTTTCTGTGAAAGTGTGGTGTGTGTTTTTAAGTGTTGCCTGCTGTGAAATCGAACGTGCTGAGTAATTGCAAACTGTAAGAACTACAGCAAACGAGGATGTGAGGCGTATAATTTATAGAAATCTTTTACCGATCCTAGTTTTTCATGTTTATCTGAACTTTCGGTGCATACTTCTTCTTTAACCAAGTTCTTGGTTGCCTAGGAGACTAGCAGACTAGCAGGTTATCAGCAGATGGGCAGATATTCTTCTTCATGCTCCTGCCTCGACCTTGTTTGAAGTCGATGGTGCAGATCTTGGAACAACATGGCTTTGTCCAATAAGCAAATCGCTCACAACATTCAATGGTCAGCCTTTTTCCTGCCCTGTCCTATGTCAAAAGGACTGTCACTCTGTACAAGAGAACCTGCCCTGAAGAGTTTAAAGCCTGGGGATGGTTAAATACTTTATTTGAAGGTATATAAATAAACACTAAGCTGGCTCGATAGCTGAGTGGTTTAGATTTCTGCCTGTGGAACCAGAAGTTGGGAGTTTGATTCTCCACCCCTGGGCCTCCTGGAAGAAGAGTCAGCCTGGATAGCCTTGGGCAAGCTGCACATTCCATAGGATTCCCTTAGAAGACAAGGGATGCTAATCCACTTCTGAGTATCCTCTACCTAGAAAACCCTGCCATAAGTTGGAATTGAGTTGATAGCACACAATAATTGTTTGTGGATTACAAATAGAGATGGGCACCACTCACTTTGTGCCAATTCATCAGAACAAACCCAGACCTACTGGGATCTGTCACACAGTTACACTAAGCTGCCACCAACCATTCCCCTTTAAAAAGTCACACAGACCAGGGATGGATTTTCAAACAATAAAAAGAATAAGGTTTATTTAAATACACACAGGGAAAATAAAACAATCAGGTGAATCAGATAAAGTAACGTGGCTTAGTTTCACTCACACATACATACAGGTTGGTTCACACAGAACCTTAACTTAAAGCACAGACCCTGAACCTATCAGTTCTGGCTAACCAACAGACACCTGAACCTATCAGGTTGGTACTCTGACACACAGTAGTACCCTGTCTGACACACAGACTCCACACCAGCTTCTTCTTCCCAGCTGCTGCTTCGTCACAACCCAGTGTCTCTCAGCATCTCCCAGCATCACATATTTATACAGTACAGCCCCTCCTCCTGATGTCCCGCCTTCCACTCCCCATAGGATGGAACTTTCCCTCCAAACCCATGACAGACAGGTAACATCAGTGCTGTATGTAACACCTCCCCTCTTTAAAAGTTGTTTTGTAGGGGGAAAGCTAAGGTGCTTTTCACCAAAAAAACAACCTGGATAAAATATACAACAACAGTTATACATACCATAACATACTTACTTATCCTTACACTCCAAGTTAACCATAGCAAATAGGCATTTAAACATTTACCATATACATTACATCAGTTTACCTTTATTCATACAAACCAAATTCAGAAAAACCAGGTACATTTTACTTTTTGTCAACATTATATACACTTAGTCCATGTTCTTTCGCCGTCTTCATTCTTCAGGTCTTCTTGATAAGGCGTCAGCAACACAGTTCACTGACCCTCTGACCACCTTCACTTCAAAGTCATAGTCCTGTAGGTTTAAAGCCCACCTCATAAGTTTGCTATTGTGGGTTTTCATTGTCTTTAACCATTGCAATGGTGAATGGTCAGTACACAGAATAAAATGTCTTCCCCAGATGTAAGGCTTGGCCTTCTGGATCGCGTAGACTATGGCCAAACACTCCTTCTCCACGGTTGCCAAATGTCTCTCACCTTTTTGGAGTTTCCTACTCAGGTAGGACACTGGATGCTGGTCACCATTCTCATCCTCCTGGCACAGAACTGCTCCTACCCCGCTGTTAGACGCATCGGTGTAGATGATGAACTCCCGGTCGAAGTCTGGAGCACGCAGGACAGGATAGTTGATTAACGCCTCCTTCAACCTCTGGAACGCCGCCTCACAGTCGCTGGTCCACGGGATGCGGTCATCAGCCTTCTTCCTCGTCAGATCGGTCAGCGGAGCCGCAATCTCGCTAAACCTCGGGATGAACTTTCTGTAGTAGCCCACCAACCCAAGAAATGATTTGACGTTTTTCTTGGTGTTGGGTCTAGGCCAATCACGAACAGCTTCTATTTTGGCCTCCAGGGGTTTTATCACTCCTCCCCCTACCATGTGACCCAAGTATTTTATTTCTGGGCTACCCAGCTGACACTTGCTGGCCTTTACTGTTAGCCCTGCTGCACTTAACCTCTGCAGCACTAACTCCAGGTGTATCAGGTGATCTTCCCAGGTATTACTGAAGATCCCTATGTCGTCAATGTAGGCCACTGTAAAGTCACTGAGCCCTGCCAAGGTCTGGTCCATCAGCCTTTGGAATGTGGCTGGTGCATTTCTGAGACCAAAGCTCAGGACTCGAAACTCATAGAGACCAAAAGGGCTGCAAAAAGCAGTCTTTTCTTGATCCCTGGGATCAATTCTTAATTGCCAATATCCCTTTACCAGGTCCAATGATGAGATGAACCGACAACCCCCTATGGTTTCAATCAGGTTGTCTAGCCTGGGCATTGGGTAGGCATCAGGAGTGGTTACACGGTTTAATTTCCTGTAATCAACACAAAACCTAATGCTCCCATCAGGCTTGTCCACAAGGACTATCGGAGAGGACCAAGGACTAGAAGAGGGGACGATTATGTTCTCCCTCAGCATCTCGTCCAGCTCCTTCCGCACCTTGTCCCTATAGGGTCCCGTTACTCGGTATGGGGATACTGCCTGCGGGGGTGCATCCCCTGTGTGGATCCGATGCATCACTCCCTTCACTATCCCCGGCTTGTTGGAAAACACCTGCTGATATTTACTAAGCAGCATTTTTAGTTCTTGCTGCTGGTCTTGGGTGAGTGCAGGACTGATCTTTACCTCCTCTGGGTTGTATTTTACTTCCCCTCTACCCTCCCAGAAGGGTAATTCAGCTTCCTCACTCTCAGCTGCTTTTATCGCGAATAAAACCCTCTGTTCCCCTCTGTAGTAGGGTTTTAGGGCATTCACATGAACCACCCTCCTTGCTTGGTTCTCCTCCTGCTCTATTAGGTAGTTCAGGTCTGACATCTTGGAAATGACCCTATATGGTCCTGCCCATTTGAGCTGCAGTTTATTCTCTCTGCAGGGCCTAAGCCAAAGCACTTCCTCCCCTGGGTCAAAGTGCCTCTCTCTAGCTTTGTGGTCATACCATGTTTTCTGTCTGACCTTCTGAGCTTGCAGGTTTTCTGCTGCCAGCTCTAGATTTCTCCTTAGGTCATTCATCAAGGTGTCTATGTATGTCACAACGTCTTGTGGGTCATCCTGGGTGATCTGCTCCCAATTTTGTTTGATCAAATCAAGGGGCCCTTTCACCCTTCTCCCAAATAAAAGTTCAAATGGACTGAACCCGGTACTGGCTTGTGGCACTGATCGATAAGCAAACAAAAGGGATTGCAGCTTCTGGTCCCAATTGTTTGGATTCTCTGCCAAGTAAGCCCTAATCATGCGCATTAGCGTCCCATTGAACTTCTCAGTTAACCCATTACTTTCAGGATGATAAGCGGTGGTTTCCTTGTGCTTAATTCCACAGATTTGCCATAAGCGTTTCATGAGCTTTGATGTGAACGATGCGCCCAAATCTGTGATTATCTCTGAGGCAAATCCCATCCTGGACATATACCCCACCAGAGCATCGGCCACTGTGTTAGTTTCAATGTTAGACAAGGGTATGGCTTCAGGATACCTTGTGGCATGGTCCACAATTGTTAGAATGAACCTGTTCCCCCTCTTTGTGGCCTTGGGCAAAGGTCCCACAATATCTACCCCTATGCATTTGAACGGAGTGTCAATCACAGGCAAAGGGCACAACTTTGCTTTGGTCCTGTCGCGGTTATTCCCCTGCCTTTGACACACATCACATTGTTTACAGAACTCCCTGATCTGCTTCCCTATGTCAGGCCAGTAGAAATTCTGTGTGATTCTCTGCTGTGTTTTGTTCACTCCTAAGTGTGCAGCAAACATGTCAGAGTGCCCCCTTTGTAAGATCATGGGGCGATACTTTTCAGGTACCACCAGCTGACTCCTGATCCCATCTCCCCCTTTTGAGATATTCCTCAGGGTCTCTCTATATAAAATCCCCTTTTTCTCCAGAAATCTCACTGGGGTTTCAGGTGTTAGCTGGGCATCAGTCACCTGTTCAAAACACTTTTGGAGAGTGGCGTCTGCCTTTTGCTCCTGTCCAAATCTGCTGTCTGTGGTTAAGGTTTCCACCACAGCTTCTGAACTCCCCTCTGCTTCCGTCTCTGGCTCATCATTACCCCCCTGAACTGTCCCTGTGGTGGCTTGTGAGCGTGTAATCACTAGCACCCGTTTCACATGTTCAGCCAGGTCATTTCCCACGAGCACGGCTGCTGGCAGAGTCGATGAAATCGCTATCCGCCAATCTCCCCTCCAGCCTTGAAAGTTGACAGGTACCTCTGCTACTGGCAGAGAGATTACCTGCCCCTCAATCCCTGCCACCTTCATGCTCTCATTTGGGATTATAAACTCCCTGGGAATAATATCTGGATGGCACAGGGTTACCTGGGAACAAGTGTCCCGCAGCCCCCTATACTGACGGTCAAGTATTCCTACGTCCACCCCGGCTGTCTCAAACAACTGGGAATCTGTTTTCACCAGCAAGCAGCGCTTTACTTCCACAAGAGGACCATTTTCCTCAGCCTGATCAGCAGAGGTAGCTGTTCCAGACTGAGTAGCCATGGCAACAGGCTCCCTCAGTGACACTGAGCCTTGTTCTTTCTGGACACAGAACACAGCTTTTGGCTTGGTCCCACTAGAATTCTGAGGCACCATTCCTTTTAGCTGCTTTAATTTCTCACACTCTGAGATTAGATGACCCTTTCCCTGACAGAAATAACATTTTCTGGTGTATTTTGATTCTCTCTCATCTTGTTTTGGTTTTCCCTCCAAAATCTGAGGTCTTAGTTTCATGTCTGAGGGCTTCCCTTCACCATGGGCCCCTCCCCCTTGCTGGCTTTTCCCTGGTCCCTGAGAGTACTTGCTGTAGGTTTCTTTGGGTTTACCTACAGATTTCCCCTCACCCAAGGGCTTTCTTATTTGGGAAATAAAATCCGCGATCTCTGCGGCTGCTGCCACAGATTTCGGTTTCCTTTCCCTCACCTGGAACTTCAATTCCCCATGCAGGACTGAATAGAACTGTTCCAGGGCTATCAAGTCTTTACTGTTCATAGGTCTCTGTTCCCTCCCTTCTTTCTCTCTCTAATCTTTCTTCTCTTTCCCTTTCCTCCATTTCAAATTGCCTCATCCTCAGTTCATGCTGTTGGGCTATGAGCAATTTTCTAAGTTCTGGGTTCTGCTCTCCTGTGCTGTCTCCTTGCACTGAGCCAAATTCATCCTCAGAACCTTGGTCAATCTGGGGGTCTTTCACTTCACTCATGTCGGCCATCTGGCTTCGAGTCAAGGGCATAATCCCCCCTCAGAACAGGCTGCTTTAAAAAGTCAAGCCTCAAAATAAAACGACCACTTTTTTCCTTTTTGCCTCAGAACCAGCTCTCCCTAGAGATTGCTGCTGTTCTTCAGCACTACTTGCAACAGTATCGAGTCAGAGCCTACCCCCCTCTGCTGGGCCTCTCAGCTGGCAAGCTAGCTCGCTGTTGCTACGCAGTTTTGCCTCAGCTTTTTCCCGCCAAAACTAGGCTGCCTCAGAGCACCTTAATCTAAGTCTCCCCAGTTGGCACGTTCTTCTACTAGCGCACCTCCCCGTGAGGTACACCTAGAAGATTACCTACGCGCCTCAGACTGTCCCTGACTAGACCCCCCTTGCTCTGGGCACACTTGCCAAGGCTTTGCTGGACCGCTGGACAACTGGACCAGTCGTATCCCACACGCTGCCACCAATCAATGTGACAAACCCAGACCTACTGGGATATGTCACACAGTTACACTAAGCTGCCACCAACCATTCCCTCTAATAAGTCACACAGACCAGGGATGGATTTTTTAAACAATAAAAAGAATAAGGTTTATTTAAATACACACAGGGAAAAATAACACAATCAGGTGAATAGGATAAAGTAACGTGGCTTATTCTCACTCATACATACACACAGTTTGGTTCACCCAGAACCCTTAACTTAAAGCACAGACCCTGAACCTATCAGTTCTGGCTCACCAACAGACACCTGAACCTATCAGGTTGGTACTCTGACACACAGTAGTACCCTGTCTGACACACAGACTCCCACAACAGCTTCTTCTTCCTAGCTGCTGCTTCGTCACAACCCAGTGTCTCCTTTAGTGTGTCTTTCACCACACAGGCATCACATATTTATACAGTACAGCCCCTCCTCCTGATGTCCCGCCTTCCACTCCCCATAGGATGGAACTTTCCCTCCAAACCCATGACAGACAGGTAACATCAGTGCTGTATGTAACAGATAGCACACAATAATTGTTTGTGGATTACAAATAGAGATGGGCACCACTCACTTTGTGCCAATTCATCAGAAGTCAATGATGCGGCATGTGCCCTTCCCCTGTCCCCAGGGCGTCTCCCCCTCTCACCAGCCAGCATGCACTGCTCTTCGCACGACTTTACAGTTGCATCAAGAGCCTGGACTTCCCTTCCCCACCTCCTCCAGCAGCTGCCCACTCAAAGGCAGAGCTGCAGGAATCCCTGCCCTGCCTCTTTGTCCGAGTGGGCAGCTGCTGGGGGAGGCAGAGAAAAGGAAGTCTGTCCTCCTGTTGCAACTGGACAGTCACATGGTGTGTGCTTGATGGTGAGTGGAAGAGCCACCAGGAGTGCGGTGGAAGAGAACACAACAACCCTGCGCAAAACGAGTTGTGTCCATCTCTAATGAAGAGTATTCTAATTACCAACATCAAAGCAAACTAACTCATGTTTTTCCAATGTGTGCTGCATTTGCTTTCTGTTTTGATCTGCACTCTATCCACACTTCTTTTATAACTAAACATCAAGAATGAAAGCCGTGCCGTCCCTTTGCACCTCGCAATCTAGGGTCTTCACACCAGTAAAAAGAAGATTAACAAATCTGTCTGTAATATACTTGAACTATGTACTGTTTTTAAATGCATTCATATATAATTTAAATTAAATCACTCCTTTTGACATCTCTCCTCTTCACACTTTATTAGCATGTAGCTTTGAAACTCCCATCGATTTCAAAGAAAGATGTGCTGTGCTGCTGGGGAAGTAGGCAGGACAGGACAGCTTTCCGAGAAACAAAGCTGATTTTGGTCTGGGAGTCCACGTTATTTACCATATGCTAGCCCAGTAGTCTTTGCATCGCTGCTTTGCCTCCTCCAGCACCCACCCTTCGGAGTGAAGCACTTTGGGACCTTGGACTGTCTTGTCATCAGTTATGTTTGTCACAGACCGGAAAGTCTCAGTTCAATAGAACTGCGGTAGAGCTCAGTGGTTTCAGGTTGGGAGTTTGATCCCTCACTGTGTCTCCTTGACAAGGACTGGACTTGATTATTCCACTTCAGCTCTGCATGTCTAAGATGATTCTGACATAATGATTCTGTTCGTTGATGTCCTGAACACAGGGTGGTTCCCAAATAAAGAGATCACACTCTTATATTCGGTAGAAGTTCTTAGATTACAACATTTTTAATTTTTGAGGTGTGTCTTTTGCACCAGTCGTTTGCTGGCGAATCTGGAGCAGTGGTTCCCTAGATGTCTTTGGACAACAACTCGCAGAAGCCTTCAGCACTAGCTGTGCTGGTCAGGATTTCTGGGAGTTATAGTCCAAGAACATCTGGAGACCCAAGGTTGGGGACCACTGATCTAGAGTAAAAATGAATACAAGAAAAAAACACAAAGAACCCTACTTAGATCCAGCAAGGATCTGATGTGGGCCCAGCCAACGCTCTGAGTAATGAAATTGTGGGACTAGGGTTATCCTTCCCCTTCTAGTCTTCAAAAGATAGGAAAGAAGCAACTTTGCTAAAGATCAATCTTTGTAAGTAGAGATTAGTAAAGGTAAAGGTTCCCCTTGACAAATTTGTCCAGTCGTGTTCGACTCTAGGGGGCGGTGCTCATCCCTGTTTCCAAGCCATAGAGCCAGCGTTTTGTCCAAAGACAATCTTCCGTGGTCACATGGCCAGTGTGACTTAGACACGGAACGCTGTTACCTTCCCACCGAGGTGGTCCCTGTTGATCTACTTGCATTTGCATGCTTTCGAACCGCTAGGTTGGCGGGAGCTGGGACAAGCGACGGGCTCTCACTCCGTCACGTGGATTCGATCTTACGACTGCTGGTCTTCTGACCCTGCAGCACAGGCTTCTGCGGTTTAGCCTGCAGCGCCACCACGTCCCCTTAAGTAGAGATTATCCCAGCTCAAATGATGTCACAAGCAAGGTATTTAGGCAGAGTTTCCCCGTGGGTGGGTTCTTTATCTTCCTCTTTGCATATGGAAAGACCAGGAGGTCACCCCTTGTCCTTTTAAGCATGAAAGCAGTACCAAAGTTTGAGCTGAGGGAACAAATTCCGTAGGGATCAATTACTGAAGCCTTGGAAGACCTCCCCAAATCTTGCCCCTCTGGGCAGTAGTTCATTTTGGATGTACTATCAAAGTAACTTTGGGAATCACACACACACACCCTTACCTATGAAGAAGACTGAATGCCTCCTGATCTTAAGCAATGCAGTGCATTTTGCCTGTTTTGTTGAGGGTGGTTCAAGCTGTCAGCTTTGGTGTAAATTTATTCCTTTTCTGTTGGCGTGTGCTCTCTTCCCATAGTAGCAGCGGGGAGGGAAAGCGAAGAAGGGAACTTCTGGATCAGTGGTTCCCAGATCAGATGTTCTTGGACTACCACTCCCAGAAATCCTAGCCAGCACAGCAGAGTGGAGAAGAGTTCTGGGAGTTTTAGTCCAAGAAGATTGGGAACCACTGCTCTGAGATAAAAAGCGGAGTGAGCGAGGGTGACCAGGCTAAGTCATTCTGTGAACATCAAGGCCGAGAGAGATCGGTTCTCTAGCCCAGAGGTCCCCAACCCTGGACCTCCAGATGTTCTTGGACTACAACTCCCAGAAGCCTTCACCACCACCTTTGCTGGCCATTATTTCTGGGAGTTGAAGTCCAAGAACATCTGGAGGCCCAAGGTTGGGGACCACTGCTTTAGCCGATACACAATGTCATGTCTTCTTCTTGTTGCTGCTATTATTGCTGCTGCTGTTAAGCATTAAAAAAAAAACAACTAAGCAAGTGTTTGAAGAATCAGCTCTCTGATTCTCTACCCGGTTTGGGAATCAGTGCAAACTTGACGAAGGTCTTATCAGTCCAAACCAACCGCTCTTTGTGATGTTCCCTTTGGGCGTGGAATGTGGCAGGGATGCCAAAGCGTCAGTGGAAGGGAGGCCTGATTCGTCTCACATCAGTTGGTTCCTGCACATCAGCCTTGGCGTGTGATGCGCTCAGAGGCTTTGCTTGAGGGGCCGCTGCCAGCCTCCTCCTCCTCCCGAAGCAACCGTTTGTTCTCTGGTTTCCCCTAGCAATGGCAGCCACCCCTTCCCTGCCCCTCGGTTACCTGCTCTTGTTCAGAACGTCATGTTTAAATAATAATAATTGTCTCTCAAACACAACGGCAGGGGAAGAAAAACAACAACGGCTGCTAGAGGTGGGAGGCCAGCTTGTTCATCCCAGCTGAGCATGTGCTTGTCTTTCCTTGCCTGTGTTTCAACCTGTTGATCCCTATTCTAGAGGAGTTGATGTTTACTGTGTCTCTCACCAGTTCTTCTACCTTTCCATTTTTTGCATTGGTGACCCTTCCTAAGTTGCTTGCCTTTGTGAATAAAGACCCCTTTTCCAATTATTATCCCCCCCCCCCAGATCTCCAATTCCTTTGGTGCCACTCAAAGCTTATCCCTTCGTAAGTGGCCTTGTGCTTGATGACCTCAAGCACAATTATCTCTCTTAGAAGGATGGAGCTCATCAGACTCTTCAGCTGAGTCCAGAACTCCCTGGTGTCCCAGTTCAGCTTTCTAGGGCTCCTCAGATGGCCACATCATCTCAGCTTCTCTTAAGAGTTAGTTCCAGTATAAGGTGTAAGATGAAATAGGGAGCATTTTGAAGTCCATTCCTTTTGTCTTTGGCTGAATGGCAGTAGAACAAATTCCACAAGAATTTGGCCATTGGGCTGAAGTGTCCTTCCTTCCTTCCTTCCTTCCCTCCCTCCCTCCTTCCTTCCTTCCTTCCTTCCTTCCTTCTATCAACCATCAGCTCCTTCCTTCCTTCCTTCCTTCCTTCCTTCCTTCCTTCCTTCCTTCCTTCCTTCCTTCCTTCCTTCCTTCCTTCCTTCCTTCCTTCCTTTCTTTTCTTTTCTTTTCTTTTCTTTTCTTTTCTTTCCTCCCTCCCCCATCCCTCCCTTTCCTTCCTTCCTTCCCTCCTTCTTCCTTCCTTCCTTCCTTCCTTCCTTCCTTTTCTTTTCTTTTCTTTTCTTTTCTTTCCTCCCTCCCCCATCCCTCCCTTTCCTTCCTTCCTTCCCTCCTTCTTCCTTCCTTCCTTCCCTCCTTCTTCCTTCCTTCCTTCCCTCCTTCCTTCCTTCCTTCCTTCCTTCCTTCCTTCCTTCCTTCTATCAACCATCAGCTCCTTCCTTCCTTCCCTCCTTCCTTCCTTCCTTCCTTCCTTCCTTCCTTCCTTCCTTCCTTCCTTCCTTCCTTCCTTCCTTCCTTCTATCAACCATCAGCTCCTTCCTTCCTTCCTTCCTTCCTTCCTTCCTTCCTTCCTTCCTTCCTTCCTTCCTTCCTTCCTTCCTTCCTTCCTTCCTTCCTTCCTTCCTTCCTTCCTTCCTTTCTTTTCTTTTCTTTTCTTTTCTTTTCTTTCCTCCCTCCCCCATCCCTCCCTTTCCTTCCTTCCTTCCTTCCTTCCTTCCTTCCTTCCTTCCTTCCTTCCTTCCTTCCTTCCTTCCTTTTCTTTTCTTTTCTTTCCTCCCTCCCCCATCCCTCCCTTTCCTTCCTTCCTTCCCTCCTTCTTCCTTCCTTCCTTCCCTCCTTCTTCCTTCCTTCCTTCCTTCCTTCCTTCCTTCCTTCCTTCCTTCCTTCCTTCCTTCCTTCCTTCCTTCCTTCCTTCCTTCCTTCTATCAACCATCAGCTCCTTCCTTCCTTCCTTCCTTCCTCCCTCCCTCCCTCCCTCCCTCCCATTCCATCTCTTCTCCTCTCCTGCAATGGAGCAGTGTTGCACATTTCTTTTTAAAACATGTCATGTTGTAGTTGCTGGTGATTAGTGTGTATATATATATATATATAGAGTTCAAACTGTTTCGGCTGAAATGACTGGTGATGTTTCCAGGCCTTCCACAACAATGATTCCCAACTTTGGGTCCCTGGATGTCCTTGGACTACAACTCCCAGAAGCCTTCACTACCAGCTGGGCTGGCTGGGATTTCTGGGAGTTGCAGTCCAAGAACATCTGGGGACCCAAGGCTGGGGAGCTATGATCTACAGAGAAGCATGTTGGGTAAAGCTGCTGCAGAGCCGTGCCCGATCAGACCAGAAATCTGTTGTAGTCCAGTCTTCTGTTCTTACAGGGGTCAGCCAGTGGCTTGTGGAGGGTGTACCTATAGGACATGAATTGCATGGCATCCGCCCAAGGGTTGAACCTGAGGACTAGTGGGAAAAGTGAGTTGGAGGAAGAAGAAACATAAAAGAGGCAGGTCTCTCTCCAGCCACATGTGTCTGTGTGTGGTTGTATTTCTTTTAACATTAAATTCTTCCTCTCCAAGGGAAGAAGCCATGCTGTCGACCTACTTCGAAACCATCAACGACCTGCTCTCCTCCTTCGGGCCAGTCCGAGACTGTTCACGCAACAACGGCGGCTGTACCCGGAACTTCAAGTGTGTGTCGGAACGGAAGGTGGATTCCACCGGCTGCATGGTACGTCCGATGCGGTGTTTCCGGGCAGGTGGGGCTCAGTGAAGAATGGGCCCTGTCTTCTATAGTCAATGAATGCTCCAGGAGCAACTAGACCATCGTGGAAGTGGGCTGCCCATCCCATTTAAGGCCTTCCTGGTGTAGTTTTATATCACAAACTTTGCTTGTTTTGTCCTCACAAGCAAAGATGGGGAACCGTTAAATTATTTGCTTTCTCCCGCACAAGGACAACATGTCTTATGGAACTTCTCACGCGAGAAGAAACAAGAATAAATACATACATTGAGCAAGGTTGCACAAAGAGTGCCAAAGGCACAGAAGACGGTCCTGAACTCTAAAAGCTAATTTTCTCCTCTTCTGGTTACAGTTTACGAAGGGCTCTTTCCTCCTTCCCCGTGTCTCAGAAGTCGCTCACGTAGTCACTTCCCAGTTAATTCCACAGGGGGCAGGGAGGTATGTTTCAAAGCCCTGGCATGTTATACGAAGGGCATTTCCTTCTTCATCACTTTGATCTTATCCCAACACCCTCAAGAGGACACGAGGAAGGAAAACAAGGCACGGCGCAGAGCAGCCCTTGAACCGTGTGAGAGTCTTCCTTCGGCATTTGAGAACTGCAAACGCCCCTCTGAAGTGAATGGTTTTGCCACCGAGAGAGAGAGCGAAGGGGTCTTACCGTAATCTCCTGTCAAGTTACCCTGCTGGATTTGTGCGGGGTTGAGTAGGCAGTTGGCTGGCCAACAACGTGTCCCTTGTTGCATCCATCCGTGCCTGAAGGGGTGCTTGGCTGTTCCACCAATGGCCAGAGTAGGGTGTCCACTAATGGGGCAGTATAAACATTTCAATGAGAGAGAAAACAAAAACTCACCAAAGATTAATGAAGACTCAGAACAACACCAAATTAAGTTTGCTTAGGTTTCAGGAGGTGGGCTAACGATTTCAAGCATTTTAAACAGGCTTCAAACAGTTTAAGACACTTTTACAGAAGTGAAAAGGGGCACATCAGAAAGAGCTTCAAAAGCAGGGAAACGGAGATCAAAGAGCCCTTTCCGATGTGCCTTTTCGCTCCTGTAAAAGTGCCTTAAACTGTTTGAAAAGTGTTTTAAATGCTTGCTATTGTTAGCCCACCTCCTGAACCCTATGCAAACTTAATTTGGTGTTGTTCTGAGTCTTCGTTAATTTTTGGTGATTTTTTGTTTTCTCCATTGAAAGCCATTGAATGGTCTGTCTAATGGCTTTCAATGGAGAAAACAAAAAATCACCAAAAATTAATGACGACTCAGAACAACACCAAATTAAGTTTGCTTAGGTTTCAGGAGGTGGGCTATTGATGCCAAGCATTTAAAACAGGTTTCAAACAGTTTAAGGCACTTTTAAATGAGGGAAAAGAGACATTGGAATGCCATTCAAATGCATTGAGTCGGCTTCAATACATTTGAATGGAGGAAACATTGTTTCACTCAACGATGTTTCCTATGGGGATTTTCGCTCAAGGATGGCAATCCGTTCCAATTGGAACGGATTAACCGGTTTTCAATGCATTCCTATGGGAAATGGTGTTTCACAGAACAATGTTTCACACGTTGATTTTTTTTGGAACCAATTAACATCGTTGTGTGAGGCACTACTGTATTTCCTGATACTCAGCCGAAATCTAGTTTCCGGTTGCTTGAGCCCATGATTATGTATCCTGTGCTCTAGGATGATCGAACAGAGATCCTCGGGTAGGTAGACAGATAGGCAGCCAAATTGCTGTTGTGCAATTCAGTTGCCCCCCCAGTGAGATTTTGACCAATTTCCCTTTGTTCTGATTTAAAGAAGGGGCTCGTTCCCATTAATATTAGCTAGGCATTTTTGACTCAATTACTTTCTGGCTGTGCTCCAGCAAGGAATGCCCTTCTTTCCGTGGGTACAAGGTTGCTGGTCTAGCCTAGGATCCCATTTGGCTGCCGCGTGGCATCTTCCTCTCCCTTTTGACAAGCATACGAAGAGACGGAGCTATGATTGCTCCAGACAGACACGTGTGATGGGTTCCAGTGCAAATGATACAAAGGCAGTTATCAGGATTCCAGGGGTCTCCCCAGGCATACACGGAGTTGCCATGTGTGTCTGCTCATCAAGCTGGCTTCCCCCGCCTTCCCCCCCCCAGGCGCCTCTCCAGCTCTTTGGTTCCATTACCAAGCTTTTGCGCCCCCCCCAGCAAGACGTCGATCTTGCTCCTCCCCTCCCATCACCCTTGCAACCCAGCAACGAGCAAATGTGTTTTCCGTTCACGACAAGATCATCCTCACACTGTCTGGAAATGTCAGCCTCAAGTGGAAGCGATTTTTGAGAGCTTATTCATGATGTTTATGTTGCTGAAAGCACACAAGGCCATTTGAATTGGAATCGCTGCCTTCTGACACGGCCACCCCACGCTTTGCCCACCTGGCCCCTTACCTGAGTGAATGGGGCTCCTTCCTGTCGTCAAGCCAAAAGATAAAATAACAAGAAAAACGGTAACGGTCTGTCCACGTCCAGCAGGATTCTGATCCATTTGGCGGCATCTTCCCGGCGGGAGAATGCCGTCCATACAACTCCACCATTAGAGGTCCAGATCCGTGAAGAGAAAAGCTGGGAGTGGGGTCAGTGGCTGCCCCTTGCCTTGCAGTGGGTGATGGCGTAAGGGAGACGAGAGACTGGCCGGGGAGATAAGAGGCAGGCGCGGCTGCCAGCACTGGTGCCCGTTGAAGGTGCCACTTTTCTCCTCCACATGTGCACCGTGGAGAAGAGAACATTGCAACCGGACGCACTCCAGTTTGCAGGGGAAAAAAGGCTGCCACTGAGAGAGATGTAAGCTGGATTAATAGTTCAGTGGTTTAGGTCCCTAGTTGCAGAGTCAACGGCTGGGAGTTCAGTTCCCCACCGGGCTCCCTAAAGAGCAGAGCCAGCCTGGGTGGCCTTGGGCCAGCTGCCCAGCAATCCCAAGGCTACCCCCCAGAAGAAGGGAAAGGGAAACCACTTCTGAGTACTCTCTACCAGGAGAAGAGGGTTGCCATACGTCAGAACTGACTTGAAGACAGATGCTTATTGTTTTAAGAGAGGTGTGTGGATAACCAGAATAGTGCAGTATATAGATCAATGAATTAACTAGGACTCAAGAGGCCTGGGTTCAAATCCCAACTCAGCCATGGAAACTCATGGGGTGTGAGAAACTGCTAAAGCTATTCCTTAAATATCACACTTACCTTGAAAGGGTCCACTATACGTCCATTCTGACTTGACAGCAAAATAACAAGAGGTGGGCACTTGTGTGTGTGTGTGTGTGTGTGTGTGTGTGTGTGTGTGTGTGTGTGTGTGTGTGTGTGTGTGTGTGTGTGTGTGTGTGTGTGTGTGTGTGTGTGTGTGTGTGTGTGTGTGTGTGTGTGTGTGTGTGTGTGTGTGTGTGTGTGTGGCTAAAAGGGGGTGGAATGAAAGGCAGTTTCTGTCTCTTTGATTCTCAGTCTGCTTCCATTCGAAGCTTCCGGTGCACATTTGCTAGGCTTTGGCAGGAATCTACAGCATCGTAGATTTGGTAGCGGGGGTTGCTTGCTAGAAGTTTGAAAGCAACAAGAGATGGGTGGAAGGCTAGAATTCAGTGGTGCCGTTCAGAGGCAATAATTCGTATTTCTGGCCCCGTTGATGATAGAGGAATCTTGGCGCCTTGCTACGCTCGGGGTAAGGTGAGAAGCAGGACCAACACCTGCGCAGAAAATTTCCTCTCTCTTGATAGGCCCCATTCTCTCCTACCCTAGAGTTTGCAAATTTGTCTTTCTCCCTGTCTATAGCCAGACTTTGTGTTTGGCAGGAGGTAAACCCATTATGAGACTGCTCCTCCTCCTACTCCTACTCCTCTGGCTTCATGACTGTTGCTTTTTTCAGCTCTAAACCTCCAGACAGCCTGTGCCTTTGGACATAAATTCCTCACTTTTTTATTTTCTCACTTGACCCGTTGCATCACATCCTGTGGTTGTTCTTCCTGCCCTGCTGAAATCAAACCTGGAATGTCTTTTCCTTCTTCCTGCGAAGAAAGAAAGCAGTTCACAGGAATGGCTATGGTTTGACTGAAGGGGGAATGAAAAATAGCCTGCATGCATATGTCTGTATGTCTCTGTGTGTTTGTATTTGTGTGTGTGTGCACATGCATGTTCATATACTCACACACGTGTGCGCACATATACACACACACAGACACAGAGAGATCATATATTTGAGTTTGCCATCTCCTCAGTTTGATACCTGCCTACCTGTTCATTACATTGCCACCTGGCTGTATGTTTTTAATCTGTGCATTTATGCTATGAGCTGTCAGTCAGACATACACAGAAGGAGGGAGGGAGAGAGAGAGAGAGATTATTCATGATATTGAATAATTACCGACCCGTCCTCTAATGCCCCATCCTTGGGGAAGGTGCCAGAGCGGGTAGTGGCTCTCAGCTCCGGAGGATGAGACACGGAGTATTCTGGACCCATTTCAGTCTGGCTTCAGGAGGCCTGGTTGGGGGGCAGAGATGGCTTCGGTCACCTTGATGCGAGACAAACGACGACGGGAGCCGGACAAGGGATCCGTGTCCCTGTCGGTTTTGCTGTCGGCTCCCAGCGGCTTTCGATCCTCTCACCCACGATATCCTGCTGCCCCATCTCTCTGGGGTGGGATTTGGGTCCCCCCATTTTACCACAACTCTTGGCCTTCCTGGAGGAGAGAACCCAGGTGGTGGGGCTGGGGGGGGGTCCTGTTCAACGCCCTGGCACCACTGACCTGTGTGTGTGTGGGGGGGTCAAACTCCTAACCTCTGGCTCTGCAACCAGATCCCTCAGCCGCTGAGCTCCTCAGCAGCTCCTGTGTAAAGAGTATTAATTTCTCCAGGCCTTAGCTTGTTGGGAATGTGTGCTGTTAAGAATCCCTTCCTCCGCATGCTGGGTTTCTTGTTGCAGCATCGGGAGCAGGAGCATGGATCCCTCGTGCATCATCTGCCGTAACAGTCACCTGGATAGATCAGGGATGGATCTTCACCCTGCAGGCAGGAGAGGAGGAGAGATGAGAAAAGTGCCCGGTAGATGGGCTGAACACTTCCAGGATAATAGGAAGGAGAAATGGTCGTGCTGAGACACATAGGAAGGACAGTAATTTGGGAGCAGGAGGAGGGAGGACAGCTGCCAAACTCTGTAAATCAAGGGGTAACGTCCGAGGCGAGATGCGTAAGAGGCGGATGAGCGCGTCTCGTGTGTGAATGCGCAGAACGTTAGGGGCGTCTTGCACCTGCTCTGTTTAATTATCTCAAGGAAGAACCCGTCGCTCTTTCGATGACTCCAAGGGATTTCTTAACTCCAAGTAATGGTGGCCACATGGGGGGGAAGATGCTTAGCAAAACACCGGATATTGTGTCTCCTGGTAAGGTGCTTAGGAGACAGATGGATTTGAACATCTGAAGCAGAAATCGTGATGGATTGGTCTTGTCAAGGGCATGGAAAGGAAGGGAAGAGGGTGTGGAGGGAGCTGTTGGTGTTGGGTTGTTATAGGAAAAGCTGTTACTCTTCAAAAACAGGTAACACGGTGATTTTAAAGTTGGGTTTTTAAACCCTGGCGTCCTTTCCCTTTGCCATCATTTCCTGAAACCCAAGTCCTAATTCTTCTGTTGCTCCTTGTGATAAACATGTTTTTCCCCAAACATGTTCACTTGTGTCTCTTCCTTTTCAAGTTTAGAAACCACCCTCACCCTGGTCTACTTTCACATTAGGAATTTCTTAGTTTGTGCCTAGATGTGCCTGGTTGGTCAAGGAAGGTCAAGTGTCTTCCCATGTATAACCCTTTGCAACCCCCGCCCATGGGACCAAATGGACATCAGCATGCGTTCTCTCACGTTTCCTTCTTCCAGTGGGATTTTGTCAGAGTGACATGCCTCTGTGCAAAGATTTGCACATGAAGCCTCTGTTTACCCTTCCCTGTCTTATGTCATGCTAGTTGCAAAAGACAGAGGTGAAGAAAAGTCTGTACTATGGCAAACAGACCTCTTCCACCTCTTGCAGACATGCTTCTTCTCAATAGGCACCAAGGGTGTGATCTAGTTTCATGATCATCCAATTTAAACCTAATTGCTTATTGACTCCACTTGGCATGGCTCTAGGCGGCAATTAATCTTGCCAGAGCAAACCTTCGCCCGCAGCTACTTTAATCGCCTTCTGGTGGTTCCATCGCCAGAAAAAGGTGCTCCTCTCTTTCCTCCAGGGGGTTTCTGTTGATTTGCTCCTCGGTAGGTTTGTCCATGTTCCTGACGATTTCTCCACCCTTCTCCTATGTCCACCAGCTCCCTACCCTGAATTCTTCAAATCCTGCTGCTTCGTTAACACTCCTGATTAAGCCATCCCAGCCCCAGAGCAGCACGCTGGCTTCACCTCTTGGGTGCTCGGCATTCTGAGGTCCAGATGCCGGTGGGCTGTGTTTTCTAAGGTGTTCTTGCAGTATTTTGTAATGTTTTAATGGCAAGATGGTTTGTTATATGACAAAGCTGGTCTGTAGTTATCAAGTGGTGCTAACAAGGTGCTAATGGGCTGGCTCCTATGATTGAGGTCTCCGTAGCTTGGGAAGATGATTCCCCACAGAGCCTCCTTGATAGGGGCTGGACTCGGTCATCCTTAGGGTCCCTTCTAGCTCCGCAGTTCTAAAAGGATGATGAACTTACAGGATTCTAGCATCCTCCAGCAGGCTGTGATGGGGGCAGGCATTGGGGGGCATTGCCCCACCCTTCCCTACTTGCTTTTAATTAAGGGGCACTTCGTTCCCCCCTTCCTCTTCTCTCACTTCTGAAAGAGGCTCGTAATTGCGCTTCTCTCCCCACAACTACCTGTTTGTAGTTCCTCACCCCACAAACACAGACGGCTCTCCCCCCCCCCAGCCCTCCTCCCCACGCCAGGTGTTTTTATGAAGCAGAAGCCTCTCTGCTGTAGCTTCATTTAAACGCTGCCAGCAGAGCAGTTGCTAATATTGAGAGGCATGTCATCGCCTATATATATAATCTTTGGAGGCAAGAGCAACAATTTTCTCTCGGCAGAAGTGCGGTATTAAAGATCCCGGTTCAAGGAATGAAGACGCTGACTTAATAAACAACAGCCCCCAATCCCACCCCAAAAGGACCGACAGTCTTTCAGGTAGCTCAAGATTGCTTCCTTTCTTCTTCGGGAGCGTTATATGGCCTAACGAAGCATGAAACAGATGCGGAGGAGAGCCCAGATCACCCTGACTTGATTTTTCTGGTTAGCAGAAATAAACGGCCAAATGGCCCCAGTGTTCCTTGTTTTCTGGAGCGAATGGCTTCTCATTTTGGGCTCCTTGCATCTCGACGTCAAGGTCCCTCCCTCTTTCAGTCCATTTTCAGTCTTAATGACCACGTTCGGTACAGCTGGCTGGATAGTTGAGTGAGTTAGTTCTCTTGGCTGTAGATCTAGGATGTGTGTTTGATTCCCCTTGAATAATATAGGTTATCTGGAATAATATAGTTTCTTACAGAGTCAGACCTTTGCTTCGTTACGAGCTTTGTCCAATTGGCTACGCCTGTCCAGGGACCGACTAAAACAACGGAAGACTCTTTCAAACGCATGAAAGACTTAAAAAGCTTTTAATTTGCATACGTGTTTATGAACCGTAGCTGATATCAGAGCTCCGCTGTAACCAGGACAGACAAACCTGTTTGAGATACTGTCTCCCCTATATGCATTGGGTAAAATTCTGATCAAAACTGAACTGAAGTCCTCATTCATTCCAAGGAGATGGGATGAGTCTATTAGTTCCCCCACACACACTTTTTCACCACTTTCATTTTTGGGGCACATTCTGATGAGAAATAAATCACAATGAAATCACTCCTCAACCCCAAGGGGTGACCTTTCCCATTTCCGCTGGAACAAAGCTGGGGGTTAAACCTCGGGCTGTTGGAGCGAGTCTGCCAGATGAAGGACGCGTGATCCTTATTTGGGACGGAGTGACTGTTAGGCTACTGAGAAGCGTGTTGAAGAACATGGCTTGAATGTTCTCCGGACCTCCAGGATTTGTTCATCATCATAACCTTGGCAAATGTTGCGAAAGACCAAAAAAAAAAAAAAAAAAAAAAAGAATAGGCAAGCTAGAAATAGCATCCTCTTACTCAGCACATTTCTTCTCTGTGTACATGTTGGGAGCTTCTGCTGACTGAAGGGCAGAGCCTCCTCCCTAATTATTATTTTCTCCTCACTTTAATTGCTCATTCCCCGTTCCAGTGCCAAGATGACAAGCACACACCTCCTGCATTTGTACTGCTTCCGTGGCCATGCGGCCGTATCCTGATTCCTCTTTTCCCTGTTTTTCCGAGAGCACAAAAAGCGCCAGACAAGCTGGCTTCTCTCATCCCCCACGGCAAGAGTTTGAACTAGTTTGAACCACACGCTTCACTTTTTGGCTCATTTCTTCTTCCTTGGGGGTTCGAGAGGGTGGTGGCCGACCAGCTTCAAGCGCTCTTGGAAGAAACAGATGCCCTGGATCCATTCCAGTCGGGCTTCAGACTGCGCCACGGCACAGAAACGGCTTTGGTCGCCCTGTGTGATGACCTACTGAGGGAGGCCGATAGGGGTAAAGTGTCCCTGTTGGTCCTCCTCGACATCTCAGCGGCCTTTGATACCATTGACCACGGTATCCTCCTGGGGAGGCTCTCCGAGTTGGGAATAGGTGGTCTGGCATTGTCCTGGCTCCGTTCCTTCTTGGAGGACCGTCCCCAGAGAGTTCAGCTTGGGGAGAGGGTCTCGGCCCCGTGGAGCCTCAATTGTGGGGTTCCACAGGGGTCGATTATCTCCCCAATGCTATTTAACATCTATATGAGGCCGCTGGGTGGGGTCATCAGGGGGTGTGGTGCTTCGTGTCACCAGTATGCGGACGACACGCAGCTCTACATCTCCTTTTTGCCAACCGCAGGAGAAGCCGTCCTGTGCCTTCAGCGCTGCCTGGGGACTATACTGGAATGGATGCAGGAGAACGGGCTTAGGCTGAACCCGGACAAGACGGAAGTGCTGAGGGTGGGCCCCCCCACGGACAAGACGGAAGTGCTGAGGGTGGGCCCCCCTACAGTCGGGGATTTGGGAAACTCCCTCTCCTTTGGGGGGGTGACTCTCCCTGCTAGGGATGGGGTACGCAGCTTGGGGATCCATCTGGACCCGGTGCTCTCCATGGAGTCACGGGTGGCGTCGGTGGTCCGCACCACCTTTTTTCACCTCAAGCGGATAGCCCAGCTGCGGCCCTACCTGGAAGTGGGGGCGCTCACCATCTTAGTACATGCGCTCGTAATCTCAAGATTAGACCACTGTAATGCGCTCTACGTGGGGCTTCCTTTGAGGCTGCTGCGGAAATTACAGGTGGTGCAGAATGCGGCGGCCAGATTACTCAGGGGAGTGAAAAAATTCCAACATATTTCGCCCACTCTGGCCGCATTGCATTGGCTGCCCATCAGGTTCCGCATCGACTTCAAAGTGCTAATGCTTACGTATAAAGCCCTAAACGGTTTAGGGCCTCGATACCTGGCGGAGCGCCTTCTCCCACCAAGTTCTACCCGGGTCACACGGGCGAGCCAGGAGGTGAGGCTGAGGAGCCTAACGCCGAGGGAGGCCCGGAAAGAGAAAACAAGAAATAGGGCCTTCTCGGCGGTGGCTCCTCGCCTGTGGAATAACTTACCTCCTGACATTCGCGGAGCTCCCTCGCTGGGCACTTTCAAGAATCTACTAAAGACCTGGATGTTTCGGCAGGCCTTCTCACCAGATTATTTTTTTTTTATTGTCTTTTTACTTTTACCTGTTTTGTGATTTGTTGTTTTATTTTTATTGTATTTTAACTTTGTTGTAAGCCGCCTAGAGTAGTCTTCGCGACTAGATAGGCGGGATATAAATAAATAAATAAATAAATAAATAAATAAATAAATAAATAAATAAATAAATAAATAAATAAATTCTTGGCAGCCAAAGCTGAGGATAGACCTGTCTCTTTGCAAGCTGCTTGTGTGCTTTGTACCTCCTTTGAGCTTCATCCTCTTGGGGTTGAAGATGGAGGGACTGTGGTTGAACCATGCTTAGCATCAACAATTGGCTTCTCTGTGTCCCCAGATCCATCCATCCGTCCGTCCGTCCGTCCATCCATCCATCCATCCATCCATCCATCCATCCATCCATCCATCCATCCATCCATCCATCCATCCATCCATCCATCCATCCATCCATCCATCCATCCATTCATTCATTCACATTTCACCCCACCTTTCTCCTTAAGAAGGACCCAAGGCAGTTGACATCATTAAAAGACAATATTAAACACTAAAAAGAATAAGTAGACGGATACTTAAAAATATCAAACACATACCACACCGAACAAAAGCGACACTAAAAACACATTCAAAGCGGTAAGTTTCAAACCATCCTTCTAAACTCTTCAGTCAGGCAGCCAGTGATTAAGGGAAAAACCAGTCTGAAGAGAACAGTCTTGGCCTGCTTGCAGAAGGACAGCCAAGAGGGGGCCAGGCTGGCCTCCAGTGGGAGGGAGTTCCAGAGTCTCTGGAAAGGCCCCTCTCCTGGGTCCCCACCAAAAGGCACCTGTGAGAATTTAGATTTCAGAGCACATGAGGGTGAAGCTGGAGTGAGAAACCGGGGAGGCATTTTCGGTCCGCCTGAAGAGGGGGGGAAGGACTGTGCTTCTGTAGCCTGTTCCTGACGCGGTGGCCCTTTTGAGCCCATGACACCCATCCCTCTCTCTCTCTCTCTCTCTCATTCCTTACCGTGGAATAGACTCATTGTGACGCTTCTCAGTGTCCTCAGATCGGCGAACCAACCCGCCTGAACTCTTTCCTCCTCTTGTTTTCTTTTTCCTCTGCTCTACGTTACCTTTCTCATAAATAATACGCACGGCACGTTGTTCGGTCTGCAACCCGCCGGGCGGCCAAAGAAAGCTCCTGCAGGGACATATTGACTAAGCACGCCTCGCCCACGATTATCCAGAAAGAATTATTGGCTGGGCTGGCTATTGATTTTCTCATAATTTCCAGCCCTCCTCCAGCTCCGTGTCACCAGAGAGGCAGATCACAAATTGAACTGCAACTGAATTGCTGCGGGATTGATTAAAACTCACGGTAATTATTGCTCTGGTGCTGCTCGAGGCAGGCTTGGTCAATGCGAGCAACAACGACGGATGGGATTCTTCAGGCGAGATCAGGGAAAGGGCAGGAGGGGGGTTCGTGGCACCAACCGGAAAGGATGGGCTCTGCCCCCAGTGACCCGGACGGCTTGAAGGGGTGCCCGGCTGTGAACACATGGATCGAAGACTGAGTTACGAGGTTATGGAAATGGGGTGGGGGGCTGCCTCTCCCGAGGGAGGGCAACGGTGGCTTTCCAGCTCTCGTGAGACTGCCCTTCCTAGCGTTCCTCCCCATTGGCTGAGGCAGGCTGGGGCTGATGGGAGTTGTAGTCCAGCCATACCTGGAGAAGCCCCTCGGCTTTAGAATGCGAGTCAACTCTGCAAGCGTTATGTTGGGCATCCTTCTTGCGCAGCCCAGCCACGGATGAGCCCCTGAAGCCATTCTTGGTGGGGGTCAGTGGTCTACCCGAGCCAGGACTCTCGGTTCAAAGGTTCACGTCTTCCAGAGTAGCGAGAACGATGATATCACCCCTCACCACCCCTCATGCTTCCTTATTTTACTCCAATCTTAGCTGCCATTCCTCACAAGGGTTGGGAGAGAAAGGGATATCTGCAAGGCATCCCTATCACTATGTACAGTCGTGCCCTGCTGGATGGTTACCCCATTTAACGATGAATCCACTTAACATTGACATTTTTGCGATCGCAAAACAATGGTTTAAATGGGTTTTTTTTCGCTGTGCGATGATCAGTTCCCTGCTTCGGGAACCGTTTTTTGCTTTACGATGATCAGCAAACAGCTGATCGTCAGGTTTCAAAATGGCCGCTGGCTGAAGAAAATGACCCCCCACTGTTTTTAGGACTGATTTTTCACACTACAGGCACCGAAAATGGCTGCCCCATGGAGGATCTTTGCTGGACGAGCAGATATTCAGCCCATTGGAACACATTGAACAGTTTTCAGTGCGTTTCAATGGTTTTTTGGGGTTCTTTTGTTCGACGACGTTTTCAGCGATTTCGCTGGAACGAATTAACGTCGTCAAGCAAGGCACCACTGTATTGGAGACTTGGCTGTGGGTGAGCAATTCAGAGCTCTCAGCTCTACCAAAGACCTGCTTCTCATCTGCTGGCCTGAGCAGATCCAGCAGTCTGCCATGTTGAGCTATGTCAGGATAAGCACCTAGCCTTCCAAATTTGCCACTGCATCCCTGGGACGAGGGGCAGGGGAGGACCCAGGAAGGTAATTCCCTTAGGCGGTCATCTCAGGGTCTCCCCACATGGGTGCAGGGGTGTGGGAAAAGCTGCGGATCCTGCCCCTGTCCAACCTGCTTGCTGCTCCTTGGCCGAATCCCCAAAGCTTTTTGGCACACGCGCTCCCTGGAGCAGAGATGATGAAGTGCTTGCAATTAAAGACGGAGCACTTGAAGTGCAAAATAGTTTGCAGATATTAAGTTAATCTTGATGATACAGGTTTATTTAACCCATAAATATGTCACGGTGGGCCTGGAGTCGCAGCCAGAAATCTTCCCTCCGTCCAGCTCCGGTTTCAATGGGCTACGGGAGAGGCTGGTTGGTCCCTCTGCCCTTTTCTTTCACCCTGACCGTCTCTTCCCAGTGCTGGTCCCGTTTCAGGTGCAGAAGCCCTAGGAGACGGGAGATGCTTCGTCATGGTCATATGTTCGTGCAGGTTGTCCTTTTGCCAAACAGAGGTGTTTGGACAATTCTAGAACTGGGTTCTGTGCATGTCTGGGCACGATTCCCACTTTCCCCCTCCTTTCTTTTTCATCCGCTGCAAGAACGGTGGCTTTCCAGCCTTCAGCTTGAAATCGGGTGTAGGAATCAAAAAGTCTGTAAGAAACTGGTCCATGGGGCCTCCCCTCCAGCCGTGAAGAGCTCTAAAGCAGAGCTTCTCCACCTGGGTCCCCAGGTGTTCTTGGACTACAACCCCCAGAAATCCTGGCCAGCACAGCTAGGGGTAAAGGATTCTGGCAGTTTTAGCCCAGCAACATAGGGACCTAGGGCTGGGAACTCCTGGCCAAAGGGATCCAAAGCAAGGTAAGAAGGGTAATTTACTACAGAGATGTTTTTGGCCAATTACGGGGACCTTGATAAGGAGTGGGGGGAACTCACCTCTTGTCTCGCTCCCACCTGTTGGCAAGGAATCCCAGGGGGCTTTAGGATTTCTCGATCAGGATTCCCGTCTAGTGGACCCTCGTTGACTGAGAACGTCTAGTTCTCAGTCAATGAGAAACACAGCAGTTAGCAAATATTCTGGACACCCGGAGGCACCAGTTCCAAAGCAGCAGCAGTTGTGTGAGCAGCACAGCAGGAGCAGAATTGTGTTGATGCAGAAGTAAATCTCACTTCTTTCTTTCTTTCTTTCTTTCTTTCTTTCTTTCTTTCTTTCTTTCTTTCTTTCTTTCTTTCTTTCTTTCTTTCTTTCTTATAGAAAAGAAAGGTAGCCATTTTATAGCCCTGCCTTGTCTTGACAGAGGCTGTTTATAATCCGCCTTCTACACATTCCAGTTCTGGCTGGCGATGGGTGGGTGGAGACAGCTCTGGAATACCATGGTGCATTTTTAATTGGACAACATTAGACAACATTTATTATCTTTCCCCTGCCCTCTGATGCACTGGTCTCTCCTCCCCTCCCAATTCCCTTTTTCTTTCTCCTGTTGCTTGTTTTTATTTTATTTTTTTTCTCTCTCCTCGCTTGCACTTGAAGGAAAATAAATAAGGACGAAGCTGGAGTGCTATTTAATAAAGGCGGCTATTGATTGATGTTGCGGGATGTTTGCCTGCTTTAATCACTTGGGACTAGCAAAGGTTGCCGGGAAACCAACGTGAAAACTCAGAAGAAATGTCCAGCCGGGTGCAAATTTGTCCAGAACCTTTTGTCACCTCCAAATGACCAAATTCTCTGTCTACTGCTTTGGGAGGGGGGGGGAGTTTTACAAATAAACCGAGCTGGATCCTGACTCCTCATGAGCGTTGCTCACTGTCAACTTCAGGGGAAGCTCCCCAGAGGATCCTGACCCAGGCATAACCCCTTCCTGCTTCTGGCAGCCTTCTCCGTTCTCTGTGAGAGCGAAAAGAGCAGCGTCACCCTGGAGTCAGAGGCTGCGCTTGGCCTTTTCCGGACGGCTGTTTCGCCTCGATCGTTGAGGCCGTCTTTGTTAATGGGGCCAGAGCAACGATGGAGGAAACCTAGGCAGGAAATCAAAGCAAAAGGAGGCAAAAAGCGGTCCCGGTCCCTTGAATTGGTTACCAGCAGTAAACAGAGCATCCACCACGGCATTCTTACTATTCTAAATCTCCTACGAAGGTTCACAGAGGGAGGTGAGAAATCTGATGGCCAGACCTTTACCTGCAAGACATTTCCCGGGTCTCATGGCGGGTTCGGCCAGGGCTTCATGTCAGCAGAGCTTGTTCTCCTTAACTGGCCCAGAAGATGCTCATTGGGTCCTTTTTAAGGAGGAAGGTGGGATAGAGATATTTTAAATAAAATAAATAAAATCAGAATTTCCACTAGCCCTAGGAACTATCTGGGGCTAGTGGGGATGGTGTTTGGGTCCATCTGCCTTAAGGGACACAGGTGTTTGGGGTCCGCTTCCTGAAAGCCCTCTTTTCTCAGCCTCTGTTGAGCCGCCTTCCTCAGAACACAAAGACCATCGAGGAAGAGGTACCTCTTTACTCTCCTGCTTCTCTCAAAGGACAGGTGTCTCCACCAAAGGGGTTTTGTAGGACAGTGGTTCCCAACCCTGGGTAGCCCCGATGCTCCTGGACTACAGCCCCCCAGAAATCCTTCCCGGTGAAAGGCTTGGGGAGCCAAGGCTGGGCCCCGCTGGCTTGGGGAGACGGCCTCTTGGCTTTGCGTTTGGAAGATGCCCCACGGATTGGGCCCCTCTTCTGTTCTTCACCGTGCCCTCCGTCCCTTCTCGTTTCAGTGCCCCGAGGACCTCAGGCCCATGAAAGACGGCTCCGGCTGCTACGACTACTCCAAGGGCATCGACTGCTCAGACGGCTTCAACGGGGGATGCGAGCAGCTTTGTCTCCAGCAGACGGTGCCTCTCGTCTCGGACCCCCTCTCCAGCACCATCCACATGTTCTGCGGGTGAGATGTTTGGCCCCTGGGCTCAGAATCAGCCCCTCTTGAGTAACCCCTCCGAGTCTGCGGCAGAGGCCAAGCTGAGCCTTTTCTTGCCGCCCACTACAGAGGCAGTGGGAAATATTGGCCCGCTCACCCTGGGAAGGCTGGATTCACTTTCGGCTCCGGTTCCCTTCCGGATCTGTCACAAGAAGGGGAGACCTGTTGTAATTGGTCTCAAAGTCACGGTCCAGTCCTGGTCTGCTTAGACGAGCGTGGGGACAGGGTTGGAGGCAGGCCTTCCCTCTGCTTCGACCCGTAGACTTTCTTCCTATTTAACAAATCAGTTACCTGTTCTTTTTAAAATCATGAAACTATATGAAAGAAAGGAGGAAGGGGTGCCATGGCTATTTGGCATCTAAATCTCTCTCTCTCTCTCTCTCTCTCACACACACACACACACACAGAGAGAGAGAGAGAGAGAGAGAGAGAATTTATCTTGAAGGCAGCAGAGAGCAGGGAAGGTTTTGTTACCCAACTCTCTTTGTAAAGCATATTTAGGCCTTTATTAAATGGTTCATTAGGTTCTATTTTGTGGAATTAAAATCCTTTCTCCTGGTTGCAGTCTTTAAGTACCTCTCACAGAATCTGAAATACTTGTGGGACTGAGAAGAATTGTAATTGGCAAAGAGGTTTTGAAAAGAAAAAGGTAACTTTGAAGGCCACAAACTACTTTATTGGCTCAGGACATCTCGGCAGATAGATAGATAGATAGATAGATAGATAGATAGATAGATAGATAGATAGATAGATAGATAGATAGATAGATAGATAGATAGATAGATAGATAGATAGATAGATAGATAGATAGATAGATAGATGGATGGATGGATGGATGGATGGATGGATGGATGGATGGATGGATGGATGGGCGGATGGATGGATGGATGGGCGGATGGATGGATGGATGGGCGGATGGATGGGCTTTTTAAAAGTAGTTCTTGTTGCCTATCTGCTCTAAACCAGTGGGTCCCAACCTTGGGTCCCCAAACGTTCTTGGACTACAACTCTCAGAAGTCTTCACCACTAGATGTAGCTCAGGATTTCTGAGAGTTGTCGTACAAGATCATCTGGATTGCCCAAGTTTGGTGATATCCTCGTGCTGTAGAGCCCTTGACATTACAATGATATCTCAAAGCCACAACAGCACAATCACATTTTCTCCAATTCAGGCGCAAACATGCCTAGAGTTTCATCTGTAAATTATGACCTCTGGGTAGTGTGGGCAGCATATAAGTTAAATAAATTAGTTGAATAAATAAATTAGGGGATGTGTTTCTCTGCAGGCAGTTGGCTTCCTGAAAAGATCTCTCTCTTCCTCTCTCCATATTTTGGCTTGCCCCTTGTTGGGAAGAACCAGGCTTCTTGCTGGGAGGGAGTGGAAGACCCTCCTTTCCCCCCCTCCTCCCGATAAAGCATAAGGTGGTGGAGGCCCCATGGACGTTCTGGGCATCCTGTGAACCTCCGAGGGCCCTCGTAGCGTCCCCCGACTCCCCAGCCTTGACCCTGCGTGGAGCACCCCATGTATGTCTTAAGTGCCATTTGAAAAACAAAACATGGAGCAACGCTTTCCCCCCGACAGACACATGCGCACCCTCCTTGAAGAAACAGGTCTCCTCCTCCTCCCTAAAAGCAGCGCAGAGGGTATCACTCCACACCGAAGGGGCTCTGTGTCATCTCCCTGCCCTCCGTGGTGAAAGGCTGTCCCGTTCCCCAACCCCGCTGGCCCCTTCCGGCACTCGTCCCCTGGAGCCATACTGCCAGGTGAGGAGGGGCAGGCGCAGTTGCCAGTCCGCGGGTGTGTCCTTGACACCTGTGGCTTAATCCTGGCCTGTCTCCCCGGGAATATCTGTCTCATTGATCCACCGCTGAAACGCCATGTCTCTTTTTACAGCCAAGGAGAACGGAGGGCTTCTCAGTGTTCCCTCCCTCCATAGGTGCTCTCTCCCATCTATGAAATGTCCTTTCAAACCACCCGTGCACCTGTCAATTCACATCCCACGGCACGCCTCCCCTCCCGTCCTTTGCCGACACCGGGATCCTGCTTGTTGCGCTTCCCTCCTGTGGGGAGTGCTGCAGTTTCAATAGGTCAGACACAGCCATCCCCACACATCATTCCCGCTCTCACATCTAAACCCAGGAGGGTGGGCCTTCACTTGTGCTGAAAATGGGCTCTTGAGGATGGCCGCTGCGTGACGTGTTCAGCAAGGTCTCGTGCTGGCCCCAGTTCCCCCATTCAGCTTGGATATGGGAAAGAGGTGGTGCGTAGGGGCCTGCGTAGCAGGCTGGAGAGATGTCAGGGTGGGAGACTCTGGCACCCAGAAGCTGAGGGTCTTGCAGGTTGCAAAGAGACATTTTAGGGCCTCCAGGCCTCTGCCCTGCGCAGTCAAAGTCTCCCCTCCTTCTGATTTTATTTTATTTTTTAAAATTTGCTGCTTTGTCTTGTGGCAGCCAGGCCTGCTTCTGTGCCCATTTGACCTTCAGGGAAGCACAAGGTCTAGGTTTGGGTAATAAAGAAGCAGATTCTTAAAACTCAAGGAACATCTGCCACTTCCTGACTTGTCCAAATCCCCCAGCTGCAAGAGACGGTGCCGTGTTCCAGACTTTTGTGATTCCCTGGAGCTTTGGTTTCTGTCGGCTCTCTCTCTCTCTCTCTCTCTCTCTCTCTGTGTGTATGTGTGTGTGTGTGTGTGAGAGAGAGAGAGAGAGAGAGGTTACTGCTCAGAATAGTGAAGGGTAATTAAAGAGGAAATGGTGTCCTACAGGTGAACGGGTTCCCTGACTTTTCCATTCAACAAGGAAATGAAACTCGATCCAAGCCCTGCATTGGGTGGTTGCAAGTATGGAAGAACGGGGGCACCTGGGAAAGTGGTGGAGTTTAGAGGGTTATTGTGGGACTGGAGAGATCAAAGGCATTATTATGAAAAAATAACATCATCAGCTGCTGCTGCCTGTTCTGCTCCTGATGCTACTAAAGATGCTCACCGGGGCCAGCAGCATTTAGGAAGCTACCAGGAGGCGACCGACTTGAGGCGTTCCTCCGTCGTCCAGGGCTGGGTCTGGTTTCCATTAAAATCATGGGACCTCCACAGTGTATCATAGGACAAGAGTATCATGCACGTTGTGTCCATTTTTCTTCTTGTACCTGGACATCGCTTCTTGGGCTGTTGCCCCTTGTCGGCAGGCTCAGAGTCCTAAATCTAGTTTTCGGTCCCAGTTAGAGTGGACTTGTTGAGCGGCATTTGCATCACACACAACTCCTGTGTAGCTAACATTGATTCAGTGGGTCTGCTCTAGCCTTGAGTGAGCCAACGTAGCCCTAGTCATCCTTGTTTCATCCTTGTGTTGAGCTGAGCTGCTGAATCCTGACAATACTTTAGAAAGATGCCCCTGGAAGACACAAAAACCCACAACAGAGCCGAGCCGGCCCTGTCTCCCGCTGGTGGCTTTTCGAGGGTGTGTGTGCCTGACACTCCTTTTTGGTTCCCAGCTGTGTTGAAGAGTACAAGCTGGCCCCGGACGGGAAATCCTGTCTCATGTTGTCGGACATCTGCGAGGGTCCAAAGTGCCTCAAGCCGGACGTGAAATTCAACGACACTCTGTTCGGAGAGATGTTGCATGGCTACAACAACCGGACACAGCACGTCAACCAAGGGCAGGTCTTCCAGATGACGTTCAGGTAACGCCACCCGGCTTCTCCTTTACTCTACAGGGGTAACGGACACTTCTGTTGCAGACAGACCTCAGGCATGCTTATGGGTTGAGAAGGTTTGCTATCTCTGGTGTTCTGGAAAAGGTATCCCAAGCAATGGTTCAGAATCACGGAAGGACTTTGGCCCAACCTAACCCAGTTCCTGTGAGTGTCCTAAAGTATAGCTCAGTTTTTGTTTAGGCAAGCGGAACTTGAGAAGAGAAAATCTTACTCCTCCTCTTGGGGATGGTATAGATCAGTGCTTCCCATTCTTGGGTGCCCAGATGTTCTACAACTCCCAGAAATCCTGGCTAGTGGGGAAGGCTTCTGGGAATGACAGCCCAAGAACATCAGCGGGCTCAAAAGTTGGAAAATGCTGGTCAAGATTGGGTAGGGACTGTTTTGAGAATGCCGATGTTGTCTAAGTGGTATTGACTCGTGACCACTGCAAGAATCCATTATGTTGAAGAACCTAAGTCCTGACATGTCTGTATGCCAGAGGCTTAGGGGACATTGGTGATCATATACCTTTATTACACACACACAGACAGACACACAGACAGACACACAGACAGACACACACACAGACACACACAGACACAGACACAGACACACACACACACACACACACACACACACACACACACACTTTTTTTGGAACTGATAAGTGGACTTCCGGTTTTAAAAGAGGGTGGTCTTTGAAGGAAGCAATGCATTATTGTATTTAGAGTAATAGTAAGTTAACACTATTCAACTCGGACTTGGGTTCAGGTTCCAGTATAGACGCGAGAAATGTAGGGTGGACCTGGGCCAGTCCTTCTTTGCCTGTCTCATAAAGTTGCTGTAAGGAAAAAAAAGAAGAGGGGAGCCAATTGTGCCTTCCCCCCCCCCAGCTCATTTAAATAAAAGTGGGATATAAATGTGAGAAGGAAGTGAACAAATCCTGAGGCATGCTGTGAGATTCTCCAGGTAATCAACGGTCCTCTGGTCCTCTTTCTCTGTGCAATAAGAATGAGATTTGGAACAGGAACAGCCCAATTTCTTCAGTCCAGAGCCTGTCCGTTTTGTTTTCATGGTATGATCAAACATTTAAAGGGAAAGTGCAGCCTCTGTCCATCAGGCTAAGCAGGACCCGGACTGTTCCCTCTTCTTAAAAATAACTGTTTTCTGTCTGCCTGCCGTTCCTCTGTTTTTCTCTCTGCTTCTTCTTTTCTTTCTTTTCCTTCTTTTTTTTTTATTGGCAAACCAGAGTCAAGGACAACCTGTTGTGCAATGGTTGGTGCTGCAGAGGCAGCATGAAAAAACAACAACAGCAACAAGGGATTTAGGCAGAGATCCTCCCGATTCGGCACTGCCATTCTCCACTGCCCATCCCACAAGAGCAGGGCTGCGGACACGTCCAACCTGTGGGCTGTTTGTGTCATACTCTGTCTTGATTTGTTCTGGGGAAGCTGACTTGGGTTCTCGCTGGGTTTCTGAATCCCTGGGAAGATCATAAGGGCGGAAATGTCAAAGGGGCCCCTCTGTGTTATCCTGTAGCACATTGGTTCTTAACCTTGGGTTACTCAGGAGTTTTGGACTGCAACTCCCAGAAGCCTTCACCACCAGCTGTGCTGACTAGGGTTTCTGGGAGTTGTAGTTCAAAAACATTTGAGTAACAAAGGTTAAGAACCACTGCTGTAGCAAACCCACACATCTGGACATGCAAGTGAATCGTATCATCATGCAGGAATCAGAGTAATAATAGAGAGGCAAGGGGTAATTAGGGGAAATGGCTTTCACCAGCAGGGATGTGTCTCTCCAGACTGAAGGGATTCTTGCCCTTATGGCCAGTCCATCGCCAGTCAAGACAAGTGGAGAGCAGGAAAGCATCACAGCCTGCCCGTTCAATAGGGGAACTATCTGAAGAAGTTGCTGTCAGTTTCGTAGCCTAGACAGGGGTCCGCACAGTGATGCCAGGAGAAAGAGGGTAAAGGGAAAAGGGGGAGTCAGAGGCTCAGGGGGGAAAATGCGTCCTTAAATATGGTTCGAACAATAGCCGAGGGGCAGAACGTACAGATCCCAGGAAGCTGTGAGTTCTCGGAAGGAGGGAGGGAGACAGTGAGGATGAGAAAGAGAAAAGGCAGATGTTTGCAAAAATGGTTGTCGGTGTTTGACATCACGTGGTCTTCTTAAGCCTTCCTCTGAAACCACAGCCTTTTGGGACTTGAAGTAGGAGCTGAGATTTTCAGAAGCCCACGGTTTGTTTATACGCTTATACTCTGCTCTTCCTTGAAGGTGTTCAGAAGGCCTGACCACATTCTTGTAAGGGGGGTTAGCGTGATGATTAGCAAGCATCCCATAGAGTGCCAAAGGAGCTTCCTCCCTAGATGGGAGGCTGTTGACAGATCAACTCTTTTAATGGGAGGTGAGACTCAGAGCACCGAGCCTCAAAGACTCACAGCCGCCACAAGGACTGAACGCTCTTCTGCCTCTCTCCGGTTCCTTTCGTGCTAAGGTGGGGAATATTCTGTCCTCCGGCTATGTGTGGTTTGACTCCCGTCCCCATCCGTCATTACCTGCCTGATATGCGTTGAGCAATGAGGGGAGGACCTGCTCCCCAGCGATTCGCTGGAGGGGCAGCCACCGATCCCGCTCTCCTCATTTTACAGCTCCCTTTCTCAACGGATGGCTTTGCCTTCCCTCCATTTTCCATCTGGAGGAAGGGAGCGAAACCACCCATCTTCCCAGGACATCTGCATTAAGATAAATGAGATACGGATCACAAAACAGTACCGGTGGGAGACAGGAGCTGTTCCTGGTTCTTCCCCGTTGCTTTGTTTTTCGTGCATCGCTGGCTCATCCCTTCCTCGGGCGCATCTCCGTCCATGACATCTGGAATCTGAGCAACTGGTCTTCGGGTGGCGTTGGGAGGGGCGGCCTGGTGCAGAAGGGCCATTACATCACCCCATAACAAGAGGCAAGGAGAGAGGTTTAATGGAGGATAAATTATTAACTGAAAGATGTAATTTGCCCCAATTTTCATAGATATTCAAGAACCTCTCTGAGCATTAAGGGTGCCAGCTGTTTGAGAAGCCCTTAATTTGGCACGCACAGAACATAGCGGGAAGTACTTTAATAGGGGGGATTAAAAGCCTGATTGTGGCAAAGCAAGGAGTGGGAACGCGTTCTTGGGAATGGGGGCCTGCATCTTTTAAAGGGATTTATAGCTCCTTCGATCCCGTAGGTAAGAGGATGAGTCAACCTGATTCTTATGTCTCAGTGTCTTCAGCGCCCGCAGTAAATAGGCGGTTCTCAGTTCACTACTCTGGATTGTGTGGCAGAGTGAATTCTGGAGGCTGGCAAAATAATGACCAGTATTATCAGTTGTATAGAAATCTGCCTTGCAGTGGCTCCATCTGAGTTAGTGGTGTCTGCCCTGACTAGCAACATGCTCTCAAGTAAGGCCAGTAGATCCTAGCTTTGGCATCAAAATCTCTGTGTGTGATGTTCAGGAAGAGCAGAGTGGGGAAAAGCTGGGGTACATCCAATGGGCCAGCAAACAGGCCCGGGAGCTGGGGGCCCAGTGCTCCCATCAGCTCCAACGGCCAAGAATCATGGCAACTGTCGTCCAGGGCACGTGTGGGGTGCAGGTTGCCTACCCTTGTTGCACACGGGGTGTGGTGAAAGTGCGCTACATCCAAACAGGGTGGAATCCCATCTCCTATCCCATGAGATCCAAGCTGTATTTCGCAGCAAGCCGAGCCAGAGAGAAACCTTTCCGATTTTGCCTACTACCGATGGACATTTTTTTTATGAGGATCCGACCCCCTTCTCTCCCTCTTACCTTTTTAGAAAGTAAATCTGGCCAGTTGGATCTCAGCTGGCAGGCTTTTGTTTCAGTTCCATTCGTGTTGTCAGGCTTCACATCGGGTCATTGAACCGGCGAGGGAGAAATTGTCAAAATATTGATGGGGTATTTTGGCGAGTTGATTTAAAAGCTGTCACTTGCCATCTCCTTTGCTGTTACTTCTTAATAAAACTCACTGATGATTAAGGACCACGGCTGACATAAGAGAGAAGGAGAGCGTACCAGAGGGAAATATTCTGTTTCCCCTAACCTTCCTTGGTCCGCACCACCCACCCCACACTGCCACTCTCTTTTGACTGAGGTTTACTGCACTGTTAATAGGGTGTCCACAGGTTCAAGACAGATCTTTCTTTTAAGAAGAGGCCTCTGGGGACTCCTTGGCCTGCATTCCTCCACCCTTACCCGTTCGAAATGTGGTGCTGGATGAGAGTTTTGCAGATGCCCTGGAGTGCCAGAAAGATGAGTGAGTGGTTTGTAGATCAAATCAAGCCTGAACTTTCTTTGGAGACAAAAAAGGTTGAAAGGGAGGCTTGCCCAACTTTGGGTACATCATGAGAAGGCAGAGAAGACAACTGGGAAGGGTGGAAGGCAGAAGGAAAAGAGGAAGGCCAAGCACAAGATGGGCTGACTCCCTCAAGGAAGCCACAGTTTTGAGCTTTCAAGAACTGAGCAGTTGAGGATGACAGATTTTAAAGATTGCTCATTCCTGTGGTTGTTATGAGTCAACAACAGCAAAAATATTAAGCAATGGAGTTTGAGGACAGGACATTTAGGAGATTGCTCATTCCTGGGGATGCCCTATGTTGGGAGGCAACTTGAAGGCACAGAACAACAGCCACCCCATTCTCTGTTCTTTCTACTGTTTTTGCAACCCATCCTCAGGCTAGCTGGAAACTCTCGCCTGCCCGTTGCCGGCTAAACACCGACTACACATTTCTTCTTTGGGTTGCGTTCAGAGTTTTTGCAAAATTTCTTTTGATAGCTGGTTTGGATGCGGCGTTTCATGGGCAGGGGGGAAAAAGGGGTGGTATGATTCTGTTCATGTTTCATCTCGCTTGCCTACTAATAAAATCTTGGGTCATTGTCACATGAGGAGTGGAGCCTTAGGCAGTGAATCCGATGGGTTCTAATTGATTAGATTTGAATAAATGGATGTAGGAGCTCGTAAACAGTTTGGAAAGCCAGAGGAAGCAGCATCCTTTTGAGGATGCTTGCGGGCCTGCTTGACAAAAGATACCATCTCTGAATGGATGTCCCCCTGGTGTCTGGGAGAAAAAAAGGGAAGGGTCTCTTTAAAAAACAAAAAGTGGATCTTCTAAAACAAAAAGCAAAATGAAAGGTTAATGACATGACCTTAGGGAGATTAAGCATAAGGTGGATCAGCTCCGATAATGCTTCTGTGCCCCAAATCTCCGTTTGGGGGGGGACGCAGGGAGTTCGCAAGCCCTACTGGAAGTTGGGACTTCTTTTATCATCTGGCAAAAAAAGGATCCAGAGGCCTATCGCTCTTCCTCCTGGGGATTTATTGATTTGTTTACTTACCGACTTAATTTTTATACTGCCCCGTTAGTGAACACACTACTGGGGGGCGGCTTACGAATGAAACTCAGAACGCCCCATGCCCCACGAAACAGTACAATCAATATGGGGGGGGGGGGAAGTTTCACTGACCCAGATCTAAAGACAGAACAAGAAAGAAAAAGTTCAGGAAAGCGAATATGAACAGCATCCAGGGATACATGATGAAAGGCATCTTTATATTATTCTGGCTTCTCTGATTTCCTGCATGTGAGAAGGGAAGGAGTCCGACATGCTTCAACTGGGAGCTTGTTCCAAAGATTGGTGGCCTCCACCGAGAAAGCCTGATTCCTTCTTTTTACCTCTCTGGCCTCCCTTGGCATGGCCATTTCTAGCGACAAGGATTGAGAGGAATAGGTGAAACAGGTAGCTGTCTGTTCAATGTCTCATAGCTGCCTGTTAGATATCTGTTCCCTATAGACATAATTGCTTCTGGCCCATCAATGCCTCTGTGCCTTCTTGCCCTTTGCAGATCTAAAAAAGGGCATCTTTGACCAGGGCAACCAAGTTCAGGTTGCCCAGAAGCCAGTTTTCGGCCTCTAAGACCCGCCACAAAGTTATAGCATCCTTTGCGATGCAAAACAAAGAAAGCTGAAACAGGAGAGGCGCCAGATATGATTGTTCCCAGAGGCTTCAAGGGAGCAGAAAGCACGTGGTTTGCCTTCCCCAACCCTTTTGTACCCCTAGCAGGCAGAACTGTTTGAACTGTGTGTGGCGGGGAGAGGCCCTTTGGGCACTGGAAACACAGAGACCGATAGACAGACCTTCAGAGAGACAAGGGGCTACCTGTGGCAGAGACCCCTGGGGATATCCCCGCGTTCTGCTTCATCCGTGAGTCTGTTGCTCCTGTTCCTGGAACTTAAAGGTGCGTTTCAGGACCATGGAGAGCAGCTCTGCAGGTTCAGCAAAGACAAAGCTGGCCTGGCCATAACTTGTGAGGAATCTTGATTTTGTTGTTTGTTTGTTTGTTTGTTTCTTTCTTTGTTTACTTACTTACTTACTTACTTACTTACTTGCTTACTTACTTACTTACTTACTTACTTATCACACATACACACACAGAGACAGAGAGAGAGAGGAAGCATACGAACTCTCTGTTTCTGTACGTACAATAAAAATGTCAGCATGGGAGCATCTGCCTGGACTGTCTGCCCCATTTAGTGCTGTTTACCTACTTTTTAAAAAGCCGGACGCCCCACCTCCTCCTCCAGCATTGACATCTTGAGGGGTGGGAAAAGCTTCTGGTGGTGTGTGGTGTGGTGGTGGTGGGATTTACAAGCACTCTCTGGTTGCAAGAGGAATTCATAGCCTGCCACTGACATATGGGAATTACACCAAGCGCTGCGGAGTTTTGCAGGTGCTGAGTGCCACAGGAGCAGCGAGAGATGAAGCGTGCCGGGCCCTACGTAGGGAGGGAAAGTGACTCTTTTGGATGGCCAAGACATACTTCTTCTATCCATGCAAAGGTCCATCGTCTCCACGACCTGAATCCATTTCGTTTTCCCTACATTTCGTTTTCCCAACCTTGGGTCCCCAGATGTTCTTGGACTAAAACTCCCAGAAGCCTTCACCACTAGCTTAGCTGCTGGGACTTCTGGGAGTTGTAGTCCAAGGACCTCTGGGGACCCAAGGTTGGGAACCACTGTCCTAAGGGAGGGGAGCGGTCTGACTCTTCCTCATGTGCTTTCATGGGGTCAAAAATGGCTCAAGGTTGGCCACACTTGCAGGCGTTCTTGCCCTACTTGGTTCTGTTCTGTTTAGGCCTCTGAATGTTGAGATTCTCTGGAATGACCTTTCAGTCCAGTATATTGACCAGCCCTGGCGCTCAGCACCCTGCGACTCCACTCTGGGGATGGGAAACGGGCCTCTTAGATCTTGGAGCCTATGTGGAATCGCTGTTGGGGGATGTTAAATGTAAAGCGTGTAACAACATTAAATTAATTTCATTGATTTTCAAAAGAAAGGTCTTTCAATACACCTGCATGCATAAAGAATAATTGGCCTGTTTATTATTCCTGCCCCAGAGAGCGCTGCTTTTCTCGGCACCTTGAATAGCTTGTTTACCTCTCAGCCTTCAGTTTGGCATAAAAGATAGATCTGCTTTCCCGGAGGCTGGCTCCTATTTCATTCCCTTTTTATTATTGGTTTGCTTGTTTGTGTGTGTGATTCTGTGGCCCATTCCAGCATTTTAAAGCCTGAAACACAAGGGTGGGAAGGTAATGATGATGCTCGAACCTGAGCTAATGCCTCTGAAGCCCCCGTGTTTTGGGCCGAACAGCATGCCAGTTTCGGCAAGAAACCGAGACCCGTGCTTGTCGTTTCAGGCATCAGAGCTATAACATGCCCGTGGCGATTGGCTGGGCCCGCCGGCGTCTCCTCGCTATGCGGGGTCATGCAGGGAAATTCAAAGCAGCCCGCAACAAACAGACGGGGTGTGGGTGGGTGGAGGGAGGCCCCCTGCCATTCCGAGAACCGGCATTCGTTCCCCACAATCCATTTCCAACGAACCAGATCTCCTGCCAGCCCCGACGACGTCTATTTCAGATAATTTGGCCTTGGCACAATTCTCTGCATGCAGATGAGCTCTCCAAGGTGACCGTGCCCTGCCACAGCCCGAGTGGGAAGGCGCCTGATTGTTTCCATCAACATCCTCACGTACTTCGCTGCACTCTGAAGATAGCAAAGAGGCACTAATCAGCAGCTGCTTGGCTTTCTTTCTTATTTCCTCGTTAGTTTTATCGCTCACCTTGTCTCCAATGAGCTCTTTGACCTGTGTGCATGGTCATTACAATGGCAGGGGTTCATCTGGGTTTCCAGCCCTGCGCGCGCACACAACCTTCCCCCCCACCACCACAATTTCTTTCTCTAGCTTCTTCAGCAAATGACCGTTTTCGGCACAGTAGCCGGTGGCAAACTTTAGTTGAGAGCAAAGGGGTGGGCGAGGATGGGAGAGAAGCATGTGCAGAGGGCCCCATTTCAACAACAACAGCCCTGCAAGATGGCTCCCAGGGAGAAAAAGCAGCTGGTTTCTCTGCCATGCCTTTTTTGGGGTAGTGAACCTGCTGCCCCCCCCACTGCCAAACTCTCCATCTTTCCATGAGTTCTCCCTTTTGAAGGGTCCACAGAGTCTACTTCTGACTTTGTAATGTGGGTGGCGGGAGCGATACCAAGGGGAAAGAGGAACATTAATCAAAATATCACACACAGAGAGAGACAACCCCCTCTACTCAATTCATTATCATCATGTCTGTCAAGTCAATTCTGACTTACGGTGACCCTTTCCAGGGTTTCCCAGGTAGAGAGCAACTCAGAAGTAAATTCCCCTTCCCTTCCTCTGGGGGTACTCCTGGGATCCTGGCTGGGCAGCCTTTGCCCAAGGATACCCAGGCTGGCTCTCCTCCCAGGACGCCCAGAGGGGGGAGTCGAACTCCCAACGTTTTGACTCCACAGCCAGTTACCTAAACCACTGATCTATACAGCCAGCTCATAAAAATCCTGTGCAAACATAAATAAGATTCTGGCCCTCTATCCTCAAGATCTGACAGGCCTTTCAACAGAAGGAATAACAGTCCTATGCCTACAGAACATAGATAAATGTCTGAGCCGCTTCCTTCCTTCATTTTATTTATTTATTTATTTATTTATTTAATTTATATGCCGCCCACTCTACCCAAAGGTCTCTGGGCGGCTTACAACAATTAAAATTCAATGGAATAAAATAAAATGATTAAAATACAATTAAAATACAATTAAAATACAATTAAAATTGCCATCATTAAGACCCACAGTTAATGTTATTTCAATTAAAAGCCTTCTGGAACAGGAAGGTTTTGACCTGGCGCCGAAATATCATCAGTGTCGGCGCCAGGCGAATTTCAATTGGGAGGGCGTTCCATAGTCTGGGGGCAGCTGCCGAGAAGGCCCTTTGTCTACAAGCCATCCCTCTTACCTCCTTGAGGGATGGCTCTTTCAAAAGGGCCCCCTGGCTAGATCTTAACAGCCGGGTAGGCTCATATGGAAGGAGGCGGTCCTTCAAGTATCCAGGGCCCAAGCCGTTTAGGGCTTTATATGTCAAAACAAGCACTTTGAATTGGGCCCGGACAGCAACTGGTAACCAGTGTAAATTATACAGAATCGGCTTGATGTGCTCTCTGGCGGCCCCACCACTCACCAGCCGCGCAGCTCGATTCTGAACCAGTTGCAGTCGCCGGACCGTCTTCAAAGGCAGCCCCACGTAGAGCGCATTGCAATAATCAATACGAGATGTTACCAGTGCATGTGTAACTGTCATGAGACTCCACTCGTCCAGGTAGGGCCGTAGCTGGTATAATTTCCGCAGCTGAAGGAAGGCACCCCTGGCCACCGAGTCCACCTGAGCTTCCAAAGTTAGACTGGGGTCCAGGAGCACCCCCAGGCTGCGGACCCTGTCCCTTAGGGGGAGTGTAACCCCATTCAGGACAGGGAAGTGGCCCTCCAACCTGTCCGGCGAAGCACCCACTAACAGCACTTCCGTCTTGTCTGGATTGAGTTTCAATTTATTAACCCTCATCCAGTCCATTATCAGGTCCAGACACGAGTTCAGCACAGAAACCGCCTCACCTGGATTGGTGGAAAACGAGAGGTAGAGCTGAGTGTCGTCAGCATATTGCTGACTCCTCAGCCCAAACCTCCTGATGACCTCTCCCAGCGGTTTCATGTAGATGTTAAACAGCATGGGGGACAGTATCGAGCCCTGAGGAACCCCATGACATAAATGCCATGGGGCAGAGCAACTGTCCCCCAGCACCACCCTCTGGATACGGTCAGCTAGGAAGGAGCGGAACCACCGTAAAACAGTGCCCCCAACTCCTAACCCAGCCAGCCTATCCAGAAGGACACCATGGTCGATGGTGTCGAAAGCCGCTGAGAGGTCCAGGAGTATCAACAGGGTCACACTCCCCCTGTCTCTCTCCCGGCAAAGGTCATCATACAGGGCGACCAAGGCTGTCTCTGTACCAAAACCCGGCCTGAAACCCGACTGAAATGGATCCAGAAAATCCGTTTCATCCAGCAGCGCCTGGAGTTGCCCGGCCACAACCCGCTCCAACACCTTGCCCAAATAAGGGAGGTTCGCCACTGGTCGGTAGTTGACCACCAGCCTTGGGTCCAGGTTAGGCTTTTTAAGGAGTGGTCGAATCACCGCCTCTTTCAAGGCGGTAGGGACCACTCCCTCTCTCAGAGAGGCGTTCACGGCCTCCTGGACCCAAGTGCGAACCCCCCTGGCAGATCTTCCAATTAGCCAAGATGGGCAAGGGTCGAGCGGCGTGGTGGTAGAACGGACAGATCCAAGCACCCTGTCCACATCCTCGGGTCTCAACAATTGAAACTCATCCATTAAAGTTTGACCTAAGCACGGCACACTGGACACATCTTCCGATTTTGCAGTAACAGTGGAGTCCAGCCCACTGCGAATCTGAGCGATTTTTTCCTCAAAATGAATAGCAAACTCATCACAGCGAGCTGATGAGCAGTCCGGGACCTCCACCGGGTTTCCCGGTTGAAGAAGATCCCGGACCACCCGAAACAGCTCTGCTGGACGACATTCTGAGGAAGCAATGCGGCTGGAGAAATATTGCCGTTTCGCCAGCCGTATTGCCACGAAATAGGCCCGATAATGGGCTCTAAGTCGTGTTCGATCAGATTCCCAGCGGGACTTCCTCCACCTGCGCTCTAGCCGTCTCCCCTCTCGCTTCATCGCCCGCAGTTCAGAAGTATACCAGGGAGCTGTCTGGGCTCGGCGAGCAGGGAGAGGGCGCTTAGGCGCAATCGTGTCAACCGCCCGGGTCATCTCCCTATTCCATAGGGTGACCTGAGCTTCGACAGGAGCGCCAACCATATCAGACGGATACTCCCCCAGAGCATTCAGGAATCCATCTGGATCCATAAGTCTCCGAGGGCGGATCATCTTAATAGATCCCCCACCCTTGCAGAGGGAAGAAGAAGCTAATAGACTAAACTTGACCAGGAAGTGGTCTGACCATGACAATGGGGTCACAACCAGCCCTTCCACATCCAAACCACCATCTTCCAGTCCCGTTGTGAAAACAAGGTCCAAGGTGTGGCCCTTCTCATGTGTCGGGCCGATGACACATTGAGACAGTCCCATGGTTGTCATGGCGGCCATGAAGTCCTGAGCCGCCCCGGTCAAGGCAGCCTCAGCATGGATGTTGAAGTCCCCCAGCACCAGCAGCCTGGGAGTCCTCAACACCAGGTCCGAGACTGCCTCCGTCAGCTCAGGTAGGGAGACTGTTGGTACGCAGCAGGGTGGGCGGTACACCAACAGAATCCCTAATCTGTCTCGTGAGCCCAACACACAATACAGGCCCTCAAGACCTCCTCTCAAAGGGATAGGAATCCTGGTCAAGGAGATAGAACTCCTATAGACTATAGCAACTCCCCCTCCCCGACCCTCCGAGCGACACTGGTGTTGGACTGAGTACCCAGGAGGACACAGCTGGGAGAGGGGGACACCACCTTCCTCTCCCACCCAGGTCTCAGTAATGCACGCCAGGTCAGACCCCTCATCCAGAATTACATCATGGATGAGGGCAGTTTTATTTTGTACTGACCTGGCGTTCATCAACAGCACCGTGTGGCTCGAGGGTTTGCTGATATGGTCGCCTGATACCATTTGGTTGGAGGTAGGACTAGAAGAGGGGATAGATGTAAGATATCTAACCTCTCTTCTCCTACGCGGGCATGTTCTACCCCCACCACCATTCCTTCCCCTACCCAGCACCACCTCAATGGCTGCCCCCTCCAACGCCCTCCCCCCTTCCTGTTCCATCAGGTCCACTGTGGGTCTCTATGCAACCCAATAACAGTTAAAAACAAACAAAACAAACCCACACCCCTTCTAATGCCCCTTCTCTCCTCCCAGCCAGGTGGCTGGTGTTGAGGAAGGGGTGGGGTGGCCCCAAGCAGCAGCAGCAGCAGGGTCCTGGTCCTGAAAGGCCGGGGAGCGCAAGCCAGAAATTCTCCCAGACACGTCTCTCACCCGTGCCTGGGGACGGCAGATATTGCAGGCAGCTCCCCCGACGTCAGGAACGCTGGTCTGTGAGGGCCCTGGCACAAGCTTCCGGCTTTTATGGTCTCCCTCCCTCCCAGCCAGGTGGCTGATGTTATGGAAGGGGGTGGGATGGCCTGAAGCAGCAGGAGCAGTAGCAGCAGGGTCCCAGTCCTGAAAAAGGCCGGGGAGCGCAAGCCAGAAATTCTCCCAGACACGTCTCTCACCCGTGCCTGGGGACGGCAGATATTGCAGCAGCTCCCCCGACGTCAGGAACGCTGGTCTGTGAGGGCCCTGGCACAAGCTTCCGGCTTTTATGGTCTCCCTCCCTCCCAGCCAAGTGGCTGATGTTATGGAAGGGGGTGGGATGGCCTGAAGCAGCAGGAGCAGTAGCAGCAGGGTCCCAGTCCTGAAAAAGGCCGGGGAGCGCAAGCCAGAAATTCTCCCAGACACGTCTCTCACCCGTGCCTGGGGACGGCAGATATTGCAGCAGCTCCCCCGACGTCAGGAACGCTGGTCTGTGAGGGCCCTGGCACAAGCTTCCGGCTTTTATGGTCTCCCTCCCTCCCAGCCAGGTGGCTGATGTTATGGAAGGGGGTGGGATGGCCTAAAGCAGCAGGAGCAGTAGCAACAGGGTCCCAGTCCTGAAAAAGGCCGGGGAGCGCAAGCCAGAAATTCTCCCAGACACGTCTCTCACCCGTGCCTGGGGGCGGCAGATATTGCAGCAGTTCCCCCGACGTCAGGAACGCTGGTCTGTGAGGGCCCTGGCACAAGCTTCCGGCTTTTATGGTCTCCCTCCCTCCCAGCCAGGTGGCTGATGTTATGGAAGGGGGTGGGATGGCCTGAAGCAGCAGGAGCAGTAGCAGCAGGGTCCCAGTCCTGAAAAAGGCCGGGGAGCGCAAGCCAGAAATTCTCCCAGACACGTCTCTCACCCGTGCCTGGGGACGGCAGATATTGCAGCAGCTCCCCCGACGTCAGGAACGCTGGTCTGTGAGGGCCCTGGCACAAGCTTCCGGCTTTTATGGTCTCCCTCCCTCCCAGCCAAGTGGCTGATGTTATGGAAGGGGGTGGGATGGCCTGAAGCAGCAGGAGCAGTAGCAACAGGGTCCCAGTCCTGAAAAAGGCCGGGGAGCGCAAGCCAGAAATTCTCCCAGACACGTCTCTCACCCGTGCCTGGGGGCGGCAGATATTGCAGGCAGCTCCCCCGACGTCAGGAACGCTGGTCTGTGAGGGCCCTGGCACAAGCTTCCGGCTTTTATGGTCTCCCTCCCTCCCAGCCAGGTGGCTGATGTTATGGAAGGGGGTGGGATGGCCTGAAGCAGCAGGAGCAGTAGCAGCAGGGTCCCAGTCCTGAAAAAGGCCGGGGAGCGCAAGCCAGAAATTCTCCCAGACACGTCTCTCACCCGTGCCTGGGGACGGCAGATATTGCAGCAGCTCCCCCGACGTCAGGAACGCTGGTCTGTGAGGGCCCTGGCACAAGCTTCCGGCTTTTATGGTCTCCCTCCCTCCCAGCCAAGTGGCTGATGTTATGGAAGGGGGTGGGATGGCCTGAAGCAGCAGGAGCAGTAGCAGCAGGGTCCCAGTCCTGAAAAAGGCCGGGGAGCGCAAGCCAGAAATTCTCCCAGACACGTCTCTCACCCGTGCCTGGGGACGGCAGATATTGCAGCAGCTCCCCCGACGTCAGGAACGCTGGTCTGTGAGGGCCCTGGCACAAGCTTCCGGCTTTTATGGTCTCCCTCCCTCCCAGCCAGGTGGCTGATGTTATGGAAGGGGGTGGGATGGCCTAAAGCAGCAGGAGCAGTAGCAACAGGGTCCCAGTCCTGAAAAAGGCCGGGGAGCGCAAGCCAGAAATTCTCCCAGACACGTCTCTCACCCGTGCCTGGGGGCGGCAGATATTGCAGCAGTTCCCCCGACGTCAGGAACGCTGGTCTGTGAGGGCCCTGGCACAAGCTTCCGGCTTTTATGGTCTCCCTCCCTCCCAGCCAGGTGGCTGATGTTATGGAAGGGGGTGGGATGGCCTGAAGCAGCAGGAGCAGTAGCAGCAGGGTCCCAGTCCTGAAAAAGGCCGGGGAGCGCAAGCCAGAAATTCTCCCAGACACGTCTCTCACCCGTGCCTGGGGACGGCAGATATTGCAGCAGCTCCCCCGACGTCAGGAACGCTGGTCTGTGAGGGCCCTGGCACAAGCTTCCGGCTTTTATGGTCTCCCTCCCTCCCAGCCAGGTGGCTGATGTTATGGAAGGGGGTGGGATGGCCTAAAGCAGCAGGAGCAGTAGCAACAGGGTCCCAGTCCTGAAAAAGGCCGGGGAGCGCAAGCCAGAAATTCTCCCAGACACGTCTCTCACCCGTGCCTGGGGACGGCAGATATTGCAGCAGCTCCCCCGACGTCAGGAACGCTGGTCTGTGAGGGCCCTGGCACAAGCTTCCGGCTTTTATGGTCTCCCTCCCTCCCAGCCAAGTGGCTGATGTTATGGAAGGGGGTGGGATGGCCTGAAGCAGCAGGAGCAGTAGCAACAGGGTCCCAGTCCTGAAAAAGGCCGGGGAGCGCAAGCCAGAAATTCTCCCAGACACGTCTCTCACCCGTGCCTGGGGGCGGCAGATATTGCAGCAGCTCCCCCGACGTCAGGAACGCTGGTCTGTGAGGGCCCTGGCACAAGCTTCCGGCTTTTATGGTCTCCCTCCCTCCCAGCCAAGTGGCTGATGTTATGGAAGGGGGTGGGATGGCCTGAAGCAGCAGGAGCAGTAGCAGCAGGGTCCCAGTCCTGAAAAAGGCCGGGGAGCGCAAGCCAGAAATTCTCCCAGACACGTCTCTCACCCGTGCCTGGGGACGGCAGATATTGCAGCAGCTCCCCCAACGTCAGGAACGCATTTCTCCTCCATTCCTCTTTTTCTTTCATGCTGTTGTGCAACTTCTGTGCTTCTCATGACGTTTTACAGAACGATCCCTAACACCAGCCTTTTTATCAGTTTATAATTTTATCAGGTGCGATCAAGTGAATTCTGATTTTTTCCCCCCAGGGTTTTCTAGGTGGAGAGTATTCAGAATTGATTTGCCATTCCTTCTTCTGGGGTGCCCTGGGACTTTGTGCAGCTGGCCCAAGGCCACCCAGGCTGGCTCTTCTCCCAGGAGGCCCAGAGGGAGGAATCAAACTACCAACCTTTGACTCCACAGTCAGTTACCTAGACCACTGAGCTATCCAGTCAGCTAGTCCCTCTGTCCAAAAAACTGCAAGTAATTTCACCAAACTCAACAGCACTACTGCACAGGTTTACTCTTTTTCTGGTTTTCCCTCTATGGTTATATTTACGCTTGCTCATTTTACTACTCATGTGATTTGGGATGGGTTGAAGGGGCAGCAGATCCAGTAAAAGCAGCAGATGACGTTGTTAGGCATCCTTCAGTCTCGAGAGACGATGGTAATGTGCTCTGTATAGAGGACTTCGACGCTGTATGCGAACAGACGGCGTAGCTGCTGGAAATAAAAAAGGTCTGTGCCATTCATAAATTAAATATTCTGACAGGTATTTTCAAGATGCGGTTCTTGGTTATTTAATGTTATTTTGTATTTTCTTTTTAATTGCTCTTTTATTCATTTTAACATTTTTAGAGATGGAAGAATAGATAAGGAGACAGACAGATAGTGGAAAATCCCCACCACCATTTCTTTCAGCAACAATTATTTTAAAGCGGTAAATATATACTGCCAGGACACATACCTGTCTGTCATTGTAAATTAAATACATATATCTGTATCTTTCCATCTCATTATTTGGAGAGGAAGCATTTGATTTACAAAGACAATCAGGCCTAAGAAGGCCGTTTTTATAGACTTGCACAATTCACTTTGCACCCAGACGCTAAACCCTGACAAATCCCCCCCCCTCACCTCCAGGGCTTCAAGCATCAACGTGCCTCGGCTTTATTTTCAGGGTATGATTATTCATATAATTAAAACTTAGAACTTTTCTCTTTTCTTCCCAAGCCCTTGGATGACACAGAACCCTGGATTTTGTGTGGTGCGTGTTGTGCGAGTCTTTCTGTTGTGTGTGTTGGTTGAGCCACACACCTGTACAGTGGTGCCTCGCTTTACGATTGCCCCGCATTACGACAAATCTGCTTAACGACGATCTTTTTGCAATCGCAATTGCAATCGCAAAACGATGGTCTGAATGGGGGAATTTTGCTTTGCGATGATCAGTTCCCTGCTTCAGGAACCGATTCTTCACAAAATGACGTTTTTGAATAGCTGATTGGCGGTTTCAAAATGGCCACCGGGTGATTAAAATGGCTCCCCGCTGTGTTTAGGGATGGATTCCTCACTATACAGGCAGCAAAAATGGCCGCAGTATTGAGGATCTTCACTGGGCGGAGAGTTTTTACCCCATTGGAACACATTGAACGGGTTTCAATGCCTTTCAATGGGGTTTTTATTTTCGCTTTACGATGTTTTCGCTTAAAGGTGATTTTCCTGGAATGGATTATCGTTGTTAAGCGGGGCACCACTGTACAAGCCTCTTGCCTGCCTGCTAATCAGCCAGCCTGTGGGCAGCCTGTGGACCCGTTGGCAGTTCCTCCCTGTCAGAGGGAGCCCGACAGCGGTGACCCTCAATCCCAGACCCATCTTAAGCGGGGAAAACCTTTGAGAAACCAGAGCAAGTGGTCAGCCTCAACTCTTGTGTGGAATTCTAAGCAATGCCGGCTTCTGATAGTCAGAGCCAGGGGCATGAGCGAGCGAGCGAGTGGGGGACAGACCAGGGCAAAAGGATGCCGCTAAATTGGTTTTTCTCCCACTCGAGGAGCAGAGCTGAGATGAGTAGCCCCCAGGAAAGGGGGAAGCCAGCCAGAAAGGATAGCCACGGGGCAGAGGAACCCGAACTGATTCATAAGCTGCTGCCAGTGAGCAGAGAGGCAGGTTGGAGGCGTATTTGGACCAATAAATCATGTGTCTTTTATTGTAATGGACACTCAGGATCACAATTTGTTGAATCCCAGGGTGAGGTGAAACTGAAGGAGTTAAAGGGGACAGGGTGAAGACCACCACGTTCGTGAGAAAAATATATATTTATACCAGTCAAAATGTCATTTTCCCCAACTTCTCTCTCCTTTCAAGAGCTTTTATTCCTGATTTTTTAGGCTCCAGCAAAGGATTTCTGCTATTTAAACACCAATGATGCTGACAATTATTTGGTTATGGAAGTCGTCCCTGCTGGAAGGCACGGGTGTTGTTTGCATTTATTTGGAAGGAGAGAAAAAAGCCCCAAACCCTCGCTTTATCCAGAATGGGTTAGAACAGTCTTGTCAGAATGGAGCAACTCCCTTGAAAGGGAACATCTCGTCTCTGGATGAGAAAAGCCAGAAATCCCCCCCCTCCCTCCGCTAAGTTTTACACCCTGCACAGTACACATCCCGAACTCTTGTTCTCCGTTCACCTTTCCTGCACCGTACGACAAATCATCATCTCCTTGGCAGATGCTCGTAATCTGTTCAGTGAGTGAAAATAGTCATTATCTTGTTAGCATGCTGCGGTGAAGGAAGTTCAGATTTGCATTTCCACAGATAATCATTGGGTGCAAACACAAAAGGCCTGCCTTGTCTAGCCTTAATAATTGGACTGAACACTGACACCCACCCTAAAGGCCTCCCGGTCTTCCTTTACTCGGCGTAGGACAGATTGGGGGAGAACTGCTTCTGCCGGCTGGCTGAAAACTAGGCACCTTAATGGTAAGGAAGGGAGTCAGTTTCTCTTTTCATCGGACCTACGTCGGACCAGAGATGGAAGAGAGGTGCTGGGGATGGTTCAGGATGGTCCAGAATCCCAACGCTAACATGGCAGGGGTGCTGGGGAATCGTCATTAAAACTGGGAACAGGAAAGAACAGGGAGCTGCTGGGCATCTGGAAGTGGATGGATCCCAACTTGGAGAAAATGGATCGGGAAAAAAAATGATTTTCTTTTCTGGTTAGGTGACATGTCTTTATTCTCCATTCTCTCTACAGCCCCAACTTAAGGAGGGTTGTTCGTTCCTAGCACAGGAGAAGTACACCTGACTTAGAGATTAGTTGGGTCGGCTTGCTTTTATCATACAAGAGTGTTCGAACGGCAGAGCTAGAAGGGGCTTGCTGGATCCTTGAGCCTCACCAGGAGGCACAGTAGGGGAGGAGGGGAATCGAACCCCCAACCTCTGGCTCCACAGTTAGATGCCTAAAGCCCTAAGCTGTCCATTGATTCCCTGCAAAGAAGACGAAAAGTATAGATGCAAAAGAAGTTGGCTTTTTTTCCCCTATGTAAAGGCGGAAGAGTTGGATTCAGCTAAGGGCAGAGAGTGTCTCCAAAACGTCTGGCCCTCAGTGTCGTATCTTGTGGCTGATCCTGTGGTTCAGCAGTGGAAATCACACTGGAGCGAGTCTACGGCATCCGTGGGGATTTGGGGAGTCCACTCCACTTCTGTAAGCTCCACTGATTCAAAGGGGCCTTCTCTGTTTGACTTGCACAAGCCTTCTTACCTCTGGGGCAGACCTCTTTCTCGCGAGCCTGACCCCGTCTCTTGTTGAAGCCATTCTTCTCATCTCCCAGCAAGACGTGGGAGAATTTTGTGTGGCCTCGTTCGGGCGATGACCCTTTTTTTCCCCTCGTCCAGGAGCACAACGGGCTCTCTGCTCAAACGAACCCCCTTTTGCAGCCCCAAAGTTGAAAGGGTTGCCATCGCCATCACGGACCCAGCTCCTGACTTGGCTCCAACGGATAGCTGGTTTAGCATTTGCCTCCCTCCTCTTCGTCGCCACTCAGACGAAGGCGAAGCAAAGGAGGGGACGATGCACCTCCTGGCAAGGGATGGAAGGAGCTGACCTGGGAGGTCCTTACTGTCTCTTCATTTTTTATGATTCTAATTTTAACCTGGGATTATTGCACACTTACGCTCCATTATTAAGCAATGTGGCTGAAATTGGTTTTACAATTATAATGATAACTTAGATTTATAAGGCCCCTCAATACCCCAAGGAAAGCTTGTAATGCTCCTTTCCCACATGCACGCGCCGCCATTATCCCCCTCAGCCTTCCTTTTCTGGTTGAAAGAATTGAAGCCCGTGGCCCGTGATGACTGTAAATGGCCGGTGATCAGACCCAGGCATCATCCTCGAACAATATGCGGCAGCCCCCCCCCCCCATATTGCTCTTGGCTCCCCACCCACTGGGGCTTCCACTTGGCCATTTCGAACACAGGATGGTAGCCAAGATGGAGCTTTGGTCTGATCTGGGAGGCTGTTCTTGGCTTCTTGTGTCCAAAGGCCCCTGGTGACCTCTGGGGCTTCCTCAAACAAGCACTCCGCACAAATGTTTCCCTCTAAGTTGATGCTCGTGCACAGAGTTCCCTCGAGGTGGCTCAATGGGAGCCAGAGTGGGTGCCTGTATAGTTCCAGTTTCGGCTGGAATTCCACCCCTTTTTTGTGCAGCAGGGCTGAAAATTAGAACGTTGTGCCACACACAACAATGTGACAGAGGACCTTTCTGACATGGAGGTGAAGGGCGAACTTTGGCAGGCCCTGCACTGATCCTAGAGCTGGGTCTCAGATGAACAGCTTGGGTTGTGCAAGAAATGCTGGGACGTCTTAGCAAAATACACAAGACCGGCCCCATCTGCCCCCACGTTAGACAAATCACGCCTCCTCTCCCCTCTCCTTTTCCATGCCAGTTTCTTTTTAAATCCCACTACATGTGCCTTAATTTACAGTGGTGCCCCGCTAGACGATTACCTCACGAAATGGTTAATTCGCTAGATGATGAGCTTTTGCAATCGCTATGGTGCTTCGCAAAACAGTGTTTCCTATGGGCGATTTTCGCTAGACGATGTTTTGGACTGTGCTTCGCAAGACTTTTTTTTTTCCCCCGGGACCACTTTTCACAAGATGACAATTTTGACAGCTGAGTCCGCGACTCGCAAAACGGGTGTTTTCGGGACCGTTTTTCACAAGACAGTGATTTTTTACAGCTGACCCGCGCTTCGCAAAACGGTTTCTCTATGGGTGATTTTCACAAAACGATGACGATTTTTCCCCATTGGAACGCATTAAACGGATTTCAATGCATTCCAATGGGGAACCGCATTTCGCAAGACAATGTTTTTGCTAAACAGCGATTTTCACTGAACGAATTAACATCGTCTTGCGGGGCACCACTTGTAGTTGTAGTGAAAGCCTGGACCTGCAGGGTGCTTGGGGGAATCCTTCCGCACCATCATTTATGGCATCCAAATGGACTTGCGAACTTTGTGAACCCCGAATCACGAACATGCCTGCTATGATTCAAGATCCAAAGGGTTCAGGGCTCCAGGGATCACCCAACACCTTGCCTTGTCCCTCATGCCTTATGTATATGGAGACCTTCTACTTTGTGGAGGAAGACCAACCTGTTTGTGTCACATTCAAGTCCTCCACCCCACCCTCGGCCACCATATTCTTAGGTATATTTATGGACTTCATCTTGACTAAAAGTTCTGTGCCCGCTCAGTCCTTTATTGAACTCCCGCACGGTCTGGCAAAGGTTCATCCTGGCTTACTTTATGCTCTTTGAGAAATTCCTGCAGAGAGTCTTTGGATGGCTCTTTAGACCTGATCCTCACTGGTCAATAGGAGTGGCCACCCAACGGCCACTGCAGGCGAAAACTGCCCACCCCCGCCTGCATGGGAGGAGGGACTACAGATCTGGCAAAGCGGGTGGCAATAGGGAAGACCAGGGTGTGCTCAGGCGTCCTGCTGGGGCCACCGATTTCCTTCTCCTCCTCTCCCGCAGCTGCTACAGGGATTGAAGCTGTGGATGCCTGCTTGATCCCTGGAGCAGGCAAGGAAGCGAACATCTGGAGGATTAGAAGGGTTGCCACTTGTCATTAAGCTTTGTAGGTTGATGGAAGGAGACTTTCTTCCCTTGAGGGTGAGCTGCGGATCAGATACGAGGCGTGAAAATCCCTGCGCCCTGAGATCTGGATTCTGCTCCCTGAGAGGGCCAGCTAGGAGAAGCTCGGTGCCTCCTCTCCCTCCCCACCGCCTCCTTTTCCTTTCCCTGCTTCTCCGCACTGAAGGTTTTACTTTCCTCTGTTCAAGAGATGTGGAGAAATCAATCAGTTTCTTTACTGATCTGTGGAACAGGAGGACTGTGTCTCCCCTACCATTACGTGCCCCGTTTTGGCCATGCATCGTTATTAACATGTCACAGGTGAAAATGAGGACATGCTTTTATCAGTCCCTAAATTCTTAACAAGCATTTCTGTCTAAGCGCCCCCCCTCCTCCCCTCCACTTCCCCACATTATCATACTTTGCTGGAAGCTAGACTCTGCCTGCTGTTTCCAGTTTGTTTGCATTCATTTCATCTGCCATAACCTGTCCTCCATCAATTTGAAAGTCAATCTGGTGTTTCTTCTACAAGCTTCCAATGCAGCAGAAAACGATGATAGTCTTGCAACAGTGGTTCCCAACCTGGGGTCCCCAGATATCCGTGGACTGCCACTAACAAGGAAGCTATTAAAATGTGGACTAGACAGCGCTACTGATCGGTGGATTTGTAATTGGTGGACTGACTGAACCCAAAGGATGCTCGCCAATGGCTTCTCTTCATCCTGGAGAGAGGAAACTAGTGGGGTGCCTCAGGGTTCTGTTCTGGGTCCTGTGCTATTCAACCTCTTTATCAATGACTTGGATGAAGGAAGAGAGAGTATGCAGATTAAATTTGCAGATGATACCAAATTGGGAGGGGTTGCTAATTCCCCAGAGGACAGGATTAAAATTCAAAATGACCTTGGCAGATGAGAGTCCTGGGCCAAAGTTAATAAAATGGATTTCAACAGGGAGAAATGTAAGGTCCTACACCTAGGCAGAAAAAAATGATCTGCACAGATATAGGATGGAAGACACCTGGCTAGACAACAGTACAGTGGTGCCTCGCACAACGGGCGCCTCGTAGAGTGATGAATGCGCTCTACGAGGCCATTTTTGCGATCGCAAAACGGTGCCCGTATAGGCGGGAAATCGCAGAACGAAGGTCGGTAAGCTGCTTGCTTACCGACCTTCGCTTTGTGACCCGACAATCAGCTGTTCCGCGGCTTCAAAATGGCTGCCGGAACAGCCGAAAGGGGCCGGGGCGCAGCGTTTTCGGGGCTGCGCGCAACCATTTCGGGGCTTCTAGCAGCGTTTTCGCGCGCTCTCCTTGCTTACAAAGGGCGCGAAAACGCTGCACCCCGGCCCCTTTCGGCTGTTCCGGCGGCCATTTTGGACCCGCCGGACAGCTGATGGCAGCCATTTTGGCGCCCTCGTTGTGCGAGGGGAGGGCGCAAAAATGGCTGCCGGCCCCTGGGAAACATTGCACAACGGTGAGTATTCTATGGCATTGGAACGCATTAAACGCTGTTTAATGCGTTCCAATGCCTTTTTGTGTTCCGTAGTGCGATGTTTCCCACAGCGAAGGTTAATCCGGAACGGATTAACCTCGCTGTGCGGGGCACTACTGTACCTGTGAAAGGGATCTAGGAGTTTTAGTAGACCACAAGCTGAACATGAGTCAGCAGTGTGATGCGGCTGCCAAGAAAGCCAATACGATTCTTGGTTGCATCAATAGGAGTATAGTGTCTAGATCAAAGGAAGTGATAGTACCACTCTATTCTGCTTTGGTCACACCTCACCTGGAGTCTTGTGTCCAGTTCAATTAAAGAAGGATGTTGATAACAGAGGAGGGCGATCAAAAGGGTCAAAGGTCTGGAAGCCATGTTCTATGAGGAGCAGCTTAGGGAGCTGGGAGTGTTTAGCCTTACAAAAAGAAGGTTGAGAGGGGACATGATGGCCAGGTTTAAATATCTGAAGGGATGTCATGTCAAGGAAGGGACAGGTTTGTTTTCCATGGCTCCAGGCAGGAATGGTTTCAAACTACAGGAAAAGAGATTCCACCTGAATCTCAGGAAGAACTTGCTGACAGTCAGAGCCGATCAGCAGTGGAATATCCTGCCTCGGAGTGTGGTGGCGTCTCCTTCTTTGGAGATTTTTCAGCAGAGGCTGGATGGCCATCTGTCGGGAGTGCTTTGATGGAGTTCCTGCATGGCAGGGGGGTTGAACTCGATGGCCCCTGTGGTCTCTTTCAACTCTGTGATTCTATCCCGGAAATCCTGGCCAGCACAGTGAGTGGGGAAGGTTTCTCGGGAGTTTTTGTTCAGGAACATCTGGGTTGCCACTGTCCTATGAGATAATGCGGTTTGAACAGGGCATTAACCCATCATTTGACTTGGTTAAACAGGCAGTGACAGCATGGATGGCGATCATTTTGCCATTCAGCCAGAGACGTTGTGATCAACAGCTTCTTCAGTTTCCTACCTGTGGTTGCTGTGCTAGGGGTGATGGAAAGCTGTAAGCCAAAACCTCGGAAAGGCCAAATATGAAATGACCCTGAGCTTAAAGATAGCTCCCTAGCCTCTGCTTAAGTACTTTTCTTGAAGGAAAGCCTATCACCTCCTGGATACAGATGGGCACGGATCAGAAAAATGGTGATTCGTTTGGATTCGTGATTCAAGGTCAGTGAATCACCAGTTACAATGTTTTCCTGATGAATCGAAGAAGCAATTTGCCAATTTATTTTTCACTTTAAAAAAACTACAAAATGCCCATCCCCAATCACCTAGACACACCATCTTTTCGGTGAAGCGTCTACTCTCTCTCCTCTACAATCCCTCCAGGTTTGGGGAAGATTGGGTTTCAAACATCCAGGTTATACACTCACAAAATGGGTCCCCCCCACAAGGAAGGTGCCCTTTAGCAGCTGGCTTGGGGAAACCCAGTTGTCACCAAACAGGGAGAGATTGTAGATGAGAGTCATGGGAAGCTTCTCTGTGATTTTGGTCTCTCTAGGTGCAATTCCTGCCCATCTCTGCTCCTGAAGCATTTGCTTCCTCGTTGAATAGCTCGTAACTTTTGGAACTTCTTTTTGGGAGAGGGAAACCGGGCTCGGCCAAAATGTGCTTCCCTGCAGTTTCCTCGTTGCAGCGCTGTGATACTTTTGACACAAAGCTTCTTCTCCACCCTTTTACTTGAGACCAAGAGCTAATGACTCTTTGCCTCTTTGCTCTGAACACGTTTTTCTAAGCCTTTCCCACCAGTGTGGGTGGCGGATTTCAGGACTGGTGAAGAAGGCATTGGAGTTTTGACGCCAAGCAACAGACAAATAGATTGAGATTCTTCACTGGCTTACAGACAGATCCTTTCCACTTCTTACTTGGAAGTAAAGATCCACTTCCATTGTGTGTTGTGTTCAAGTAGTGCAATCGGACCAGTGTGAAGTTCTCCGGATCGTCCATCCTGTGCTAGGAGCCAGGAGTGGCCTGCACCAGACACTCTTTGTGGGGTGAGCTACTAGACCTGAGGTTTGGAGCCTCTTCTTGTGCAGTGGAGTATTCTTGAGATCTGTAGCATCCACGGCCATGGAGGCCATCCTCTGTGTGTTCCTGAGCAGAGAGGAATATGGAAGACTTCCTGTCTAGACAGAAAAGATTACGGGGGGGAGGACTTCCTCTTTGGGCTGCTGCCATGCTTGAGGATGAGTGGTGTTCCTGGCCCTTTGCGACCATCATCTCTGACTCCTGGCATGGCCTCTAACTTCGGCTCCCTTGCACATGGACCTTGGCTCCCTACAGTCCGCTAGTCCAGCCCTCATACCCCGAGACAACACTCTTATTTCCTTGAGTTACTGAAAGACCATCAGCCTATGCCCTTTTGTCCGAAAAATAAATTACTCTTATTTTACATAGATCATGTCAGCCGTCTGAGGGCCTCCCAGCCCTTCCTGCTCAAGTGTAGTCGTGATTAACACCGTCTTGCTCTGATGTAGCCGAGAAAGGTTGACTCTCTTTAAGCATCCCCTTAGCATTTCCAAATCAGTTTCTCTTCTGGCAAATCATCCCCACTTCCTCTTGCCAGCAGGATTAACTGCCTGACAGGTGTGAACTTTTAAAGCACATTGCATTTCAGTTAGTAATGGCAAGGTTGCAAAATGTTGTGTATATTTAAACCGCACGGCTCCACTGAAATATGTCCTTTTTCATCAGTTCTGAAACACCAAATCTTCTCCTCTCTTTCTTTGAACTTTGTGCCCGAGCGGCACACTTCAGCATATGCCACTAAGAGAGGAGCAGAGCCTTTGGCTTCCCAAGAAGTTAAGAGGGAGAAAACTTGAGTGCCAACAACCTCCTCCATCGTTGGCTTCGTAATTAAGGCATAAATCCAGAGCTTTATGCCTTAACATCACATAATGCGTACGAACAAGGTGTTGCTGTAGGAACTATACGTTTTCCTTGAATCCATTTCTGTTCCACGCCGAATCTCCCCACATTCCCAGTAGGCGCTCCAGGAGATGGGAGATCCTTGTCTATCAAAACTTTAAAGCCCACAGGAGACAGTTTAGCAGAATAAGCCGAAGGGGTGGGGGAGGAAGCCAAGGGAGACGACAAGAATAAACATTACACGGTGCACTTGGGTGACAGCCTTCCTTTGTCGCTGTCGCGGTGCGCGCGCACTGCTGGGATAAGTACCTTGCGGTGAAGAAGCTGTAATTTTAAAAGACCTTCTGATGTGTCGCCTGTTAGCCTGTTAAGTCTAGTCAGCGTAAGCCCTGTTTAAGCAGTCTCCTGGATGCGCGAAGCGCGATCGCTGTGGCGGGGAGACACATCAGCCCCTCTTAAGCGCTCCCACAACAGACAGCCTCCAGGCATTGCTGGGTCGAACCCCGTGGTCTCAACCAAAGTTTGTAAGTGACAATCAGGTTTGTCGCCTGTGCACACGCCCCTGCTCGGGATTAAGCACAAAGGTCTCGTGGACTTCTAGATGATGGGGAGATTTGGAGGAGAGGAAGCTTGTGAGGTTGCTGCCATTCCCACCTGTATGAAGAACAGGAGGTGATGGGAAAGCTCATCGGCTTGAGACCCTGACACGCCACTGCCTGTCATCCATTGCACTAAGTGATTTCACCTAGTTGGGAAGGGTGACATTGTTTCCCTCGCTTTGTGTATATAGCACTCAGCAAGCGGGAAGATGTACGATTGTCTGGGAGCTTTCCAGCACAGCGTGTGTCTGTTTTTGTGTTGATTTCTGGGAAACAGGCAACCCCCCCCAAAAAAAAAAAAATATTCAGCCCAGGAAAGCTTGCAACTGCAGCCAACCTTGAGCCAATTTAGGAAGAGTCGGAGTGCTCCCTTCCCTTAGGGCAGGGTTTCCCAACCGGGGGGGTCCCCAGATGTTCTTGGACTACAACTCTCAGAAGTCCTGGCCAGCGCAGCGAGTGGTGGAGGCTTCTGGGAGTTGCAGTCCAAGAATCTCTGGGGACCCCAGGTTGGGATTAGGGTCAAAACTATCCTTCGAGTGGATTTGTGTGGCAGAGCAATCGTCTTTGTCCACAAAGCCTATGTCTTGCCTTCCAGTGGCCGATCCCAAGGCACAGCAAAGGGGTGGGATGTGCGAAACGCCTGCCCTGTTCGGTTTGCCCCTCAAATGCCTTCCTTTTCTCGGGCCCTTTCCACAACATGCCTCGTGAAATGTAATCTGCAGTCGCTCGCACTGCAAATGAAACAAAGGAGCATTGTGGCCACTCTCCAGAGAGCTGGTGGCAGAGTGTCTCCACTCTGTACACGCACTCGTAGCGGCACTTCGCCTGCGCCTCACCTCCGAGATGGAGGAGCGGGATTCTTTCGACAGATGGGAACCTTTTTCTTCCACCGATGCCTTTCGCTGTGCGTGTCGTTCCTCCCCAAGTGCAGGGAGAGAGCGAGCACCTGGTGTCTTCTCGAATCAGATACTCTGAAGCAACGAGGGCCCAGGTTGTGCCGTCTGGAGCGTCCCTCGGCTCCGACGCGAGCCCAGTGTTCCCGTGCCCGTCACCGGCATGATTAGTATTCTGCTGCTCAAATGAAAAAGCCTGCCAAGACGGAGCCCGAGGCATTCTGCCAGAGATGATTGACTGAATCATTTCCAGCACCTCGCAGTTACAGACCCGATAAGTTTATATTACAGCGCTGATAACCCACCACCCACACACTGAGAGTGGTTAATTTATTTATTTTTTTAACGGGCGCCAGCAACTTTAACTCTGCCCAAGAGCCGAGCCTTCTGACCTCAACCAGGCTTCTCCTTAATCCTGTCGGCATCCACACTTTTGGTAGTTCCCGTTTAGTAAGGAAAGGCACTTTGTACATGCTCATGGTCATTTCCTTCTCTGCTCTTAATATGCTCCCTATGGAGGGTGCTACTGTTTCTGCTGAAGGGAGATAACGCCCGGGAGTGATTCAGCTGTTGGCCGCAGCTTAAAGCAACAGCAGGCTCCTCATTCATACCCTTCCACCTGCCATGCCCATCATCCATCTCATGCGCTCTGTCCCTTAGGCATGATAGGAGTTGTAGTCCAGCAACCTCTGGAGAACTGCTGGCTGTCTACCAATGATCTGAAGAATCATTAGTTTTTTGGAACAGGATGGGAAAGAACCCCAGAGAGTGTCTGCTGGACTTGGTTTAATCGTTGTTACGATTAAAGGTAGCGGTGACTTACCGAGTCCCGAGAGCTTATCAGGCGAGTCCCAGCTCCTCACAGCTCAGCTTTCCCTGGGAGCCTGGTCTCCGCTCTGCCCTGGGTAGCTGAGCGAATGCCATCTGGGAAATGCAACCTGCATTTCGAGGGCAGGGAGGGAGACAGCTTTGATCGGCACTCGCTGCCCGGTTTGATCACAGATTTCCAGTTGACGAGGCTTCCGCCACTGGGACCGCCAGCGGTTCACGGGAAAGGCAAGAATGGGGTGCAAGGAGAGAAGGCAAGCAGACCCACCACCACCACCACCACCGTTTGTGTGTCCGAAACAACATAGCATGTTCTGAATAAATACTGTTCTATTGAGTCAGATGCTTGATCCATTTAGACCCACCTGGTCCACTTGGGTTGGCAGCCTGGAGCTTCTAGGGGGCTTTGGGTTGGATCCTTTCCTCTAGGATCCTACCTGATATTCCCTGGTGGCCTGCTTTTCAGAAATACTAGCCAGCCCTGATCCTGCCTACCTTCCCCAATTGAATCAGAATCATAGCATCGTGAAGTTGGAAGCGGCTTAACAAGGCCACCGAGTCCAACCCTCTACTTAGTGTAGGAATGCAACTCAAAGGAGGATATTTCTCGGGTGGTTGTCCAGCTGTCTCTGGGGTGTCTCCAGCATCGGAGTGCTCACCGCCTCACGAGATCATTGGTTCCGTCGTCATACTGCTCTAACAGTTAGGAATTTTTTTCCCCCTGATTTTCAGCCGAAATCTGGCTTCCTGTAGCTTGAGCCCATTCTGACGTGTCCTGCATTCTGGGATGATGGAAAAACCGAACCTTCCCCTTCTCTGTATGACAGCCTTGATAAAACCTAGCCCATTGCACGAGCTGAGGACTTCAGCCAAAGGTAACGCCTCGCAAGCAGATCAGATCCTGAATGAACTCCCCACAAGCGTAGGTTTCTTTGCCAGTAAATAACATGCGGTGCAGGAACGTTCTTCCTTTCCGGTAAAGCGCAGTCCACAATCATAATCCTGTCTGTAAAGCAAGGAAAGAGAAGGGTTCTTTTTAAGGAGAAAGGCGGGATAAAAATATTTTAAATAGATAAATCAATAAAAGTTTGATCGCGTTCAGTCCCAGCACTCTGGACATGCCCTAGAACTGAAACCGTGACTTCCAGTGACAGCGATTCCACGCTTTTACCCTCCTGTGAGGTCCAGCGATCTGTCTTTTCAGTCTCCCTCATTTCACTGGGAATCCTGGTCCGGTTGAGTGTCTTGATGGCTTTGCTGTCGCTGGGAGCAGCGCCTCTGAGCCTTCCCTGCCTCTGACTGGACTGACGGAGGCCCCTCATGTCTTGAGCCAGCCGACTGAAAGAGTCGAGCAGCCGTGTTGTTGCTGTTCTGGCGGATGATGAGGATGATGTCCGTGATGCTGCTTTTGCTGCAGTTCGGAGAGCTGTGGCGCCATTTCCCCGTATCTCTCTTTTTCAGAACATCACCTTGTTGTTGGACCAAAGGGGCGGACCAGTCAGATGATTAACATGGATAGGCAGGGCGAGCTGAGGAGAAAGGGGTAATTAAATCTCACGCTTGGTGGCTGTCGCTAATCGCTGTCACGGGTCGCGCTCCTCTCCTCCTCTCGCCCAAATTAACGCTTGGCGCCTTGCAAAGGGCAAGGGACGGCCAGTCCTGCCCGCCTCCCAGCAGGGATGAGACGAGGAGGAGGCTTCATCTCTGGAGGACAGCACGGCCCCCTCCGACGGACGTCCGGCCCGAAAGAGAGGGGTCTCCCTCATCCCTGGCCACTACCTACATGGGGAGGGGTTGCCCCCCAACCCATGCCATTGCTTAGCAACTCCAGACCTTCCATCTCTGTTGCCTCTGCTTGGACCAAGACTTGGAGGACCCCATATCTCCTCCGCCTGGGTGTTAACTGGGACACTAGTGGGTTGAATGTACCCCACCAATCATGCTTTGCACATCTCTGACTATCTTTTTTGGGGGGGTCAGGGGCGATGGCACTGGTTGCAAGACACACCTCCCTTGCACGCAGGGAGTGAGGGCGACATTTTTTCCCCCTCTCACCCTTCGGATCCTTTCTCCGAGGATGTTCAGATTCTCAGGTGGAAAGGAGGCCCACGGAGCATGCTGGTGCAGCCAGGGGGATCCCCGGAAGCGAGGGTTCCTGAACTGCTGGGCAACCTCTGATGGGGCACCCGCTTCCTTCCAAAGAGGTTTCGTTTGGGACATCAGGCAGTAAACACAGGCCGGAGGGGCTCAGGCACGGGTGAGGGAGCAGCCCCTCTCTGCCTCTAAAGATGCATCGTCCAGTTTGACCCTCAGAGGAGGGTCAGGATTCGATGGACGGGATCGGCCAGTCTTGGAACAGGGCAGACAGAGGCACTCGCTTACAAAGAGGGTGGGCGAAACCTTCTCTGTGTGTGTCTTGATTATCAACCTAGCAATGTCTTCTCCTCACTCATTAACAAGCGTGCTTGCACGCTGGTGCATTAATGACTTTCACCGCTGCACCAGCCAGCAGCCTGTTGCAGAATGCATGGCTTCCGTGCTCTGCTGTGCTCAGCTGTGCCTGCACAGAGACACCTTTCCCTCCATGGGTCAGGAGCAAAACCCTCCTCCGCTCTGACATGCATTCACACGCACACGCATACACAGATAGAAGGTTATCTGCTCCTTCCTCAGGGTCTGATCTTAACAAGAGGGCTTGGTGTAGCCCAAAACGTCCACTCAAAACACTGCCTTTTCTCCTGTCTTTCTAATCGTAATTTAGAATTCCTGGTCCGTTTTTTCCAGAAACGGTGCCCTGTTCCAAAGCATGTGCCGCCCTCTAGTGGCTCGCAGTTCCACCTGTCGCTCCAGCCTTTTCCCCACCCCAGCTGCCTGCTGCCTCTCCGGCCATTCCCAAGGCTGCAGGGTATAAGCGGGCAGCAATTCGGTGTGATGTTTCCAACGGCATGCTTCCACACCTTTTGAGAGCTTACCCGGGTCTCTGTGCGGCCGACGGAGGAGAAGCCCAGTCATTAAAACAATGTCCAGCTGCTGCATCATCCTCATCCCCAATTCACTGTACGTTTATGTGTGGACTGAGCGTGCAGAAGTGGACGAGAAGATGCACACAGACCCACACTTTGCTTGGCCAAAGCAACGTGCGTCACTTCGTTCCGTTCATCAGGTTTCTCAAGGGCTTCATTTAGAAGCCTTTGACGGTGAGAGAGAGAGATTAAAATGAGGTGCCTTACTATAAGCCGGCCTGTTGTGATCCATGTTTGGGGGGGGGGGGGAGTGAGTCAACCAGAAATACTATCTAGGCCACACAGTATGGATTCCAATAACCAGAAAACTATGTTCATAACTTAATCTGCATAGGCGAATGTGCATCCTGAACACATGAATAGGAGCGGTCTGCCTGCCTATCCATGCACACAGGCAGAAACTCTCACCTCCGGGTTCCAAACTGTCACATTGGGCGTGAATTCCCCGTAGAAATTGTGTGATTTCTCATATTGGAGATCATTAGCACTTTAGGTCTTAAGTTCTGCCATTAGGTGATGAAACAGAACCTTCTTCAAAGCCTCCATGCATGGAGAACCAACATGTGAAGAATTCCACTTCTTTACTTCTGAGGATCAAAAAAGGCAAGCTAATTTGTGTCTCAACAGCAGTCCAAAAACCTTAGTGGCGGATAACAGAATGGCCTTTACTTTTGAAGCCATCTCTGCTTCTAATTGCGACGCTGCTTGTCTGGCTCAGCCTTCAGTCTCTGTTCTCTAGTGCAGTGGTCCCCAACCTTGGGCCTCCAGATGTTCCTGGACTACAACTCCCAGAAGCCTTCACCACCACCTCTGCTGGCCAGGATTTCTGGGAGTTGAAGTCCAAGAACATCTGGAGGCCCAAGGTTGGGGACCACTGCTCTAGTGTATTTCTTGGAAAACTAGGTTGTGACCAGAATCCCCCAGAAAAGCGGATACCTGCTAACGTTCAGGGGCATTCCTTTCCACCCCATCCATATCCAAGCCTTCCACCATATACAGTTGTCTCTGACAACCTGAGCCCTCATCGGCGCCTCTCTCCTTCCCACCCCTGTTGCATATGGGAAAGCTTTGGAAGGGTCACTCCGATGGTGCAGGATTTATATCTTGCCAGTCTGGGGAGCCAGGATTTGGGAGGGAAATACGTCCTTTTCCCCCCCACTTGATGCTGTGTCCCTCTTGCGTGCCCATCCTAGGAGAGCGACAAGACAGATGTGCGGACATGATATTCTCTGCCGTCCTCGAGTCGTGCATTTGTGCATCTGGTCCAGCCTGTGCTTTGCAGCAGCATCCGTCCGAGGCATAAATTTCTCGTCACGGCGGCTGTCTGCCCGAGAGGTGCGGCTGCTGCAGAGTCAGCATTCCGGTGGCGCTGGAGCTGTCAGTTTCTACAGATAGCTATTTACTAGGACTTTCCACCGCAGCCGTGCACAATCCCCTTTCCAGTCCTAGACATAGATTTTATTTATGTATGACCCTGGAGAGCTGTGGTTTAGTCGACACTCTTCTCTGGAGCTTCGAGTAGAGCTACAGAGTCGCTTCATAGCTGGGGTTGTTTACAAGGAACTCCCCCCCCCCACCCGCCCCGGTTACAGCAGCTTCGCCAGTCTGTTTCCGAGCACAGTTCAAAGTATTGGTTCTGACCTACAAAGCCCTAAACGGCCTGCGTCCAAGCTCTCTTGAGGACTGCGTCTGGCACGGGTTTTAAGATCCTCCGGGGAGGCCTTTATCTCAATCCCAGAGATGCACTGGACAAGAATCTGGGAGAGCGCCTTTCTCTGTGGCTTCTCCCATAGGCTGTGGAACTCTCTCCCACAGGAGGCTAGGCTGGCCCCCTCTTGACTGTCGTTCCTCCAGCAGGCCAAGCAAGGCTTTCCCTTAATAACTGACTGTCAAGGAGATGATGAACAAGACGGTTTATATTTTGTTGCTTTCCAAATTGCTTTTGTAATGCGGTTAATCTGACATTTTAAAGATCACATTGTTAGTCTTTCTGCCGTTGAATAACTTAACTGTTTTTAGTTGTTAATATTCTGCCTTCGACGATATGTGACCCCCACGTTGGACCCTGCCGCTGGGCGATTTTGCTCTGTCGTCGGCTCTGTTTCTCTCTTCCACGGCAAGGAGAAGGGGGCGATGTTATCATTTTCTCCAACACCCCCCCCATCATAGATTCACAAGGCAGGCTGTGTAATTCATCTCCTCTCGCCTCCTGACAGCCCGCAGCTCGTCTGAGCCTGGCTTAACCGGGTGCAGATCAATAGGGCCTTATCTGAGGGAGCGTCTTTCATATTGATTGTGTCCGCAAAGGGACGAAGGGCCATGGGAGTGCGAGAGAGACAGAGCCGTGTGTGCACGCGTTCAGTGCAAAATGGGAGGGTTGGGCGCTGCGAGGTTGCGGTGAAGCGGCCGGGGCTTATTCCCCCTCCCTGCCCGAGTGGAGCATCTGCCGGGCCAAGCTAAAGCCCTACGTATAAGCTTCCATCGAAGGCAGTCCAGGCGGGTCACCTCTAGTGGAGACCAGCTTTTAGATATTGACTGGCTGCTGAAAAATGTTATGGATTTTAATTTTTTTTTTTTTTGCATATCTCCTTTTTTTCCACCAAACTTGCTTCTATGTGGATTTCAAATTGTTTTAGTTCAGTACTCGTTTCCAAAACATTCACTGACTTATGTTTCCATATGTGTGTGTGTGTTTAGTCGTTTAGTCGTGTCCGACTCTTCGTGACCCCATGGACCAGAGCACGCCAGGCCCTCCTGTCTTCTACTGCCTCCCGGAGTTGTGTCAGGTTCATGTTGGTTGCTTCGCAGACACTGTCCAGCCATCTCATCCTCGGTCGTCCCCTTCTCCTCTTGCCATCACACCTTCCTAACATCAGGGTCTTTTCCAGGGAGTCTTTTCTTCTCATTAGATGGCCAAAGTACTGGAGCCTCAGCTTCAGCCCCCAAGGCCTCCCTAAGGAACGCTGAGCACTCAGTCAGAGAATTCGGCAGGCCACTGACCTAAGACCTTTGTGCTGAGGCAAGTCCCAAGACCTCAGCCGTGCGTAGCATGAGCCCCTTGAACAAGTCTGACCTTGAAAGAACACTTCACTTTTACCCAGTACTTTGCAACTACAGACACATGGGCTTTGCGATTCCATAGAACTCACAACAGCTCAGTTAGGTAGGACTCTTAGAGATAGCTAGTTTGTGGCTCTCTCCACCTCCTGGATTTAGCCAGACCCTGCTGTTCAAGAGACCAGTCCTTTTGTAAGAATTTTTATAATTATTTTTATTAGAAAAATAAGAGTTTCATAGAATCAGTTTATATTGCTCAAGCTTTAGCATAAAGAACATACAGTTAAACAAAATAACTAATCCCCATTAAAATAAAAAAATGCTACTAAGGTGGGCTAGCCCCACCGCCTCCTTTCTCTTTAGTCACATTTTCTCTCCTTCAAACCACATGCTCAAGTTCTTTTTCCCTCCCATGATCATGGAATTGAACCTCTCCCACATAACCCATCGTCCATTTTCTACATTCTCTAACTCCTCCCTTCTTCTTGACACTTCATGGCTGTTAACCAATTAGCCTCAAGGGGCTGTAAGACCTTCCTCTGCCCTCGATTCCCATGAAGATCCGGGTATTTTATCTCTTCTCCCATTAACTCGGAAAGTTGAGTCTTTCACGGGCCTCTTTGTCCGACCTTCAGCTTTATCTCGAACCAGGCTGTACCGGTTTTCAGAAAAAACACTCTCATTGCACTTAGTGAAACTCATTCCAATGTCTCTCCAATCATCTTCACACAGAACCTGTCTGACTCCATCTTACATTTCTCTGACTACATATCCCTCACTGCTTCAACTCCATCACAGCAATAGCCTTTGAAAGGTATAACTGGTGTCAGGAAATAAGATTTTTTTCCCCCTCCGTGTCTTCCTGAGCCCCAGAGATTGTTTGCAAATCCAAGTGTCCCCACAGAATAGAGGGTGGTTAGGTGGTCAGTTGGCAGGGAGGGGAGGACTCTAGAAACAATACTAGCTTGCCCCCCTCCCAATTGTGGGACAGGAGAGGTTCATCCGGAACCTATTTTTAAGGTATTTGCAGTTTTATTTATTTATTTATTTGTTCAATTTATATGCCGCCCATCTGGTATCTGTTCCTTGTCCTCCTCCTCCGGCCCCATCATACAGCAATTGAAAATTGCAAAGCACAGTAACGGCAGCACAACTAAGCCCGTCTTCATACACACCCCAGTAGTATTAATGGCAAAGCAACCAAAATCATATGTTAAGACTATGCGGCAGTACCAGCAGCAGCCTCCAGACAACACAACCCACACAGCCTTCAGTGTATTCTTTTTTTAAAAATGTCTTTGCAATGGAAATTCAGCATCTCACTTCCAGTTTTTCTGCTCCAATACAGGAGCAAAACACACACACGCATGCACGCACACAAAAGACATTGAAGGCTGATCCATGCCTTGAAACCAGGCTGCCACCACCTTGTTGTGTGTTTGTGCGACTAAGATAGAAAGGGCGTCACAGCAAAGAGGAAGGTCCCTGCAGTAGAACGGTTTGTTTGGCGTTAGGGACAAGCGTGCCTCTTGCGTGCCAAGGGGATCCCGTGAGCCAGCCTGTAATTCCCATCGCCTCCTTGACAGGCATCCAACCCCCACCCCCCTGCCCTGCCTGGACATGTTTTAAAATTCATAAAACCTTTTAAAAACATGCACATGGAGAACATAGTAGAGCCCGGGGAGTTCATTAGGAGTATCTGTTCCCTGGAGAAGAAAACCTGGATGTGATATTGAATGTCAGCCTCGCCTCTCAAAAGATGCCCTTGTTCTGCCTGTCTGCTAGAAGCCATCTAGAGCACGTCAAGGTCCCTCTGTTGGCTGCAGGTAGGCAGGTGTTGTGGAAAGCCAGCGTGGGTTGGGGTTTCCATCTTCCGGGGCTTCTGAGCCGCCTCCACCCTGCCGCTCGGGCACAGGCTATCGGCACACCTTGGAAGAGCAAAGCCTTTTGGAAGGGAGGCCTAGCCGTTTGAAACAGTCCCCTTTCCAGGCGAGGACTTCAAAGTGCTGGACATCATAAGATCAATGGTTCCCCGCGTTGGGTCCCCAGATGTTCTCAGACTACAACTCCCAGAAATCCTGGCCCAGCACAGCAGGTGGTGGGAGTTTTAATCCAAGAACATCTGGAGACCCAGGCTGGGAATGGCTGAAAAAGATGATCATTGGGAAAGAGGAAAGGCTGAAAGAACTGGGCATGTTTAGCCTGGAGAAAAGAGTGAGAGGTGATAGGATAGCACTTTTCAAATATTTGAAAGGCTGTCCTACAGAGGAGGGGCAGGATCTGTTCTCCATCATCCCAGAGTGCAGGACACATAACAATAGGCTCAAGTTAAAAGAAGCCAGATTTCGGTTGAATATCTGGAAAAACTTCTTAACTGTTAGAGCAGCGGAACCAGTGACCTCGGGAGTGGGTGAGTGCTCCAACGCTGGAGGCCTTCAAGAAAAACTTGGATAATCTCCTGGCAGACATTGTTTGATTTGGATTCCTGCACTGAGCATGGGGCTGGACTTGATGGCCTTGTAGGCCCCTTCCAACTTCACATTTCTATGATTCTATTAAGAGTGGCTCTGGGTTCAAGAGAATCCAACAATGCCATCATGGAGCTTGACTGGGGAGGGAAGCCATGTGCCAAGAGTGTCCTTACAAGGCTGTCAAGGTCCTCTGACAGCTCATTATCAAAATCCTGCTGTTTTCTCGGTTGCAGGGAGAGAGACAGAAGAGCCAGCCTAGTGGGCTTGCCCTTAGCTGCCAGCATGATAAGATGGCAATGAGTCACTCTTTGGTATTTCGGAACAACAAAGGTATCAGGCGGCTTGTTCTACTTGCACCTCAACAGACAGCAACCTGATTATCGATAATAGCTTCCAGATAGTTACACAACTCTGTTTCTCTCTCTTTGCCAAGGACTTGCATGCATGCGGTCTCCCTTGTTTCTCCCATAGCCACCCACGCACCTCTCTTAGCGCTCCCCTCTTATTGCTCCGCATACCTTTCTGCAGGGAGAACAACTTCATCAAGGACTTTCCCCAGCTGGCCGATGCGTTGATGGTGATCCCTCTGCCCGTTGAGGAGCAGTGCCGTGGGGTGCTCTCGGAGCCGCTGCCCAACCTTCAGCTGCTCACGGGTAGGAGACGTGCTCTTTTTTTTCTGCCACTGGTGTGAACATAGCCCTGGACGTAAAGCCGTGGTTCCCAACCTTGGGTCCCCAGATGTTCTTCGAAGCCACCATGAGTCTCAGCACCTACAGGAGACCAGGGAGAGAAGGGGAGGCGTGGTAACCTGCATTCCCTTCCACCGGTGTTTCCAAACTGTCGGGTCCCCAGACGTTCCTGGACTGCAGCTCCAAGAAATCCTGACCAGTGGTGAAGTTTTTGGGGGGAGTTTTAGTCAAAGAACATCTGGGAACCCAAGGTTGGGAACCGCGGTCACCTCAACAGGGAAATTGAGACACACTCTTGTTCCTGAATGAGGGACCCAAAAGCGGACACAACAGGACCTTTTTAAAGGTCCTGTTTAAGAATTGCCCTGGAGCCTAAGGCAAATGGGACCTCCGAGGATGAACTGTCTGTGAGCCAATGGAGAGGTGGGAGAAAGATGGATTTCTCCGGCTGCCCTCTGATGGTTTATCCGGTTTCTGCCCTAAACAAGAAAGGAGGAAAGTCTCCCTTTTCAATCCTGCAGTGACACCACCAGCACAGTCTCTAGAATTCAGTCTGTGAATGAGTCACCCAGCGAGTAGCTTTGTTTGACTGGCGTCCTGGAGAGGCTGGTGTCTGGCGTATCCATTCTAGCTCTGCAGGAGGGGGCTTCCGTGCTTTCTTTCGTGGGAGGAGCAGCCCTTCCCCATCGGGGAAGTTGTTTCGTTCTACAACTGCCAGTGGGCACAGCCAGGGATTCGGGAAGACGTTAGCAACGATGTGATGGCGGCGGTGGTTGCCCCAAAAGGTGCCACGAGGGGAGCGAAACGAACACGGACGGGAGATCCTTTCTCCTGCTGATCACCTGCTTCTCGGTTCTCTCTCGTCACAGGCGACGTCCGGTACGACGAAGCCATGGGCTACCCCATGGTGCAACGTTGGAGGGTCCGGAGCAACCTGTACAGAGTGAAGCTGAGCACAATCGCCCTCTCCGCCGGTGAGAGCAGCCGCCACTTGGCAACGCTTGCGGCTGAAAGACAAGACAGCCGGCTGCTGCCGTGGCCGGTCAAAGACTTGCAGGCTGTCATGCCTCGGTGGTAAAAAAAAAATGTGACCCTCAAGCATTGGCCAGCCATCCATCTGTTGATCCGCAAGGGCCACCCATTGAATTCAGTCCATCTGGATCTAACCCAGCACTCAGTCCCGCGTTCCTTGGCGTCGTGCAATCTCTTCCCATCTTGGTGGCCTCCGGTAACATTGCGCCTCTCTCTCTCTCCCCCAGGTTTTTCCAATGTCCTGAAGATCCTGAACAAGGACAGCAGCCGCGAGGAGCTCCTCTACTTCCTCCAGCAGTACGGCTCCCACTACATCGCGGAGGCCCTGTACGGATCCGAGTTCAGCTGCACCATCCGCTTCCCCAGCAAGAAGGTTCAGCAGCAGCTCTGGCTCCAGTATCAGAAAGGTAAGGCGCTTCCTTGGCTTTTCCTACACTTGGGTTTGGCTCTGTGCAGTCTTAGTTGGAAGACCTGCCATGAGTTTTTGTGGTGTGTGCGTGTTTGTGTTCCTTCAAGGGCATCCCATTTCCCCTCGCCCACTCTCTCCTTCCTGCCCCATCTGCGTGCCTCGCTTTACGCCTGCGGGGCCTGGAAGCCATCTCGTTTCAGAGCCCCAGCAGTGGTGCGCAGGCAACCCTTTTCGTCTTGCCCGCTCGCCCGCTCTTTCCTTTAAAAAGAAATATCTGTGGGCGATTTGGGCAGGGTTCTATAAACGTGACATAATTGAGCTGTCTGGGAATGGTTCTGTTTTATCACTTGTGACAATGACGGTCTTTAAGGAAGTATATTAATTCAGCCGCAGACTCTCCCCGCGCAACGCCATAAATAACCAGACACATCATTAAACAGGGCAATAAACTTTGGGTCCCTGGAAGTGATGCAATTAGGTGAGATTTGTAAGAGTTCGGAAGCGTCTCGTCCCCACAGTTCGGCCACCGTCCCCTCCACGGAGGAGAAGACTCCTTTTGATCAGTGGCTTTACGCGTTGCCGTTGATCTTCTCCCCATTTCCCCCCCCCTTCCTGGCTATTTTCCATCTGTGATGTTTGAATTCTGCGGTTTGTTATAAAAACATATCTCAGCTGCTGCTTTTATATCTCTATTGTGTATGAAGTCAGAATGTGGCTGTGTCTTGGCAAGACTCCAATGCAGTAGCAAATGTCACTCAAAAGCTTCATTTTTGACTCTCTCTTTTTTTTTAGTAAGATGTTTCCAACATTCACAAAGTCCTTCAGATCCAGCACAAACAAAACACAACACACACCTACCTGTTCCCAAGTCCAGAGCTTCCGGACTTTCATCTCTTCCTAAATGTAGTGTGTTGTGTTGTTGTTCCCCCCCCGATCCCTGGGCATTCTAGCATTGTTCCGGTGCTGGATGGCGCTTGCCCCTTCCTTTTTCTGTCTGGTGTGCTCCCAACCTGGCCTGCCACAGCTCTGGCCCACTAAAAATAATGTTGAAAGTTGAACTCTCATTTCGTTTCCCATGCCCATCCGCTTCGAGGCCAAGACGCACCTATCTGAGCGAGAGAAGGCCGAATCCCAAGTATTATGTGCCTTGGGAAGCTGATTTCAGTCTGGTGGACAGGCTAGGCATGAAGGAACAGCTTGGAGAGCAAATCTGCATTAGGGCAGATCACCCGCTCCTCCCCGGGTAGCCGTTCTGTCCTCTTGTGCAGGGTCTTCTCTGTGTGGTGTGGCTTTGCAGGAAATATATTCACAACGTGCCGTTCCTGTTGGTTTTGTTCTTAAACAATGACAAACAGCAACTTGATGTCCCAGATCTCCTGCAGAGTCGGGGTGAATCAAGGTGTGTGTGTGTGTCTGTTTGCATCCCTTCCATGCTATCAATCTTCCTCATTGCGCGAGTTACAATACGCTTTAAGTCTTGAAATTTTCAAATCTTATAAGCAGGAGTCAAAGCAGCTGTTGCGCTGAGCGAGGCACCCAGATTTAATTCTGCGTGCTGTCAGGATTCCAGTGCTTCCTGCGTAGTGAATTCTGCGACGTACTTTTGCTCTGTAGAGTCGGGGGGGGGATACTCTTTTCAATGGAGGCGGCTGAGTTTTGTTTCTCTTTTCTTTGTCTGAGTGAAGTCCTCACCGTACTGTTTCCAATAAGCTTAGCTACAGAGTGCGCATTTTTGTCTGTCTGTTTTCTTCCTGCTGGACACCAATAAGCAAGGCTGAGAAATGGGAGGGGGGGGGCTCCAGAGGCTGTTGGACTCGCCCAGCCTTGTCTGGATAGGGCAGTGGTCCTCAACCTTGGGCCTCCAGATGTTCTTGGACTTCAACTCCCAGAAATCCTGGCCAGCAGAGGTGGTGGTGAAGGCTTCTGGGAGTTGCAGTTCAAGAACATCTGGAGGCCCAAGGTTGGGGACCACTGGGATAGGGGACCACTAGGGAATGACTGAGATCTCCCCAGTAGGTCCAGGAAAGAAACCTGCATGAAACCCAGGAGAGCCACGTCTGCCGGTCAGAGCGGGCAAATCTGGCCTAGGGTCTAATTCGGTAGAAAGCGGCTTTTCTAAGTTCTCGTGAACCTTGACTTCAGCAACCGTGGGTGGTGTCAGCGGCTCATGACCTCCAGCTGTTGGGAGGCGACAGGCGCCGAAGGCCATCAACCTCTGAAGGGCTGCCCTTGTTACCGGGTTTGACCTGCAAGACCACAGATGCCTTGCAGACATGCGTGGTGCGAATTGGTCTCCTTGCACTGAATTTTCAGGGTTGCATTATTTCCTTTCCCAAGCATCAACGTTTTTTAAAATAACGTTGGGTTTCCTTTCATCCTTTCCACCAAGGAGCCCAAGTTCGCGTCTTCTTCTTTGTCTGCATGTTTTCTTTCACAATAGCCTGCGCCCGAGACACTGAAAGGAACCGAATGGCACTTCAGACCTAGTTCTTCCCAGTCTAGTCACTCGACCCGGGGATCCCGTTTCAAATGAACAGATGGATTTGAAAATCATGGCAAAACCTTTCGGCGTCCACACATGCCTCTCTTTATAGGGACTCTGTAGAACATAAGAAACAACTATTCAGAACGCACTGGAACAACTTCCCACTAGGCTAAAATGTTTCTCCTTTATTTATTGGCCCAGTAGGTGTGGTATAAGGGGAGAGGAGTGCCGGATTAGGACTCACGAGACCTGGGTTGAAATACCTCTCTGGAACGTTACTGGGCAGGTGGTGGCAATGGTAGACGAGTCCTTGAACATCTCACCTACCTTGAAATATCACAGCTGCACATGGGCCAGAAACAAAAGTGGTGGCACATAATGTCTCGTAGAGATGTAATTTAAGCAGTCTTTGACTGCAGCCTTCTGGGCCTTGGAACAAGAGTCACATAGTGTGTGGTTTATTTCCTTAAAAAAATAATCTATAGCGAGAGAGAGGCAGGCAGGCAGGCAGGCAGGCAGGCAGAGACCCCTTCAAAATATCCCCTTGCTTTTCCAAGGTTTTGTTGCAAAGGAATACGTTTTCAGCCCGTCTTTGGTCACAAGAACCAGGAAAACACAGAACAAAACAAAGCCTTTCTCCGAGTAGGAGAATCAAGCTTGATGAAGTTGCCTCTCCAACACCTCGGAGAGGACGTGTGTCTCTTCGTTGCCATGATTGTTTCCTAACGGCGGCGTGAGAGAGAACGCTTTCATTTCCCCTCCCCATCAAAGGCAATTTGGTTCTGGAAGGCTGTTAAAAGAGGCTTCGCCACCAAAGGGAGGGAGAGGAGATGAAGTGTTCTTAATAATGCCGGGCTCTTCTCTCTCTTCCCCACCCCATTGTCGTTTATTGCAATCTGCGTTCACGTCCATTTTCTGTCTACTAGGCAGCCTGTTAGACACTCTATGCATACATACACACACACACACACACACACACGGGGGGGGGAGGAGGGAAGGTCACAGTAAAGCATGTTCTTCTGTAGCTTAGAATCACAGAGGCAACTTGTAGTATTTGTGTACACACACACACACACACACACACACACACACACACACACACACACACACACACACACACACACACACACACACACACACACACACACACACACACACACACACACACACACACACACACACACACACGCGAAGGAGATTCCCAGTGTGATGTAATGGATCGAGTGAGGGACTAGGATTCAGGAGACATGGGTTTGAAGGTCTCTTCCATGGAATCCCCCGGGTGTGTGTGTGTGGAGCTGGTAAAACCACTCCTTAAAGACCTTGCGCCCCTTGAAAGCCCTATTATACGAACCTACTTGGGTGGTCGGATTCCTATCAGATTAGGAACAAGACTCCCCACGTACAGCCACATTTTGAGTGTTGTGTAGTTTATCTGAACAGGCAACTATGTGCACAGAGGTTGGGTTTTATAAATGAAAGTAAATGCTTTCTTTTAAAAAAGGAATGGGATAGGCTATGTGCTTCCCAGAAGACACCGAATATGGAGTTCTAGTAAATGTATTAGCTTTGTTTGGCGTTAGAGGCTGCCCGTTTCAACATGGCAAATGTAATGGTTTTTCCAAGGGTATGTAAGTTCCTCAAGTAATAGTTTTACCATTGTCACACACGCACCCCAGTGCGTTCCTGTAGTCCAGCAGGGATTAGAACCTACGTCTTCTGAGTCACCGTCCAGCACTCCACCAGCGGTTCCCAATCCTGGGATGTGCTTGGACTACAACTCCCAGAAATCCTGGCCAGCACAGCTCACGGGGCAGGAGGGGCTCCCTTCAACCAGAGTCCCCTCTGCTCCTTTCCAAGACACTCAACGGGAACATTTCCATCCCTCTCCATGCTGAAGGTTGCCTTACGAACTGCCACCCTGTGCTGGACGCCAAAGGGTTTGTCTGGTTCACACACTGGCTCTCCTCCTCCACCACCGCCACCACCTTCCAGCCACCCCCAAACCTGCCTCTTCACCACTAGCTCACCTCATCCCCCTTCCGAGTGGCCTTGACGTTGCCCGGCAGCACCTTTTGCAGTGTCGGTCTATGCTTCCGAAGCTCTTGCCATCCTGCTTCCTTGGATCAACCCCACTGGCCCCCAGGGGTGGGATCTCAGCTTCCAACACAGGGGGCTGTGAGCGGCCCCCGCACGTGATAACGCAGAGAGTGGTCGCTGGAACCGGCTCTTTGATGGAGCAGGGGGCATTTTGAAAGGGCCAGCGGGGCTACTGACATAAAACGGGTAGCTCAGGGTGCCAGGGAGTTGACGTCCCTCCCACCGTGTCCGCCTAGAGCCTCTTCCGGAGGGGAGAGAAGCCCAGCCTCTACTGCCAGGTCCAGGACCCCTCGCGGGTGGGCCAGGCACCAGGTGCCTCAACAAGGGCACTAGGCGGGCACAGTCCAGGGACCTGGGAAGCGGGCGGCGAAGGTGCCTCTTCTCCAGCACCTCTCTAATCCCAGCTGGCAGCTGCTGGCCCACAGGTGTGGGGATCCTCCCAAGAAGTGTGGCCGAACTTGACATGGGCCTGGCCGAGGTCTCCTGCGTAGCAAGGCAGACGACGGAGAGGAGCTGGAGGCAAACCTTCTTGAGATCAGGAAGCGTGCGGACCGTGGGCTTCTCCATCGAGACTTGCCCCCTGCTGTTGCTGCTTCCTCTGCCAGTGACCAGCTTGACGCTGGTTCTCAGGCCTCTCAGCACCTGATGTTGCCCCAACGGACCCAGGCGGCTTCCTCCAGTGGCATGAGCAGCTTCACCCAGTAGCCGTTCTCAGGATCCCGTCTGCAGACCATCTCCCACCCCAGGCATCGACCTCTCTGGCAGCGCTGGGCTTCGTGCATCTCCCAGTCCGTGGTGTCCACCCAGCGGTCCTCCTCTCCTCTTTGCCTGTCCACCTGAAGGCCAAGTCCCTCCACGGCCGCACCTGCAGCATCAAGGGCGTTGTGGGCAGGGATTCCAGCCATCACTCTCCCAAAGGGGGAAGAACCCACTCTCGCAGCCGGGGGGGACCCTCGCCGGTCCCGCAGGCGCATCATTTCATATCGCTTCTATCAAGTCAGCTTGCCTCCCCATGAACAGCCCCAAGCGCCAGCCGATGCACGAGAGAAGCCAGCTCGATTGTGGAATGCTGTGCAAAACAAAAGCACGCCCGCACGCACAGACGTCGCAATCGGAGAGCGGAACAGATGGCGGAGACTTAGCTTAAACGGTGATGTGGCCATTTGGCCGAAGCTTGGCAGCAGAGTGCGCCATCAGCAGAACGGAGTGGGCTTTAAGTCCCTTTAAATGAATCTCCGGCTTTCCAAAACCGCTCCCGATAGTGGCGTTATTTGCTACAACGGATGCTCCCTGGAATGGTATCGGGAGGCCAGAGCTTAGCCATAAAGCACAATAATGCTTGCAGGAGTCCGTGGGACAAAAGATGCCTTGCGAGGGCAAGCTCATAAGCGCGGCCGTTTAAAAATGCGGAGATGCCAAGAGGAAGCGGGCCTAAATGCTACGTTTCTTGGAAGAGCAGGAGCGGATAGCGGCAAGGCAGTTACACACACCCTCACTCCAGAAATCCCCCAATCTGGGCAGTTATCTCAAATTTAAGAGATGCTACTCCCCGGAGCTGCGCATTAAATTGCCCCTGGCGGAGGCATCCCCACCACACCGCAAAGGGTCGGTGGCATCATCTGCTTTCTGATCCAGCTGCATGTCAGGAGCCTTGTATTCGCAGCAACCCTAGGAACGCGATCTATCTCGGAGCCGTACAGTAATGGTCTACAATCGGAGCGGAAGGCAGGCAAGCTGGGCCGATCCTTCCTGTACCGCCTCCCTTGGAAAAAGCTCAGCTGGCATTTCATTTAAAGCAAGTTTCTAGCTGTCAGAAAGTGGGGGGGGGAGGGAAATAATGAATTGTCGCAGTTGATGTGGCTCAACGGTGGAGAGAGGCGGCCTGAGTTAGCAGCTGCAGGAAGCCGTCATTTCTCCAAATCTGCGACTAGTCTTATTTTCCTGACCATCCGCAGCCGACCGCTCCTATCCGCACCCTTATGAGGACCACAGAGTAACAGGGGACGCCGTGCCTTTTGTTCAGAAGAAGCTTGGTTGCCAGCCACGCCTGCCCTCCTGTTGCTTTTCCTGAACTATGACTTCAGGCTCTGCGTTCCGAGCATCATGGCGGTCTGGCCTACCGACAGCACGCAAGGGGAAAGAAAAACTCAAAGCGATGATACTGCCCTGTCGCAGAAAAATTGAGTCTTTAAACGGTACACTCATGAGCCTGAATGGCTTTGCCTGGCACAGCTCTCTGAAGGAAGGTAAAGGTAAAGGTTCTCCTTGACAATTTTTGGCCGGTCGTGTTAACTCTAGGGGGCGGCGCTCATCCCCGTTTCCAAGCCATAGAGCCCCCGTTTTGTCCGAAGACAATCTTCCGTGGTCACCTGGCCAGTGCGACTTAGACACGGAACGCTGTTATCTTCCCACCGAGGTGGTCCCTATTTATCTACTCGGATTTACATGCTTTCGAACCGCTAGGTTGGTGGGAGCTGGGACAAGCAACGGGAGCTCACTCCATCGCGTGGATTCAATCTTATGACTGCTTGGTCTTCTGACCCTGCAGCACAGAGGCTTCTGCGGTTTAGCCCGCAGTGCCACCACGTCCCTGAAGGAAGGGGGGGGGGATTTGCCAGACGCTGAGCCCCTGCAGCGCCCACCATTCCCTGCCCTTGGTTCTTGTGATGGGCGTTGCCTCCTGGGCATTTCCTCCCCCCCCCCCCCGCACGCCATGCTGCAGCGGGCCCTCCATGAAGGGAGTCAAAGCTCCCGGGTATGCCTTGGCTAAGAGAGGACAGCGAACTGAACTTGGTGTGAGCAACACTGGGCTGGATGGCAAAGGTGCCCAAGTCCCATAGAGGGCCAGCTTGTGATGTGAATATTGCTGTGGCTGCCTGTCTGACGTAGTCTGGGTGCGCCCACTTGCCCAGCTGCGGTTCCACGCTCGATCTGACCGGAGCCTGTTCACTGAGGGTTGTCTTACGATAAGGCCTAGCCACATCACCGGGAGCGTGGCGTTTGGCCATGGAAAGAACTCAGATGTGAAACCAGAGGCCAGATAATGAGAGAGAGAGAGTTTTTTCCCTGCATAATAACATAAGAAGCTCCTTGCACCACGTTATAGACAAGCTGCTTTTGCACTGAGAGGAAAACGAGTGGAAAGCCATCAGGCGGTTCAGTCGGGTGGAATGCAAGAAATTGAAGGCACACGGTTAAACATTCACATTTTGTCACGTTTGATCTCCTTTACTTCCATTCCTCCCTCCCCGGTGAAAGAACCCACAAGAAAAAAACATGACCCGCCAACACATTTTTCCAAGCAAGAGTGCAGCACAAGTTGTGAAACACAAAGGGAGGGGGGGGCGAACCCAACAGATTCAGCCCCATATTGTTGGCCTTCCCACCCAACCACCCTTTCACAGCCCCATCAAACCGATGTCCGTTTCCCGGAGATTCCTTGGAGACAGTCCAGCGTCGGCATTCGGCAGCCGCAACTACACCTATTTCACATTGAACAAAGGGCTTGAAATTCACACACAAACACAGGTCCCGTCGGCACCAAATGGGGTAGACCCTCTGGGGGAGTGTCCGCGGACGTTGCTCTTCGGCTGCAGCCGCGTCAGCAAACTTTTCTTGCAACAACTCGGTTACACAGTGCCGCCAGACATTTCGAGGGATCTGAGTTTTTTTGGGGGGGAAAGGGTGGGGAAAACGTACTACCGACTACGTGTAGTGGAACAGCCAATGAAAAGGTAAATTCCTCTGTGAGCCCCTACGCATGCATTGGTGAAAGGTGATACAGAGATCTGGGGGTGCAGGGGTGTTACAGTGCGTGGTTAATACAGCCTTGGAGAAGTGGAAGACACAAATTGGAAGGGCCAGCCTCTCCTTCAGCCACCTTACTGTGGTGGCAGTATTTGAACTCTGCATAAAGGGATCAATCCCTTTCTTTTTTGGCCAGGGCCTTTGCATGACCACATATTCCCCCACCCACCCTCCAGCCAGGGAAGGAACAGGCACCCCAAGCCATTAGGTTTGGCCATCCCCTGGCACAAAGGAACAGCGACTCCAGCCCCCGGATGAACCGAAAGGGAGGCCACCTTCCCCCCTACCTCCATTGGTCACTCCCTCATTATCTCCGCAGCTAGAACTCAAAAACAAGGCTGTATTAACACGAGACAGCGCTCCTTTGAAAAACACACACACACAGATGCCGTGTCTTCTAATCAAACACACACACACACACAGAGGATCGGAGCAGAGTCTGCTCAAAAACTATGGCACCCGTGTCAATGAGTCTCTTATGTCCGTTGGAAGAATCTAGCCCCCCCCCCCCAAAGAGGCACACCACACAGCCCGTTCCGGCTCCTGCCCCTCTTACGGCGTGGAGTACCTCCGCAAGTGGTAACTGTAGATCTTGATGCAGTGATCCCAGCAGTCCAAGACTAAGAGCTGCCCCTTGGGCGTGATGGCAATGCCCACCGGGCAGGTGAGACCTTCTCGGATCAAGATGTTATAGCCACCGCCCTTGGGGAAATGCAGGATTTCTTTCCGGCTACTGTCCGCGACGATCAGGTCGCCCCGAGAGTCCACGCACATCCCGGCGATGCAGCGGAAGTCCTCGTTCTCGGAGAAGAAGTGGCTGATCTGCCGGCCGAGCTGCCCGTCGGGGCCGACGGAGCCGATGGAGAAGCCCCCTTCCAGGTGATGCTCGTGCTGGCGGTTCTCGAGGTTCAGGCCCAGGCCCTGCGTGAAATAGATCGTCCCTTCCGTGTCGCAGGTCACGAACTTTGGGCGCACGGCGCTACACAAGCAGCTGTACTTCACCACCCCGACGCTGCGGTCTACGGTGAAGCACCAGAGCTTCCCGCCTTCCACGTCCGTGACCACGAACTGTCCGGACGGGAGAGCGGTGATCCCCCAGGGCTTGCTCAGCTGGCTCCTGTGGCAGGCCACGCAGTGCCCGTCGAGGGTGTAGACCTTCACGGAGTTGTCGTAGCTGTCGGTCACCCCGATGAGGCCGTGGCAGTTCATCGTGACCGACAAGGGCGTCAGGTTGGGCAGGTCGGCCCCCAGGAAGCTGAGCACGAAGCTGTCGATGCCGCTGGGGCTCCGGCGGATCTCCTTCAGGAAGCCCTTGCGGGTGAAGACCTGGATCCGGAAGTTGCCACGATCCGCCACCAGCACCTCCCCCTGAGGGGTGACGTGCAGGCTGACGGGGAGGTTGAAGGTCCCCGGCGTGCTGCCTTTGGAGCCCATCTTTTTGAGGAAGTGGCACTGCTGGAGGCCGGAGGCCGCGTCCGGCATCCGCGGCTTGGCCGGCGAGGGGCAGCTGGGCAAGGGGCCGGCCTCGTCCTCGGCGGCGTCCACCTCCCTGAAGGTCACGGAGGAGGCGGAGGCGGACCCTCCCGTCTCCATCAGCGAGTCCTCCACGTTGATGCTCCGGGGCTTTTTCACCACTTGGCCGATCTGCAGCGGCCCCACGTGGCCGACCTTCAGGAGCTCCACCTCCTGCAGGGTCAGCTCTTTAGGAAGGGTGTTCATCAGCTCGGGTTCCTCCTCCTCGCCCTCCTCCTCCAGGAGGGCCAGGTCCCCCTGCTTGATCTTGGCCAGGAAGTAGTCGCAGCGCGACACAATCTGCACCTCGGCGATGTTCAGCAGGTAAGCCTGCTCCTCCATGATCTGGCTGTTCACCTTCTCCACTTCGGAGAGGGAGCCGGTGAAGAACTTCCGGGACCTGGCCAGCTCCTCCTGCACCTTCCGCTCTTCCTTGCCGTACTCCTGCAGGACGGCTTTGTACCGCGCTTGCAGGTCCTTGGAGACCCCTTCCAGGGCCCCCTTCCTCTTCTGCAGGTCCCCCATGAGCTCCCGCAAGCGGCCCAGCTTGGCCCCGAACGCCCTCCTCCGCTCGTCGGCCGCCTCTTTGATGGCCACCACCCCGTGGCCCCGCTGGGCGTGTTCGGCCGCCTTGCACGGCTCGCACAGGACCGAGCCGCAGCTGCGGCAGAAGTGCTTGGGCAGCCGCCGGGCGCAAGCCTTGCACATGAGGAGGCCGACGGTCTCGCCGAGCCCGGCCGTGTCGATGATCTTCAGCACGGTCAGGTTGTCCGTCAGCTGAGCCAGGCTGGTGATCCGCGTCACTTTGCTGCAGAAGGGGCAGCGGATTCCGTTGATGCTGTTCGCCAGGAGCTTCTCTGAGCACTGCCGGCAGATGGTGTGCCCGCAGTGCAGGAGCTTCGGCCGCAGCTGCTCCTCGGTGAAGCACTCCATGCAGATCGGGCACTCCAAGACTTCCCGGAGGGCGTCCGAGTTGAGCTGAGGAGCGGCGGCCATGGCGTCTCTCTCCGTCGAGGCGGGGCCGGCGGCATGGATCCCGAATCCAGTCCTGACCTACCAGGGAAAACAGCCGGGTGAGCCATCTCCGTGAGCAAACCTCGTCTTGTCCAGCCAAGCTTGGCAGCTGAGCCGGTTCTGTCCTAATGAGCAAATTGGGGCCCACTCCCCACCCCCCAGGGAAATATTCTGATTAAAGACTTGGCTGCCATTCAGAGCTGGCAACCATGGTCTGAATGCGCCAGAGGTCTGATTCCACGTGAGCAGGTTCATCCGCCTACGAGGTTCTCCCCTCTGGAATCCCGCATTCACTGGGATAAAGTGGGGAAGAAGACCTTACATGGCGAAAAAGAACACATGACACCATCCTTCCGGTGGAGTCTTGGGGATTCCGGTAAGATCGCATGGAGAAAAGAGAAATGGACCAGTGGATGCCATCTACTGTTCTGGGGATTAACACCTTTCAGGGATCTGTAGTCCCCTCTTCCGGTTTTTGTGCGAGCAAAAACCAATCCTCAATATTCCAGCTACTGCTGGGAACGTAACGGTTAAGACTGTGAAAATCCTGCATATTTCCCCTTCTCGGGATTAGCTTGCTGTCTCCCCTCTTTTGCTAAAATCCTTGCCATCTTCCTGGCTACATTTAATGGTCTCATAACAGCCCGACTATCTTGCACATACCAAAAGTATCTAATGAGTCTCCCATTGTTGCCCAAGCATCCTTAAGCCGTCCCCTATCCTTTTTTCCTTTATCCTGCATCCCATCTTTGCAGGATTCCAGCTGTGCTTTTTTCCGGGCGGCCAGCCCTCCCAAACATGTGATGCCGTTGAGCCGTTATGTGATATGGCAGAGATGGCGACGGCGAGCGTCTCCGCGCGGCTAAGCTTGCAGGGGGGGAAACGGCTGCCAGCTGCAGGCTCCTCTTAAAGGAGCAAAGGAGATTGTTCCCCCCCTCCCACTTGGAAGCCTTGGGTTCTCGGAAGACAGCAATAGAATCCCGCCCCGGGAAGACCCTCCATTGGCCATCCATCACTCACAGGTAACGTGAAGGTCCAGTATTCCTCCATGAACTATCTGAGTTTTGAGAATTGGAGGCCAGCCCACCCCCAGCAAGCCAAGTGGCTTTTGCTCCTACTGTTGAATGCTCTTCCGGGCAAATGCTACGGCTGAAGGTCAGGAAGGCAGCCCTGGCCATAATAATGTTCAGAGTGCAAGGCCTTAAGCTTTGGCATCTCCAAGGAACCTATAAAGGATCTCCAAAAAGACCCACAGGCTTTGGCAAAACCTTCCACCTCCAGGCATCTTTGATAAGCTTGTGGCTCTCTGTTAAAGCCAAGAGTTCAGTTTTGCAATAATCAGCCGCTCAGGAGATATGCTCCTGTATCCTCATCCTCACCATCAGTAGTGTGTGTGGGGGAGGGAAGACTCAGCCTTTACCTCACTTGGAACAGATCCTCTTCCTCCTCGCGATGCAAACAGGCTCCGTGGTGCGTTTCACGTAGCAGCCATCTCCCGGGTACACTGAGGCCTAAAGCGATAACGGGACAGATTTAGTCAGTAAACCTGGCGTCCTGCTCACGACAAACTCTGGCTCACAGTCAGCATGTAGAGGGTAGGGGGGGACATTTAGGGTTGGAAGGGAGCCTGCTTCTCCCCCTCCCCACTCAGCTCTTCATCCAGGGGGAGGTTTAAATCCAAGAGTGAAACCCTCCCTTTTGCAGCCAGCGCTGTATTGTTTTCCATTTCTCTCCACTCTGACCAAGAGCAGCTCCGCACAGTTCCTTCAACGAGGGGTACATTGTTCCCTGTAGCTTCCTGGATCAGCCCTGGCTTAGACGGCAATTCCCCGTCGAGGCTAACTTCCCTATCCTTTGCGGGTCCTTCCTTCTTACCCTGAAAAAGGGACATTTAGCCACTTCTGCTAGTTTGCAGATTTCATTTGCAGCTGTTTGTTTGCAGGACAAAGCAGGTTGCAGAAGAAAAGTAGTTTTCTAACCCAACTGAAATACACCTGTCTTTATTGACAGTCAGCAGATTTCTTCCTCCGCGTTTAGGTTTACGATTGCATTTTAAGACCTTTGAAACTCCGGGCAAAGTTTAGCAGGCCCTGGGAGAACTGGATGCGCTCATGAAACAGAACACCGCCTGGGGGGCTGCTTCTTCACGTTTCCCTCTTAAGAGCAGAGGGAAACTCAACAGCTTGAAGACCGCTTAAGCCAACCTGTGTGATGGAGGTAGGATGATTAAACAACAAGATTTTCAGGGACATTTGGATAAAGTAAACGGCATTAAGCGCCGCTACAGTTTGGAGCCGTAAGCAAACATACCAAAGCTGTCTGCTAACACTTTGATGGTGCCGCGTCTTAATGCAGCCAGAGAAGTCTCTAAGCATGGCACATGGGGGATGAGGAGCTGCTGCTCGGAGAGATTTGCGCGTGCGTGCGTCCTCTCGCTCCTCGCCCATCCGTTATCAACCGAGGATACTTACTATGGGACACACGTTCGTTCCAAGCTGGAAATCCCAGTTCCTTTCATCATCTCCCCCTCTGCTGCCCTTTCCCTCGGAAAGCATCCAGGGCGGAAGAAGAGGGACGGGAGAGAGACCAAGCGCCCAGTTTTGCTACCTGACGGGGACATTATGCGGCCTTTGACAATGCTTTAGCCTTCCCATCGCCCGTTCCCCTTATTTTTATTACCAATGACATTTGCACCCCGTCTCATCGCTAGAAGGCAACGCTCAAGTTCTCCAAAAAGGATTTTTAAAAATGTGTTTTTAGAATATATTCAGGGAAGCATCTCTTCCAGATTTTCGGGTAAGCCATACGCCGCTGCTCAATTTGAGTTCCTTTTGCCAAATGGGTTACCTGCCCACAGCGCCCCTTGGGACGGGCCACCCAAGGGACGAAAGGGGGGGGGCTGGAAAATTTGCCCTTCCAGTGTCAGGCATTTCCGACAACCCCAACCCTAGCTGGAAACTGCCCAACGACACGTCCTGTTTGGCATGCATGTGGCCAGCTGAACCAATGTTGTTTTTAAAAAGGCACTGGATGAGTCTCTCTCTGTGTGTGCATTGTGGCAGGGACTTCATAAAGTGTCAAAAAAATTTTTTTTTTCATTTTCTTGTGTTGTCTGTTGCTGGGGTAATTCCCCCCCTTTTCCCAGCCGATGGGAGGGGATCTGGGCTCCTTTAAACCCTCCCTCCCCTTCTCCCCTTCTAATTCCAAAAATGCCGTAGCCAGCAGGACTCTCAAGCGTAAATCATGTCCTGTTCTGTTCGGTCACCCTGTAACGTCCTCCATGGATGACTTCTTTTGAAATACAGCAACCTGCACTCCTGGGGATGGGGTGGGGGGATAAAGCTCAGCAGGGCTTTGGAGGGCATGCATGGAGGGCATGTCCCCACCACCACCCTTGGGTCACCTCAGGTGCCCTTTTGCACCCCAAAACAAGGCTAATTGCAACTTTGGTAGCCCAAAGGCTTAACACAGGCTCTGATGGGAGTCCAGCCAAAGTGCCGTCAACCGAACGTTGTACGTAAGGTGGAACAACTGTGCGGGAATCGTCCCCCGGCGGTGACCCACCAGGAAGGGGAAGCTGACTTATATCTTCCGAACTCGGCTCAAGAATGGGCCAAGCAAAGGCTGGCCTGGTGCCTCTGTTTAGCCCAAGATCATCCCTCCTTCCTGGAATCATCCTTTTCTTTTTTTCTGCCCAGGGCAGAGTTTTAGATAGTAGGCTCCTTGGGGCAGAGACCCTGTGCTTTTGGTGCTGGGGGTGAATCCCAGAGGCGCTCAAAGCATTGCAGACACTGATTAAACACACACCCCCAAATGAAAACACCAGCCCCCTTCTATACGGGGGGGAAAAAACAGCCCTTCGATCAGGACCAGCAGGAAAACCAGAGTGGGGTGTGAGGGGGGGTTCGTGGGGGTCTCGGCGGGGGGGGGGGGGTCCTGGCCTCCCTGCCCCCAAACCAGGACCCAAGCAGAGGAAAACCCTTGGCTCTCTGTGTGTGTGTGTGTGTGTGTGTGTGTGTGTGTGTGTGTGTGTGTGTGTGTGTGTGTGTGTGTGTGTGTGTGTGTGTGTGTGTGTGTGTGTGTGTGTGTGTGTGTGTGTGTGTGTGTGTGCGCGCGCGCGCGCGCGCGCGCGCGCGCGCTGGGGGGGCGGGGGCTCCCAGGGAACCCAGTGGGCCTTGCTTACATCAAGGGGGAGAGGAGAGAGGAGGATGATCATCCTCCCCCCCCCCCCGCCCTCCTCGCCGCCCCCCCCTCCCTCCGCCCCAGCCATTGCTTTGCAGAGCCTCCCTCGGCCGCCGCGTCTGCTGGAGGGAGGGATGCCCCGGGGAGGGGGGCTTGCAAAGGGGGGTGCACGGAGGGGGGGGGCCGCCGCCCCCACCCCCCTTCATTGCACGCCCCCTCCTTTTTGCAAGCCAAGCAAAGCGCGCGCCCCCTTCCCTTCCCTTCCCGCCCTACCTGCCGCCTCCGCCGCGCGCCTTCCTGCAGCCGCCCCCCCGAAGCCTTTTGTCCCCGCCGCGCTCTGCGCCTGCGCAAAAGGAACTCCCCTCTCTTCGCGCACACACACCCACCCCTTCTTCGGGGCGCCTGCGCGGGGAGGCGTCGCTCTGCGCGCGGATCCCTGGGAATGGTAGTTTCCGAGGCTTCTTCCTGGCGGCGGCGGCGCCGTCGGTTCGAATCCCGGGCTGAGTGAGGAGTTCTTTTAAATAAAAAAATAAAAGCAGCAACACGGTTTCTTCCCTATATTTTATTTTTTTTCATGTGGCAGAAAGAGGGCATTCACACAATTGTGGGTTGGCCTTTCTGCTCACTCCCGCAAGCAGAACTGATCAAGGTGGTCTTTCATGTCCAACCCCCCCCCCCCCGGACTTATGCCGACCCCATGAATGCGCGCTCTCCAACATGCCCTGCTCCACTCTTGCAAACTCATCCCTGTGGTTCCCTTTCTGGTTCCCAATCTGTCTCATGTTTGGACTTCATCCTTCCCTGCTGCCCTTTACATTTTCCAGCACTATTTTCTTTTTTCCCCAGAAAATCCTGCTATTCTCACCATGGGCTCGAAGAAGGAGAGCCTCAGCTCCATAATTTTTTGCCTCCAGAGAGAGTTCAGGCTGCAGGAGACTGGCCAGCCCATGCCTCTCTGGGGGTGCTGATTCCCCCCACCCCCCATGACCAGCCTTTGGTGGCTCCAGGCACCTCCCTTAGGGCCAAGAGAGGGATGGGGGAAAAAAGGAAGAGGTGGGCAATAGAACTTGAGCTGAATGAACCAACAGACAAGGGGCAGCAAGGGGAGAAGAGCCAGCTCCCTCTGCAGATACAGGACTGCCTCGGAGGAAACGCCTTCAGGAGCGCTTAAGAAGGGGACACCCCGGAAATCTACCCCTGATGATGATTAAAAAGTCCTATCAGTTGATTGTTCACAGGCCCCACGTTCCTCTGGCTGATGCATCAGTGCCATCAGTGGGGGACCTTCCTCCTCCTTGCCAGTGATGGTGAGGATACCTTGGAAGATACCTGAGGGACCGGGGGATTCAGGATCCTCCTTAGAAAAAGTCCAGGGAGCTTCTTCCTGAGCTGTCAGGTGGCTGGATCCTCCTCTGTCCTCGGCGAGCAGATTACTTCCGTTCATTTCTCCCGACAGACCTTAAGATCAGGGAAGGCATAAACAAGGCGATGGAAGCGTTGATGGCAGAGGCACCCTTTGCCCCTTTTCCAGGGGTCGACACACCGGTTCAGGCGGGTGACGGGTGCAGCTGAGCCACGGGCAGGCTCCCCTTCAGCAAGGAGAGACCCATTTGGGGAAACCTCTGGCCCCGGTTTGGATTGGAAGGATGAAAAACAAAGCCCTGCCTTGTCTGGGAAGGAGAAGGAGGGGGTGGCACAGATTGACCAACTTTTCTCTTACAGAACAGCCCCCCCCCCAGCTCAACTCACTTGTGCCAGATAGCCAAAAAAGCAGCCCTTTCAGAACAACAGAGGCTGGCGAGCCGTGTAGACAGCCCTCAGCCTGATGCCAGCCCCCCCCACCACAAATTGGGGGGGGCTGGAGAGACCCCAGCGCCGACAGAGAACATGGAACACCCTCGGTCAGTGGGCGTCGCATACCATTGGGCATGGCAACATGGCCCAGAACATTGGGGCATGTGTTTTTGTTCGTTCAGATTGACTTTTACCGTGCAGGTTTTGTGAGCATACTTTATTTAACCTGAGTTACACGTCTTCTTTGGTCTGTGCTTCCCCCACCCCACCCCCCAATATCATTTTGTAGAGAGGGAAAGAAGAAGGCCATTGACACATTGCACTTTTTATTTTATTTTTCATAAGACCCTTATGCTGCAATTCCGTACAGATTTCTAAGCCTGTATGGCAGACTAATTTCTTCAGTACGAACATGAAGCCTCTCAGTATGCTTGCGTTCCCCCCCCACCTTATGTATTGTTTCCCGTAGACCTTCTGAAATCCATCTTGTAAGGCAGTGCCTCCCAACCTGGGGGCGCCAGAGGTTCTTGGACTGCATTTCCCAAAAAATCCTGGCCGGCGCAGCTAGAGGTTCTGGGAGTTTTAGTCCAAGAACCCCCGTTTGGGAGCCGCTGCTGTAAGGCATTGCTTGGGCTGGGCTGCAGACAAGTTTTTATCACGATGCTCCTGGAAAAATACTGCAAAGTTGCTGCGTTGCCCAATTGCCATTTGGTTTTAATCCCTCCAATAAATCCCATAGTTTCCTAATCATTCTGCTCTGTAACTGAGTCACCTCTTCCCCCAAAAGCTTTCATCTGAGTGTCTGTTTGGAGTGTTTATTTGGGGCAGCTTTGGAGACCTCAACTCGTGTTCCCATTTTCTAACTGCACTTTTTTTTTCGGGGGTGGGTGGGGTGTCTACCCAATTTGTTCTTAATTTGTCATTTTCTACCCCTTTGGGGGCTACATCTGCATCCCATTAATACAAGTTTTTTTTGCTGTCGCTGTGCAAGGGATGTAACAATCATGCTCTTGGCGTCGCTTCCTACCTCTCAATTAACATGTACTGTAATAAAAGTACAAATTAAAAAAAAATAAAGTACAGGTCCCGTTTGCATTCACGCGGGCCCTTGCCAGGCAGTTTGGCTGGTCAGTAAATAACTTCACTAGTAAATAACTTAACTGTTGCGTCTCCTTCTGTGAAAAGCGCCGGCTCTTTGACAATTCCACACGGGTAGTTACCTGGGGTTCGATGCGCTTTGCGAATGACCCTCCCTTTTCTGATGAAGTTGGCCAAGCTATCTTAGGGCTTAGGAAAGTTCAGGCCTGCCCGGTCGCTTCCAGGTTTCAAATCAGAATTTCAGACCTCTTGAGGGTCAGACCCTTTGATAGAGGGTCCCCTTATTGAGAGAAACGTGGCTCATAAATCAAAGAGACAGGGCGTGGATGGAATCATGGAATGGTAGAAGGCCTCCCGAGGTCATTAAGTCCATGAAGCAGGAGATCCATAGATGGTCATCTCACCTTCCATTTAGGAAGACACCACCCCCACCACCCCCCGAAAAAAAAGCCTCCCACCCTCCAAGGCCATCTCAATCCAGTGGCAAACTGTTTTGACCATGGAGAAGGTCTTCCGAATGATTAGGCAAGAAGGACATTTCCGTTGACAGCTTCCCAAAACCGTTGTTCCATCTTCACTGAGCCTTGCAAATCCACCTCTCGCTCAAAGTTCGGTGCCAGGTGGGTTGGTTTTCATGAAGGGGCTTGCTTGTAAGAGCAACGGTCCTGATTCTTTCAGACCCATCGTGCCCAACTTGGAGTTCCCCCCCCCCAGGGTGGTTCTTGGACTACAACTCCCATAAACCCAAGAAGCAGATGCAGAGACTCAAGGTTGGGAGCCACAGTTTTTAACAGAACCCTCAGTTTGCCTTTTATTCCCGTCATGGTTATCCCAGACATCTGTCCTCCCCGCCCTGTCTTAAATGCAGAGCGTCGAAATCAGAGCATCGGGAGCATCAATCAAGAAATGGTCATACATGAAGTTCCGGGGTGCTGCCGTTGAGTGGGTGCCCGCTGAGCCACAAATAAGCTATTTGGTCAGAAAACAAGCCCCTCCACACCAGGGGGTTCTGCCCCTCTCTAAGCCAGACGATTGCAGAATCCTGCCCCATTCAGTTACATAGCCTGGGGGGCGGGGGGGGGGGGAAACATGTGGCCGTTTGCTGATTTTGTTGGACTATGCCTCCCATCAGCCAGTATAACCAACAGTCAGGGACGTGGCAGGCTGAAGTCAAGCCGTCTTGTGTGGGGCCTCCCACAGAGACTGTGTACGGATATGTGAACATGGGGCCGTTCTGCCGTTGTTGGGCTACATCTCCCATGATCCCCTTTCCATGGGACCTGGTCTGCTTGGGACAGATGGGAGTCGGAGTCCAGGAGCACCTGGAGGGCCACCTTGTTGGTGAGGGACAAGGGGTTGCCCGAGCCGGCATGATCCTGGGCTGGTGGAAATCAAAGGGGTTGCCTCACCCTAAAACTTCGCAGAAGGGCACAGGCGTTCCCAGCCCCACGTCCTCTGGGGCTGAAAAGGGGCAGAGCTGGCGCCGTTTTACTTCTTGGGGAAATGGCAGCCAGGCCTCTCCTTCTCCAGACCCCCCTCCTCCTCCCCAGCCTGGCACACACGGGGCGTGCGATTCTTTCTGGAAGCCCCACCGGGGAGCCCACGTCTTTACTGCTCCATTGTTAGAAACCTCCTTAAAATAATTAATGACAATGGTAACGTTTTAATGGAAACCATGTTCTCTCTTTTTTCTTTTCGAAATCCAGACTTTTTAATGAAAACCAATAGTGTTTTTGTTTTGTTTTCCTTTTTGAAAGCTTAACAGTAGCCACGGTCTTGTTTTGGTGGAGGAGCGGAGGCTTCCTTCCCTCTGCGCGGAAAAAGATGCAAGAAAAGCGGGTCCCCAGCGGCGTCGGTCCCCCTCTCCCCTCTCCCGGTTTTGGAAAGGGCGATTCAGGTTGGCTTCGCAAAAGGCAAAGCTCTTGCTTGGCTTGTAAAGTCAAAGCAGAAAGTATGCCCCGTGTGTGTGTGTTTGTGTGTCTGACGAGAGGGTCGCTTGAACCAAATCTATGCAAGGAGGAACTTCGCTAGCCAAACATCAGCCCCGTCTCCCACCATGGCCAACCCTGGCATTTCCCACCCACCACCACCCCCGGCCAGCTTTCAAAGGCCATGAAGCTTCAGGAGAGAAGGCAGTGGCCAGCGTGGTCTACTCGCAAGAAGTGGAGCAGGGCTACGGTCCAGGGTTTCCTAAGCTCACGCTGGGCTTTCCTAGCCGGCAGGCAGGCGACGATAAGGTCACCGTGTGCGTCTCGCGGCAGAACCGGCCCTTTGTAAAAGTGATCTCACGCCCTCCGTCCAGGAGGCTTTACGAGAGCAACTTGAAAGCTGGCTGTCCTTTGGGCGGGCCAGGCTGCCCAGCCCTCCTCCTTGTCGGGCTCGGCAGCGAGGTTCCTTCCTAGCGTCTCATGTTGTTGTGAGCATCGTCCTCATTTTGTTTTGTTGGGCGGGCCAAACTTAGGATGTGTGTCTTCGGGCCGGACGTGAAACCAAGACGTGGCGTAAGCTTCAACCTGGTTCTCTTCGTCCGCCCGCGAGCATGGGAGACGGAGTCGGTGCAGCTTGCCTTACACCACGCCAGCTCTCCCCTTGGCCCGCTTCCGAGGCGAGATGGCCGCTTTGTCGGCGAAGGTGTTTGAAAACCAAGGAGGACTTAGTGCTTAGGGGATGCGGGGTGGGGCAAGCTGGTACCCACCTCTCCAAGCTGTTGTGATCAAGCTCTGGAATGAGACAGACCATCATTAGACTCTGGCGGAATTAGAAAGAGAATAAAGGAGGTGGGATTCATGCTTATGCACCTCCTCACACTTTTTTTTTTCATTTTGAGCAGGGGCCCGAGACTAGCTCTCCAAATTTGCACGGCCGAAAAATCCTTCCAAAATGCACTTTGTATAATAATGCTAATAAGACTAAGAACCGTAGTAGCATGATTCGTGGGAGAACGATGCCTGCGGAGATGCCGAAAGACAGCTGGCGAGCTCGGTGGTTTAACGGTCTCTGGTTGGGGAGCCAGAGGTTGGGAGTTCAATTCCCCCAGGGTCCCGTTCAGCTCTGCCGTTCTAAGACGAAAGCAAAGTTTGCTACTTATATACCGCCTCTTAGCACTTAAAGCAGTCTCTAGGTGGTTTGCAATTCAGTTATGTATGATGTAGGTGACCCATTTCTCCCTGCCATGCAAACTGGGAACTCAGTTTACCAACTTTAGAAGGACGGCAGGCGGAGTCAACTTTGAGACGGTGACTTGAGACGGTCGGAATCAAACTCATGCCATGAGTAGAGGGAGTCTTGACTGCGGTGCTGCAGTTTAACCACTGCACCCCGAGGCTCCTAATCTGAGATTAGCGGTAGTATAATGAGTGAATTTCCATGCCAGGACTGCCTCAAATTCTGTATGTTCAGCGAACTTTCTCATCTTGTCCCAAGGGTGCAGCCATGTTTCAGAAAGGTATTCCATATACCAAGCTATTAGTGGTTTGGGTTTTTAGTTTTCCCCCTTTTTCTCCCTATTTTTGGGGGGCATAGAGATGGGAAAGTGAGTGGGAAAGAGTTTATATGCTAATAAACTAAAAAAAATGAAACCCTACTTCACTTGCTTTTAACCTTAAAAAGTGGGGCATTTGAATAATGCCGTCAATCTGGAATGTGTGTTTCTATTTAGGTTACACTTGCTGTGCTAAAAGACTTACCCGAAGCAAAGTGAAAAGTCCTGTCCTTTTAATCTTTGTAGATTAACTCCGAAATCAAACCCAGGGATTTGAATGCGCATTTACATATTCGCTTCTTAACTGGAATGTGATGGATGCTGTATTTATGGCTCTGTTTATTTTGGGGGGATCTTCCTTGCATTAAGCATTTTTTTTCCTGGTCCAAAAAAAGGGTGCTGGAGGGAGGAGGGACTTTCCCAAATTCTGGGCATCTTCTTCCCTTATCTTTGCGCCGCCGGCTTCACAGTCCTCCCCCCAAGGAGCTGTCGGCCCTCCCCGCGGCCGCTGGAGGGCAGCAGAAACTCACCGAAACCAAAAGGCCACCTCCACCCGCCCACCTCCAAAGGGCTTTCGGGCATTTAGGGACCACCCAGCTGTGGCTTGCGCTCTCGCCTTCAATTCCGAACAACCTCGTCGCACTTTTTGCGGTGCGCTGTCCCCGCGGGGATGCTCCTCACCAGCGGGGGTGGCTCCTCGGATAAAAGAGGCACCTCAGCCACAAAACAAGAATGGGGTTTGTGTCCAAACTGGTGTGGCCTCTTGCAAACGGGGAAAGAATGAAATAAGGTGCCTCTGCAGACCCCAGTGATGGAGAGCTCTGTCCCCATCATTTTAGATCATCTTTGTTGTTGTTGTTTAGTCATTCAGTTGTGTCCCACTCTTTGTGACCCCATGGAGCAGAGCATGCCAGGCCCTTCTGTCTTCCCAGAGTTTGGTCAAATTCATGTTGGTCCCCTCAACGACGCTGTCCAGCCATCTCATCCTCCGTCGTCCCCTTCTCCTCTTGCCTTCTCACTTTCCCAACATCAGGGTCTTTTCCAGGGAGTCTTCTCTTCTCACAAGATGGCCAAAGTATTGGAGCCTCAGCTTCAGGATCTGTCCTTCCAGCTCTAGGTGTTACCTGGAGGATTTCTCTTCTTTTCTATCCTGGAGAGAAGGACCAGGAGAGGAAAGAGAGACGGATAGAGAGAGAGCCTAGCCAGACGACTGAAAAGAAGACACTACACAAAACATTTGGGTTTATAACACTTTTCATGTGACATTTATTGCTTTCTTTCAGAAGACAGCAAACAACAAAGGCACCCAGAGGCCCCTTCCCTTCTGCTCAGGCGTCCAAACTCCCTCCCACAGAAAAGACTCTTCCCCGATAGTTGATCTGTCTCTCGGTCAGAACGGTGGGAGCAATGTTGCAGCGCCGATCAAAGCCCACACTCTAGGCAGAGAAGTCCCAAGCAGGGGTCAGAGTCCATCTGTTGCCACGCGGGAGGGAATGCTTCTTTCCCCGTGTGTCCAGTTTTGTCCATCGGCCACAGATTTGGCTTGAGCAAACCAGCTTCCCCTCTTGTGGTATGGAGAAGTCCTAATTTCGCACGTCCTCTTCCAGCTACACCTCCTTCCAAACGGGAAAACGGGCACGTCTTGCTCCCCTCTGCAGATTTGCCTCAGGCTCACCATCCCGTCTCTCTTTGCAAGTCTCCATCCTCTTTTTTCCAGGCCTGGGGGGCTGGTCTTTCTGGAAACCCCCACACTCAAACACACACTCTGTCCCTCATAACACAGTGTTCCCGGATAAGAGGTTATGGTCGCCTTGTCTGCCGCAGGACAAAAGGAGGACTGGACTTTCTGAGACAGCAGGAGGACGGGCACCACCCGGGTAGCACGAAGCCCCGGCTGCTTGGCCCTCGGACTCCGAATCGCGCCTTCCATTCCTCCTCGCAGTTGGCCTCCAAAGCTCAGAGCCTTTTCCCTTCCCTTCTCCTCCTCGAGAGGCTGTTCTGCTTTGCCTTCTTCCTTTCACCCCTTGCCCCGTTTCATGGGGGACGCTCCTCGATTGGCCTCTGCTTTCTTCCACCTGGTGTCCTCTTTCCTGCTCCTCTGCTGTGACGGACACCAATCTTCAGCTGAACTGGACCAGCGGAGAGCCTCACCTCCTCTCTGGCCAGACCGTCTGCCCACCATCAGCTCCCGGGCACAGGAGGGACCTCGCTTTCACTGATCTCCCGGTGGAGGGGCGCCATCAGCCGGTCCCTGGGAGGGGGAAGACAAGGAGAGCATTGATGGGGGGAGCTGGGCACCCCTCACCTGCAGCCGGGCAGACCCCACCACCACCTGGCCACCCCCGGAGATGATGCTTTCCTATAAAAGGACGGAATCAGGGAGTTTGAAAGGTCAAAGGAGACCTTTCAAACTCCACGATTACATCCTTTTATAGGAAAGCCGGGGGGTGGTGGTGTCAAAGGAACATTTCCTCTGGTGGGCGGCCTTGGTCAAGCCAGGCTGCCCTTGTTTTTTCTTCAGCCCCCCCCCCCCAGCCTTTCCTTCTCCCGGGGCTCCCTTTCCCACCATCCGGACTCCCTGCTTCCTTGGAGGGAATTCCCTCCCGAATGCCCTTCGCTGGGTTTCCACCGGGTCCCCTTTGAAAACCCAGCCGGTGACCATCACCCCTGCCTTCACCCTCAAACTCACCCGGGAGGGGGGCTCTTTTCTCCCCATCCTCATGCCGAGGGTGGGGGAGCGAAGGGGGCAAGAGCCGGCCCCCCCTGCCTGCCTGCCCAGGCCCCCGCTGGGGGTGTTGTGGGCTCCCTCTCGCCCACCATCCCACTAACCTCACCTACCCACCTCCCTTGGAAAAAAGGAACCAGGCTGTTGGGCTTAGATAGAGATAAACAAATCTAATTTGATTTTTAAACATTTCAACATTCATATAATATGGAAAAGAAGGGGGGAAAACGGGGGGGGGCAGAAAAGGAAAGGAAGGGATGTCGCCGGATTCTTCTTCTTCTTCTTCTTCTTCTTCTTCTTCTTCTTCTTCTTCTTCTTCTTCTTCTTCTTCTTCTTCTTCTTCTTCTTCTTCTTCTTCTTCTTCTTCTTCTTCTTCATCATCATCATCATCTTGGGGGGTCTGGAAGAGAAAAGGGGAGTCCGTGAGGGTCCTGGGGAAGGGGCTGAGCCCCCACTGGGGTCCCAGCTCTGCTTTCTGTGGGGAGACCCGGCCTCCCCCTCTGCTGGGCCAGCCGGCCGGCCTTGCTCTCCCCTCCCCGACCCACCCACCCTGCCCCACTTTCTCCTCCGGAAGGGGGCTGGGGTGGAGGACACAGCTCCCTGTGCCCCCCCGTTCCAATGGGGAGCAGCCCTCCGCAGCCCTCGCCTTCCTGACCTGCATCTACACACCTCTTGATTTTCTATGGTGCCGGCGTGCAATCCATTGGTTCCTCCCATCCATTGGCTGGCACAGCTCCTACGGAAAGAAAGAAGGGACCCAGGTCTACCAGCGGAAACAAACGAACCAGCAAACTGACGAACCTCCTGGGGTTGGTCCCTGGGAAGGGGCCGAGTGGATGGAGACCCTAACCCTGACCCCAGGCCCCCTGCCCAAGGCCGTACCTGGAAGAGCCGAGGCTGCCCGTTTTGATCCACTGAAAGGAAAGGATGATGAACCCAACCGCTGTCCTTTGGCCTTCCTTTTCCTTTTCCTGCAGAATGAGAAGGGTGTGTGTGTGTGTTAGGAGATCAGTCGCGAGACGGGCCCGGCAGGATTTTTTCCTCTGGTGGGGGAAGTCCCGTCGTTCAGCCACGGGACCTCTGCAGGAGTACTGGCAGATGGACTACAGTGCCCATCATTCCTGACCATTGACACCTTGGCCACGGGGGGCTGACCTTGGAAGGACACAGCCACCCTCTCCCTCCACAGAGAAGGAGGAGATGCCAGGAAGAGATGCTGGGGGTGTGTGTCCCCGGTCTGCTACCCCTCCACCTCGGCCACAGGTCTCCCTCAGACCGATCGACCACCCTCACCTGGGCTGGATCTTCTGGCGGGCGACGGAAGGCGCGGTCCTCTCGTCGTCTTCGCCATGCTTCCGCTTCCGGGACAGGGAGGGAGGAGGGTTGGGGCCAGGAGGGTTTAGGGTGGAAGACACCCGGGGAGGAATTGTAGGGGGAGGAGGAAAGGGGACAGGAGGCATGGGGAGGGGATTTGGAAGGGCAGGAGGACAGAAAGGGCCAGGAGAGAAGAGGGCAGAATAAAGGGGGGCAGGTGAGATGGGGACAGGATGCAGCCGATTGGGAGAGAAGGGGTTGGAGGACATAAGGCGAGGATGACGACAGGCAGGAGAGAGGCGGAGGGTGGGGACCCGACGAGGTGGACTGGCCAGGTCGAAAGGTTGCCTTGCCCTACAGAGGGGAAAAAAGGCATTCTCAGTGATCAGGAGCCCCCCCCCCCCCCGAAAAATCAGGTCAAATCAGAGAGGAGCCCAGGAGCCCTATGGCCCCCACCCAGGGTCTTCTGTCCTCACCTCCCCATCCACAGCCACCCCTCATGGCCCTTTGTGGAGAAGGCTGGTGGGGCTTCAGAGGGTGGGGGGCACCGGCTAGAAAGAGGGGCCCCTCCCACCATCACATCCTCCCCCTCACACCCCCTTGGTGCTCCTTCTCCAGGCTCAACCCTGGCTCTGCCCTCCCCCTGGAGAGACATGGGGGGCAGGAATTCAGGAGGAAGGAGCACCTTGGGGCCCCCAGGGAGCCCAGGCTGAGGGGGTCCCCGCAGGAGACAAGCGCTTCTGGCCTCTCTCAGGGGCCAAGAGGCTGGAGGGGGACATTGCTTTGTTGGGGGGGGGGGTTCAAGGCAACATGCCCTTTCTTACCTGTCCGGACGGGGGGGCCTCCAAGAGATGCGGGAGTCTGTGGTGTGAAGAGGCGGGAGGGTTACAGGCCGTGGGCAGCTGAGCCGGAGGGGGACGCAGGGCCGGAAGAGGCACGGGGGCGGCGAGGGCTCATAGGGGAACCCTCGCCAGTCCTCCACCAGCGCCCAGAAGCCCACCACTACGCCCAGCAGGAGCGCCGTGTCCCCCAGCCCCACTCCGGCCACCTGGGCAACCACCAAAGTGAAGGCCAAGGTCACGGCCACGGTCGCCGGTACCAACAGCCGCCGGAGCAGCAGAGCGCGGTCCCTCCAGGGTCCCACCAGCAACACGTAAGGGACCGGCTGTCCCTGGGCGGCCGCCTCCTTCGCCGCCGCCAGCATCTCCTGGGCCTTCCTCTCCATCACCTCGGCAGGAGCAGGTGGCAGGTTCCACACCACTCCCCAGCACGCCATCGGGAGAGAAGGGGGTGAGGAGGAGGAGGAAGAGGAGGAGGAGGAGGAGGAGGAAGAAGGACCAGGGGAAAGGAGTGCAAAGAAGAGGGGGCGAGGAGGAAGAGGAGGAGGAGGAGGAGGAGGAGGAAGAAGAAGAAGGACCGGGGAAAGGAGTGCAAAGAGGAGACAAAGATGATCCACGAGAGGAAGAGCTGGGGAAGGGACCTGGACCCACGGAAGCAGCGTGGCCGGAGTGGTGGCTCAACTGTCAATCTGTAGAACTGGAGGCGGGGCATCTGGTGGGAGCATCTTTGGTTGCCTTAGCAACGGTGGAAGCTTCAGCCGCAGGGTGGGCGGGCCTTCACTTAAGCCCCGCCCCTAGATGTGCACACCTGGCTGCTCTCGGGCTTCTGCACCTGGGATGGAGGAGGGTGGCCGAGGTGCTGACCCAAGGCATGCTGCCGCCTGAGATTGAGGGGTGGAGCAGGGTATCCATGCTTCGCTTCAAAGAAGGCAGGAGGCAGCTGAGGGAGAGAAGATGGCTCACCCCTTTATGGTTTTGCCTCCTCCCTTTTCTGGCCACTGGCCAAGAGGATCACCCCCCCCCCCACTGACCCATCGCCAGAGAAATGACAACCCTGAGGACTACTGGGGTGTCGCTGTCCATTTTGACACACAACCACTCGCCGCAACAGCATCCCAGCCGCCCTGCCCGAGCAGAGTTCAAAAGCCGAGGGGCAGCTCCGTGGATTCCTCACCAAACCCTGTTGGAGCAGCTTGTTGTTGTTTAGTCGTTAAGTCATGTCCGACTGTTCGTGACCCCATGGACCAGAGCACACCAGGCCCTCCTGTCTTCCACTGCCTCCCGGAGTTGGATCAAATTAATGTTGGTCGCTTCGATGACCCTGTCCAATCATCTCATCCTCTGTCGTCCCCCTTCTCCTCTTGCCTTCACACTTTCCCAACATCAGGGTCTTTTCCAGGGAGTCTTCTCTTCTCATGAGATGGCCAAAGTATTGGAGCCTCAGCTTCAGGATCAGGATCTGTCCTTCCATATTGGAGCCTCAGCTTCATAATCCTCATCTTTTCTTCGACGTATCTTTATTCACTGGCTTCTCTTCCCCTATTTTGTCTCCATACCGAAGGCCTTTCTCCTTGGAGCAGTTTGTTTTCTTGTTGTTTATCTCCATATGTCCCCTCATTCAAAGCCGGGACTTCCCAAGGTGGCCGGCCACATTGGATCCCGGTTGCCTTCGCTTTCGCTGTCCATCCGTTCCAGGCTCCCCGGGCCTTCAAAGAGGAACAATCGAATCTTCTTTGTGTCACTGTTTTGCGCCCGGCGCCTGGGATCACGCAAGGCTGCCTGGAGGCAACCTCCAGAACGCTTTCCAAGGGAACTGCCCCCCGTTTGGATTGATTGGAAGAGAGCGGGTGTTTTTACATGGAGAGGAAACATGTCGCGCTTCCCAAACAAGGACAGTAGGCAGAGTTCAGCTGAGATCATGGTCCCTGGGTGAGAGGGCGTCATTCAAGGGCATGGATGGACATGATCCATGGAGCATTTCGCCAGCTCCAGAACCCTCCTGGAGCCGCATGAGCCCCTCCGCCTTCCAGAAGTGGTTGGAAGGCCTGCTTAAAAGTGAATAAATAAACTGTTGGAGTTTTTTTATTTAAAGAAAAGCTGTGTTTTTATTTTTGCTAAGACAAGGTGCAGGTAGGGCACATGCTATTTTAAAGAAAAACATACGCCCTCCCTCTTGTCATTACGTGCCATCAAGCTGGGATCGACCTGTAGCAACCCTGATAGGGCTTACATGGTAAGTCAGATATTTAAGGAATGGTTTTACCAGTTCCACTCCCCCAGATTCGAACTCAGGCCTCCTGAGTCCTAGTCGGCCCTGCTATTCCTTGCATAGCACTGGGTATCTAATGGGCACCCAGTGAGTAAGCTAGTCCTCCCGGGCATTAACATTTTGTTGTTTTTTGGGGAGGGGGAAGATGATGGATTTCTTTAAGTATCTCAAAAAGCCATCTGGAGAAGGAGTCACTTTGGAAAGATTAGGGATCTATCAAATAAATAAATAGGAGATAACAATGAAAGGCTGCAGTAAGATTGAGAGGTACAACGTTACCGTTTTTCTTTCTTTCTTTTCGCTTTCCTCTCCTTCCCGCCCGTCTTCCGGACCAGAAACGACGGAGCTGGGCAACAAGAAGGAGCTGAAGTCCATGCCGTTCATCACGTACCTCTCGGGGCTTCTGACGGCGCAGATGCTGTCGGACGACCAGCTGATCTCGGGGGTGGAGATCCGTTGCGAGGAGAAGGGCCGCTGCCCGTCCACGTGCCACCTGTGCCGGCGCCCGGGCAAAGAGCAGCTCAGCCCGACCCCGGTCCTCTTGGAAATCAACCGCGTGGTCCCCCTGTACACCTTGATCCAGGACAACGAGACCCGGGAGGTGAGTGCGAAGTGAGAGAGACCAGAGAGAGCACTAAAATCAGAAACAGCCCTTGTTCGTTTGTTTGTTTGTTTGTTTGTTTGTTTATTATTTAAAATATTTATATGCCACGTTTTCCCTAAAGGACCCAAGGCGGCTTACGGTATTAGAAGAAACAAAGTGCAAGGCTAAATCATAAATTTATGGCACTATTTAAAAAGGATTAAACAAATGCCGTATGGAAACTGGCAATAAGAACAACACTAAAAACACGGAATGAAATGCTTCCTTTAAAAAAAAAGAAATCTCCTTGGTCAACTGGTCATTAAAAGGAAAGCCTGCCTGAAGAGAAGGGTCTTGGTCTGTTTGTGGGAGGGCAGCCAAGAGGGGGCCAGCCTGACGTCCAGTGGGAGGGAGTTCCAAAGTCTAGAAGCAGCCAGAGAGAAGGCCCTCTCCGGGGTCCCCACCAAGCGCATCTGTGAGGGTGGTGGGACAGAGAGAAAGCTGCCATCCCCCCCCCCCCACACACAGATGATCTCAACACCCGTGCAGGCTCATAACGGGAGATGTGGTCCTTGAGATAGCTTGGGAACCAAGCTGTTTAGGGCTTTACAGGTTAGAAGCAGCCCTTCGAATGGTCTGCAAATGTGGCTTCAGAGAGGATGCACCAAATGCCTGCTTTGCAGCCCCGAGCTCTCTCTCTCACACACCAGATCCTGATCAATCCCTCTTGCGCTCCCCCCAATGTCTGTAAATGTGACCGGTCATTAGGCAGTTCCCGGCCGGCCGCTGGAGGTCAGTGTTTCCCTGATCAGCGTGGGCTTGCCTTGCTCGGTGACCCTTCCTGAGGTTAGCTCCTTGGCTTCTCTCCCTTGCCTGCCAAAAAAGAAAGAAAGACCGAGGAGAGCTTAAATGTTAATTATATGTAGATTTATTTCCCCCACACACACACACACACACACACTCCTTTGACACCGAGGGTGGGGGTGGGCTCTGTTTTCCCCCATCCAAAAACTGACAGACCTGGTTAAAGTCACTTATTAGCGCTGCAGCCTGCTCTTGATTAAGGCCCTTGGAAGGTGCCCGGGGGGGGGGGGCGCAGCTGTGGGTGGTGGGGTGGAGAGCAAGCTGCAGGTCTGGTCGTCCTCCCAGCGAGGAGGGGAAGCGTGGCCGCTGCCGTGGCGGGGGGGTGAGCCGATCCTCCCCACCCCACCCTACCCCAGGTCTATCCGACAGGCTTTTCTTGCATCACAAATAGCATTTTAAAACCATCTTTATAATTATGATGTGACATGGCCTCGGTCTCTTCCTGACCTGATCGCTCGCCATTCTCCGTTGTGTTCTTTGTTTGCTAAGATTTGTTGTCTGTCCCTGACGTTGCCCTTCTCTCCCACCCTGCCTTAGCTTCAGCCCCTCTCCTGATTTCGGGCAGAAGCGGCTTCTGTCTTCTCCTGTCATCGGGAAAAACCTCCCGGATGCACCGTTATGGGCTTGTGTATGAATACGTTGTTTACAAACGGGACTAAAAAAAATCTAGGTTTAGGGGAATGGTCACCTTCCGAACGTTGATTCACTTCCCCGAGGGTTTGTGGTACCTGTCTATATTGGTGCACTTAATTTTGCAAGGGCATTACATTCCGTCTGTTTGTTTGCTTTTGGAAACATTTTAATGCAAACCACGAGAACGCCCGTGGAGCATTCCTCTTGCTTCGGCAGCGTAGGTAAGAAATCCCGTGGGGCTGAGTACATTTTTGGCATGCCGGGAGAGACGGTCTCATTGGCCATGATAAGGTTCACCCCCCAAAAAATCCTCCGCAGGGTTCTGCCATTCCTCCAGGAAAAGAGGGAGGGGGAGATCTGGGATCTGGGAAGCTAGGTTTTCCCTATCCCTTCCTTCTCTGTCGCCCCCCCCCCCCCCCCATGAGCCTTGTGGGGAGCAGGGTTGCCGCGTCTTTTCTCCCTCGGCCATCCCAATGAACGAGGCAGTTTCCACCGCTTGGCGCCGAGAATCCACCAGCCAGCAGACCCTGGACGGGTCGGTCCCGGCAGGAGCATCGGAGCCTCGTCCTGAGTCGGCCTCGTCTGCGGGGACGGCTAGAGGAGGAGACCGGGACGAGTGAGGGACGGGAGGAGAGGCATAAGCGGGGCAAGGCACGGTGGAGCTCCGAGCAGGGAGACGGTGGCGGTGGCGGTCAACCCAGGAGAGCCATAGGTGGTGCTGGCGAGAGCGTCTAAGGTGTGCCAGAAATGTGCCCCTCTGTCGAGGGAGAGGAGGCGGCGGATTTGCCAGCAGACAATGGGTAAACATTCGAGGCAACGCGGCCGATGGTGGGCCTCTTTCTGACATCATGTTTTCCTTTACCAGAGCACTTTTGGAAGTGTGCCTGGGGAGGAATGCAGGCCGAAAACATTATATGGGGATTTTCCATCCCCGCATGCATGCGCTGCTACGGAGCCTTCCTCGCTTCCCTCCTCTCTCCCCCCCCCCCAAACACACACACACACACTTCTTATTTTGGAAAGGTGGGGCAAGGGGGGGGAAGTCCTTTGGTGGGGAAAAACTGGGGACTGTGGTCTGCTCCTGCGGAGGTGGCCCGCAAAAGCTAGTGGCGCACGTCTTGGGTTTCCATGTGTGTGTGTGTGTGTGTGTGGTTTCCTATGGAGAGAAGCCCTCCCCGGGATTTGATGTGGCCAGCCATGGGTAACACTGCAGAGCGCCACTGTTGCTCAGAGAAAGCAAAAAAACGAGTGAGGTGCCCAAAGTCAAGAGAGCAAAGCATCGGGTTGCTCCTTGCATGTGTATGTCCCTCGGTTTTGCAAGCAGAAGCTGCCTGGTCTCTAGGCAAGTTTTGGGAAAGGACCATGATATTTACTGATTTTGGGGTTTTTGTGTGTGTGTGTGTGTGTGTGAACCACAAGGTTTGGAATGTTTTAGGGCAGGGGTTTCCTGCCTTGCTCCCACCCCCACCCCAGATGGTCTTGGACTAAAACTCCCAGAAGCCTTCACCGCTAGCTACGATGGCCAGGATTTCTGGGAGTGGTGGTCCGAGAACATCAAGGGTGAGGGCGCCACGGTGGGGAGCCGGCGTTGTAGGGGAACGACAGCAGAGGCTGTGCTGTTGACAGGGAAAGGGTCCGCTCCGGTTCCTGCCGTCTGTTGTTAAAAGAATCGGCAAGCGGTGAGACAGGCAGGACATCTCCGCAAGACCTGTCGTCGGCACGACGTTGCTGGCTTAGATAGGTCAACTGGTATTAGATACTGTACATTCCTATGCTGCTTCACCAGAAATTCTGGCCTGCTTTTCCCCAACCTTGCAATGTTCCCTTACTTCTTCCTTCTGTTTTCTCTCTTGTTGTTTTGTTGTCTCTTTCTCTCTCACACACACACACAAACACACATCTCTGCAACTTCTTTGATTTCTCCGCTCAGCACCTCCTTCGCCACCAAACTTTTCCGGCAACTTCACCTCTTGCCCCTTCCCTCCTTTGCAGCCGCCTGGCGAAGAGAGGTTCTTTGCAACCTCGTTGCCATCCAAGGGTAATCCATGACAGGCATCCAGAGCCTCCCTCAAATTGTGGTCCCTACGGCGGGAAAAAAAACCCAAAAACAACCCATGAGTCAAGGCTCACCCGGCTCGCTCTCTCGGCACGAGACAGGAATCTAAACGGCCTCCAACAGCGCTTTGGATCTTTTAACTGGAGGCGCATCAAACGTGCCGGATTCTCCAGAAGTTGGATAACAGGATTCAGCCCTTTTGAGAGGATCCCATTGAGGCAGAGGAGAGAACCAAAGTTTTCTTTGCTTCCCAGATGTTGGAACTTCTTTTGATGCGGGTGCCAGCGTGCCCTCCCGGAAGCCGGCCTGGGGGTCCCCATCTGGTAGCTTGGCAGGGAGACGGGGAAGCTCATGTTTGAATGTCAAGCTCATAAACGCAGCGCTTGGCACAGTCGCCGGTCCTTGGTGGTTCCACTCACCCTTTGAGAATTTCCGACTGGGGATGAGCAATCCCCAGAGTCGAAGAGTGTTGCAGGTTTCGAAACCCTCTTTCCTGAAAGCTTGGGTTTCTTTGTCCCTCCTTTCGTCAGCCTCCTTGTTGCTCTCGTTCGCCCGCTTCCCTTCTAGGTTTGTCTTTCTCGCTGGCAGGGAGACGGCCTATTCTACACCCCTAGAGTTGCCGATATCAAAAGCTGCTCAGAGGATGGAAGGAAAACGGACATCCCTCCTCCCTCTCCCTTACTCCACCTGGGCAGGAGCTAAGACCTCTGAACCACAACTCAGATGGGTTCAGGAACTTGTGGGTCCCCCTGGAGAGTCAGCCTGTAGAGAGAACAGGCTGCAAAAACTTTGACTTTTGCAAAAAAAATAAAAAATCCCCTAGCCAGCAGAACCCGCTGGCCTTTCTGCCGGAACGATTGGAGGAGATCAGTGGTTTAAGGATCTAGCTGCGGTTAGGAGTTCGATTCCCCCCACTGTGCCTCCTGACCAAAAGAGCCAGCCTGGGTGGCCTTGGGCAAAAACAGCACAGTCCCAGGGCGCCCCTAGAGGTAGGAAAGGGAAAACCACTTCTAAGCACTCTCTACTCTGGGGAACCCTGAACAGGGTCAGAATAAGTCAGAATCGACTTGACAGCAGAGGATTATGATGAGTAGCCGTCAAAGGATCTATCTACGATGGAAACATAACCCAAGCCATGCCTCAGGATTGTTCGCTCTCCAGAATGGTTTCAGTGCCAAGGGTCAGGCCGAGGAAGGCTGAGGAGGTCATCAAGAGAAGGGGGGGGAATGAAACCCATTTGCTGACCACGAGATGTCCAGTCGCCTGGAGGTCAGATGGAGAAGACCTTTCCCAAGAGCGAGCAGGAGGTAGCTGTCCTCCTTCTGATTCTTTAATCATCCTCGGCTTGACATGGTCGTCCTCCCTCCTGGCTGAGTAAACAGGGGCAAGGCCAGCCTTGCGGAGAGAAAGGGCCGTAGCCTATCTAAGCCTGAGTGTCCGGCTGTTTTGTAATTATTTGTCGGGAAAGCAGGATGGACTTACGTATAAGAGAGAAACACCATTGGGGTCCGCAGGTTTTCGAGGATCCCAGCCACCGCTGGGGACCTTTTTGTTAAAATATGTAGATAAATAAGGGTCAGAATCATCCATGGAGGAGGAGGAGATTCCCAGCTTAATCAGGTGGAGGGCGTTGGTGCCAGGAGAAACGAAATAGTTGTGTGGATCTTCATTCAGGCAGGGATGGCAGCAAGATGTGATAGGAAGTCAGAGATTCCACCCTAATTGATGGGATGATGAATATTAGAAATAAGCTTTAAGGAGGCCATGCATCTTTTCTTTCTCAAGTGAGACCCACAAGTGCAAACCACTCAGGAGTCCTGGAAAGATCAGCCCCGTCTTTGATCTTTCCTCGGACGGAAGATGATTGCTTCCTTCTAGGCGAACAACCACAACACTTGACAGGTTCTCGATGCAGACACTTGTGCCCCGTGTGAGCGGCAGGAATTATATTTTCCTTTAATAGCTTGGTTTATCAATAGCCAAAAACACAGATAGCAGGATGTGTCCCAAAGCTGGTGAGGGAGCTAGGCATCCGTCCAGAAAGGGTGGGGTGGGGAGAGGATCCTCCCTGTCAGCCCATCCGCCCTGCACGGGCACGGGAGTGGGTGAACTTGGTTGGTCCTCTTCTACCTTTGAGAAGAAATGAGACGCTGCTGAAGGGTTGAGCTGTAGGTCTCAGCGTTGAAGCAAGGCCACCAACGTCTCCCGCCAGCTGGGAGAGTTGCAGATCTCCCTTTTGGCACGGGAGGCCACAAATTAAGTCGAATGATGGACTCACCGGAGAACAGCCCTCCACTGGGAGACGCGGCTGCTAAAAGAGAAGCTGCGGAGGACAAACGGAGCAGCGGCGGATGGACGGATGGACAGACGGAGGGATGGTTGTTGTGGGTTTTTCAGGCTCTTTGGCCGTGTTCAGAAGGTTGTTCTTCCTAACGTTTCGCCAGTCTCTGCGGCCCGGCATCTTCAGAGGACAGCACTAAATACTCCACTCCCAAAGCCAACTACACCAGAGCACAGAGTGCTGTCCTCTGAAGATGCCGGCCACAGAGACTGGCGAAATGTTAGGAAGAGCAACCTTCAGAACACTGCCAAAGAGCCCGGAAAACCCACAGCAACCATCAGATCCCGGCCGTGAAAGCCTTCGCGAATATAGACGAAGGGATCCTTATCAGCCCGCATTAGAGGCACAAGAGTTGGGGTTGGCTGATGCAGACCCCAGGTGGTTCTTTTCTTTTCAGGAGAATGTTTAAAATGGAACTATTTCTCCCATCACCACGGGGAACAGAAAATCACACACAGACATGCTCGTTTAAATAGCTACTGTGTCTTAATTTAATTTATATAAAGGAGCGGCAGGCAATTCCTGGCTCTCCAGTTGTTGTTGGACTACATTTCCCATTCTCCTTCAGCAGCCAGGCTAGTATCAAAAGGAGTTGCCATCTTAACAGCTTGAGGAGTAACACAAATTGCAGCCACCCACCACCCTGTGGGTTAAGTAGCAAGTGATGTTAAATCTCGTTTATTTAAGTAACAAATACCATCAGCCTCAATCCATAGGAATGGGGGCAGCGCTATAAACTTCCGGGCCCCATGTATCCTGGAGAAACTTCCTTCGTACTGTGGAAGAAAAAAAAAAGTAAGCCGAGGCATTATTTTCAATGGATTTCCATTCCTAAAACGAAAATTACGTTCACTGAGGTGTTCATAAACTGAGGTACTACTGTATATAAATATGAAAAAAAAAATCAAATAAATACAATACAAAAATCTTAAACCATATCAAAAGCACATTCAAAGCAGTAAGGTACAACAATCCCTTATAAAAACTCCACTCAGGCAGCCGGTCACTCAGGGAAGGCTCGCCTGAAGAGAAAGGTCTTTGCCTGCTTGTGGAAGGAGAGCCAAGAGGGGGCCAGGCGGGCCTCCCGTGGCAGGGAGTTCCAGAGTCTCTGGGAGCAGCCACGGAGAAGGCTCTGTCCCCATCAGACACACCTGTGAAGGTGATGGGATTGAAAGACCTTGCCTGACGATCTTAACCCCTGAGCTGGCTCGTAAGGAGAGATGTCGTCTTTGAGATAGTTTGGACCCTAACCGTTTAGGGCTTTATAGCCCCTTGAATTCAGCCCAGAAATGGATGGGCAGCCAATGGAGCTGCTGGAACAGGGGGTTTATGTGATCCCTCTAACCCCACCCCAGTTAGCCATCCGGCTGCTTCATTTTGGATCCACTGAAGTCGCCGGAGGCTTCCCAGAGGCAGCCCCACGTAGAGGGCATTACAGTAATCCAGCATGTGTCACCCTGGACAGATCAGAGCTCTCCAGAAAACGGGTGCAAACTGCTGCACTCGTTCTGACCCAGGAGCCAGAAACATTTGGATTTAGGCATTTATTCCGTTTGACCTTTGAGTCGGAAGAATATTGCGGTGGCTGACGAAGAGCTTACATGCCTACACATCGCTCAGGCATACAGAGAGCGAGAGTGCAAAAAGCTTTTTTGTTTCTTCCTTTTACTCCTAGCAGCCACCAGCCAGCGGGATGGTGACATTTTCCTTGGAGCCCCCAAAGAGTCTTTTCCTGCCCTCCACCTCTGTGCCTGCGGTCCTTCGGCGAAAGAGGGAAGCCGGCCCGTCCTCCCTCCCGGTTTTGCCCTGACAGGGTCCTGCCTCTGCTGTCTGAGCGGGGAGATGGGCCCTAGGTGGGGCGCGGGGAGGGGGCCCAATCGCTCGGTCGTTGAAAGACTCTGCGCCATCTCGGCTGCGGCGTGCCAGATCTGCGGACCTTTGGGCGTCTGGCCCTCCCTTCCACCTTGTCCGTACGGCCGTGCAGGTTGCAGCTCAGTCGTCGGGAGCGCTCCGCTCCTCCATCCCTTTCGGTGGGTCCACTGCCTTCTTCAAGAGTGATGTCGGGGAGGCAGAGCTGTGCGTACGGCGTTGGTCTGGTTTGCAGGCAGAAGATGGTAAGAACCCTAGAGCTCTGAGCAGCCTAGGGTCCACAAGTGGGCCATGAGCCCTTCGGTGAACTAGGGGCCCAGCCTGGCTCTCTTTTTCCTCTAGACCTGGACGGGTGTGTGTGTGTCTCTAAATGGGGGGCCCGCCTGCTCTCCACCCAAGGGACCCTAGTCAGTTTCGGACACCATGGATGTGGAACCATGCTGTCGCCACGGACTGGCGGCGTGATGGACTCCTCTCCCGGCTTGTGGTCCAGCCCTCAGATTCGTCCGGTCCTGCCTGCCCCGGGACAGGATGGAGGGATCTGTCTTCTCCTCGCATTCTTGGCACGGATGGGAAGGCTGTGGCAAAGGCCGAGGGGTCAGCTCAAGGGAGCAACGGGGATGGGAATGCCTCCTTAGAAAAACACGGAGCTGATGAAGACAGAGGGGCCCCTGCTCAGAGCTCCCTTTCAACTTTCCCTCCGAGGGGCCTCACCTTTCCACTCCCCCCCCCCGCGGGGCTCGCTCAGCCTGACCGACCAACTTTCGCAGGCTGGAAATGCCGACGAAAAGCAAACACAGGCCAGCCCCAGCGGAGAGCCCTGCCCGATCCGTTCCGGCACACTTCTCTCTCAGCACCCCCAAGAGCCCCCTCGCGCCCCGCTCTTTTCCTCTCCCGACTGGGTTTTGACGTCAGTCCCCTTTCTCCACCGCAAACACTGGCTGGGGAAAGGCATCACAGCCGTAGGCACCAGGAGCCGGATGCGGATCAGGCCCCCTCGGGCCTCAGCGTCACCCTGTCAAGACGCATCGGGGAACCTTTTCCTAATAAGGGGAATCGAAAGATTCATCGCCCGGCTAACCTGGTTTGCTTAAAGGTTGAGGCAAGGCAGATTGCACCTGCAGGATCGAATTAACTCAGAGGCGCTCGGCCCCGCCAGGCGGACCGTTAAGAAAAAGGGGAAATGACGCTCCATCGGATTAGGCTCCACAGAGGGTGGGCAGCGAGGTTGCTCATGTCGGGTCGGCGTGTCACCAGGAATCTTGTCATCCCTCCCGCTTTTCTCTTGCCGTGCGTTCTTTATGTCCCTGCGGTGCCAGCCGGCGGTCTCAGCCCGCTGCTCCGAGGGGCAGATCCCTGTTGGCAGCAAACCAACAGTACAGGAATGGTCATGAATCTGGATAGGTGAACAAAAATGTGATAGAAAGAAAGAAAGAAAGCAGTGCTGAAGGGGGGGGAGGAAGGATGTTCTAAGGCTTTGCCCTGTGCCAGACAAAGGGCGTAGCAATGGGGTGCCCCCTCTCCACCCCTCTCCACCCTCAAGAGTGGCTGCCTTGTTTAAGGGGGCAAAGGCATTGGGGTGGCGCACATGGCCGAGAACCTGTTAGGTAAGGTAAAGGTTCGCCTTGACAATTTTTTTTTGTCCAGTCGTGTTCGACTCTAGGGGGCGGTGCTCATCCCCGTTTCCAAGCCATAGAGCCAGCATTTTGTCTGAAGACCATCTTCCGTGGTCACATGGCCAGTGCGACTTAGACACAGAACACTGTTACGTTCCCACCGAGGTGGTCCCTATTGATCTACTTGCATTTGCATGCTTTAGAACCGCTAGGTTGGCGGGAGCTGGGACAAGCGACGGTCGCTCACTCCGTCGCGTGGATTTGATCTTACGACCGCTGGTCTTCTGACCCTGCAGCACAGGCTTCTGCGGTTTAGCCCACAGCGCCACCACGTCCCTGAGAACCTGTTACATTGGCTCGAATTCCCCAAATCGGAGCATCGGCTGGTGGAGGGTTCCCTTTGATCAAACACTGGCCAGGCATAAGCTCTCCTTCTTTAGTACCACTCCCCCTGACCCCCAGGACTTGCCTTGTTGGAACCCATGGCATGGCCCGGGGCCCTTCATCTTCCTTGAGCCCCCCCCCCCACACACACACACACATCCGACTGGACCGATGGGATACATGTGTTTCCACACCCTGCGACGGGAGGCCCCATCTTCAAAGGAGAAGAGGTCCTGGTTGAGCCCTCCTTCCTCACCCCTCCACTCCGAAGCAGAACATGCCATGTCCTTCCAGAAAGGAAAAAAAGCACCCCGTGAGGCTCTTTTCACGTTCGCAACCCCCCCCAGTGTCCCCTTCTTCCTTCTTACATCTGCTTCTTCACTGACATGACCCCTTCTCACGCCTTCGACGGAGCCTTCTCCCGCTTTAGCCGGAGATGTGGCAGAAGCGGGGTGCCAGGAGAAGGCCACCGGGGGGGGGGGGGAGAATAAAGTGCAGGGCATCTGCTGAGCCCCATCGGGTGCTAAGGGGGAAGGAAGCCCGCTTTGCAAACTCCATCTGTGGTTGCTTTCCACTTAGGAAACACAAGCGTATGCAAACAGACAACAGTACCCTGTTTCCCTGAAAATAAGCCCTACTCCAAAAATAAGCCCCAGTTGAGTGAAACCCTACCCTCCGCCCTTGTGCAGCAACCAGAAGAAGAGGACAGGGCTGTCTTTGAATAAATGTAGATGGTTGTACATGAAAACAATAAAACATCCCCCGAAAATAATCCATAATGCATTTTTGGAGCAAAAATAAATATAAGACCCTGTCTTATTTTCGGGGAAAACACGGTAGGTCTGTGTCGCTTAAGATGGGATGTGCTCCCTTTTATATCCCCTGCATTTGAAGTTACACTCTCATTGAAGGGCTGCTGAAGCCTATACATAATATTCATGTGATCCTTTTCCGGGTAGAGAATATTCAGAAGTGGTTTCCCCTTCCCCACCTCTAGGGGGCGCCCTGGGACCACTGTGCAGCTGGCCCAAGGCCACCCAGGCTGGCTCTTCTCCCAGGAAGGGGGGGAATCAAGCCCCCAGACTTTGGCTCCACTGCCGGAAATCTAAACCACTGAGCTCTCCAGCCAGTTTGTTGAGGCCTCGTCTCAGAGTAAGATTAAGAGCCACCAAGAAGGCGCTCGGGAACCTTGACATTGACAGCCAGCAGCCCCTGGAGAGCAAACGCAGCTCGAGTTTTCCCCACTCAGGGCAGTCCTGTTAAGATGACCAATAAGATATTTTAATTTTCCATGCATACATTCAAATTAACCTATGGAGCTTTGTAGACATATTCCCATCACCTCTGTGCCCAAGCAGGTATCTGGATCTAATTCGGTCACTATCTAATGGGCAAGGCTGCCCTGGGAGTTTCATGCATGGATTCGAATGTAGCTCAAAATGCCTGCAAATCTCTCTCTCTATGTTTTACACTTTAAGAGGCAGGTCTCTTACTTCTGTAGCTGGCTGGATAGCCCAGTGATTTAGGCATCTGGTTGCTAAGCCAGAGGCTGGGGGTGAGTTTGAGTCCCCCCCCCCCAGGCCTCGTGGGAGAAGAGCCAGCCTCTGTAGCCCTGGGCAAGCTGCAGAGTCCCAGGGCTCCCCCGGAAGAAGGGAACTTTAAATCACTTCTGAGTACTCTCTACCTAGAAAACCCTGAAAAAAAGGGTAGCCATAAGTCAGAATTATTATTTTTATTTTTGTGCGTCTGTTTCTCTTCCTCTCTTTTAGCCGCAGAACAGTTCTGTTTACCCGCAGTCCCCACGAATGCTGGTTATTATTTGATTTCTCAATTGCCGACGGGCCCATCCCTCCGCTGACCTTTTGCTTATGATCTAAATCTAACAAGAGGAATCTGATTATCTCTTCAGCTTCTGTTCCTTCCCTTTTCCTCTCCTTCTTCTGTGCCCAGAAGACGGGAATCTTTCCAAAGTGTCTGGAAAGCAGAAAACAGCAGATGTGGGTGACTCAGGATCCCTGGTTAAAGGCGGCTGTATGTTTGGGGAAACTGACAAAGCCCCAAATATTAGGGCGCGTTGCACCAAGTTGTGTTTATATCCTTTCTTTTTATAGCTAGCGGAAAGGAAATGTCTCAAAAATAAAAAAACAAAACCCTGCCTGCTTCAGACCCACATGGATCCCTTCTCTGTTGCGGTTCTGTCCAGGGACACGAACTGATCCAGAACTTCCTTCTAATTGAAAAGATGTTCACATCATAAGACGCAGGGACTGCCCCTTGCAAAAGGGTTTTGTCAGTGGCTCTGAAACAGAGGCAGGAGGGGGGGGCTGCAAAACGGGTGCTTCCCGAGCGCCATCAACCCTGTGCTTCCCGAGCGCCATCAACCCTGTGCTTCCCGAGCGCCATCAACCCTGTGCTTCCCGAGCGCCATCAACCCTGTGCTTCCCAAGCGCCATCAACCCTTCCACGGGGAAGAATGCCTAGAGGGGAACTCCAGTGCCATCCTCTCATCCATGCTCTCCTGAAATAAAGTCCTGCAAAGCTGGCACCGAATCACAGGGACAAGTTCCGATTTTTTTTCAATCCGAGGGAGAGGAAGGGAACAGGGTAGAGAGAGCGGTTGCATACGAGCATCTCGAAAGCTCACTGAGTTTCAGTTTTCTGGGCGGTGCATTAGAATGAGAACCAGCGATGGTCACCCATGGATCCACTCGTCCGCTCGCGTCTCCTCCGTGAGCCGGGCAACATATGCAACCTCGATGGGTCCTGGCCGTCCTTTCTGACCCAGCTGTTTCTTGGTCCTTTCCAGGCCGTCCGGGGGGCCCTCATGAGTTCCTGCTGGTGCTCGGGGAAAGGCGAGGTGATTGAGGATTGGTGCCGATGCGACCTGAACGCTTTCGATGAGCACGGACTCCCCAACTGCAGCCCCCTCCCTCAGCCGGTGTAAGTACCTGGGGAGCAGGATCACGAGCGGCGCTTCTCCATCCGAGGAGACCTGTCCTCCCCCCCCTTTTTCTTCCTCTGCTTTGATTTCCAGATGGATGCAACCATGTTCACAAAGCACACAATTTCACAAGAGCGATTGGGTTTTGGAAGCAAAATGTGGAAGCAAGAAACCATGGAGGTGCTTCTGTCTGCACTAAAGAAACAAATACAGTGGTGCCTCGCATAGCGAGGTTAAGCCGTTCCGGATTAACCTTCGCTATAGCGAAACATCGCTAAACGGAATAAAAAAAGCCATAGAAACGCATTGAACTTTGTTCAATGCATTCCTATGGCTTGAAAACTCACCGTTCAGCGATGTTTCTTCATAGCGCCGCCATTTTCGCACCCTTGTTAAGCGAGGGCAGGGCACGAAAATGCGGCGCGGACCTTCCGGCGGCCATTTTGGAACCGCCGATCAGCTGTTCTCCCCGGCTTCGTTATGCGAAGATTGCTAAGCGAATCGCTTAGCGATCTTCGCAAAGCGAAAAAACCCCATAGGGGCCATCGCTGAGCGAATGCTCCAGCGATGGCCCAGAGTGCCTCGTTAAGCGATTTCATCGCTCAGCGAGGCACTCGTTAAGCGAGGCACCACTGTAATGTTTGGTTTTGTCAGTTTACATGAGAAAACTCAAGCAGTTCTTTTATTTATTTAAAATATTTTTAACCCCGCCTCCCTTCTTAAAAGGACCCAAGGCGGGTTACAACATTAAAAGGACAATATTTGAAAGCTAAGAACAGTAAACATGCAAATATTTTAAAAGAATTAAAGCAATCTTCAAGCTCTCTGGAATGCTTGGTCTCACTGGCAAGACATGTTGTATCTCTGTGATGTGCAAAAGGTTTTTATGTAAATCTTGGGCTTTCTTCCTTCGAGAAGCACAGCTCAAATGCGCACCTGCCCAGCACAGGAGAGAACTGGCTGATGGGTTTAAAAGACACACACACCCAATCCAGCGCTTCTCGTGTATGAAACAAAGCAGCCCCCATCCCTTTTTGCGGTCACTCATGTTGCATTGTGTTACTTATTTTTGTGCCCCAACAGTCCATGGATTCTCGCTCTCTTCTCATAATGACAAGGCTCACCCCGCTGATCTTGCCAAGGATAATGGCTTGCAGGACGGAGGAGAGCGAGGATGTGAGTCCCTGGCCAGCAGACAGAGGAGGCTCCTTGTGCTGAAATGGGCACGCCGTGCCACAGATGCCAGGAGGGAGCTGTGGCCAAGAGTGTCCAAGCATGGGCGCGCATACGTGCCAAAGCGTTCCTCTCCCCGGCAAGGAAAAGAGACCCAGGCTAGCATCCGGACACCTGTCTTTTTCGTCCATTCGATCCAGGTTGCGTCTGTCCCCAAACGTGGAACCTTCCAGCACCATCGTCTCCCTGGAGTGGCTCGACGTGCAGCCGGCCATCGGAACGAAGGTCTCCGACTACGTCCTCCATCACAAGAAGGTCGACGAGTACACCGACACCGACCTCTACACGGGTGAGTGGGGTCTTCCCGAATCTGCTGGAAGCCAAGCAGACGGGTTGGGGGGTGTCTGCTTCTGGTCCATCAGCTGGCTCTGGCCTCACCAGTGGGTAGAGGGTCACCCGTGAGCCACGAGCAGCCTCCTAGCGTGTGTTTGCAGTCCCTTCGAAGCCCCCGGGGCCACATTGTGTGTGTGTGTGTGTGTGTGTGTGTGTGTGTGTGTGTGTGTGTGTGTGTGTGTGTGTGTGTGTGTGTGTGTGTGTGTGTGTGTGTGTGTGTGTGTGTGTGTGTGTGTGTGTCCGTGTGTCCGTGTGTGTCCGTGTGTGTGTGTGTGTGTGTGTGTGTGTGTGTGTTTTCTTGCTCCCGGAAGCTTTCAGAAGCAGCCATTTTTGCATCAGGCAGGTTAGGGGCGAAGGGTTTTAAGTCAAATTAAAAGGAGTGGCTTGGTGTTTTTCCTCCACTTTTTTGTAAGGGGGAGGACATCTCTATCCAGTTACAAACCTGGTACACCTTTATCTTGTTGGGAACAAAAGACATTGGGGGCCTTCTCCCCCCCCCCCCAGCATGGCCCACCCATGTCGTACAGAATGCTTCGAAGGCACTGGGCACAGGGCCCGCTTCAGTCCCGCTACGGCTTCATTTCCTCAGGGGCGTGTGCTCCGTGCCAACCATGGCAAAGCCCTCCAAGTCCCAGTTCAGGGGGGGGGGGTGTCTCAGGGTCTTTGGAGGTCATTGGAAGTGATGCTCAAAGTGAATGAGCTGTCGTTTTTCTGACAGACCCAGATGGGGTTCGTTTCCTTCTGGAGCCTCCATCCAGAGCTGAAGGTTTGGGAAGGGTCCCTTAGGTCTCGCCCAATATGGCAGCTGAGCCTCTTTGCCTGCATCTCACCCTCGCCCCTTGGGCATCTGTGGCCTCCAGCAACTTTCACCATGGAAAACCCATCCTGTACGTTCTGCTGGGCCAGTCCCCGAAGCTTTCGGTCACCAGAGTTGACTCTGGAACAAGTTTTTCAAACCTGGACAAATGGAGGGGGGGGAGAGGTTTCTGGTGTGTAGATGCAGAAGGGAACTTGTCTACATGCCATCTAGCAGGTTCCCCTCAAGGCCCATAGGGGGCAGCCCGTCCCAAGAGGGTCTTTCTCGGCATCCCAGAGTCTTGTGATCTCTCCGAGAGATGGGATTCTTGCCGCCACCATTGTGCTGCCCTTGCGGGGCTGTTGCCGTTGCCCCTGAGCAGTTCCGTTTTCGGACAGGTCTTCTTCCCAAAAGGAGGGAGACGGAGGCCGTGTTCCCCACCCTCCGCCCCCCACGAGCTGTTTTGTGTAGAATTCTCTCCCTGCAGACTCATGTGCAGGAAACCTCCTCTTGCTCAGAAAGACTAGAGGAGGGGGTGACCCCCTACACCATTCGGGGTTCTGTGACCCCCCTGGAAGTGGCTACAGTCCTCCACCTGGAGTCTCTCCCTGAATGCAGCTCCCATAGAGAAAGCAGAGAGCGGAAAAGTTACATTTTTGGACAATAGCAACTCAAAAGACCCAACTGTTGGCTGGAGGTATTCTAGGAGATATAAATAGAATCATAATCCTGGGTCGGGGTTTTCCTAGCAGAGACTACTCAGGGAGTGGCTTGCTGTTCCCTTTTTCCGGGGACATCCTAAGGATGGTGCAGCTGGCCCAAGGCCACCCGGGCTGGCTCTTCTCCCTGGAGCCCCCATGGGGGGGGGAATCAAACGCTGAACGTCTGGCTCCGCAACCACAGACCTCAACCCCTGAACTCTCAAGCCAGTAAAAAATAACATGTTGCTACGCAGATGTCGTTCAGGGGCTTGACCTGCCGGTCCCAGGTCCTGGGGTCTATAAGGTCTGTATAGAGGTCGGCAAAGCCATGGGGATCCCACCGTCTGCCCAAGGCAGGCATCCAAACCAAAGGAGATCTTCCGGGGGGTGGTCCCAATTTCTCTCGCAGGCCTCCAGAGCTGGAGCAGATGGGTTAGGACCCCTTCAAAACAGCCTTCCCACCATCCTCATGGGGTCCCCTGTATAGACAGAAATCCATGTCAGAGCAGCAGAAGGTTTGGGTAGCTTCACTCCCGGCCACTGGGGTCCTTTCCAGCGGTCTCCTCCTTAGCCTGCCCACAGCCGGCCAAACCTCCCGGCCAGATCGAGAACCCTCAGCTCGGCTCAGTTTCAGGGTTCAGTTTCCATTTGAGGTCTCTGACAGCCAGCGCCTAGACTGGACCCACGGGCGTGAACGCATCGCGAGGCAGCCTCGAGACCCCTTCCTTCTCCTCACGTAGGTTTTGTGTTTGTTGCCTTCCTGTTGGTTTGGAGACAAAAAAGGGAATCTCTCGGAGATAAAGTAAGTGTGAGCTATGGCACAACAATACGCAGCCTGGTTAGGCGACGCTCATGGATGGCAAAGGGAAACCTCCATGGATGGGGCCGCATGGGGAGGTTGCTGCAGCACGGCGGCCATGGTTCGGAGCAGGACCTGCTTTGGAAAGATGTCTGTGTGTGAGAGAGTGTTTACAGGGCAAGGTAGAGACCCGAGTGGCTTAACAGCATCTGGAACTAATATCAGACTTGGGAAATGTTTTCTGTCACACTGGGGCTGCTCTGGTGGAAGGACCTCATGAGAGGAGGAGGAGGAGGAGGTGGTGGTGAAGAAGTAAGCAAGAGCCGCCGTGGCCTCCCACCCCCCACCCTGGGGCCGTATCACAGAGGCATCGGATGAAAGACGAGGCATAAAAGGATGGCGTTCGATTGCAACTCAATTTCAGAAATAGGTGGCCTTGTCTACCAAAAAAAGCAGCAGGCGGCGTAGAGAGCCAAAGCTCCCGACTTGCAGACCTCGTCTTGTCGGAGGTGACCAACTTGAGTCTGGGCCAGAGGTGGAGAACGCTTCCCCCCCCCCCCCCCGCTTCTTTCTCTTTCGCTACAACTTCCCGTGATGACAACCAACACAAACAACCACCGTTCCAATGTTCCTCGCCTTTGCCTTTATGCAGTCCGGTGCGTGGTGGCCTTTTCTGGGCAAGCCCTTTGGAACACCTTTAAAGGTAGCCTTCGGCCAGCAGTATTCAGTTGACCCATTCACGGCCATTTGGTGAACTCCGTAACCTATCAGTCCCTGTTACAGTCAGTAAACGTTCTTCGTTATCCAGATTGTGTGTCTGACATTTAAGGATCAATGTCTTTCAGGGAACAAATGCCTGAAACCCACTCTGCCACTTTAACTTTTGCTTTTCTCCTCCTGTAATGGCTTCAACCATTTCACTCCCTCTTAAAGCAGATTAGTGTGTCTTTGGTCGATCCGTGCCATGCCCAGTGGTCCATCTGGAGTACCGCCATGGCTCCAGGGGCCACTGGGTGTATCCCTTCTTATCTTCGGTTGATGTTCTGTGCCAGCAGGTCACTTCTAACTTACAGCAACTGTGTGAAATAATCTGCCTTGCTTTAATCCGAAAGTCCTGCCATTAGTAGTCTTGCAGCCTAAAGGCCATGCCTTCCCTTATTGATTCACTCAAGCTCAGAGATACATCTTCGACTTTTACTACCATTATTGTCTTTTTCAGTCATCCTTATCCTCTGATGTGTCCGTTTTAGTAGTTTTAAGTGCCCAGAGTCACTCACCGTGAAATGGGTCAAGGAAGAGACACCAGAATAGGATTTCCCCCCATGCTCTCCAGGAATGAAGGGTGATTTCAGCAGAAGAAAATTGATTAGTTTCAGCGCTGGCAGGGCTGGGGAAAGACCTGAAGGGCAGCTGCTAGGCAGCAGCTGGAGTGGAAGGATCTGTTCTAGGCAAGTGGCACTCAAGCTAACACTTGTTAGTATTTCACAGAAGGCAGCAATAGTAAACCACTTCAGAATGTTTTATGCCTCGAAAACCCTCTGATGACTAAACGGCTCTTCTAGAGAGACAAGAAGTCTTGGCTGGTACCAGACTTCTGATGAGACACTCACTATTTTGGAAGATGGGTGGAAGGATCTGTTGTAGAACAATACTAAGCAAGCTCGTTTATTGGAACCATTCCATTCTTTCCAGAGAGTGCTGTATATTTTGGTTTCCCCCCCTTTTTTTTTTTCACTCCAAATCCACTGAGATAACTGTCGTTGTTTCCAAGTCTGCTACCAAGCGTCTGTGTAGCGTTGCCCTCGGAAGTGCGAGAGAGGGAGGAGAGCCTTGGCTAAGTTTAAAAGGATCTGCCTAAATAATCCATTGAGTCAGGTTTTCCGTGGGGTGGTTCTAATTTTGTCCAACTAGCAAGGTCTCTCTCTTTTTTGGGTGCTGAATTACATTGGAGTGGTTTTGGAAACTCTGCGCTAGAGAGTGGGGCCCTTGACAAAAAGAGGTGGAGCGGAGCCTTGATGCTTTGGCTTTACCCACACGCACACACATGAACACACAGAGAGAGAGAGAGACACAACGATGGACCTCTTTAATCACCTCTCTCCCTCAATGGGGTGTTCTCAGGCATGGATTCCTCACCAGCCAGGTTTACAGAGTACCCTCTGTTTTCCTTCAAAGATCACTCATAAAATAAAGCATGCTAAATCCAAGATACGCAGGTTAGGGAAATCTCATACTGTGGCAAACAGACTTTTTTGTTTCACCGCTTAAGGGAAGCACCTCTGCAAATATTTTAAGAAACGTCCTGATCTTGCCCCATTTTCTACAGTCATTAGTGGCTTTCTGAATCGTGAAAGAGCGCTCTCCCAAGCCCCTCTTCCCTGCTTCTCTATCAAATGCCACAAAGCATTCAAAAGCTCACAGGAGATACAAAGCATGGAGCCTTATCTTCGTATCTTTCGTCTACCTGTCTAGCGTCCGCTCCCAACTCTCTGACTTTGGTTGGTAGACCAGAGGGTTATTCTTCGTGGCCTCTGCGAATCACACCCTGAGTGATCCACGCCTGCGCAGAGCCTCATTGGAAAGTTCTAGAGCTTCTGCGGTAGCAAAAAACACGTTTGAATAAGGCCCTTCCTCCCTCGTATACCTTGGTGCCAAGGCTCCCCTTTCAGTTTTCTTTCAACCGCCGCGTTGAGAGCCTCATCGTTTCTGCTTCTGTGAGTAAAAGAGAAAGAGAGTTTATTCTTGATTCCTTCCTGTGATCCATCTTTTTTCCTTTAAACTTTTAGATACAAATTCATTATCATCAGATATATATTTTTTTCTTTTCTACTTTGCTTGGCCTACAGCCACAGGACCCCCCTCAATCATCGTTTCACCCCCTTAAATTATTTTCTCCTATTCATGGCCCCTTTGGGCCTGTTTAAACACAGCGTGGTCTGTGATAACAAAATGCCACTCTCCGATGGCCACGCCAAGTGTCTTTTCTGCTTGGGAGAGGCACAACAGACGTCCTTCTGCCAGCATTGTAAGAACTTCAAGCGCAGTGTCCTCCGTTCTCACTTATCCAGATTAAAATGCCGTCTTTGGGAACAATCCCTTCAACCAACCAAAATGGCCCTCCTTGTAAGGCCATCTCTCAAACCAAAGCAGTGGAGAAGGCTCTTTCTGAAGCCTCAAAACAACGTCCATCGACCACACCATCCTATTCCGACGCACCATCCTATTGAACTGCTCAATACCGAAATCCTCGATATTGAAGCCCTCCACTAAACATGAAATGTCCAAGGAAGCCTCTTCGGTTCCAGGGCCTTCTCCGCCTAAAAGACCTAAACAGCATAATCTAAAGCTGCAGTCATCTCTCAGTAGCCTCAACAAACTGCCGAATCAATCTCCATTGGTTCACCTTCTGATGATGACGGAATCCCCTCTCATCAACCCTGCTCCCAATCACTGGAATGGGACGACAGAGTCGATCCATTAACATCTTCTCCTCCCAGTCCTCAACACTCTGTTCGTTCGAGCAACCCTTCCGTAGTTGCTTCCCCTGACAGGGTCAACTCCAAACAACAATAGAGACCATACCTTATTTGGTAACATCTGATCGTCCACCATGACCTCCTCAGAGACATTAGACAGTCCCTGGAGCCATCTATTTCATCACGCGTGGCTCAGACCCGCATTCAGCACTTTCACTGGTTTGCCATTTGCCCCGACCGGTGCTCAACCAGACAAACTGCAAACACCAATCAGCCAGTTGCTCTATCCAGCTCGGCCATACCTTCTCATGGCAGGCCTCAATCACGACAGCCATCGCTGTTGAAACGGCCATATCACTGTGACCCACATCAACTCCAGCCTGCTCCCTACCTGTCACCTAAAAGACTCAGGACGGTCAAGCAATTTTCTTCTACACATGAGGCTTTTACAGCTCCAGCCTCCCAATATTTTCTTGCTAATCCAGATGAGGGAAATAATTCCTCTCGTTTGGCATCTCCAGCGTCTATATACTCCACTGCTTTACCAGCTCATCAACAACCTCCGTTTTGACATCACCAAGACATATACTCTGATATCAATGATCCTCAATATCCATTCTGGTCCATGAACACTCGTTCTGTCGATGCACGATTTCCGTCGCCCGATAGAACCAAGCCATCAAACTCAACATCACTATGACCCCGAGTTCGACACCAACGTTCAACCATATCAAACGACGTCCATGGACACTTGGATGACATCTCTCACTATCGAAAATCCTTAACACCAACAAATGCCCATGGACATACCACTTTCATCAACATCGAGCTACAAACGTCAATACTATGACACTCAACCTAATGACACAAAAGTCCACCTGGGCACAGCCGTCGATTTTCTTCCAGCATTATAGACTTCATCTCCTGCAGAAGTCTGATGCGGCCTTTGGGCGTGCTGGTCTAGCCTCTACCTTGGCGTGACACCTTACCTCCAGGTAGGACTGCTTTTTAGTCACCCAGGGTGTGATTTGCAGAGGGCACGAAGAAGAACGACAGGTTACCCGCCTGTAATTGCATTTCTTCGACTGGACCTCTGTGATTCACACCATCCCACCCGTCCTCCCCACTGTCACGCCATTTTGCTTCATGTAGCGGCGGTTGACACAACTGAGGGGGGAGGGGCCCTATTCTAACGTGCTTTTTGCTACCGCAGAAGCTCTAGAACTTTCCGACGAGGCTCCGCGCAGGCCGGATCACCCAGGGTATGAATCAAAGAGGTCCCCTCAAAGAACTGCAATTACAGGTGGGTCACCTGTCGATCCTTTGGTTGGCTGGATAGCTCCGTGGTTTAAGTCCTTGGCCGCAGAGCCAGAGGTTGGGAGTTCGATTCTCCCACGGGGGCTCCTTGACAAGGGCTGGACTTGAGGACCCCTTGGGTCCCTTTGAGCCCTGCAATTCTAAGATGAGGATGATAATTAACCTGAATGTTGGCATGCTGCCTACTCCAGCTTCACACAAGAAGAGGCAATAGGGAATAAAAAACAACAATAAGAAATGCCCGGCAATGCCAGTTTCCTTGTGCTGGCATGATTAGACCTTCCTAGAAGTCAGTCTTCCTCCCCAAGTAGATTACTGCCTCCCAGTCCAAGCCAGCTTGCCACCCGCATGGGTGAGTGATGTTGCGTGATCAACAAGCCCTTGCGCTGGTGCAAGCCCAGACATGCCTCGGTCTGTTTTTTCCCCCCTGCCAGACGTTCTCAAGTTCAGTCTACGGAAGCCTCCAACTGCCTTGAGAAGGAAAAACCGAACAGCGACCTTGTGCTCAAACTGAAGCTGGAAGGGAGGCAGATGATCTGGAAAGGTGCGTTGTGTTCCCCTCTGTTTTCATCAGAAGAGCCAGCGCAATCATCATCCTTTTTCCTCTTGACCCTATCGGCAAACAACCATCTTGAGACCCCAAGCTTCCTTGTGTTCCTGGACAGAGGCCGCCCGGTTTCTCTCTGCTCTCCACTTCTGCCGCCTGATCAAAGCCCCTTGAGCCTTCGTCCTCCGCCATTCCCCGTACATGAGGGAGAGAGCGATGGGGAACACCCGGGTTTGTTGTGATGAATGTGTTTTGCTTCCAGCCCCGTTCTTTGTTTTCATCTACGGGCCATTAAGACCAGGGAAATGAACGACGTTGTTCTCGTTTAGACCCACCGAGCTACGCAAACACAATTTCCTTATTTATTTGAGTCTCAGGGATCGTCTTGATTCCGGCTGAAACACCTCCAAAGGAAAACGAATCACATTACGTCTTGGGCAACGGGGCTCTGGGGAAAACTTGGCAGCATCTAGGCAGAATGCTGATGATTTTCACTTTTTTTAAAAAAATTGTTGTCCCCCACTTTCATCCTTACGTTCGTTAATGTCAGTTGTGCCCAGTAAGAGACAGGCGACCGCATCTGTCCCATGGAGTGAGCGATGCCGAGGGCATCAGCCAGTTAAATCTTTTCCCACCCTCCTTGAATGGGGCTCAAGTATTGTGTAAGCTTAACTGGACTACACCCTTGGCCAGTTCTTCATTGTAAAAAAAATTGGTTTAGCTTTTGAGTTCTTCAGGGCACCACAGAAGAATGAAATAGCGAATATCAGGGTCTTAGCCTTTTGAGAACTTCTGAGATGTAGGTGTTCTTAAAGGGACGTTGGATCTTTGGGTCCCAAGATGGGCTTGGACTAAAACTCCCAGAAGCTTTCACCGCGAGCTGCGCTGGCCAGAATTTCCGGGAGTTCTAGTTCAAGAACAGCTGGGCACCCAAAGTTGGAATGCACCGGTCTAGGTGTTTCTTCCCCGCAAAATGCCTTTGGATTGCCAGGTTTCCAGCTTCCTAGCAGTGAGGCAAGGCAACCGAGTGGCCCACGAATGGGCCAGGGAAAGACGCAGCAGAGAAGGAGGGGAGGTAGACCAGTGCAGGCGCCAAAAAAAATGAGCATAACAAAGTGCATTCCCCCCCACCCTCCTCCCAAAAACCCCCAACACTTATGTGAGCGAGCCATGTGGGAATAGACTGATGGGTAGTCAGGGAGGGTTTCCCACCTTTTCTTTTCTCGATCTACAAGCGGATTGCTGGGCTTCCTTCGTCCTTCTCCCTTTCAGGAATCTTCCTATTTCCTCCTCCTCCACCACCTTGCTAAAGCTTCGCGTAGCTCCTCCACAACAGCTGAGAAGACTTGCACATCTAGAAGCCAGTTGGGTGTGGGTGGGTGTGCGTTGGTTACCACCAGCTCTTATCTTTCTTGTGCGCCAAACGAATGGATTTCCTGAAGCAGGCAAACCATGGCTTTTTCTCATTACGAACTTCCCATGCAGTTAGTTCCGTTTGATAGCCAGAGGTTCAGCACTAGCCTGCTGTAACTCTGGTAGTAAAAATACCAAGGGGGATCTTACGTGGTTTTCCTAATTGAGTGCCTGGAGAAGATATTTTGCTTTCTCAGACTTATAATCATCATCGTCATCATCATTACAAGCCTTCAGGGCAATTATGTCTTATGGTGACCCTTTTCTAGGGTTTTCCAGGTAGAGAGGACTCAGAATTGTTTCCCCCTTCCCTTCATCTGGGGGTGCCCTGGGACCGCCAGGCAGCTGGCCCAGGGCTGCATAGGCTGGCTGTACCTTATAGGAAGCCCTGTGGGGGGCTGGAGGTGGAATGAAAAGCCCAACCTCTGGCTGAGCAGCCAGAGACCTCTCTCCAGCCAGCTTTCCCCAGGTGAGGAGTGTGTTAATTGTGTGCTCCCAAAAGCACGGCTTTTGTTCCTCTTTGGATGAGCTGCCTTCACACGCCCCTGTGCCTCCTGGCACACTCTTTGCTCACGATGTGGCCAGTTTAGCGAAAGGAACCCGGTCAAAGAGGTTCTGGAACGCCGTGGCCACTGGTGGGGAGGAAGGGGGCTGGCTTGGCCGACACTCCTGCACCGCCCAGTCCAGGGTGGAAGAAGACAGCGAGGCGACACGGGGCTGGCCAAAGTGGCCAGCTGGCCTTTCTCGAGCCGTTCACGGGTTTCCAGAGCAGCTGGGGTGTCAGCTGCGGAGAGCACTCACGGCTTCCCTGGTCAGTCGGTCGATCGCTGCCGAAGCCAAACGCAGAAGGGGCACGCTAAAGGGAAGGCAGAGAGCTTCCCTGTAGCCCAGAATAAGTAGCCATGGGCCACCTTTTCTTCTTCCTTTGATGTTGTTTCCCCTTCTCAGCAGAGGCCAGTGAGAGCAAAGAGCATTAGAAAGGAGAAGGCAAAAGGCTGCCTGGCCCTTCTTCACCCACACTTCTGAGTCACCCTTTGGACTGTCATGGCCCGCCCAGCGCCCAGGGTGAGCCTCCCCGGCTGAGCCGTCGGGTCGCCCTTTCTGCCCGGCAGTAGACGAGCAGGAAGGGTTGAATTTTTCCAGGAGCTGTGTGCCCAACCATCTGACATGCCGATTCCCCGGACCCATACGGCTTGCAGGATGCCCATTGCTTCTGCGGCTAAAGGGGCCCTTGGACCACCATTCCCAGAATCCCCAGTAGCCATGTGGGCTGTGGATGATGGGTATTGAGTTCCGAAACCAAGAAACTCTATTTCCCACACTCTGTTTCTTCTTCCCCTTGCCCCTGCCCTGCAGAAAAGGTTCTGTACACACACACACACACACACACACACATATTAGAGCATTTTGAAAAAAATGAATCCTGTTTTGTAGAAACCATTGGGAGGGAACGTATAATAATATGGTGGCAGAAGAAGCGATGGAAAACCTGGATCCATCAGCCTGGTTGGTGAACGGAGAAACCTTTTTCTGGTGTCCTCTCCCCTAACCCTTTCTTTTTATGATTTGGGGGGGGGGGTGTTATACGTGGTTAGCAGGAGTGCCTGGAGGTGTTGAGTTGGGTCGCACTTCTGTTCCCCTGCCTTACCTAGGAGTCAGCTCCCTCTTTGCTTGATCGCACTTGCTCCTAAAACCCTTGCACTTCAGAGTGTGCTGTTGGTTCTCTTGCTGTCTGGCTGGGGGGGGGAGGTCTATGGGATGGTGGTCCCTCCACCTCCCATGCTTTCCTCTGCTTTCTCTTCCCCTCTCCCATGAAAGAGAGAAAAACAACTCTGCATAACTCAGCTCTGCTGTCTCTCCTTGGCCGAGGCCTCACCGTCTCATTCTTCCCGTTCCGTTTTCTTCTGTGCATATATTTGCTTCTTTACATTTTTACAAACCCACCCATGTCGACCTTGGACCTATGGCTTCTCCCTCCCTCCCTTACTCACTCAGCCTTTCTTTTTCTTTTTTGGAACACGCTGGCGTCATGTAGGGTGGACCTCTGGTGCCACACCTGCTGGCCGGGAGCCGCTGCGTCGGCGTTGTTGGTTGGGACAGGCCGGGGGGGGGGTGGTCCGGAAGGGACCATGGTCCTTTGCCGGAAGCTGACAGCAGCAGAAGGGCCGTTACCTGCCAGAAGCAGAGGAGGTGTTGTGACTCACAACCAAGGGGGAGTGGGGTTGTCTCTCTGAGTCAGAGCCTCTCGGGTCCATTCCCAAAGTAGAACATCTCACGTGCTAGCCACCGTTCCAGATTGGATGGGGCTGGACGTCTCCATTTGGCAACCTCTGTGACGCCTAATATAGACACAAAGCTGCGCCCAACCCGCTCTACCACGGTTCCTCCCTCTCCTGCCTCTGCTGCAGTCCCCCACCCCCGTTACACAAGACATCATCTCCAGGCAAACCATCACGTCTCTTCTCAAAGTCCAGAGGACTGGAAGTTCAGCCTCGCACCCCAATCCAAGCCTCTTGCTTCTTGAGAAGACTGTGCTGTTCTCTCTATTTGCCCATTGTCTCCTCCTCGTCGTCCTCTTTCTGACTGAAGTCAGTTCCTCCCGGCTTTGCCCACAATGTCTCCTCCAGTTTGGGTCTTCTCCGGCAGTGGTGGCTTCCCAAAGATAGCTTGCTGGTGGGAAGCTAGCCTTCCATCCTTGGTATCTCCAGGGAAAAGGGGGGGGGACTCTGCATGAAACTTAGGCAGTTTCTGGACACTCCTGGATAGAGACTATGTTGGGCTGGGTCGGCCGATGACTTGGCTTTACGCAAGATAGCCGCACGCGTTAAAGGCTGGAAAGCTGTTGCGGATGGTGGAAGTGTCGCACGGACGTATTGGATTGGCAAGTGAGCTGTTCTGCTCCGATGATATGGTTGCAGAGGAAGTAGACAACAATATTTGCCCCAGCTCATTGAAACTGAAGTGCTTTGTCCTTGTTTTCGTGTAAAGCGCTTAGGATCCCAGCATTCCCTCTGCTTCACCCCTCTTATCTCTGTACCCCATAGCGCTATACTCGCTATAAGGAAACCACCAAGGGGATAAACCTGTTTGTGCTTATCCAGGTGTGGACATCAGCCATTGATTACACCGTGTCATGCTGGTTAAGAACCGCCATGGTTGGAAACTGTGGTTTGAGGTACTGCCATGTATGTGGCGAACCTCTGAAGAAGGGGCTCACCACACAGTCACGGGTATGTGACTTCAGAACTTCTACACACACACACACACACATAAGAAAGCTCTTAAGGACCTTCAAATGCAGAATCGTACCCCCAGAAATCGCTTGAGGGTGCATTTTCCTAGTTTGCAACAGTAGGGGAAGGAATAGCCAATGTTCTCCAAAAACAGCTGGAACGTATTTCCCCCCCTTCCTTGCTAAACCAGTTAGTATTCCAGTTATTTCCAGTATGGAACAGGGGTAGGAATGGGGGGGACCTCCCTCAAAGGTTCACAGTGTGTGTGGGGGATGCAGTACCCCAGACCTGCTGCAGTTACATAGTCATGACTCCGCCAGAACCGTAGCTTGGTGCGTACGTGGGCTCCAGAGTGTGTCTACTCATCCGAGTGGTCCATTGGCTTTTCTGGACTCAAGAAGAATTTGCACACAGGCTCATCCTGTTCAGGTTGGGAATTGCCACGGAGACCCCATCGACAGATGGCAAGTTTTTGACTCCTTGGGCTTCTGGGTCCCACTTCTTTGAGCCTCTGGCTCTGTGCGGGCAGTGCTTGGGGGTCAGAGGGGCGGAAAGACGCAGGTCCTGCCTTTCGACGCCTCTGTTGTGGTCATCAACGCTGAAGACAAGGTGCACGGAAGACCAAGTCCCTCTCTGGGCAAATCGGTCCAAAGACATTTCTGCGAGGTGGTGATGATGGACTTCCAGCCTTCCCATCGGTGGGTCGTTCTCCTCCTAAAGGGGAAGAGGTTGAAGGACAATGGTTGTCACAGCCTTCCTTCTTTTCTCCTCCTTTTTTTTTGCCAGCTTCTTCTGTTGTTTTGCATGTTTTTGGGGGAGAAACCAAAATAATCAACCCCTCTCTTCGTGTCCGCATGTTAATGGGCCCGGGGCTTAGGCGCTGGAGAGCGCACAGCCATTTTGACAGTGGGGGAAATGAAAATTTGCATACATTCCTGAGCTAATGAGCAAAACAATCTGGCGTCTGCCTCTTTCTTGCCCCAACCCCAGCACACCCCCCCCCCCAGGAAACCTCATCCTTGGGAGGCATCCTCTTGGGTAGGGACGGCTGCCAGGACGGGCCGAGCCAAGAGGCAGGAGCAGAACGGTCACGGAGCAGGCATGCCTCGAGGTGGAGTCTCTGGGCAGAAGTACAGAGGACCGGGTGACCAGATCATCACACCGCTGCCAAATCCGACCATGGCAGGTTGCGTTCTGTGTGTCTGGCTTTGGGTGGGCTCCCATCGACGTCTCTGGAATCTAGACTGTGGATAAACCCGAGAAGAAGCCAAAGGCACTGGCCGGAACCCCAATAGAAAGAAGGAGAACCAAACCAGATCTAACTCAGGACAGAGGCTCCAACGCGGAGGGAGGCCAACACTTCCTGCTCCCTTCCGCACCCAGGGCAACGGCTGGTTGGACGCCAAAGCGCTCGGGGCCTCCTGCGGACGAGGAGGAGGTGGGAACACTTCCGCTCACCGTGGAAAATGGGCTTTCGGATCCACACAGCCTTGTTGCTGGTGTCGACGTCAGGATAGAAAGACTAGAGAACCACTGGATTGCTCAGGAGTCGAGAGCTCTGGTTGTGGAGATTGGGAGTTCGATCCCCCCCTCCCATGGGTCCTCTTTGACAGGGGCTGGACTGGATGACCCCGAGGGTCCCCCTTCCAGCTCTTTCAGTTCCAAGATCATTACAGAAATAATGCCATTGGAATTCGGAAAAGAGAATGAATGTCTGACGCTTGAGGAACCCAAGACCAATGGGCCTAAGGGAGGTACACAGCGTAGCTGTGGGTGACAGTGGCTGTATAAAGATGGCGAATTAAACCACCCCAGTGGTTGAGCGTTTTCTTCCAGAAAAGTGTGTGCATCTTTTGTCCTCTGCATGCCAAACCTTCTCTCTTGGTTTAACTCTGCTGTTCTCGGGGGCGAAGAGCTGGCTGGAATCCTGCCCACACAGAGGTGTTGTTTCTGTTCTTTCATCTTTGTAAAACGGAGTCCCTCCAGCAGACTCTGTTGCGGGCCTCCTTGATGTGTGCATGTGCGTGCCTGTGTGTGTGTCTCCTGCCCCTCTGGACCTCCTGCCAGGGGTCGACCTCAGCCTCCTCGGCAGGCCCCATTTGTCTGCCAGCCAGCCCAAGACCCTCTTGGCAGCTCCCCCTCTGACTCGGAAACCACCCCAGCCGGAGCGCCTTCCTTAAATCATCTATATTGCCGCACCGCCTGAAACTGCTCATTGGAAGGCCCCGCCGATGGCAGGAAAGGATTTACCACATCCAAATTCACTTGACAGAAAAACAAAATTCCAGCGTAATTTTAACCAGCTGTGGTAGAAAAGGCGCAGAGAGAGAGAAAACAGTGTGGGGAGCAAGAGAGGGGCATTCGAGCCGAGGCCGAGGCGAGGCGAGGTCATCCCGGGAATGGGTTGGACGCAGGAGGAGCGGGGCGCGGGGCACTCTGGCCGCCACCGCTGCACAGAATCCGACCCGGGACTCTTGGCGGTGGCCGACACAGGTGCCATGCAATGATCACCAGTGGCGGAGAAGCTGAAGGCCAGAAAGTCCGTTTTAGGAACATCCTTCCTGTGACAAACCCAGACCTACTGGGATCTATCACACAGTTACTAAGCTGCCACCAACCATTCCCTATAAAAAGTCACACAGACCAGGGATGGATTTTTAAACAGTAAAAGAATAAGGTTTATTTTAAATACAAACAGGGTAAATAAAACAATCAGGTGAATAAAATAAAGTAACGTGGCTTATTCTCACACACACAAGCATACAGTTTGGTTCACCTAGAACCTTTAACTTAAAGCACAGACCCTGAACCCATCAGTTCTGGCTAACCCACAGACCCCTGAACCTTTCAGGTTGGTACTCTGACACACAGTAGTACCCTGTCAGACACCCAGACTCCCACAACAGCTTCTTCTTCCCCAGCTGCTGCTTCGTCCCAACCCAGTGTCTCACAGTCTGTCTCAGCATCTACTCTTCACCACACAGGCATCACATATTTATACAGTACAGCCCCTCCTCCTGATGTCCCGCCTTCCACTCCCCATAGGATGGAACTTTCCCTCCAAACCCATGACAGACAGGTAACATCAGTGCTGTTATGTAACACCTCCCCTCTTTATAAGTTGTTTTGTAGGGGGAAAGCTAACGTGCTTTTCACCAAAAAACAACCTGAATAAAATACACAACAACAGTTATACATACCATATTATACTTACTTACATTCTAAGTTAAACATTTCAAATAGGCATTTAAACATTTACCATATACATTACATCAATTTACCTTTATTAATACAAACCAATTTAAAACCAGGTACATTTTAACTTTTTGTCTTCATTATATACATATAGTCCATGTTCTTTCGCCGTCTTCAGTCTTCAGGTCTTCTTGATAAGGCGTCAGCAACACAGTTCACTGACCCTCTGACCACCTTCACTTCAAAGTCATAGTCCTGTAAGTTCAAAGCCCACCTCATAAGTTTGCTATTGTGGGTTTTCATTGTCTTTAACCATTGTAATGGTGAATGGTCAGTACACAGAACAAAATGTCTTCCCCAGATGTAAGGCTTGGCCTTCTGGATCGCGTAGACTATGGCCAAACACTCCTTCTCCACGGTTGCCAAATGTCTCTCACCTTTTTGAAGTTTCCTACTCAGGTAGGACACTGGATGCTGGTCACCATTCTCATCCTCCTGGCACAGAACTGCTCCTACCCCGCTGTTAGACGCATCGGTGTAGATGATGAACTCCCGGTCGAAGTCTGGAGCACGCAGGACAGGATAGTTGATTAACGCCTCCTTCAACCTCTGGAACGCCGCCTCACAGTCGCTGGTCCACGGGATGCGGTCATCAGTCTTCTTCCTCGTCAGATCGGTCAGCGGAGCCGCAATCTCGCTAAACCTCGGGATGAACTTTCTGTAGTAGCCCACCAACCCAAGAAATGATTTGACTTTTCTCTTGGTGGTGGGTCTAGGCCAATCTCGAACAGCTTCTATTTTGGCCTCCAGGGGTTTTATCATTCCTCCCCCTACCATGTGACCTAAGTATTTTATTTCTGGGCTACCCAGCTGACACTTGCTGGCCTTTACTGTTAGCCCTGCTGCACTTAACCTCTGCAGCACTAACTCCAGGTGTATCAGGTGATCTTCCCAGGTATTACTGAAGATCCCTATGTCATCAATGTAGGCCACTGTAAAGTCACTGAGCCCTGCCAAGGTCTGGTCCATCAGCCTTTGGAATGTGGCTGGTGCATTTCTGAGACCAAAGCTCAGGACTCGAAACTCATAGAGACCAAAAGGGCTGCAAAAGGCAGTTTTTTCTTGATCCCTGGGATCAATTCTTAATTGCCAATATCCCTTTACCAGGTCCAATGATGAGATGAACCGACAACCCCCTATGGTTTCAATCAGGTTGTCTAGCCTGGGCATTGGGTAGGCATCAGGAGTGGTTACACGGTTTAACTTCCTGTAATCAACACAAAACCTAATGCTCCCATCAGGCTTGTCCACAAGGACTATTGGAGAGGACCAAGGGCTAGAAGAGGGGACGATTATGTTCTCCCTCAGCATTTCGTCCAGCTCCTTCCGCACCTTGTCCCTATAGGGTCCCGTTACTCGGTATGGGGATACTGCCTGCGGGGGTGCATCCCCTGTGTGGATCCGATGCATCACTCCCTTCACTATCCCCGGCTTGTTGGAAAACACCTGTTGATATTTGCTAAGCAGCATTTTTAGTTCTTGCTGCTGGTCTTGGGTGAGTGCAGGACTGATCTTTACCTCCTCTGGGTTGTATTTTACTTCCCCTCTACCCTCCCAGAAGGGTAATTCAGCTTCCTCACTCTCAGCTGCTTTTATCGCGAATAAAACCCTCTGTTCCCCTCTGTAGTAGGGTTTTAGGGCATTCACATGAACCACCCTCCTTGCTTGGTTCTCCTCCTGCTCTATCAGGTAGTTCAGGTCTGACATCTTGGAAATGACCCTATATGGTCCTGCCCATTTGAGCTGCAGTTTATTCTCTCTGCAGGGCCTAAGCCAAAGCACTTCCTCCCCTGGGTCAAAGTGCCTCTCTCTAGCTTTGTGGTCATACCATGTTTTCTGTCTGACCTTCTGAGCTTGCAGATTTTCTGCTGCCAGCTCTAGATTTCTCCTTAGGTCATTCATCAAGGTGTCTATGTATGTCACAACGTCTTGTGGGTCATCCTGGGTGATCTGCTCCCAATTTTGTTTGATCAAATCAAGGGGCCCTTTCACCCCTAAGTGTGCAGCAGACATGTCAGAGTGACCCCTTTGTAAGATCATGGGGCGATACTTTTCAGGTACCACCAGCTGACTTCTGATCCCATCTCCCCCTTTTGAGATATTTCTCAGGGTCTCTCTATATAAAATCCCCTTCTTCTCCAGAAATCTCACTGGGGTTTCAGGTGTTAGCTGGGCGTCAGTCACCTGTTCAAAACACTTTTGGAGAGTGGCGTCTGCCTTTTGCTCCTGTCCAAATCTGCTGTCTGTGGTTAAGGTTTCCACCACAGCTTCTGAACTCCCCTCTGCTTCCGCCTCTGGCTCATCATTACCCCCCTGAACTGTCCCCGTGGTGGCTTGTGAGCGTGTAATCACTAGCACCCTTTTCACATGTTCAGCCAGGTCATTTCCCACGAGCACGGCTGCTGGCAGAGTCGATGAAATCGCTAGCCGCCAATCTCCCCTCCAGCCTTGAAAGTTGACAGGTACCTCTGCTACTGGCAGAGAGATTACCTGCCCCTCAATACCTGCTACCTTTATGCTCTCATTTGGGATTATAAACTCCCGGGGAATGATATCGGGATGGCACAGGGTTACCTGGGAACAAGTGTCCCGCAGCCCCCTATACTGACGGTCAAGTATTCCTACGTCCACCCCGGCTGTCTCAAACAACTGAGAATCTGTTTTTATCAGCAAGCAGCGCTTTACCTCCACAAGAGGACCATTTTCCTCAGCCTGCTCAGCATAGGTAGCTGTTCCAGACTGAGTAGCCATGGCAACAGGCTCCCTCTGTGACACTGAGCCTTGCTCTTGCTGGACACAGAACACAGCTTTTGGCTTGGTCCCACTAGAATTCTGAGGCACCATTCCTTTTAGCTGCTTCAATTTCTCACACTCTGAGATTAGATGACCCTTTCCCTGACAGAAATAACATTTTCTGGTGTATTTTGATTCTCTCTCCTCTTGTTTGGGTTTTCCCTCCAAATTCTGAGGGCTTGGTTTCATGCCTGAGGGCTTCCCTTCACCATGGGCCCCTCCCCCTTGCTGGCTTTTCCCTGGTCCCTGAGAGTACTTGCTGTAGGTTTCTTTGGGTTTACCTACATATTTCCCCTCACCCAAGGGCTTTCTTATTTGCGAGATAAAATCCGCGATCTCTGCGGCTTGTGCCACAGATTTTGGTTTCCTTTCCCTAACCTGGAATTTCAATTCCCCATGCAGAACTGAATAGAACTGTTCCAGGGCTATCAAGTCTTTAAGCTGTTCATAGGTCTCTGTTCCCTCCTGCGACAGCCATTTCTCAAGCAGCCTCACCAATTGGGCCCCCACTTGGGTAAAAGTCTGTTCTGGCTTCTTGGTGAGGGACCTGAACCTTTGTCTCAGCTGCTCTGCATTTATCCCATGTCTTGCAAACACCAGTTTTTTAAACTCTGCGAAATCTTTCATCCGTTCCTCAGGCATCTCGGCATAAACCTCAGCCAGGCTACCACTGATTAAAGACCGCATGATGGTCATCTTCTCAGTTTCCCTCACTGAGAAGTCCACAAACGCTCTTTCCACTAAGGAAAAGAACACCTCGGGACAATCTCCCTTGTGGTACACAGGGAATTTCTTCAGGTCAGCCTTAGACAGTTGGCCCCCCTCAGAATCCCTATTATTATTATTGTTCTGGTTCATCAGTTCCAATCTCTTTAATTCAAACGCCATTCTCTCTTTCTCTAATTCAAATTGCCGCTGTTTCTCTCTTTCCCTTTCCTCCATTTCCCTCACCCTCAGTTCATGCTGTTGGGCTATGAGTATTTTTCTGAGTTCTGGGTCTTGCTCTCCTGTGCTGTCACCTTGCACTGAGCCAAATTCATCCTCAGAACCTTGGTCATTCTGGGGGTCTTTCACTTCACTCATGTCTGCTATCTTGCTTCGAGTCAAGGGCATAATCCCCCCTCAGAACAGGCTGCTTTAAAAAGTCAAGCCTCAAAATAAAACGACCACTTTTTTCCTTCTTGCCTCAGAACCAGCTCTCCCTAGAGATTGCTGCTGTTCTTCAGCACTACTTGCAACAGTATCGAGTCAGAGCCTACCCCCCTCTGCTGGGCCTCTCAGCTGGCAAGCTAGCTCGCTGTTGCTACGCAGTTTTGCCTCAGCGTTTTCCCGCCAAAATCAGGCTGCCTCAGAGCACCTTAATCTAAGTCTCCCCAGTTGGCACGTTCTTCTACTAGCGCACCTCCCCGTGAGGTACACCTAGAAGATTACCTACGCGCCTCAGACTGTCCCTGACTAGACCCCCCTTGCTCTGGGCACACTTGCCAAGGCTTTGCTGGACCGCTGGACAACTGGACCAGTCGTATCCCACACGCTGGACACCAATCAATGTGACAAACCCAGACCTACTGGGATCTATCACACAGTTACTAAGCTGCCACCAACCATTCCCTATAAAAAGTCACACAGACCAGGGATGGATTTTTAAACAGTAAAAGAATAAGGTTTATTTTAAATACAAACAGGGTAAATAAAACAATCAGGTGAATAAAATAAAGTAACGTGGCTTATTCTCACACACACAAGCATACAGTTTGGTTCACCTAGAACCTTTAACTTAAAGCACAGACCCTGAACCCATCAGTTCTGGCTAACCCACAGACCCCTGAACCTTTCAGGTTGGTACTCTGACACACAGTAGTACCCTGTCAGACACCCAGACTCCCACAACAGCTTCTTCTTCCCCAGCTGCTGCTTCGTCCCAACCCAGTGTCTCACAGTCTGTCTCAGCATCTCCTCTTCACCACACAGGCATCACATATTTATACAGTACAGCCCCTCCTCCTGATGTCCCGCCTTCCACTCCCCATAGGATGGAACTTTCCCTCCAAACCCATGACAGACAGGTAACATCAGTGCTGTTATGTAACACTTCCCTCTTGCAACCCACTCCGTTCTGGCCCTCCCCGGTTGCTTTTAAACACCTTCATGGGAGGGGAGGGGGTAATAAAGGAAGCCTTCCCCGAGAGGCGCAGAACAGGAAGCATGCTTCCTTTTTGGGACTTTTGATCTGCAAACTGTACGCTAGGACCTCGGAAGCAATTTCCACGCTTCCTTTTATTTCATCGCCATCCTCTCAGACCTACAGGCCCGGAAGGGATCCTACGGGTCAAGACGTCCAGCCCGTATCCAGGAGGCCCAGTAGGGGAGATAAACTCCCAACCTCCGGCTCCCCAGCCAGAAACCTTGACCACTGAGCGATCCCACCAGCTCTTCCCCCCCCCCCGTCCCCGCCCCACGACAGTCTTAACAGAATTGCCCAGCCCACCCCCACCCCGTTCCTTAATTTCATTAAGGAATGAAATGATCTGGAACTTCCCGGGAGGGCATAAGGAAGGTGTTTTTCAGCAGCGATGCTTTCTCGTCCTTCTTTTCTCATCCACTGGGAAATAATGGCTGGAATCCAACTGGTGTGTCTCCAAAGACTGGAGTGAAGGTGCCCTGGCTTGGACGCTTCTCCTCCGTCTTCTTACTGGGCAAGCCCCGGTGGTCTTATCTCGTTTCAGCGACAGCTCTCAAAAGAGCACCAGCGGCGGGCTCCGAGGTTCGGCACTGGTCCAGACAACGCCTTGGTGGTGGATAACGTAAGCGTTGGCCCCATCCCGTTGTCTGGAGTCAGCCTGAATTGGGGGAGAAGGGGAAGGGAGCTGGCAGCTGTCGGCTGTGGATGCCAGCCCACTTCCCAAAGCTTTTGGCAGCATTCAAAAGCCTTCCTTCTGCCACCAGTGGTGATGGAGGGAGAGACCTTTCCTGATAATGGGACCCCCTGTGCAACAGTTGGGGGGGGGAAGCTTTCCTAGGTGGTCCCGTTGGCCGAACCAAGACCGCCGTGGCCACAGGTACTCTTGAGGGCAACCCAAGACTTAACGGCAGTGGCCCACTGGTCCCTCTGGTCTAGGATGGCTGGGTTTTTCTGGCAGACAGCGCCTAGAACGTAACGTTACTAACCTTTGCAGAAAACATTCTGCAGAGAGGTTGCCTCTATCATCATATCCATGCTGGGCAAATGCCGTTTTATTTGTTAATTTAAATAATAATAATAATAAATCATCGTGCAGTTCTCTTTTTGTTTATTTCCCATTCTGCTTCATGTTGCAGCTGCTGCTCTCTTTTTTTTGCCATCGCTCTGTCTCTCATTTTATCTATTTTATTATTGTTGGCGTTATGTTTATTGTTGTTATGTTTCATCTTCCTCCCTTTTTTAAAAAAAAATCTCGTCTCACTGTAAATTGCCTTCAGGAGTATTTTTGGACAGGGAGGAACCCGGTGTCAAAAATAAAGAAACTAGGAGAGTAACACAGCAGCGAGGAGGCTGATGAACAAACAGGGAAGTCCTCACTTCCACTCTCACTGCTTCCGGGAACTTGCTTAGTGGTTTTCGGCAGTCCACGCCTCCTCCTAGCCACGGTTCCCGAAACGATGACTCTAAAGGAAAGAGGGAGTAATGCAGCGGCTGAAATCCTGTTGCGTACTTATGGAAGTGCCGTAACTTTCAGATGTTAGTTGACGTAAGTTAAGAAATCTCCATAGACATTGCCTCTACAACAGGTAATGTCCATGGAGCTTTCTTAGCTTGGGATCCTTTGCTTCCAAAAGTTGTGTCATTTGCATAACTGTGCAACAGGATTTCAGCCAACGCTTGCTATGTCTTTCTTTGAAACAGGTAGCTTGGCTCGTCCTTCCAAGTGTTCCAGGGGAGTGTGTAGTCTGTCCTCTGCGGTCCTTGACCCCTGAGATCTGTGGACCACCAACTGATCTGGGATAGTTTGATCCTTCTTCTTCGCTAGTTCCTATTGAGTCCCATTGAGTTCGTTTACCACCGGAAACTCCCTCTTACCCAGTTAAGGTTGCTGGACACCTCGGACAGTAAGGCAGCAGCTCTTCCGGGTTTCTGAGCGACATCTTTCCCATCTCTGCCTGGAGTAATCAGGGACTGAAGCATCCGCTATCAGCCTACAAACCATCAGTCTCATCAAAAAGCCTTTCCAGGCATAATCTCAATGGCTTTGGTGTGGCCTACAAAGGACGTAGCAACGTGGACCCGTGGTCCTGCAAAATTGTCTTATCACACTGGAAAAAAGACAGACGTTGTTCTCCATCCACTTAGCCCGTAGTAGAATTAGACCCATTGAAATCAATTTCGGAGTGCTAAGTCTGCACTCGAATAAAATTCCATTGGTTCCCATTGGTATTTTCTAAGCAAGGGTTGGGCATTCGACTTAGGTCAGCATGAGATCCATCTTCTTCTTTACTAGAACATCATCCTAAGCCTTCCAAGGGAGGGCTCCCTACGTTGAAGGACATTTTGTCGTTTCCCTCAAATCCAGAGATGTTTTGGCCCAGTTTGATGGTGTTTCCCCACACCTACCCGAACCTGCTGCCAACGCCAACTCCTGCTCCCGTTGGGGAGAGGAGGAAGGAGAGTGCATCTGGGAGGCCCCGAGACGGACAGCTGTTCCATATTTCCAGCTCCAGTACACCTAGGGGAACATCTGGTTTGTTTCAATACGCCCAGTGCCCTGCCGTTTGAGGAGAAGGCAGGAGTGGGCTGGCAAAGAGCGGCGGGAGGAAATCGAGAGGGCTGTGCTGGGTTTGGGGTCACCTGCCAGCCCATTTTCAGTCTGTCGAAGGAGTTCATCTGAGTGCACCTCTGTGGCAAAGGTGCCCTGGCTGTTCTGCCCTTCTTCATTTTTCCGACCACCGTGTCAGCCTTTCATGAAGGCGTCCCGTAGGCTGGCAATGATCCTGACCGGCTACATCTCACCGTCTTCCCTGGGCCACAGAACACACCTGTGTCAAGCCGTGCTCAAGACCAGTGGCGTTCTCCCTCACTTTCAGCCAACTGAGGCTTAAGGATAGCAGTGCCTAGATTGCCTTGGGGTGACCTGCTCCCCTCGGGGGGGGGGGTTGGGGGAGAGAGGATGCATCCCTTTGAAGGGTTTCAGGGCAGCCACAGTGGCCCCATCACCCAGAGGAGTTCTCCACCCCCATCTTGCTGGCTTTGAGACCAAGCACAAAGCAGCAACGTTGCTGCTTTGTGCTTGGTCTCAAAAGTTGCCCATCCCAACCTTCTTTCTCAGCCCATCTCTTGCCTTGACATCCGTCTTCCACCTTGAATGAGGACTTTGTCCCATCATCCCCCTGTGAGCATTGGCTCCCGAGGCTGTCCAGGGACTTGGTCGGTCCATGCGACCCTGTGAAGATACAGAGCCACAGGCTTAGAGCCAACCGTTTCCTTTCTGGCCTTCATTTTCCAGCAAGGCAATAGAAAGGAAGAAGTGACTTGCCCAAAGGACCCTCACTTCTTTACCTTCTGCAGGCTGGCTTGCTTGTTTTATTTCTTTATTTGTTTGTTTGCTTGCTTGCTTGCTTGCTTTATTTGTTTGCTTGCTTGCTTGCGTACTTGCTTTATTTGTTTGCTTGCTTGCTTGCTTGCTTGAGCATTGGAATGTAAAGATGGACTTTCTGAAGCACCCGCTTGGAGAAAAGCCTTTCTTCCCTCTTGTTAGAGGGAAAGCAGGTTAACTGGGGAAATCACACATTCCCTGTAATATCACTCTGACCTCACCTTCTATAGAAACCCCAACCATGAATTTGCTTCCCCTTCACCGACTGTGATGGGTGTTGTTGCGTTTGTCTCAGAAACTGGACTCCGCAAACGGCTAGATAGCTCAGGGATTTGGGCCTCTCTGGCTGCAGGGCCGGAGGCTGAGAGTTCGATTCCAGACACACACACCGGCTTCCCTCCTTGACAGGGACTGGCCTCGATGACCCCGAAGGTCCCTTCCAGCTCAGCAGTGCTAAGATCTTAGATTCTAACTCACAACTAGCCTAAAGAGACAGACGGTGCCCCTTCTGCACGGAGAGCTTGTCAGATCCACAACGGGGTGGTGGTGATAGTGTTCCATCACCTCCCTTTTAACTTGCATGCGGCAACACGCATCTACACTCAGAGGAATATGGGAAGAACCCGGCAGCCTCTTGCGGGACTGAGCACCAGCACCGAGCCTCCTTGAACTTCTCCAAGTTGTTTGCTGCGATGGAGGAGCCCTTACTTGCCTCTCGCTGCTCAGAAACCTCTCTAAAAGTTTGGGAAGGGCTCTCTTTAAGAGGCTATCACGTTGCCGGCAAGGGCCTCAGAGGATGAGTCCAATGCTTCGTGTTGTTGCTTCAGCCTTTTAAAAGGGGAAGGGGGGGAGCAGGAAAACAACCCTGTACAATGATCCAACAGCACCTGATTTAAGATGTGATTCTGAAGGTTATGGTGTTATTGACCAGCTGGCTTGGGATGCGTGTAGACCAAGTGGAGCAAGATATGTGCAGGGTTTTCCACCCTCCCGGAAGCGTGATAACAACGATCAGGGCACGCTGCAAAAAATTACATTTCCTTGTATCGGTGCCGAAATGCCGTGGTCGCGGAGAGGGGAGGAGAAATTCCTAGACCGATCAGGCTGATAGATCGGCTTTGATCTCCCACATGTCTCCCCCCCACCCCACCCCTTGATTCTCCCCATCCAGATGAGCTTTCTGCAAGAGACCGGGAAGGAGGGGGGGCTACCTGCCACTCCCAGCTTGTAATGTCTTCCATCTGGGGCCGAACTATGCGGATGATTTGCCTTTCCTGACGGATCCATCACTTAGCAGTGACGGATCCATCACCCCTGCTTTCCCACCTGCCTCCCTTAAGGAAAGGAGGGAAGGTGTTGATGGCACATGAAGGGGCTTTCCTATTCCACACAGGCCCCTGATTGATTCCATCCGTGTTGCCCACTTTCCACCATCTCCAGAGACCCCTTTTGGGTCCACCCTTTTTTTTTCTCATCACCTAAGATCTGTTTATGCCAGAGTCCTGGTGAAAAGTCTGAGCCACATGTGCAGCGAGAGTAACGGCAGGGTGGCGTCCTTGTACAGCAGGAGCATTGTGTGGTCGGGCAAATTCTTGCCCCAAAGGCAATCAACATTTCTACTTAATGTATTTTATTCTGCTTTTTCGACTCTTATCTTAGAGATACAACTTCTGAATTAATTCAGCTTCACATAGGAACTGGGAAGACTTTTGAAATGTCTATATGAGTTGAGCCAGGCGATGTTGCTCGCAGACTGCTGTTCTGAGCATTTTTCGTGTATGTGTGTTTTGTTTTTTGCACCTTTCTGTGTATGTTGATAGTTTTATTGAAAGCAGCAGCAGTGAATGGGTTATTTGTATCTTTGGATACTGTTGTGGTGGCTCTGCTTTCCTACTCACCTTTCTAAAGGGAAAAGGACACTTGTTTTGATTAAGAACCAGAGGGTTTGTTTGTTTTTAAGAGTATATTTTGCACAAGTTGAAAGAACAAGGACTCTTTTTTTGGGGGGGGGGTATGTGAGTTTGGGGAGGACCTCTGGTATCTTAACCTTGCTGCAAAAGTTGGGGTCTCTCAAGACGGTCTTCCACTTACACAGCTGCTGTGCTGAGACATACTTTGCAGGAGGCAAGGTTTTTTTCACATCCTTCCTAAAGTGGTTTGTGTCTATTCAGAATCCCATACGTGTATAAATAAAAAATGGAATCTAGACCCCCGCGTAAAGACTGAAAATCAAGACCTACCAAGGCTGTGGTGGAAGAAAGTATTGGAGGAAGGCCAAGCTGATAATGCCAGAGACCAAAGGCTTTATTTATTAGTTTGTTGGTGACCTGTCTGCCATATATCTCCTCTGAAACACACACGGCTGTGTGAGTTCCTCGTGGAGCCAAGAGTGTAAAACTTACTTGATGGACTGTCACGCCATGTTTTGACTTGGAAAAAAAAAATATTCCAGGAATGGCCACCAAAAAACGAACAAAACCAAAAACCTGCTTTCGTGTCGGGCTTGCCTTCTTCCCTGATGGACCAAACACTGCTCTAGAATACTAAGCTCCATTCAGGACACCCAACATTTAAATCCCAAAAGCAGTTCACCATTGTTTCTGGAAGTTAATGGGCTAGAACCGCGTTTCCCCCAACCTTGTGTCTCCAAATGTTCTTGGACTACAACTCCCAGATATCTTGGCCAGGCACAGTTAGTGGTGGAGGCGTCTACAGGTTTTCATCCAGGAACACTGGCAGACTCGCGGTTGGGAACCGCCGGGCTAAGGGCATCATTTTAAAAATAAAGATTCATGGAACAGCCTTCAGTCTCTCTGACGCCACTTATTCCCTCCTTCCACCCCTTGAACCACGCCGTTCCTCGGACCACCCGTAGCCCCAACTGGGGAACGACTTGGTACACAGGGCTGGTTTTCAAACATTCTGCCTGTTCTGGAATGCTTTCGACATTGTCTTGTCTGGCAGGAACACGCTGACATTTGGCCCCGCGCCCTGGCGCAGGAGTCTGGAAAGTGTCCTGGGGCATGCGCTAAGTTCACGGAGGTTGCTGGTCAAACCCATTATTTATTTTAAGCATCCCTTCCTCTGGAGGCATTTGGAACCGTGCAGTGGCCGCCTCTCCCCCTTCCTTTCGAGTTCCCGGCAATCCTGTGAGAGAGGTCGTGCTGGGAAGTAGGTCATCCTTGGGGGGTTGTGGCCAAACAGGGATCTCGGGACTGGTCTTTCTGGGTTTTTTTTTTATAAAAAATCCAGCACTTTCCCTAAAGTCAGTTATGAAACAGCAATAAAAAAATAATGACCACCACTTCAAACAAAGTAAACTAAAGCCAACGAAAGCCTTTACCAGACAAGAAGAGTTGAGGATCTTGCATAGAAGGGATGAATGTCCCACCACCAAAGCTCTTCCCCACAGTCTTGGGTTGTAGAAACTGAAACTTGTCTCTCCGACACAATTAGACAAACGTGCCATCAACCTGCGGCCTCTTAAGTTGTGTTGGACATCGGCAGCTTTATCTGAATAGTTTATTTCCTACGTTGCTGAGAGCAGGCAGTCGACCTCACCTCTTCCTCAACTCAACTGGTTCTTGATGTAGTTTTGCTTCTCAGAGTACTTTCAGCAGACGATTTTATGGGGAGGTATAGCAACGTGGAGGCAGTGACAGATTTCACTTTCTTGGGCTCCATGATCACTGCAGACGGTGACAGTAGCCCTGAAATTAAAAGACGCCTGCTTCTTGGGAGGAAAGCGATGACAGACCTAGACAGCATCTTAAAAAGCAGAGACATCACTTTGCCAACAAAAGTCCAATTAATCAAAGCTATGGTTTTTGCAGTAGTGATATATAGAAGTGAGAGCTGGACCATAAAGAAGGCTGACTGCCAAAGAATTGATGCTTTTGAATTGTGGTGCTGGAGGAGGCTCTTGAGAATCCCCTGGACTGCAAGGAGAACAAACCTATCAGTTCTAAAGGAAATCAACCCTGAATGCTCATTTGAAGGACAGATCCTGAAGCTGAGGCTCCAGTACTTTGGCCATCTCATGAGAAGAAAAGAGTCCTTGGAAAAGATCCTGATGTTGGGAAAATGTGAGGGCAAGAGGAGAAGGACAGAGGATGAGATGGTTGGACAGGGTCATTGAAGCGACCAACATGAATTTGACCCAACTCCGGGAGGCAGTGGAAGACAGGGAGGGCCTGGCGTGCTCTGGTCCAAGGGTTGGACATGACTAAACAACATAGCAACGTTGACGTCATCGTCACTGCCACCGAAAAGGCCACAATAAGACTGTTCCCCTGCGTTCAGTCAAATTTCTTCAGAAATCTCCTTTGCCATTGCTCTGATCATCCACTCCGATGCACCGTGAGACCTGCCACAAGGCGTTTGATGCTCTTCTCGCCAAGGCAGAAGGAGATGGGGGAAAGCTTGTCGACCATCTGGGTCATTTCCCAGTTCGAGAAGCCACATGAAAGTCTCCAAACGTTTATTCCTGCCCCCCCCTCTGTCATTTCTGCAGTTTGCATCTGTGCCACAGTTCTGTCCTTCCCTTTTGAATCCCAAAGCACAAACTCAGCAAACAGAAAACAACTGTCTGGATGTTTTATGAGACACCAGCATCTCTTCTGGTGCTTGTGATCCTTAGCAATCCATGCAACAAACCAGGGAATATGGGTCTTTTTGCACAGTTTGCGTTAAAGCGTCATTTTCACAACGTTTGGTTCAATTTGTGCAAAGATGCTTCTCGTTCCGTCCCTTTGGAGAGTCCCCACAAAGCATCTCACCTTTCTGTTTTGGCCAAGACAGTCGTTGGGTGGCTGATCATCCTTTGCGACCAAGAGACAATTTGCCTCCCTAATCAGGCTGGACGCTAACGAAACCTCTGTTCTGTCTGCGCCAGCTTTGCGGAAGAATAAACGTGCAAAAGTCGTGGCGCGCCGAACAAGGTGCTTTGCCAGATTGGAGCCGTACCTGTACCCTGTTACCCTGCTCCCAATCTTTGGCACCTGCCCTAACAGAAAAACTTGCTGGACAGCGCTGGGATGAACAGAAATGCAAATATTGGTAACAGAGACGGAGGGCCTTCTGCGGAGAGAACTGGCGGAGGCCAGACGTTTTAATGGGACTTCCTTTGCTCACCCAGGCCTGCGCTCTCCTCAGGCATGGACATGCTTTTAATGTGCCTCCAACGCTCTCATCTTCTGCCCGCTGAGCGTCTCCTGCAACAGATAACGTTTCCCTGCTCTGCTTTCCTGCCGAGAGCCAGCTGTTCCACCTCTGGTCACGCATTCCATTGTGGTTGTTCACCAGCGATACAGGGTGGGATGAGGAAGAGATTGGAAGGGAAGATGGAGGGGGCAGGTTGATGGCTCTTATGGACTTGATTTATTGGAATCATTTTAAATCACAAACCATCTGCGTGCCTCTTCCCGGTCCAAAATGGATAAAAGACCGAGCCATTAATCTGGATCCCAATCCCCAAAGCGCGCGCACACACGCGCACCCCATCAGGTTTCTCTTCCCAATTCTGCCCCCTCCTCTTATCACTTCCTTACACTAAACTTTTCTTGAAGAGAACAGACGTTTCCCAGGGAGACCAAGCTTTTGCATTTATTTCCCTTTATTTAATTTCTTTCTCACCAGAAAGACAATAAAGAACAGGTAGGGGGGAAAGGACTCAGTCATTCTTTTGCAACTCGCTTTATTATGCCTCCCTTGGAGGCATGTGTTGACAGGTTTTTAGAGGGGCCGAGAGAGATGGGGCTGGAGCGAAGATCCAAAGTGATGCGGTCTTTGGCTGGAGCTCGCATCAACCTCCTCCACCCATTATGAACATGAACGTTCATTGAACCCCCAATATCAGCAATTCTTGGCTTGGCCGGCGACTTCCATGGGGCCTATCCCCCCAATTGCTTTTTCGCTCCTGCTCCCTGTGTCTGCTGACCACAAGTTGGAAGGCTGGGGAATGTACCCCAGAGAAGCTGGCTTCTTCCAGTTGTGCCTTAGACAGCCTTGAAAATCTTGGGGATGTGTAGGAGGACTTCCTGAGGTGAGGAAAGACACCTTGCACTCCCCATTCCTGTTTTCTCTTTTTACATGGCCAGACTCGTCGTTTAGTCATGTCCGACTCTTTGTGACCCCATGGACCAGAGCACGCCAGGCCCTCCTATCTTCTACTGCCTCCCGGAGTTATGTCAAATTCATGTTGGTTGCTTCGCAGACACTGTCCAGCCATCTCATCCTCGGTCGTCCCCTTCTCCTCTTGCCGTCGCACTTTCCTAACATCAGGTTTTTTTCCAAGGAGTCTTTTCTTCTCATGAGATGGCCAAAGTACTGGAGCCTCAGCTTCAGGATCTGTCCTTCCAGTGAGCACTCAGGGTTGATTTCCTTTAGAATGGATAGGTTTGTTCTCTTTGCAGTCCAGGGGACTCTCAAGAGCCTCCTCCAGCACCACAATTCAAAGGCATCAATTCTTCGGCGGTCTGCTTTTTTATGGTCCAGCTCTCACCTCCATACATCGCTACTGGAAAAACCATAGCTTTGACTATTCGGATTTTTGTTGGCAAGGTGATGTCTCTGCTTTTTAAGATGCTGTCAAGATTTGTCATCGCTTTCCTCCCAAGAAGCAGGCGTCTTTTAATTTCGTGGCTGCTGTCTCCATCTGCAATGACTAGGCCAGACTAGGAGATCCCAAACTCACGGAGAAGGCGATCATCTGTGGAAGGACTGTCACAGTAGCTCGGAGGTTGAGCGAATTATTTTGAACTCAACTGATGTCACGTTGCATCCCTAAATCACCTCCTAAAGTATCCCCCAGACATTTTTTTTGGTCTGCTCTTCCGAGAAGCGTTCACCACGAGCTGCGCTGGCCAGGATTTCTGGGAGCTGAACCCCAAGGACTTCTGGGGACCCAAATCTGGGAACCAAAGTGTTGCAGCCGAGACGTGAGTTGACCAGGGAATCCGGCACCAGAGAGTGAAGCCATCTGTGCACTCGGAGTTGGTGGTCAACCACCATCCCAAGCTAACTGCACTGGCTGGATAATCCCGATGCGGCGGCCAGCCTCAGAAGCTCTCCGGAGGGACTCAAACAGTGGCCCCGCTCCCAGCCAGCCGGCCACTTACCTCCCTCCTCTATCGTAGACACTAGGCTTGAGGAAAGCGTGGAATCACTCCCTTCCCGAAGACATCCAGTTCAGGAAGGAGGTATAGATGGATATGGAAAAATTGGGGGATCACTTGTGGGTCTTCCAAGTTAAATGCTGCGTGCGCAAGACGGTCACCTCTATGGATACTGTCCTGTCTAGAATAGATGGCAAATAAGTGCGACGCGGGGCATAACGCCACCCCTCCGGAGCATGCTCCATCATTTTTTGGGGGGGGAAACGTCGCCTGTCCCAGTTTCCTGTCCCTCCCTCTTGAAGTGGTTGCTCTTTGTTCATTTTAGTTGACTTCCCTTGTTTCCCACCCCCCATGTTGTCACTACACTTACCTGGCTTGTGGGGGATGCTGTTTTGGCTGCACGATGATTAGTCCTTCCCCTTGAATTTTGCTGACAGAAGGAATGACGCCAATCTGATCACACATGCAGACACACTGATTTTAATGTCCTTCTTTCCCCTGCTTAAGGCAGAGGTCCCACGATCTGTGGCAGATAGCCTGGTGCTTTCCCCAATTTCTTTTCTTCTTTTTCCTCCCCTCTTATTCTTTGGATTCCAAGTTTGGTGGAACAGATGCTCCCCCCCCCCCAATGGTTTGGATTAAGAGCCCTTAAGTAGCCAGATAAGGGTTTTTTTTATTTTCATGCACTCATCGCCTATAAATAAACGGCATCATCTCCAGCTCCGCCCTCCTTTCCCCAGATCCTGTAACCTCAATGCCTGCCAGCCTCGACAGCCTCTTGATGTGTGTGATTAAAGTATTAGCTCTTAGAACAGTCGCTTTCAGGCATTCAAGAGACAAGAGTCTGGACTCAGTGACATCCTAAGCCAGACCAGACAGAATGGAGTACTGTATCTTTATTTTTAACTCTCTTTGAAGCAGCTGCATTTTCTCCACCTCTCTATATTCATTTGTTGGCCATCGATCTCTTTTTTCATTTTCATTTAAAATTTCTATGTTAATTTCCTTTTTTTTTTATTGTCTGCCCCTTCCCCATAGTTTGGCAGAATTCTGTTTCTACAGATAGCTAGTCATCATGTAGTATGCAGTTTGCGCAAGACCACTGAGCGCCAAAGGAGACGAGATGTTAGCTTAACAGTTAGAAGGTGTCAAAACATTTCGCTCTGAAGCTGCTGCGTCTCCGCAGGGCTTATAACTCAACAAACAGCCTCCAACCCCAAAGAAGCTCTTGCACAGCCTCCAGAGCTGAGAAAACAGGGATCGGCAATCAAATATAACCTCCAGCTTCTAATATCACACTCTCTGTGGCATCTGGAGCCAGGACATAACATTGTCTGGTCCCCAAAATCACTCCGGCTGGAGAGAAATTCTCTTAGCCGCCCAACCTGAAAGCTTCTGGAGGGCCATCACATGGTCTCATGGCATCTCCTGCAGGAAGGGGATGGTTAACATGGAGAAGCTCTCCTTCCTTGTCAGAATCAGCCAGTTTGTTCTCCAGTTCTGCTGCTGAAAGAGGCCACTGCCATCAGGGAACACCATGGCCACGAAGGGATATAGCAACGTGTTTCTGCAGCACTCTCTAGGCAGGTAAAAGTGAACATTCAGGTTACCCAAGATTTCTCCGCTGAACATTGCATAACACGGCCTCCGCCGTGCGTCCTGCCCCCATCTCTTCCCCTGGTAAACCATGTGCCCAGACCTGGACATCCGCCTGATCTCAACGGAAACGTGACTCTTCAGACCAGGCAACCTTCTTCCGTTGCTCCATGCTCCTGTTCTGACGCTCACCTCCCCATTGGAGATGCTTCCAGCAGTGGACAGGGATCATCACATGCCTTCTGCCCACTCTGTGGCCACGCAGCCCCCTACGCAGCAAACTGAGATGCGCTGGGCATTCTGGACACCTTTCTGTCTTGGCTACCATCCCGTTTTTCACTAGTTTGAGCTCCAGTAGCTCTTCCATGTGATCAGACCAGACGGGCTGGCCTTCGCTCCCCACGTCCATCCGTGAGCCTTGGGCACCCGCCGTCCTGATGCCTCCCCTCACCGGTTGCCCTTCCTTGAAACTTACGGCATTGGGGACTCTTCTCCTTTCAGCCAGAGATCTTGTTTCACTTTTAAAATGGTTTGCCTGGGATGCCTTCGTTCCATCAATCCTTCCTTACCAAATCAACAGGCCGGCAAGCTTGGGGCCAGGTGAGCGTCTTCACGGGCCACCACCAAAGAGGTGGAGCATTTACAGAGAGGGCTAGGACAGGACCACCCCAGGCGAGGCAAATCAGTGAACAGAATTAAAGATGCCCAGGCACAGGGCGATCTGCGGTCTGTCCTTGCAATAAGAGGTCCTCTAACGAAGCACAAGCCACAGCCCGTCTCAGCGAATGCCAGCGGTCCTCCAGAGGGTCCAGGCCTTCTGCTGGCTGCTTCTGCTGGACGTCTGTCCATTCGCTCCTCACACTCCATTTGGGAGGCAGACTAATTATGTCTTTAAGAGGCAGCTGACTGGGATCTGGAAGGGGGAACTGCCGCCCAGCCTGGGTAAAATCACATCTCAGCCAGGCCTCTGAAGCTTGGCTCATTTAATCACGTTTTGAGTGGGAATGTTCAGAGCAACCGTTGTATGGAGTCGAGGTTCTCTTTCTCTTGCTTTAAAAAAGAAAATCGTAGATAGATAGATAGATAGATAGATAGATAGATAGATAGATAGATAGATAGATAGATAGATAGATAGATAGATAGATAGATAGATAGATAGATAGATAGATAGATAGATAGATAGATAGATAGATAGATAGATAGATAGATTCATTCTTCATTAATTCGTCCGTTTGTTCTTTGTCCATTCGTTCATTCGCTCATTCATTCCTATGTGAAGCTATAAAGCGTATGGGTTAGTTATGAATTAGAACCTTATAAAATGTGTTTACTCATTTCTGCATCGCTAGAAAAGCAAGGATGAAACAGTAGGAAAATCTGACCCGGAAAAATTTTTCCGTGTTAAAAAGCCGTTCACAGATTTTCATTGTGGATTTGAAACTAGGAGGGCTTTAAATTTTTATTTTGTTTTTCCCCTTCCACCTCCCACCCCCTTTTAAAACACCTTTCCCCCCCCACCCCACACGTTAAATAATCAGAGTCGGGTTCTGGGCCGTCAAAGGAAAGCCCTGGTGTAGAAGAGGGTCGGGAAGCTGGAATTTAATAAGTGGAGAAAGGCATTAAACGGAGGGAGCAAAGAGTTTTTTTTTCTTTTCCAAAACACAGATTCATTTTCTCCCTCCCCCCCATAACCTCCAGACCCCCACACATGAGGCATAGCAAGAAGAAAGCTTCCCTGTGCCTGTGGCATTTGGAAAGACGTCCCCAGAGCTTACGATGTTGCTAACGGGCCCTGCTTTTCTCATTCTCTTGGAAGGCCAGGATGTTTTATGGGAAAACCAGAAGTCTTTGTGAGCTGGGAGGGGACGGGACGGGCAAGGTGGATAACACGATGGCCATGAAAGGAGCAGGGCAGCCTGCTGAATTGGCCAGTGGCAACCAGGCAACATCAGATGGCTTGTTGTTGTTTAGTCGTTCAGTTGTGTCCAACTCTTCGTGACCCCATGGACTAGAGCACGCCCAGGCCCTCCTGTCTTCCACTGCCTCCCGGAGTTGGGTCAAATTCATGTTGGTCGCTTCAATGACCCTGTCCAACCCTCTCATCCTGTGTCGTCCCCTTCTCCTCTTGCCTTCCCACTTTCCCAACATCAGGGTCTTTTCCAGGGAGTCTTCTCTTCTCATCAGATGGCCAAAGGATTGGAGCATCAGATGGCTACCAGCTTGCAAATCTCCCATTCTCCTTCTCTTCTGGCCATCAAGCGGTGGCGTTGCAAATGGGCCCAGGGGAGAATGGTTGCATTCTTTGTAGAGTGTCAGAAGGAGACACAGGAAACCTGGATTCAAATACGGGGGGAACATAAGGATGATCTCTGGTGCTCTCCGGAGTTTTAGGCAGGAACCTTCCCTAGCCCTAGCTGCAGTTGACTAGCATTCCAGGGCCAGTTTCCCATCCAAGCCCAAACTGCTTATTATGCAAAATCAAAGAAGACCGGGTCTGTTCACAGTGACAAAGTATGCTTGCTCCTTTCTTCATCCAGTTGATGTCCGGAGTCATATTCAGGTCACAGTTCCTACCAAGTCAGGACCGACGTCACTCTGCGGTCATAACAGCAGGGCTCCCTTCCCGTGAAGCGAGCCAGGGAATGGCCGTTTCCCTGCAGTTCGCGGCCAGCAAATCTGAGGAAAACCCCTTCTCCACGCTTCAGGTCCTCGCCCTTCGCCGGCCGCCCTCCTCCAGTCTTAACACCTTGAGGTGGAAAACTGGGAGAAGGGAAAGGTGCAATGAAAACACACTCTGTGTATGACATGTTTTTTTACAGACCTCCAAAGACCAGGTGTTTCCTGAATTTAAAAGAAAAAAGAAACCAGGCAGGAACAAAATGGATATATATATATATAATGTAGTTAATTGTTATTTTAAAACATGAACAGCAAAGGGGAAAAAAGCCTAGCTCACCTTTCCTTCCACCACCACCCTCTGGTGTCACCTTGTCTGTGTCTGTGTCTGTGTGTAATGTCCCTTCCCTCCCGCTTATGTCCCTTTGGGGCTTCTCGGCAGTTCTCTGCCCTTTCTCCTTTCCTTTAAAAAAAAAAGGAGAGGGAATCGGGATCCCCCAATACAGACCTGTGCCTGTTCTCTATTATTGCTCTGCTGGGGTTGAAACCCAACCGGGCCTCCACCAGACCTACCGATAGATTTATTTATCCGTGCCGACATTCCTCCTTATTTTCCTAGTGTTAAACCGGGGAAGGGTTTTCTTGGTGGTGGTCGTGTCGTCCAGCTGATTCCCCCCCCCCTTGGTTCTAAGTCGCCAAACAGAGCAAACCTGGGTGAAAGAACTGGGGCGGTGGTGGATGAGATTAGGAAGAGAAAACAAATTCTCGTCTCCTTTCACCCCTACCGACCCGCTGGAGATTGAGTCAAGACCGTGGGGAGAGATGCCTACAGTGGTAAATTAAAAACAGGTTAGCAGAGAGGGAAGGAAAGAGTCACCCTCAGAGTAAAGTGGCTTTGCTGGGCTGGAGAAATGAGGAGTCGGTGTCTCCTTCCATATAATAAGCATAGAACTGCAAGGCGGGAAAGAACCCTATAAGATCATCCAGTCCAGCCCCTTTCAAAGAAGGCCCCATGGGGGAATCGAACTCCCAACCATTGGCTCCACAGCCAGATGCTGAAACCGACTGAGCTATTCCTGCACTATAGGAATGTATGTTGGTTGTATGTATGCCAACATAACCAACATTGAAGGATGATGGGCACCAGCATCCAGCAGCATGTGGGAGCCTCCATATGCCCCACCTGGGCCCTACATATTGAAAGAGAACTTTAGGAGAACCTGGGCTCAAATTTGAAAGAATCCATGAAAGATTTTTTTTCCTCTCTCTCTCTCTCTCTGTTTCGGATGTTGTCTACATTGATAGAACTTCACGGAGTCGTGGTGTTACGTTCAAATTTGGCAAAGGGAAAAGGAAGAAAGTGTTTCGACACACCCTCCGAAGGGTGCTTCCAACAGAGATGCCAGCCGTTCAGGGAGAAACCCTGCTTCTTTGCAACCCTAACTCCATGTCATCCCACGAGAGATCTCTGGAGAGCTCATGAAAAGTATTAGAATTCCCAAACTTCGTGTCTCATATCATCACCACCACCATCATCATAGAACTGCAGAGCTGGAAGGGGACCCTTACGGATCATCAAGGAGGCCCCGTGGGGGAATCGAACCCCCAACCTCTGTCTCTGCTGACAGAGACCCAAACCACAGATCCAGCAGCTGTTTTTCTTTCTAGGAAACATGCTTGCTTTAGCATCGGGATCAAAATCGTAATCTCTCTCTCCTTCTCTCTCTTTTCCTCTCCATCTCTTCCGAGTGCCCGGTTTTGCCTCTCTCTTCATTGCTTCGGCTTTCCTTAGGGATGCGGGGTGCCAGCCCTACCATGTCGGAAGGTTTGGCAGCTGCCTCGGGAAGCAAGCCAGTTATTGAAGCACATGGTTGGGCATGGATTTATGATGATAGGAGTCAGATCCAGACTGGCATAAGCCAGGTGGAGTCCATCGGTCCTGAAATATGGCCAAGTTTAGATTCAGCTGATTGTATTCTTGCTCCCAAGGTAGGGGGGCTTAGAACTGGTGTGGACTGTTTGGCTTCAGGTGTTGAAATAACCTGATCGGTCTTGGTTAGCATTCATGCAGTGGTCTCCAACCTTGGGCCTCCAGATGTTCTTGGACTTCAACTCCCAGAAATCCTGCCCAGCAGAGGTGGTGGTGAAGGCTTCTGGGAGATGTAGTCCAAGAACATCTGGAGGCCCAAGGTTGGGGACCACCTGGACTAAGGAATGGAGCTCCATTTGGTGCTGTACGTCAGATGGAGAAAAAAAAATGATCCCGCCCTGTCTTGGCAACGGCTGGAAGCTTGGCCCAAATCGCCGTGGTCCTCCCTTCCTGTCCTGCAGCCGGACCAGCTTCCGGATCTTAGCTAAGCCTTGAGACTCAGCGTCCTTCACTATGACCCCTACCCTTGTGAGGTCTGTTTCACAGCACGGCGCAGGGTTGTGTGGCATTGTCGGCAACTGCGTGTGTAGTCATCTGCAGCTAGCAGGGAGAAAGCCAAAGTGCTTGTCTGTAGCAAAGGAGAGCAATCACATCACATCTTTAGAGGGAGAGGGGGAGGAAGGAAGTCACCCTGGAAGTAGCAATCTGCCTATCGACAAGAGTTTGCTTGGGGAAAAAAACACCTAGGCCTGTGTCCGCTGTTGCCATCAAGTGGGGCAACCCGGAAACATTTTGTGGGAGGAGGCAATCAAACCCAGAGCCAGTCCTGGCCCAGTTGGTTTCCTAGGACCGCCGGTCCCCAACCTTTGACTCTCCGGACCGTTTTAATTTTAACTCTTCAAAGTCCCAGCCAACACAGCCGAGGGTAAGGGACGAGGAAGAGAAAACCCAACCCCTTCCGGAGCACCCATGCTGCTCTCCTAGACACAGGTACACAACGGAAATGACCACCCTACACCCTACATCCTCCTGGTTGCAGAAGTGACCCTTTCGGCTCAGTTCTTCTGCCTCGTCCTAACCTTTGGCCCAGGCTGGCCTTCAGCTGTGTCGCCGGAGTGAGCAGGAGTGTGTTGGAAACCGGGTGCCGTGTAAGGATTTGCCGGAGGCATCGAAGTGCCCAATTTTGCCTTCAGTCTGGTTCGGTTTGGATGGGATATTTCAGTAAAGAATATATTTTCTGTTTCTCTTTTCTCGACTTGTGAAAGAAAATGTGTTGCCACGTGGGCCTTGTATTAGAAGGCATTTTTTGTGTATGTGTGGGTTGTTTTTTTCCCTCTCCATTCCCCCCCCCCCAGTTTTGTTCCTCCTGTTGTCCCCTGGATCATCTGCTCCCCGCCTTTATACGTTTCTGATGTTTCACCCCATTGAGCTGCGGAGCTCGGTCAATGCTCATTTCCTTCTCGCTCATCTTAGCCTCTGAGTCGGCGACCAAGCTGTGTAGAAAGGCGGGTGGGCGCCAAAGCCATTCTGCGGCTCGGGTGAGGGTGCCAAAGGCTGACTCATGACCCGAAAGAGCTGAGAGAGGAGGTTTTCTCGCTTCTCCGCTGACAGGCAGCCCACCCCGTATTGCCACTAAACCTGTCCAGCACTGGGAACGGCCAGCATTCCTTATGGAGCTTCAGTGAGCCTGGCCACGCTCCAGGAGTCCAGCAGTTCGTGTGCGTCAGAGTTGATTTTTCATGTGATGGCACCACTGGTTTCAATGGCCTTCTGTGAAAACCCAGAGCCCCCTAAATTGCTTAGCAACCTTTTATTCAGATCCCAAATCTATTGAGAACACACACCCCTCTTTGCCGACTCCCTATGTTTTAGGTCCCATTTCCCCAACACTCTGGCAGAAGGGCTGTTTCCCCTTTCTGACCCCCCCCCCATGCTGACCTGCCCTGTTCTCCTCTCTGTCTGTCCAGATACACGAGGGGCCCAGGCGTTTCAGTGCCGAAAGACAAGGGTAGAACTTGGGTCCCTAAGCGCCTGAGCGCCTTCCCAAACTTGCGGTAACAGAAAGCCAGGAATGATCCTGGCTACAAACGCCTCCAGATAGGACAGCCATGTGTCCTTTTTTTTTTCCTACAGAAAATATTTGGAAGGGTTGCCAGGACAAAGTATTTCCTGAACATGTTCTCGGAAAGGCTGTCCAGTCCAAATTGGATTCCTTTAAAAAAAAAAATGCGAGAAGGAAGATCGAGCGCCTTTGGGCTGCCGATTCACAATCAGAATGCGGATCAGCTGAGTTCATTTCTAATGGTGTAGTCATGCTTATATGCCAACCTGTGCTGCTTTGGGCAGATGGGTTTCGTGTTGCCCTCTCCGTTGGCAAGGCACGTCCTCTCCTTTTTTCTTTTTTCTTTTTAAATTGATCCGTTGCGTAGGCAACTGGCAGAAGCAACCTCAAGAGGTTATAGAAAAGAGGACGGTTTCGTAGCCGGTCAGCGGCCCGTTCTCCTTCCCTGGCGATGCCATGGATGGATCTTGGGACCCTCCGTCTTAAAAGCATGTGCCCTACTATGGGTTAGCGTCATCATGTGCTGCCAAGCCATGTTCTGACCTATGGTGACCTATAAAGGATTGCATTGGAGAATCTCCCTTTCGCTGCTTTAGAAAGCTTTAGAAACCACCCCGCTTTGGCAGGCAGGCCGCTGTGACTGAATAATAGTCAGACCTGCAGATGGAAGCCTCCCGTGGTCATCTGTGCCTCTTGAGGACCAGTCACAAAACAAAGCCTGCCGCGGTACAAACCATGGGAGGTGTGAAACGCTGGGATAATCAGATGTTGCCAGCGTGTAAGGCACCCCCTCTTCTAAAGGCTGGGGAGGGGGGCTACAATGTATAGTTTGGCTGAGCACCTCGGTCAAGGAAGTCCACGAATGCCTCTCTTTGTGTCTCTGCAGGAGAATCCTTGAGCTTTGCCGACGATTTGCTCTCCGGCCTCGGAACCTCATGCGTGGCCGCTGGCCGGAGCCACGGGGACACCCCCGACGCCACCCTCTATTCGGTCATTTTCAAGTGTCTGGAGCCTGATGGACTGTACAAGTAAGGAGGGGGTCCAGTGTGTGTGTTTGGGGGGGTCTGGGGAGCAATGTGTCTTCGGGGCCCAAGATACTCCCGTTGTGCCCGCAGGCCAAAATCTCGTTCGCCCATCAGGGCCCCCAAACAAGCAACTCCTTTATTGCTGATGAAATGTCCGGCTCTGGGTTTAAATAGGTTTCAAGTGCCTTACTGATGAACATGGATTTTTATTTCACGATATTAAATTCCGTGTGTATAAAGCTTTTTAGAGTGACATGTATTCCAAGGAAAAAAGTAGAAACCCGTGGAGTTCAAGGAGCCCATACCGGAAACACCAAGTCCCGTCCTTGGCTGAGAAAATAGGGAAAGGTATGGGGTGGCGGCCCTCCAGACGTGATTGGATGGCAGTGCGGGATAGCCATCCCGATTGGCTAAGCCAGCTAGAGCTGACAACAGTTTCCGTCCAGGAACATCTGGGGGGGGCGCCCTTTGCCCACCCCTGCATTGAGGCAGAGCAGCGATGCATCGTCCTCCCACCTATCATGGCAAGTCCGAAGGGAGGCCCTTCTTAATCAGAGCAAAGGCTCATTTACTCCACCGTGTCGTTCCTGCGCCCGCCAACCAGACGCCAAAGTGGCAAATCCATTAGCAAGAACTCCCGCTCTCATTCCCTGGTAGCTACTGAGAAGCTTCCCGACCTCCATCCAGAAACCAGTAGAGTGGCTATGTTTAGCAACCCCCGACGGGCATTAGCCTCCCTGAAGGTGGTGTGAGATGCAGCAGGAACAAACAAAAAAAAAGGCGTGTCCACATGCTTTGTCCCTCCCTCTTTTATCCTCATAACCACCCTGCAAGGTAGGTGAGGTTCGGAAAGAAACTTTTGATCGGGCCAAGATTGCCCTGGGGAGGTTTCAGGAGTACAGCGAGGGCGGGCGCCTAGATCTGCCAGACCTCCCCATTAGGCCTGCCTTCCTCTTACCCCCTGGTGGACAGGAATCGAAACTCGGGAAGTGGATTCTTCTGTGCCACGGCACGAAGCGCATGACCCCGCTGCAGAGGTCGCTCTCCAGTTCTTAGGCGGCGATGCCCCGTTTTAACTACCCTGAGCAATTGCTTCCCGCTGCTTTCCGCCCTCCACCATGACGGGCCAACCTCCCACCCCTGGGTGCCTTTCCACTTTGGGTGATCCTTTTCTCTCCAGCCTGGATCCCGGTCCACACACACCCCCAGCGGCACCACCCTTACACCCCACCACCCCCACTTTCCCCATGACATTTGGTCAATCAGACCTTTGAAAAGGAGACGATGCCAGTCCACTTGGTTTCACGAGGCCCGTCGGCTTTCAACCGGTGCTTGCCGTTTCATAATTTTTCATGTTTCCTATTTTAAAAGGACGGACACACACACACACACACATCCGCACATTAATCTCACTGGGGAATCCGTCTGTTCTGAATGGGTGCCCAGCGTGGATGTGGAAAAGGCACCAGTGCCTGCCAGTAATTAGCTCCTAATAAACTGGTCCAACCCAGTCGCTTGCAGACACTCTGGCGACTCTCCATGCCAGAGACGATGGTGTTGTTTCCGTGCTTTTTCCAAAGGGTGTGGAACACAACAACTGGGGCTGCGGTGCCTGTTCTGTCAGCCCCTGGAACGTGGGTCCCATCCTGGCCCGACAGGACCTAAAGCTTTGTAAACCTCCTGGTTTTTTGCAAAAGCAGGCGTTGTTCGCTTCCTCCTCTCCCCTGACGGTTGGGTTCGTTGACTGGCATGTCCTTGTGTTACTGTGCTCTTCTTGGTCAGGGTTCAGTAAAACCTCTTGGGTTGGCATCAAACTGTACCTTACGGATAATGTGGCATTAGAACTGATTGATCACAGACGTAGCTGGTTGATTTGATGGTCATGTTTGGGGGTCAGAGTTTGGTGGTGACAATCAGACACAATCAGCAAAGAATTCTCTATGCTAGCTTAGTCGTAGGCTATAGGTGGGACCATTTTGGTCCACGTGCACTTCACCCTCCCCTCGCCCCACTTCTCTCAAATGTCCCCGGGGGGGAGGGAAGTATCTTTCATCCCCTTGCTTTCAGACACACCCATATATCTGTTCATCCAACGCCCTTGGAATTATCTACCCCAGAGGGACAGCACTGGCACAAAAGGAGACATTTTACTGGCTTTTCTAGGACAAAGAAAATGCAACCTCTTGGAGAAGATGTAGGAAGGAAGTAGAGCTTAAGAATATCAATCTACATGTCAACAACATAGGTTACATAAGAAGGGAGAGATACTTGGCTATCTCGTTTTTCCATCGCCCCTCCCCTTAAGGTTTGAGTTATTTTGTTGGTGTTGTTCCTTTTTGTGATCTATGCCCTGTAACATTTACACACCCATACACGGCTCCCATCTTGTACCAGACTCACTTGAGAAGGAAACACGTGTCCCACCAAATTCTCATCACCTCCTGAGATCCGCGTTGCCTTCTGAACCTCTGCCGACCTCCCGAAACCAGATTCAGAAGTGTGTTTTTGTGAGGCCCCTCTTGTTCCTTTCCTCCCACCCGCCATAAACAACTCCTCTATGGCTTATTCGCTCCTTCGTGTTTTTGACCCAGTCGCCTTCATGGAAAACCTGCCTTTCTGAGGAGCCGTTCCAACCCTCATCAACCCCTCAGGGAAGCTGTGTTTGTTTTCCATCGGCCAGGCAAACATTGGGCATGCTGAGTGGGGCCGTTCATCGCCTTCCCTGAACGAGATCATTGCCCAAGACGATCTAAGGAGGCAGGAAGACTTCACAACCTCCCCATCTTTCTTCATGGATTCCATAAATATGATCTAACATCCTGCCTCATCCCCAGGTTGAGTCACCTCAAGCCATTCGTCTCCCCTCTGTCCCTGCTGCTCCTGGCCCAACCCCAACCCATTTCCTCCCTTAGATCAAAAGTGAGCCTGCGGTTTCTCAGAACAAGCAAACAAACAGGGCTGGCCACCTTCTCTGCTTTTTACGTAGACTCCTACCTTTCCAATGAAACAAACAAGGTCTTCTCCCTCCCCGCCTTCTCTCGTATTTCGGTTCGAGGAAAACACCTCCTCCTTCGTGCTGTAGCTTCTCACCTTCTCGTGGCACCCACGTTAGGGGCCCATTCTTAGTGCCTGTAAACATATTTCATTTCTAGTAACGGGATGTGCAGTTACGGCAGGCATAGGTACACAAAGCTCTTCTTCTGCGTGGCGGAAGGCAGGCCAAGTATCAAATACGGATGATGGAGCAAGCTGGATTTGTGATGTTGGACCCCAACCAATATTGTACTAAAGAGCCAAAAAGCCGGGCTGCAACCCAGCCATCAACCTTCTTGAGTGGCCATCAGTTGGATCTGTTGGTTTGGTTGTCCATGTCAGTGGTTCCCAATCTTGGGTCCCCAGATGTCCTTGGACTACAACTCCCAAAAGCCTTCCCCTCCACTAGCTGCGCTGGCTAGGGTTTCTAGGAGTGGTAGTCCAAGAACATGTGGGGACCCAAGGTGGGAATCCATTGCTCTAGACCATGGTTTGTATTGTTCAGATGAACGTCCAGAGGGCCATCTGAACCAACCCAGCGATGGAGTCTCGTGGTGTAAGCCAGTGGTTTCCAACCTTCAGTCCCCAGATATTCTTGGACTCTGTGGGTGTGTGGTTTATTGAGACGCCATGCCATAGTATCTGCATCAGTGGCTCCTAGCCTTGGGTGCCTAGATGTTCTTGGACTAAAACTCCCAGAAGCCTTCACTAGTAGCTCTGCTGGGCCAGGATTCCTGGGAGTTGTAGTCCAAGAACATCCAGAGAGCCAAGGTTCAGAACCACTGATCTATATAAGGAACGAAGTGGTCCTTCTGCCCGAGAGTCTCCTTAGGGAAGGCCCAAGCATCTCTTCCAGACACACGACTCCCAGGGTTCAATCCCCTACATGTCCTGATTGGGCTAGGGGGGAAAAAAAACACCTGCTGGGGACCCTGGAGAGCCATCGGCAGGACCCGATAGGCCTTCCTGAAGACCTTCATGAAACCCTCACTGAGGCATTGCTCTTGGAGATGCTAGCTAACTCCATGCCAGATGCTTCCTCTCCTGAAGCCCTTAAGGGTTCTGGATAGACAGTGTGTTTGGCGAAAGGCGCCAGGTTGAATCCCGCTCATGTCAAGCTAAAGGACCCTGGTGGGAGGTTTGAGGAGACCTCTCTGCCAGGTAACCCCTCGGAATAGACCGCACCGGGCCGGGCAGACAAACGATCTAGCCCTCATGTTCTGCATTCATAGTGGCTGGTGTTGTCCTTGCCTTGGCATCCCTGGCTTCTCAAAGCCTCCTTACTCTGAAAGTATCTGGTTTCAGGCACTGCCTTGGGCTGGCTTGCTGGGTCTTAGGATTCGGCCACTGCTCTGAGGACTCAGAGAGAAATGGGAATGATCAACAAAACGAGGAGAGAGGCGAAAGACAACACACACACACACCCCTTTTCTCAGCTGCAGCCAAGTCCCCTGCTTCTGGTGGTTCAAAAGGAGAAGAGCGCCACTGTCTTTGTCTCTTGCTGCATGGTTACATCAGCTATAGATCCGATTAGATCCCCAGCGCATGGCTTTAGTTCCATTCCTGACTGACCTTCCTCGTTCTCTGCCAGGCACCAGCCTGAATGTTACTGGAAATAGCATGGAAGTCCTCTCGAGGAAGGGAGCCGCTTCCCGACTTCTGCTTTGGAAAAGTCTGGTTCTCCACCCTCCGGCTACAGACTTCCCGGTGCCCTGCCTTCCAGAGCTGACTGTGCAAGCACATCGAAGGGGTGTTTCTAGAAGGGGGGGGGAGTGACGGCCGTGACGCATCGTTCCCTGCTGGAGGCAGGATCTCGGAAGGCTGTGCAGGCGTGGCGTGTGGTCCTGAATTCCTCGATGGGCCACCGAGAAAGCAGGAGATGTTGGATGGCAGGGAGTCAGGAAACCTCGGAGCAGACGGGCACCCATGCGTACATCTATAGAAAAAAAGAGAGCGGACAAAAGAGGTCACTCATTGATTGGGGGAGTTTGTCATCATCATCATCATCATCTGGTCCACTGTCACATACCTAACCTACTGGGCTTCCTTGAGTCTGGACTCGATGATCCATAATGCCCTATTCCACCTCTGCAGTTCTGCGTTGTTGATGGTGATGATTTTAACTCCCCAGAAGGTGCAGGTGAAATGCTGGCTAGGCCTCTCTGTCTGCTTGTGGTAGAGAGATGTCGGGACAGCTGTACCACTCAACGGTCATGTGCCAACACACCACATCTGCAAACCTATTCTGCACACCCTCAAGAGCTGAGTTACAGGTGGCCATCAGGTGGAAGACAGGGAGCGTGGAGCGAAAATGAGATGGCTAAGTCGCTAGAGGGTACCATAAGCAAGTGTCTCCCATAAAGGTAGGCAGATGAGAAGGTAGATAATGCACAGCAATAAAGAAAACGCCCTTTCAGGCTTGTTTGGCTGCCTGGCGTACTTATTCTCCTCCTTTAGGATGAAGTTTTTGGAAACACAGTCACCAGATGTAGGGTGAGCATTTCACAGCAGTATTTGCATGCTTGTGTTGAAGAGGGGCTGTGTGCCTGTACATTTCTCCCACCTCATTGGGTACATCTTGTAGCTCCAACTAAATGAAGACACTTATTGTGTATATAGATGGAGTGCTCCCTCAAGTAGCCAACCCCCTCTGTTTGTCATAACGCATGCTCTTCCTCAACTGTGTAGTATCTCCTACTCTAGCCTGCTTTGTCTTATGATTGATCAGCAATAGGTAAATGCAAACTTGATTTCCAGGTTTGCTCTCTGAGGCTTATCATCATGGCGGACTTTGCCTTGAGGGAGGAAAAACTTTGCATTGCGAGAGGTTAGTTTCAGGGAATCCACCTTCTCCTCAACCTCTAGCGCCGTGGTTCCCAACCTTGGGTCCCCAAATGTTCTTGGACTACGACGCCCAGAAATCCCGGCCAGCACAGCTGTCGGTGAGGGCATCTGGGAATTTTAGTCCAAGAACATCTGGGGACCCAAAGTCGGGAACCACAGTCCTTGTGGAACCCTGGACTGAATCTTGATGCTTTAAAACTGTGTCAGGAGAAAGGAACCTCTCCCCGCACCGGCTATGCTTATTTGCGAAGGATGGCACAAAATGGCGGGCCAGCAGTTATAATAATCATCTCAGAATGGCAGGGACCTTAAAGATCATCCAGTCCAGCCCCTATCAAGGAGGCCCCGTGGGGAATCAAACTCCCAACCAACCTAAACCCCTGAGCTCTCCAGCAGCTCAGCTGAGATCTAAGGCTTTGGTTTCTTCCCACCCATCACGCTGGCATGAAGACCTTGGCTAGGCTGCTTGGCAGCAAGAGTAGCCGGTGATCTTACTTGATGGGTGACCACCTTCTACACCAGCGGCGATCCATTGTCTGCGGGCATCTGTTCCAACAGCTGCATCTCCAAGTCTTAAATTTGAGACGGAATGAAGTACTGCCTTTGAAATCCCTTCTCCTCCCTCTCTCTCTCTCTCTCTCCCCTCACACATTCCAGCTTTCCCCCCAGGATGTCAAGAATGAAATAGCATGATTTGCGTTCTTCTTCCAGAGCTCCTGGCAGGCCGAGTTCCAGCCGCAGCTGCACCCCAGAGCGCGGCTGGCCTGGTTGTGTGTTGAGCTGAGCTGACGGCAGCAAAGCCGGGAACGCAACTGGCCTGTTCAGGGAGTCTTGGGCTCTGGCAGGAAAGACCCAACACGCCAGGCAGTTTTCCATCAGAGGGCATGCTTTGGGGGGCCCTCCCGCGTTTTCCTGGACTGCATTTCCAATCTCCCTTCGCTGTTGACGGCACCAATTAGGACCAGTGGGAGCTGTAGCCGAGCACCACTGGAAAAGCAGAAGCAGTCCACCCCCTTTGGCGCAGCCCTCCAGCGAAGAAGAAAAAGGAATCCGGGGCTCCTTGCTCCTTCCTCCCTGGAAGCAATCCCAGATAAGGGGAGTAAACACTGGCACTTTGTTTGCCCGGTCTGTTTTTTTATTTAGGCAGCCCGCGGTTGATGAATTATCCACCTGAGGAGGCGCATCAATCCTAGGTTTATCTCTCTTGCTCTTTTGTGATAGCCGTAAGCTAATATAATGGAATAAATCTCCCCTAATCCTGTATCACTTCGAGAAACGGGGAGACAGTACGTGCTTCAAGGCAAGAGAGCTAAGACAATGGAAGGGGCTGGTGGCGATTTTGCTTTCCACCCCTTCCCCCCGGTGTTTCTCTCATGTTGCACTTCTTGCTCGTGGTCTTTGCTGATGCTTCACAGCCTCTTTGCTGTTCATGGCCTAGGACGAAATGGTGAACTCTAAAGTAGTCACCAAACAACTTATGCTTACTTACCAATAAGCATTTCTCCTGCTGTAGGGAACCCTAAATAATAATACAATCTCCATCCCGACCTCGGTCAGAGTTTAGAGGGTGGCGGGGGCATGTAGTCGTGTTCTCTGTTCTCACTCTTTGGGCCAAATCATACCCGAGAGACAGCCCACAATAAGAAGAAATCAAGAAAGTATCCCTTAAGTACTGCATAAAATCTGCTTGTCACGGCAGGGGCATTTTGCGCTTCCAGTAGCCGGCAAATTATCTCGTTTCGTTTTCTGAGCCCCGAGTTACTGATCACAGGCTTCATTTGCAAGGACACTTGACCGGCCCAAAGGTCTTCCGGAATGATGTGTCTGTAACAGTGATGGGTTTCTGAGTCTGATGGCAAACTCTTGGTCTCAGCGGTGATCCCTGTAACCCATCATTTCCCAGGTTTGTCACTTTCCAGATGTTTGGGTTGTATTCATGACGACCACTCAACCATGTTCGCTGAACCGGATGGGACTTAATGTCCAAAGCATGGTGAAGTACCAAGTTTGGGGAGACTCCTACAAATCAAAACTCAGAAGAGGACATTGTCCTTGAGCCTGTATGGACAAGAGGCACAGGTATAGCTGCCTTATACCGTTAGGTGGATATACCATGGGCTACAGATTCAAGACTCAGAGAGTGATGATTAATGGCTCCTTTTCCAACTGGGAGGAGATTACAAGTGACGTACTCCAGGGCTTAATCCTGGGCCCAGTGCTCCTCAACATTTTTAATAATGACCTGGATTACGCTATAAGAAAATAGAATTTGAGGATGACATGAAATTGGGTGGAATAGCTAATACCCTGGAAGACAGGAACAACATTCAAAATGACCTTGATAAGATGGAGCACTGGGCTGAAAAGAACAGCATGAAATTCAACAGGGAGAAGTGCAAAGTGCTGAAACACAGAAAAAGAAATCAAACACGCAGTTACAAGATGGGGCTCAGCAAAACTACGAGCGAGAAGAATCTTGGAATTGTTGTAAACCACAAGCTGAATATGAGCCAACAGTGTGAGGTGGCTACAAAAAAGGCCAATGCTATTTTAAGCTGCATTAACAGAAGTATAGTCTCTAAATCCTGCGATGTGCTAGTCCCCCTCTATTCAGCACTGGTTAGGCCTCCCCTTGAGTATTGTGTCCAGTTCTGGACACCCCACTTCAAGAAGGATGCTGACAAATTGGAACAAGTGCAGAGGAGGGCGACAAGGAGGACCAGGGGTCTGGAAAACAAGCCTTATGAGGAAAGTCTGAAAGAATTGGGCATGTTTAGCCTTGAGAAAAGAAGACAGAGGGGAACTAGGTTAGCACTTTTCAAATATTTGAAGAACTGTACAGAGGAGGGGCAGGATCTGTTCTCAATTATCCCTCAGTGCAGGGCACGAAATAATGGGCTCAAGCTACAGGAAGCCGGATTTTGGCTGAATATCAGGAGAGACCTCCTAACTGTTAGAGCAGTACGACAATGGGACCCATGACCTCGGAAGGTGGTGAGCGCTCCAGCTTTGGAAGCCTTCAAGAAAAAACTGGATGACCTTCTGTCAAATCTGCTTTGATTTGGATTCTTGCCTTCAGCAGGATAGCCCTTGAGGCCCCTTCCAACTTCCTACTTCAAGGATGGGTCATTGTTTCAGGATGTAGCATGCCCCACCTTGATGCTATAGCTTTGTCCCTTGTAGCTCCTTGAAAGAGACACCTTTGTACACCCACTTCTCCATCCTATCTTCTCCTCAGCAGAACAAAAACGCTGGGTCAAAATGATTGTCAAGGATGCAAAACAACAACAACCCCCCAAAAACCATTGATTGTTGTATTGCCGGCAGCGGCAATGTAAAATCTACCCGAGTTCGTGACTTTTCCACCTACCCGCCCCAAAAACATTGGCGTCCTTGCCGTTCAGGAAACAAAGCCAGCAGCAGCGCAAAGGATGTCTGTCGCTGTTTGTGTTCTTGTTTTTTGAGCGGGCTCTTTCTTTGAAATTGTTAACTCTGGATTAACAGCTCTGTTTCCCCAGGCGCAGAAGTGCCTGTGTTTCAAAGCTGCGAGACGGGGCCAGAAAAAGCTCTCCCAGGGCCCAAGGTCACAGCGTGAGCTCGCTTGGCTAGAGAATCAATAGACCTCATTAAGCACCTCCTTGCAGACACCTGCAACATGTATTGTGTGTCTTCTTCGTCTTCTTCACAACAACTCGGAAAGCAAACACCCATCATTAGCCAAAAGGCACAAGGAGTCCCAACTCAGACCCTTATCTCCAAAAGACGGCCGATGCTTTCTTTCCCCCCTTTAAAAAAAAAAATTCTCGCTTTTCCTTTTTCAAGACCTCTTTTCTTTCTAATCTCTCATTTACGCAAAGCATTACGTCTTTGGACGCCCCCTCTCCGCGCGCCTCCACCCACCTCCCTCGGAGCCCAGCTGCTGCCGTTTTATCAGGCTGTGATAGCAGCCCGTGGACCCGTCCCAGCTGTGCGAGGGATGCTTGCTTCTCAAGGTTTTGGAGACCAAAAAAAAGGCCTTATGCTTCCAGCTCAATTAACTCTCGGGAGGTGACATCGGGCAAGTGTTGAGAAGCAGGGAAGGAGAATGAATCCAGGACAAAATAATGAAGGATAGGTGTCATCCAAATATATTTTCCTATTATATCCTTCCTTCCTTCCTTCCTTCCTTCCTTCCTTCCTTCCTTCCTTCCTTCCTTCCTTCCTTCCTTCCTTCCTTCCTTCCTTCCTTCCTTCCTTCCTTCCTTCCTTCCTTCCTTCCTTATTTTGTTCTTTCTTTCCGTAAGAAAGCCAAAAGGGCAATGAAACTTCATCCCAAAGAATCTGTTTCCCAATCTGGTACATCTGTATATAAATACACAGCGTTTATTAGGGTCATAGACCAGTCAACCAAATGGGTGAGGGTGGGAGAGAATTCAGAAACGAAACCAAGAAATTGGAAGCCAGTTCTGTTGATCAGGGTTTGAACGCCAAGGCCCATTCGGTCTGGTTCTTAATCGTGCCATAAAAAGAAATTTGCAACCCATAAGAATGTGTCAGATGCACAATAAGACACACAGCAGAGGAGTTGTTATTTCCCTTCCCTGTGTGTTGGCGGGGAAGTCTGACAAGCCACTGAAACACTCTCTGTCCCACTGCCGTGTTCCCAAAATCCACTGCAAATCCTTTAAATTCTGTGGATCTTGGGTAGAATTGTGACGCATCCTGCTTATATACCACCATGTAGTGTCTAAAGCACTTGCTGGACTTTGAGGAAAACACAGATTGAAACCTAGTTTCCTTTTGCATTTACAATATTTTCATCGTTGACTTAGAATTGCACAGCTGGAAGGGACCCTATGGGGTCCAGCCCCTTCCAAGAAGGCACAGAGGGGAATTGAACTCCCAAACTTACTGGCAGTTGCTTTTCATCTTGCCCTGATTGCAGTTCCTCCCAACACCTTCATACAGGCCATTCCCAGTTGATGCCTCTAGAGCAGTGGCTCCCAACCATTGGGTCAGATCCCAGATGTTCTAGGACTACAACTCCCAGAAATCCTGGCCAGTACAGCTACTGGTGAAGTCTTCTGAGAACATTTGTGCAAGGTTGGGAACCACCGCTCTAGAACAACCCTTCCAGAAGGAGAGGGGCTCAGTCTCTTGAGAACACTCGGCACATTCAGTGGATGAGCATGGAGACCAGAAAGTGGGTTTCCTTTCTCTGTTGCGATCGGCAGAGACAGACAAGAGAGTGGAAACAAGGTTGTCATCAGAGGTAGGATGTATCTAGACTTACAGATGTTGTTGGATTAGCATCTGCCATCAAACCTGGATGGCATAGTTGGTGGGTGGGGCAGAGAAACACAAATAGGGGCATTTCAGCCCCACCATACGTTGAAGGCTGCCTTGTGAGAAATGTCCCATGGAGTGTTCCATCATGACAGACAGACAGACAGACAGACAGACAGACAGACAGGATGGATGGATGGATGGATGGATGGATGGATGGATGGATGGATGGATGGATGGGTGGGTGGGTGGGTGGATGGATGGATGGATGGATGGATGGATGGATGGATGGATGGATGGATGGATGGATGGATGGATGGATGGATAGATAGATAGATAGATAGATAGATAGATAGATAGATAGATAGATAGATAGATAGATAGATAGATAGATAGATAGATAGATAGATAGATAGATAGATAGATAGATAGATAGATAGATAGATAGATAGATAGATAGATGGTCTTCCTGCTGCTTTCCAATCAAAGTTAAAGCTACCCATGCTGGCTTCTACAGACTTCCTTTACTTGTGGCAGCCTCCGAAATCATCTCCAGCCTGAACAGTATAAGAATTCTGTAGAGTTCTTTACTTCTTTTCCTGAAAAAGAAACGTTGAGCCTACCAGTAGAGACAGTTTGGGATTTCAAGGGCGTTGAGCCCGTATTCAAAACGGAGGTACAAATTGCATAGCTCTTTATGACCGTTCTTGTTCTTACCAGAGCTAGGGGCCATTCAGGGTGAAATCTGACACTTGATGAGCCCATTGTGAGAGTCTGCAGACTCATCTTTACTATTAAATCCTAAAAGCAGTGTACAAATAACATGATTTTGACATCCAGTCTCTCTCCCCCTCCTGCAACTCATACATGCCTGACCCAGAAGTATGTCAGAATTCCTTAAAAGCTCACACAGACAGTGCTGTGTGCCTTTTAGGTTGACCTAAGCGCCAGCGGGGTGGAACAGATAGAACATTGGACTCAGGAGACAGGGGTTCAAATCCCTGCTCCGTCTTGAAATCTCGCTGGGATCTGCAGGCCCGGGCCCTCATAAACCACTCTTACCTTATCTTGACAACCCTTTTAGGATTGCCACAAATTCGAAGCAACTTAATGGCACACAGAAGCAACAGTTACACTTACTACCACCGAGGGGTGGTGTCCCAAACAAGAATTTTTTGGACTCTTGCTTAGGGAGAGGGAGCCTAGAGCCACACCGACTCCCACAAAGTGTCCATCATGATTAGTTGAGACCGTGAAGCCAAAGCTTCCGCCTCCCAAGACCTAATCCAGAAGTCTCTCCGTTCAGATCCGGAGTACTTCTTCCTTCTGCCACTCCATTGCAGCATCTCTTCCCTCCCATCAGGGACAGAGTGCTTTTCACTGTGCAGACAGCTTGACCGACACCCCACCAGCATCTAAATCAGAGAGATGTCCTCGTGCGTTCAGCCAGAGGGGTTGGTTCAATGCACAGCCGGGGGTGGTTTCGAGGTTCCTCCTCCGGACGATTCCGAGACCTCACATTCTTTCTTGTTCCCCAACCACGTTGCTTCCTCGTCGGTTTTGCAATCAGCTACGGCCTCACATTTTGCGGCGCTGTCCTCCATCCCAGCCAGCGTTGCTGGCATCAGATCTCCCTGTGGGGTTTTTCTGCTTATTTGTTTCTTTGTTCCTCTCTGTCTGGTATCTCTGAAGGAAAAGGAGCGGGAAGCCTTCCCCTCTTGTGGGTCTGAGGGGAAGAGAGGTTAGCCCTCCACAGAACGTATGGTTCTTGTTGTTGAGCAACTGTTTGGAATCTGATTGCGTCAAGAGACACAAAGACGTCCTTGGGCTCGCCGGTTGCCCAGGGGGCCTCAGTCAGAGCTGGCACAGATGACCAGGATGTCTCTACCCAATTCCAGAACTCAGCGCCAGTCCCTGGTTCAATTGTGCAAGAGCTCAATGGGGCTGGAGTGGATTTCTGTGCCCGGTTGTTGAGGTGGAAGACAACAACAACAACAAAAAACAACCAAGGAGGCCCCCATGTCTTCTATGTTCATGTACAGAATTTCCAGGGAGCTAATCGCAGTTCTGATAGACAATACACTTTTTTCATTCTCCTTACCCCACCTCCCCAAAACTGTGCCCATTCTCAAAAAAGATTCTGGAAGACTATATAACAGCTGCTGTGGCATGCTGATCAGAAAGAAAATAATAATTATTATCCTGGAAAACCGGATCCCAGTGTTATAGCTCGTGATGAAATTTTTTTTGCTGGTGGGATCAGCCAGCCTTTGAAGAGTTTCTCCTGACCTACCATGAGGCAGGGTATACATGGTGTTAGCCAAGAAAATCAACCGATAAAAATTAAGTTTCATCTTTCCCTCCTTCCTGTGGCCCCCGTTTTGATCAATGTGTATTTTGAAAAATGAAACTGAACCAAAATTCTTACATCTCTTGGCAGGTTGACCTTGGGGTGGGATGTTAAGCCTGTTGCAGGAAACCTCTGGCCCCCCCAGATGTTGTAAATGACAACTGCCACATAGACCATGCTGGTTGAGCCAAAACCCAGTAGATCTGGAGGGCCAAAGTTTCATGACCCTGTCTTCATCAAATCTACCTCACAGGGACTCTAAGAAGGCATAAGAGGGCAAAGAGGCCTTGACATTTATGTCATCCTGAACATGGTACAGAAAACATGGGACAACAATCTCAAGAAATTATGTTCCCAACAAGGTGGAAAAATTTAGGTGGAGGGACTATTCTCTCTCTCTCTCTCTCTCTGCATTCAATGAGCCATGACATCTCACTTGATTTTATGATTCCACTAACTAAATCCTTGTGGTTTTAGCTCCCATGTTTACACAATAAAGATGTCATGACCTGCCCTGAGTTTTTAGGGGATGGTACAACAGAGGCTGAAATAAACAAACAGGGGAGGGAAGGAATGAACGAGATGGCCGTTGGTCCAAGGCCATGTTTCTGTCCCACCGAGGCTCCCCTTGCTTGCCTCCCTCGCCTCAGGAGAAAACACATTGCACAATTAATTGCCCTCGAGGAATACACACAAACAGCCCCTTTCATGCACAAAGGCTAGAAGCTGAGAAAAGCGTGACGCTGAGGGGAAGGGGTGGAGACTCTGAAATTGAACCGAGATCGCAAAAAGGATGTGAGGGGAATCACCACACGTGAGGTCTGTGTTGGGCTTCTGAAAATACACCTTGTGTATTTGGGGTGAGCAGAAATACATTTCTCTCCCCCCCCCCCAGTCTGAAGCACAACAGTTGTATCCTTTTACTTTTTAAGCTGTGGAGTAAGAAGCAGGTAAAACACAACCGGGCAGTGGGTGGGCTGCGTCTAGCTGGTCTTCTTCAGTAACAGGATCCAGGAAGCCTCCTTACCTGCTGGATGATGCATTATGTGCATGTTATCTGCTGTGCATGCTACTGCTGGCTGTCCAGCGCTGTGCGTGGAGTTTATCGATTCGCTTTATTGCATGCCACTCAAGCCCTTCTGAACCTGGAGATCCTAGCCATCCGATGCTTGGCATCCTCTGCATGTGAAATAGGAGCTCTGCCACTCACCTGTGGGGTCTTGGCTAAGCTTGGCCTCTCTCTCTCTCTCCTACCTGTAAGCAGGAGGGGAGGTTGAGGGTGGATCTGCCCACCACTCACCTGGGACAGCTGCCCTGAATGTCTGTAGAGAGATGGAATATGTCAAGGCAAGTGAGATATTTAGCGCTTCCGCTCCCCCAGGGAATTTCCGTGGCTGAGCAGGGATTTGAACTCAGGTCTCCCGGTCCGTCACTCTATCCACTATGTACGCCACCACTTACCGTTCGCTAAATTGAGAGGGGAATAGGAAAACATCAGAACTCTCCTTTAAAACATTTTGCGAAAGAAAAGAGTTACACAAAAGCTCCCATCCACGTTAATTGTCACGTGCAGAGCGCACACGATCGAAATCGCGATGACTTTCTCTTCTCGTTTTCTGGTTTGGGCAGTAGGACCCTCGCACACTGCACTCCTGGAAGACATTTCCCGGCAGCTTAAAGGCAATTCCAGTTTGCTTCATTGGCCAAGATCTCTTTCTGACTATTAAAGTATTAAGTTGCTTTTTAAATTAAAAAAAAACATACGAACTAGCCTGTCATCTCCATTTCGGTCCCTGTGCAGCGTGAGGTTTGGGGAAGTCTTCCTAATTTTTCCCATGACTTTTGCTTCTCTTCTAGCATGTCTACAGCCCCTGTTTGTTGTTCCTCACAACAATTAACCCCCTTTTTTTGCCCCTTTAAACTGTAGATGTTGGTCTGCAAGTTGCTTCCTTGCAGATGCTAGAGGCAATTAGTGAGCAAATGAAATATATAGTTATTTTTATTGTGTCTGTTGAGAAGCTCCCATGCCAGTCTTCATATATAAGATGAGACCTATTGTCGCCAAACACTGTTGCCTTTTTCTCATGATGGGGTGGGGATTTTTTGGGGGGGTGTTGCATTGAGAATGAGAGAGACCGGAAAGGAATGTTGTTGTTTTCTTCAAGGCAACCTCAGCGGGTGACCGGTTGCAGAACCCGCGTAATTATTTCGGATCGTCACCCAGCTTATAAGTGTCAACGGTGTGATGGAGTCACAACAAAGCCAGGTCCGAAAGCCCGTGCCCTCACTCGGAATAGGCTTCCTGGCCGAACTGCGCGCATGGAGGTTCTGAGCTAGTCAAGGGTTATTGCCACAAAGCCCTGGAACAGCCGGAGAGCTCCCTGATCCGGGTTTTTGGAGCTGCGGAGCCAGACGTTGGGAGTTCGATTCCCCCCACGGGGCCTCCTTGAGACGGCCTGGACTTGATGATCCTGAGGGTCCCTTCCAGCTTTGCAGTTCTCAGATGATGATGATGATGATGATGATCCAAGTACATGGAGGGCTCATCTGCGAGGGTTCCAAAGAAACACTTCCATTTCAGCTCAGCTGTGGGCACTCCCCTCCGGCTTCATCTCCTCGGCTAGTTCAAGAGAGAGAGAGAGAGAGAGAGAGAGAGAGAGAGAGAGAGAGAGTGTGAGAAAGAGAGAGGAGTTATTGATTTTCTTTCTCTTCTGCTCTTTATGAGCAACCTTCTTTCCTACCCCCCCACCTCCAGCTGTCAGATGGATGTCCTTCCTCTAGAGACCCCCTCGCTTAAGAGGTCTCGCACTTTTTAAAGAGCTTCCAAATGCATCTTCAGGCGCTGCCGGCGCTGGAATCGTGAAAAGGAGATCAGCGGTAACCTTTCACTAATGGATGCAGTGTGTGGAATCTTTCTTGGAGGGCACCTTTGGCCGGAGGGCTAAAACTGTAATGGCCTGCCCTGAACCGGGTGCTTTGACTTAACGCTGATGTCACTCCAAGAAGAGAGGAAGCTCATGGCCACAGAGATGTCAAGCCCACAGGCTAGCACCCGGCAAAATTTGACTTGGGCCATTACTAATAATAGGTAAAGGTAAAGGTTCCCCTTGACATTTAATCCAGTCGTGTCTGACTCTAAGGTGCGGTGCTCATCCCCGTCTCCAAGCCGTAGAGCCAGCATTTGTCCAAAGACAATTTCCATGGTCACGTGGCCAGCACAACTAGACACGGAACGCCTTTACCTTCCCACCGAAGTGGTCCCTATTTATCTACTTGCATTTTACATGCTTTCGAATGGCTAGGTTGGCGGGAGCTGGGACAAGCGACGGGAGCTCCCTCCGTCACGTGGATTCGATCTTACGACGGCTGGTCTTCTGACCTTGCAGGACAGAGGCTTCTGTGGTTTAACTCACAGCGCCACCACGTCCCTTAATAATAATAACCAGATGCTATCAAGTCGATGTTAACTTCTGGGGACCCTTTCCAAGTTTTTCCAGGATAGAGGTTCTTCCCCTCCCTCCTTCTGGGATGCAGCTGGCCCAGGGCCACCCAGGCTGGCTCTTCACCCGAGAGGCACATGGTGGAATAGATCTCAGAAGCAGGTAGCCGTTCCCCCTTTGCCAAAATCTGCCAAAGGGTGGTTTTGAGGACACTGTAATCATCAGTATCATCATCACATGGTAATGGCATTTGCTTGCCAATTAACACCTGTCCTGAGTTCACCAACGATGAAGGCATGTAAAGCTCATAGACATGCCAGGGCTATTGCCTGCACATCTGGCTGTTTTTCTCTGTAGACATTGGTTATCTCATCCTGGACCTTATAAAAAACATCACAAAGCCATAAGGAAGGCATTCATGAATATCCCCCAATCTCTTTACAGGCAACAGCTTTGACCCCGGCTGAACGTTAATCTCTTCCTCTGTCTCTCTGTCTCTTTCTGGTGGTGTTGCTCTCTCACCCCCCTTTCCAGATGTGACATTTTTTCCTGGGGGGGTCTCTTCAGGGATAATCCCATGCACCCCACAGGCCCCCATAACAGGAGAGCTGTACACACTTGGATCTCTTTATAAACTTCTTTAGATTGTCAAGCCAACAGGTCCTCGGGAAAAATAAATCCCCAAATCTCCTCCCCCCGTCCAGAAAAAATTATCTGCTTCTTCCCCCCCCTGGTATGCAAAGTGAGGGGGTATTATTACAGGCTGTTGTAGTGTTCCTTAATTATGCCATAGCGCAGCGTTGCCATCAAATAGAGGAAATGAATTCTTGTGGCTTTAGCGGATAGATTGGGTTATCTTTGTGTAAATATATACTTAAAAATTGCAGCCGCCTGAGTGGGCATTTTTTTTTGCACCAGGATCTGAGGGAGTTCCAACGCGTTGGCCTGTGGCTGCCTTGAAGTTCTGGAGGGTTGGAGGCTCTCCCACTGGGATCTGCATCCCTTTTGCGCAAGTCGCACAGAGAAAACCCTGCTATTCTGTAGGGCAGGATTTCACCACCACCACCACCCCATGCCTCCCTGTATTTACAACCTGGCTGGCAAACAGAGGCTTCAGAGGAGACCAGGTCTCTTTTTCTTGGGTTGGTGTTCAAAAGCCACCATCAGGTTTGGAGCCCCTCCCTGGCTGCCTTCTTGCCCCATTTTTTTTAAAATCCTTTGCGGGGAGCAGCGACCGGCGGAAGTGGTCAAAAGACTGAGGGGGTCACTGTCCGCCCTCGCTATGGACGGGTGAGACTCTGAAGGAGAACAGATCGGAGTGGTCCTTGAGCGTGGACCCAGGGCGGCCACCGGTGGCCCGAGCGTCTTCCGCCTTGCGCCCCCCCCGTGCTCACCCTGCGCCTTTGTCCATTGGCAGAGCGTGCTTCGGACAAAAGCAGAGATTTATTGGCGTGGTAGCTCTTGGTAGCTTTCAGTTTTGGTCTGGAGGGATGTTCCTTGGTTCCTGGCCTTTTCTTTGTCCCTTCCATCGTGTTCCCTACGTAATAAACCTGAGCACGCTGTGATCCCTTCCCGTGCAGCCTCCCGGGAAGCAGGCCTGACGCCGCTGCTCCTGCTCGGATTGTTCTGTTCCTCCCTTCCAGCTGTGAGGGAACGAGCTGTCACGGAAAGGGGAGGCTTCCTCCACCTCACCCACACCATGGTAAATCAAGACTCTTCTTCTTTGCCATGGTCGTTGACCCCAACGTGCAATAAGGCACCAGGTGACCAGGCCGTTCCCAAAGAAAAAAGCAAAGAGCTGGCGTGAGCCAGTGAGCCTGTCCAGACAATGGTGTTCTCTGCTTCCCAGACTCTGCCGGAGAATAATTTATGGGGGAAGAGAGACACAACGTTGTCTCCATCCATGCCGGGGCTTCACAACCCTCGGCTGCCGGCCATCTGTTCAGAATCGGCTCATAGACTTGTGGGAGCCGAAAGGGTTTGTGTCGCCTGCTGTAGATCTCATCCCATATTATTATTATTATTATTTGGGGGGAAGGGTGAAATCCTCCATAGGAAGGGTGGCCTTCAGACTTCTCTTTCTCAGATGCTGTAGGGCTGCCGAGTCCTCCTCCAGGAGAACTCCTCCAGAAGCTCAGCCGTTCCTAGGTCGGTTGGGAGTTCGATTCCCTCCTGGTGCCGCTGGACTGGATGAGCCAGAGGGTCCCCTCCAGCCCTGCAGCTCTACGAGGACGATGATTCTGACCGTCAAAGCGAAAGGGTCATGCTCAGTATTGACACGCGCACACACACTGCCCCGGCTTGGAAAGATGCTGCAGGAATCTGCCAAGGTGATACGCCTGGTTGCGTCCCAGTGGCAGCTCATCAAATCCCTGTGGCATCTTTGACAGGGTCATGCCGAACAAGCCATCAAGGGGGAAATGAGGGCCTTGGAAGTTGGCCACTCTCCACAATGGGAAAGCCTCTTGATAGCAGACTTCATCTGGAGATACCCCAGTCAAAACTGGTCCAGGCCTTGGCCCGGCTGGTGAGCCTCAGGTGTCCTCTTCCTGGCCAGCGGTCTCCTTGGTCACTGGACCCCATTGTCCTGCCTCCCATGCGGGCACCCTGATCTGCCCATGGGCTCCTCTTCTCCAGAGTGTGCCGCTTGTCCCCCTGGCATGGCAGGCGGACCCCAAGCATCACCTCTTCCCCCCCCCCCCAATCCGGCTCAAGCATCTTCTCCACCCACCGCTTACTGGAAGACATCCCTTCAGCAGACGAGAGGCCCTTCTTCCTCGGAGGCTTCAAAACAGAGGTCCTGTCCGAGGGGTTCAGTCGTGGGTTTCCTCCGGAGGCGAGGGGGGCAGCGGAGAGGCCCTCGTGGGGCCCTGCCTGCCGACTGGATCATTCGGTGATTCTGCTCGGGGTCTTCATTTCCATCCTTGCAGCCCCCGGACCCTGCCTCTCTCTTTAGGGTCCCACAGGGATATCTTGCAGTTAAATCGGAGCCTCCATGATCTCTGCTCCCATCCCCGCCTTTAACCTTGTCATCCTGCCTCCGATCTCCAAAGAGCATTTCACCATCTCTCGGGCTACACCTTAAAAGGGCCGTGCTAACCTTTGCCGACCTCTCCGTGCACCGCTTGGAGTCTCCTCTTCCCGTTTCTGTGTCCTGCCCTCTGCTGTGCTGGCCACACTGCCGTTGGCCGGCATTTTGAAGCTGCCGTTACCCCGAAGGGCGATTCTGTCTTGCAGAGCCTTCTGTGCTGTTGAGCAGAATGAAGCCCTTGTCTCAGGCAGTGTGATTGTATGGTGTCAGAAGACGACAAAAGGTGGTTAGCTCCAGGATTTAATGTCAATGTGTATCTTCCCCAGTCGGTGTGGAGAGGCACTGGGAAGATTTCCTGTGGCCAGTGCCCAAATAACGGATTTGCCCCTGTGCAGTCCAGTGAGGCAGGCGCTTCCCCTGCTCTTGTGCCTCTGAGGCTGCCACGTATGGTGGGTCAAACCTGCTAAGCCGCTATGGGAAGAAGAAGAAGAAGAAGAGAGACCCAGAAGGATGCCTGTTGGGTTGATTCTCATCCATTTTAACCGGAGGGTTCAGGCAGGGCATCATGCTTCACCTTACCTGGGCCTCCAGGTGAGCGAGATGTCCCAAAAGGGCGAGGATAACATGCTATAGACGGCGCATGGTGAAAGAACCCAATTCGCTGCTCAGAGCTGCTCTGGGCTTCTCTTTGTTTTGGACTGACGTCTTTGAGCAGGGGTGGAGGACCTATGGCCGCCGAGATATTTTGGACTGCTACCATCAAAGGCAGTTGGTAGTCGAGGGTTACAGACGTTGTAGGTCCCAGACCCCTGGAGGGCCTCAACTCCCCTCCCCTCGATTGACCCTTCAGATTTCGCCTGTGAGCCGAACATTTTTCTAAAGCAGTGGTTCCCAACCATGGGTCTCCAGATGTTCTTTGGGCTACAACTCCCGGAAGACTTCACTGCCATCTTCCTGGAGTTCGTAGTCCAAGAACATCTGGGTTATCCAAGGTTGGGAGCCAGTGCTCTAAAGGGACTTGTTGCATTAACCATGATGACTTCTCAACATGACGCCCCTCATGGTCCTTTACAGATCTTTTCTCTTCCAGATTCACCCTTTATGCTGTGGACACCCGAGGAAGACACTCCGAACTGAGCACGGTCACCCTGAGAACAGCCTGCCCGTTGGTGGATGACAGCAAGGCAGAGGGTAAACGCCGCTCAAATGCTCAATTATATCTCAATTTCTATAGCTTCCCCACACCTCAGAAGGTTAAATCTGAGCCATATCTGCCACTCAGATTTCCTCCGGAACCGGACTGGCAATCTTTCTTCCACTCAGTCAAGATGTGAGTAAATCTCACTGGATTGTCTGTTTTCAGCGTGTTGACACATTGAGAGAGCCCACAAAAAACTTGGTTAACCCTTATGAGATTCCCGGCCTCCAAGAGCCAAAATAGAGCAGTAATCACTTTTTTATAAAAGGTTTACACAGTTTGTGGGCAATGTCAGTGCGCAAAATCAGTGCCTTTTCCCTTGGCTATGCAAAGCCACAAGCACGCAAAGAGGACTGTTCATCTGTTTGATCTGTGAAAAAGATGTAAGCAACCTACCCACTGCTTCTAAGGGAAATGGCCATTGTGGTTATGCACACACAGAGAGAGGGGGGTCTCCCGGGCCTTTGGGGGGGTGACAAAAATGCCACAGGGGGCTGTGTCCTTGGTGTGCTGCCCACCTTGTTTGAAGATAGTTCAAGACTCTGTTCTCAAAGGGAGGATCCCCCTTCCCTCCCCTGCTTCCAGTCCTAAGGCTGGGTTGCTCCTTGTCCTGCCGGGGGCCAGATCATCTCTTCCCTGACCCCAGCCTCGCTGGAGGATCACGTTCTCCCATCTTCTTCTCCTCCTCCTCCTTCTCCTCCTCCTCCCACTTCCTCTCCAGAGATAGCAGATAAGATCTACAACTTGTACAACGGCTACACCAGCGGCAAGGAGCAGCAGACCGCCTACAACAGCCTGATGGAGGTCTCTGTGTCGATGCTCTTCCGCATCCAGCACCACTACAACGCCCACTACGAGAAGTTCGGGGACTTTGTCTGGCGCAGCGAAGACGAACTGGGCCCCAGGTAGGGGGGGAGGTGTCCTCGGGAAGGGGTGCCTGAACATCTGGGGTCCCCAGATGTTCTTGGACTGCAGCGTCCAGAGTTCCTGGCCAGGCCAGCTGCTGGGGAAGGCTTCTGGGAGTGTTATCCCAAGAACGTCTCTGGACCCAACTTTGGGAAATATGAAAGAAAAGGCATTCCAAAGAGGAGCCCTCAAGCTGTAGAGTCGGGAGGCACTTTGAGTGTCACCTGGTCCACCACCCCCTGCCCGTGTGGGGAATGGAGATCTACAGCCTCTCAACCAGGTGGCCCATCTAACCCTCTGTTTCGCAGCCTCCCCAGAAGGGGCAGCCACCACCCCTTCCAAGGGAATGCATTCCACTATCCTCCTGTGCCCTCCGAGCAGTCTTCCGATAGCCACCTTTTTCCATAATTGGGATCCATCGAAGTCAGCCCTACCGACCAGAATAACAAGGGGGAAGGTTTGGGGAAAGGCTTGTTCTCTCTTCCATGGTTTGACGCTTCCTGAAGCCCGTGAGACTCCAGCGTTCGTCCTGATGAAATCCCCCCTAGTTTGTGAATGGAAAGAGACCCCAGACTTGGCCAGTTAGTTGGTCGATTTAGGGCGCGGCCAAAAGGCAACCCGAGCGTGCAAGCTTTGGGATTCCATGGAAGTCTTTTGTCAGGCTGTATGGTACCAAACGATGAAGGAACGGCAGCAGAATCAGAGAAGGCCAAAATCAGCCCAGAATGTTGACTTGGTTGAATGGAGTCAGGAAGGGTCCCGCCCAGCCTGAAAACTCCACCCACCTTGTTGTAAATGGTCCTGAACAACTGTTTGCAACTCTTCTGAGTATAAATTCAAGTATGGCTCCTACAGAGATGATGCTAAGTGTAAATTCTTTGTAATCTCAACAACCAACCTTCCTTCCTTCAATCTATCCATCATCAGCTCCTTCCTTCCTTTCTCTTTCTGATTCCTTCCTTCCTTCTATCCATCATCAGCTCCTTCCTTCATCAGTAACTGTTTCAAGGGCACTGCCATTTCCACACCTCTTAAATTCTAGATGATTCTTCTGCCAGCGTTCACTCCTCCTTCACGTGCATCTAATCCAGCTTTTCGTATGATGCCTATAGACTGAACGGATCAGGACGCTTCTTAACTAGGTTTTAATTGGCAGGCCCTTGGTGTCCTCAGGAACTCACTAATTTCCTCAACCTCAAAAACGTTTATGGGCTGAACCAGTGACCCTTATGAGACCTTGGGCTGTAAAACGGAGTGACAAGAGGGGAATCCGTTGTGTCCGCACCATAAATATGTCACAACCAAATCCTCCAGTGGCCAGTTTTGGGGACAGCCACAAGCATGCAAGAAGACACACCCGACAGAAGGTTTGTAAGGAGGCAGGAAACGTCTGCACTCCTCGTGGCTTTAGTTATATCCGGCCAGGTGTCTCTCAGCAGCTTCTCCGGTTCCAGTCCTGCCTGGTACACCAGCTGAGGTGTAGTGAGACCCATCATCAGTCCAGCCTCACCCAGTATGGTCAGCTCTGAATGGCAGCAAAGGCTTGCCCAGCAACCACCTAGTGTTCCCTGGTGTTTCGCTTCCGTGGTCTTCCATCCATATATTAAGCAGGCCTCGTCCTGCCTGGCCTCCAAAATCAGGCAACACTGCCTACATTCCAGGTAGCAGCCCCGTTTGGTACCTCTGCAAACATCCCCATCCCTCCCCCCCAAAAAATTCCTAGCCAGTGTTAGTTTGGAGAGACCGAGAGGGCCATCTCCGCAGCACTGGCCGGAAGGTATTCCGAGCGTCTTGCAGAAGAGCAGCCTAGTACAAACTTCATGGCAGGCGACTCTGGTAGGATTCGTCAACCGCAGCCTTTTGCCCTTTGCGGAGAAGGAGGCCTTCAAAGCAGGCGCCATTTCCTCTCACCTGCAGCTTTCCTTTGAAATGTTGCCTGCGATTGATCCACACTCTGGCCACGAGCTCTGGGTGGTGGCAATTTAGAGACTACCCTACAGTGGCTACCTGAAGGCTAGCATTGTCAAAAGGTGTGTTTGCTAGTAGGAATTGGGGAAGATCTGGGTTTCCTCTCATCAGCTCCTTGACAGTTTCCCTGCTTCCCTCTGCCCCACCTGCATGTTCAACTCGGATGATTCCTCAATGAATCAGAGCGTGCACAGTTGGCTACCTCTTCCTTCATTTTCACATTCCCCCCCCCCCGTCTTAACGGCAGTAGCACTATGCCCATGTGCCTGATGTGAAAAACGGTTTTGAATGCATCCTACCCATCATACCTGTGGGAGCTGATGGAAGGATCCTGTCCCAAAGGACAGGTGGACTGATAGACGGCCTCTTTGCTTTCGTACACAAGCCAACGTCCATCAACCACCTGGGGCTACTCATTGCGGGGTTTTCTGCCCTTCCCACACCTATTCCAGACCTTTTCTTTGAAATTTTTCATCTGAAATTACACGCACGCGCTTTACGGGAGCAGGGATGTTTCCAAAGGGTATCGACAGAAGCCAAAAGATTTATGCTGTGGCCGTGGCGTGTCCAGAAGAGCCTTTACCCCGAGACGCACACCCGTGCTTCGTTTTGGTGGGTGACCAAATTCTCCGGCAGCTGCGTTTGCCATTGCAGGCTTTCCAGTCCTGTTTCGTTTTCTTCTCTGTTGGAGCAAGGCTGAACCCGGGGCCTTGTGCATAAAAAGCTCGGGCTCCATCACCGAGCTGCTGCGATGTCCGAGCGAATCCCCAAAGTTTGGTAGGATGCAGGCTTTGGGAAGAAAGATTCAGTGCAGGACTGGGCAAAGCACAGCCTTCCCTGAGTGGTCGATTCGCCCCTTCCGTCACACCTGTGCCGACAAGTCAATGGCAAGAAAGGCTGGGCTTTGCAGGCCACCCACATCTGGAGAGCTGTGCTTTGCTTCCCCCTTCCGCATGGCACTGCCTCTCTCCAACCCTAGGACCCACCAGACTTTGTGGACATCCTTTTCTATCACCCCTCACCAGCCCTGGGCGATGTGTTTGCATAGCTGGGAGCGGTCGTCTCAAAGGCCCGAGAGAGGCTGCGTTCCATGGACGCTCCGTGATGGAGGGGCGGGGAAGGGCGGCACACTTTTAGGATGAGATTCCAACCCTCTTGCCGTTTTCTCCCAACGGTTGAACAGCCGACGGGGCTCACGTATCAGGGTGGATGTAGCCCTATAGCCCGAGGGACGGCTTCCGGCGCAATTCCCTTTCGTGGGTCCCCCTCCCTTGCCCTCCTCTCGGAGGACTTCATCAATTAATGTCCCGTAAAAGCGACTCCTCTTTCCCAGAGTGGGAGGCGGGTCAAGTCAGCCCTTGCGCCAATTTCATCTCCAGGTTCTGAAGCCCCCGCTTCCCAGGGCTTGGAGGAGAGGCGGCCTTTGATTTATGGCAAGAAACCAGCTGCTCCCTTCATTTATCTCCTGGAGAAATAGCTCACTCCCCCTCTCGAGGGCTCTCCGTTCCCTCTCCCCTCTCCTTGGTCTCCTCCTTCCATGGAGGACGACAGGCCAAGATAAGACTAACCTTTAGCTATCATTGCATTAACCTTTTTCACGCGAAGGAGAGATTCTCAGTCCAGCAGCTTGGCCCATATATTCCCAGTTGTCTGTTTCAGACTGGAAGGGAACTTGCCATCAGCGAGGCCTCCTCTGCAGCCCTTCCCTCTTCTTTTCTAACAGATTTACCCTCCTGGGGAGGTGCTGGTTCTGCCGCTTTTCCAAGCTTAGAGATAGACCAAGGCTTTGATTTAACGCTGGCAACAACACAGTATAAACCTACGAGATCCGGCTGTATGATCACCTCTGAAGCCAGTTCAGAGTGAGAGCAATGCTTCTGAACCCTCGCTTTGGTTTGGCTTCACGATGGCACCATAGATGCAAATGAGGCTTGGTGACGTGATGCTGTTGGGAAGCCATGTCAGAAAGGGAAGCGATGCTTCCTGCCTGCCCTGGGACACCTTGGGAAGTGAAAAGCTGCAGAAAGAATTTGTGCCCAGTTACACCGGGGAGCAGAATTCCTGCCAGTGCCCGCTGGTTAGTGAGAAGACTTTGGCATGGCCATTCCCCAACCTGGGGAGACCCACCTTCTGCATGTAGATGACTGAGGACAGGACGATGACGTTGGAAGGGTATTTTCAATCCAATTGTAAACCACCGGACTCTAGAAAGTGTGAAGAACCACAAGAAGGAGCTGACTTTAGTCTGTTGTTGCGTGCTACCAAATCACCCTCAATGTACAACCACACCCAGAGGGTCCTGCCTTTAAGTAGCCCCACTTAGTTATTGGAAACTCAAGTCTGTGGGTTCTTTAGGGAGTTAATCCTCTTGTGTATTGGTCTCCCTCTTTTTCTGGCTGCCTTCCGCCTTGCCCAGCCTGGTTGTCCTTTCCAGAGAACGCTGGCTTCTCACAAGGTGCCCAAAGTTGGACAGCCTCGGCTCCAGTGTTTTAATTCAGGCTCGGTTTGACCTAGGACCCGCTGGTTCCTCTTCCTGGCAGTCCGAGGTCTCTGCGGCGCTCTCCTGCATCCTTTGGTAGACTGGCCTGAATTTGGAGCGGCTTGCACAAGGTATCGCGGAGGCACCCGGCCCGTCAACAGTGCTTGCAGCCCCCACAGCTTCTCTGCCTCCTCGGCCGTTCGTGCTGTCCAGAGTCTCAACGTGTCCCTTTTCCCTTCCAGGAAAGCCCACCTCATCCTTCGGAGGCTGGAGAAGATCAGCAGCCACTGCTCCACCTTGCTCCGGAGCCCGTACATCCAGCGCCGCACCGACACCGTCCCCTACCTCTTCTGCCGCAGCGAGGAAGTCCGGCCGTCCGGCATGGTGTGGTACAGCATCCTCAAGGACACCAAAATCACGTGCGAGGAGAAGATGGTCTCCATGCTGCGCAACACGTACGGCGAGTCGAAGGGGCGGTGAGAGGAGGCCCTGCCCGCCCGCGGCGGCTGCGACAGGACCTTGGGGAGGCACAGCGCAGGGGGACTCGGGGGAGAGTCCAAGACGGAGCTGCATCCGGCGGCCGGAGGGAGAGGAAACACGACCACACGGGACTTCAGAACAAAGACAGGCGGCAGCAAATCGAGAGATCAGCAAGAGTTTTTTTTCCTTATCTCCCTTTTTTTAATTATTGTTATAATTATTATTTAAGATGGAAGTACATAATTTTGGTCCGTTCAAGGGAGGGAAGTGTATCTCTCCTTTCAAAGTCTCTTTTCTTCCTAAAGCCCTGGATTCTGTGCTCAAAGGGTCAAGAGGAAGACACAGAGCAGGACGGGGAAACTGGGCCACTGGAGGAGGGGGGCAAGGTTTCCTGGGGGGGCGCCACATCTGTTGGGGGCAGAGGTGAACCCCTTGCCCAGATGGACTGTGTCTCCGATGCCACCGTGGTAAGCAAGGAGGCGGGAGGCTGTGCAGTTTGCAAGAGGGGCCAACCAAGGAGGAGGCCACCAAGGGATCCACACGTGGCTAAGGACGCGCCAGGGCGTTGTGAGCAAGCCACGGAGGGGAAACCCAGGTCGCTCGAAGGTTTACAGAAGCTCTGCTCGTGCAGAGATTTTTTTAGCAGGGTCCCACCAGGTTGTTTCATTCATTAAAACATATTTACTTCCACTTTCCCTTCTCGCCTGGTGTTTTGTCCGTTCGTCTGCCTCCTTGGTGACGCCTCGGCATTTGGCCTGGGTTTTGGTTTTGCGTAGGCCCTTTCAGAGGGGCACTCATTGCACACACCTCTCTCCTCCAGGAAGGTGCGTTTGGTAACACAAGCAGTAAATCTGAATTCTAATTCCAACCAGGGACGGCGGTAAGTCTTTGGCCCCCAGCCCGGAGTCCAAGTTCCTGTCGAAAGCAAGCTTCTCTCCCCCAGGAGGAAAAGGGAGCGGTGGGTGGAGTGGTGATGGTTCCAAATCACAAGCCAAGTCGGAGTGTGACTTAAGTCCATCTTGACTCAAGTCCCCATCCCTGATTCAAATCACCGCTTTAGAGTACAGTGGTGCCTCGCTTAACGATTGCCCCACATTACAACAAATCCACTTTATGCCGATCTTTTTGTGATCACAAAACGATGGTCTAAATGGGGGAAGTTCGCTTAGCGATGATCGGTTCCCTGCTTCAGGAACCAATTTTCACTTTACGACGATCAAAAACAGCTGACCGTCGGGTTTTCAAAATGGCCGCTGGGTGTTTAAAATGGCTCCCTGCTGTGCTTAGGGACAGATTCCTCGCTATACAGGCAACAAAAATGATCGCCGTATGGAGGATCTTCGCTGGACGGTGAGTTTTTACCCCATTGGAACACATTGAACGGGTTTCAGTGGGGTTTTTAATTTCGCTTTACGATGTTTTCGCTTAACGGCAATTTTCCTGGAACGGATCATCGTCATTCAGCGAGGCATCACTGTACGTTTGGTGCATTTACTGTCTGCAGGGAGCTAATTTGGAGGAAAAGCAGTGCAAAACCGTTTCTCATGTTTTGTTTTCAAACTTTTACAGGTTCAGTGCAGAATAGGAAAAAAAACGGGCCGTTTCCATTCTGACGTCATCCTTCCTTCTAGATAGCAAGTGGCGAAGGCCGGGTGGCTTTGCTGTGAGGTGAGGTCAATGCCGTCTAACTCTTATCACTTTATTATGTTATAAATTACTTTGAAAGAAAGCGATCTGGACCGTAACTGAAATTTAGAAATTATTCCAGCCCTTTTGTTCAACTGAGTTAACAGCCCAAGAAACATCAGAGATGTGATAGCACAGAAATGTAAAGCTGGATTAATTGGAATAGGAAGGAAATTCCTTCTAAGGTGTGCAGTATTTTAAGAAGGCCATTCTTTACCATTTTTTTTTAAATCACATTTATAATCCCTTATTTCTTCCAAGGAGCCGAGGATGTGGTCCTTTTTTCCTCATCCTCTTTCATTGTTCTGCTGCTTATCACTGCAACTCTTGAGACGTCGGTCCGGCTGAAAGAGGATGGGGTCCGTAGGGACAAGATCCTGGCATCACCCACACCGCATAAGTTCTCAATCCTTGGCCTTCTAGATAGTTTGGACCTTAAGGCTCAACGCGTGGTCATGCTCACCGAGACTTCTAGAACAGTGACTCCCAACCTTGGGTCCCCCAGATGTTCTTGGACTACAACTCCCAGATATCCTGGCCAGCAGCGCTCTTGGTGAAGGCTTCTGAGGGTTGCAGTCCAAAAACATCTAGAGACTCAAGGTTGGGAACCACAGTTCTAGGTGTTAACGAGTCCAGCGCATCTGGAGGACGAAAGGGTGAGAGCCGACCCCCAGCAGCTTACTCAATGCCTTAAGGCCCCTGGAAGCGGTGGTTTCTCTCCCCCAAATCTGTTCTTCTTTCTTCCCTGATGGAAACTCCAGCGATGGCGCTCTTGTTGCTCTCGGGAACAATCGTTTCTACTTTCTCAGTCTGGCTGTGTTGGTTTTTTTGTTTTTTGTTTTTGCCCTGATCAACGTTTCCGAATGGTCTTCAAGGGCAGCCTCTTGAATAACCCCTCATGACAGAGGAGATTTCTTGAAGGTGTGGAGGTAGGATGTGGGAGTGTCCGGACGCCCGATCACGGGCGCAATACTCTGCCTTTTCAGCCGAACCGGGGGGGGGGGGGGACTGGAAGATTAAATGAAGAAAGGGGCGGAGCGGGATTGCAACCAACCGATCCTTGTGTGGGAGAGGAACAAAGCCAATGACCGCCACGACGGTTGGTCTCCTTCCTCAGAGCACCCGTTTGATTTGGGCCGTTGGGTGAACACGAGAGTAACAGCCATCTTCTCCTTTTATTATACTCTTCAGCAAAGAGACATTTCTGGGTGTGTTTACTTAAAAAATTAAATGGGGGGGGGAAGAGCGGGAGAAGAAATTGGGGACCCCAACCTGCATGAGGTAGTGGAAGAAATCAGCACTGCCGAATTCGTTCACGTGTTACCACTTTCCTACATTACGCTCCTGTAAATTTCTTTTCTTGAGCTTGCCGCTGTTGGGAGAGGCTTTTGACTCAAGCCGTTGGCCTTGTTCTTCCCGATTCCCTTGTGCTTTAAAACCTTTCTGCGCATTCCCTGCCTATTTCTTGTGAATGTCACCGTCTCCTGAAAAAGAGGCACTCTGCTTTGTATAGCGCTTTAGCTTCATTTGCCCACGACCCTCGTGATATGATCACTACCCTAACCCTTGCCCCGTCATCCACAGGATGACCCTTGGGTCTCTTTGTGGCGTGGCTGGCGTTCCCTGAGACCCAACAGAGCGAGCCTGCGCCACCAATTCCGTCCTTGTGGTCCTGCCCATCCTTCGTGGCCCTCTGCCCCACAAAACCCAGCGGGCAACGGCTCCTGCCAACCCCTAAAATCTCTTGAGGGACACCCCTAATAATCCCAACCACTGGGTGGGGATGGCAGGCCAGACTTTAAAATGCCAGGAGGGCCAAAAACGGTGAATCTTTAACGCTTCCATCCTTAATCAGAAGAAATGGTATGGATACTAAAGATATAATCAATACTAAGGGTGGGATTTTTGGATTTTTCTGGACAACAAGGACCATTATTTTCCATCCTGGGAGTCCTAGCTACCTTACCTGTAACTTGCAAACGCCCAACTGTGGCTCACCTGGGAAAAAAAAAAGCCGAGCTAGGCCTAGCTCTGAAAAGAAAGGCCAAGCTTTCTTTTCCTGTCCTGCTGCTCCCCATCTGATTCATGTAAGGCACGACTCTTGACAGTGAACAAACGAATAAAGTACATGGACAATTAAAAAAAAAAAGATTTAAGGATGATTTTTAAAATTAATAAAAGAACAAAGCAAGTCAGTAAAGTGGGATAAAAAAAACAAACTCACCAAGAACAGCAGCCGTGGTCAAAGGGGCAAGACAATTGGCCAACTCATTAAAGAAGACCACGTCAATCTTTTTTTTTTAAAAAAAGACCTGGTTTTTCTCTCTCTTTCTCTCCAGGAGACCTCTTGAGAGATTTATTTTAAAAATTTCCTCCTTGTCTAGTGGCGACAGCCCATCTCGAGAGGAGACCCAGGTATTTAGCTAGTGTCCTTGTCCTCCCAGGCAAAGAATGCTTTCTAAAGCCTGGGAAGTCTCCTCCTGCCCTCGGCCGTCAGCGGCCTCTTCGGTCCTCGGGAGCCTTTACTCCAGCCTTAAGCCCAGAGGCCCCTGGCAGACTGCTGTGCCCCCCTCCCCAAAGAACTTCTCTCTCCCATCTGATCTCCCCAAGGTGGTTGTGCAGTCTTCCATTTCAAGAGAGTGGTTCAGGGCCCTGATACCGACTCCCTCTGTTGTGGTGACATTTTTCATTACCTACTTTTTTTTAAATGTGTGCAAGCGTGGTTCCTGCCAGGTGTGTTTTTTTTGGGGGGGCAGGCTTCTGTTTTTAATCTCCCTTTGATTTTTCTCTTCGGTGGGAGAAAGGGTTAAGTCTGATGAATGAAATCGGTGACCAACTAAGCCCAAGGTCTCGAGAGGTTGGGAGTTTGAATCCTTCACCTTCTCGATAAGGGACTGGACTCCAGGATCCATCCCTTGCAGTCCTACAATGCTGAGAGGAAGATGATGATATTATTATTGTTGTTTTGCAAGAAGAGGGGGGGAAAGGACCTGTTTTAGAGACTCCACCTTTGGAAGGGCTGGTGGAGATCAGGAAAGGCCCTTTCAAAGGGCACCCCAAACTTTCAAGCTCAAGAAAGCTAAACAGGGGAAACAGCCAGCTTCTTGGGGGGGGTTGGTCCCAATCAGGAAGGAGAGAGACGTACAGCTTCTCTGCACCCAATAATTCCCCACGACGGAGGAGGTAGATTTTAAATAATACATTTTCCATTTGTGCATCTGTATAAATGCTCCGTTTTAATCTTATTGTTCATTATTTCCTTGGTGGTGCCTACGTTGCAGTTTTGAAGCTAAAATATAGATTATTCTTGATAACGTGACTGTACTGAGAGGCAGTGGGTGTAGTGGTTAGGGCCAAACTACTAGAGTTCTGGAAGGCTAGGGCTGATGGGCAAAGGCTGCCCAACCTCCCACTTTAAACGGACATTGGATCCAATCCTGGTGCCTTCCAGATGTTTTGGGAGGACTCCAGATGCCAAAAGGTCAGAGTCCCTGCAGGCTTGGGGCTCAGTGGAGTTCCCAAATACTCAAGAGCATCACGGCTCATGTCCCCAGCCCTTGCTGTCAACCGGCGGCTCTTCGTCTTGGGTCTCCAAATGTTCTTGGACTACGACTCCCAGAAAAATCCTGGCCAGCACAGCTTGGGGGTGAAGGCTTCTGGGAGTTGTAGTCCAAGAACCTCTGGAAACCCAAGGTTGGGGGGACCTCTGCTTGGAGTGAGCTTCTGTGCCCTGCACCTGCGCCCGGATGAACAGGAGCGGTGCCATTTCATAAGGGTCAGTTCCTCTGAATGGGCTAAAGCTATTCCTCCTGGATCTCACCAGTGGTCAACAGGCGGGTGGCGTGCTGCCCGTTGCACGCACCTTCTTTGCTCCCCTAAAAACGGCTTTTGGCAACAACAGGTGGGAGAGCTATGAGAAGCCTGTGCAGGCATTTATGTGAAAATGAACTTTTGAGGAGTTACGACTGGCCCAAGTGAATGTGGGAGCACCAGACAAGTTCCCTGGGGCGAGCGGGGGGGGGCGGTTATTGTGTTGGGAAGAAAAGCTCGGAGCCCACTCTTTCAGGCTTTATGGCTCCTTCTGGGTGTCCCACCCCACCCACCCAACGGGAGAAACCTTTGTCGGGGAAAGACATCTGAGCAATGAATCACGGCGGCCGTTTCAGCCTTTCTCCTCTTCCCTCTGCTCCTCTAGCTTTTGTCTCCTTCCCTACTGGGCCCACGGGCACCGTCCTCCTCTTAGGTTTGGGAGGTTCCAGGAAGAGGGTCACGGGTGGGTCAGCAGGGTGCCTCGTTCGCCGTTATTGAACGGGGGGAAAGGTTCCCCCAGTATGCAAGGAAGAGCGTCGGAGGTGAGCAGAGGAGTCCCCGGATTGAGGGCATGGCTCCCTTGAGTACCACCTCGGCCGCCCGCTCACCCACTCCTGCAAAGCTGCCCAGTTGTCATTCTCCAAATTGTGTCAGTTCGGGATTCCCTTGGAAGGAAGGAGTGTCCGTGAAGCCCATGGTCCACAGTGGGGCCACATAAGGAGCGGAAATCTTAGAGAGAGAGAGGGCTCTGAGGTCTGCTCTATGGGAAGCCTATCCTCAGTCTTTGTTTTGTTTTGTATAGAGTCCGTCTTCCTAACAAAAATATGGATTTCATCCTGATGTACCAGGGAAGGAATTGGCAGATTGTTCCAGTTTTGTCATTCACTGGATAATTTCACTTTGTTCAGAACATTTAGAAGAGAAGACATTTTTGTTGTTGGAGAAGGGAGAAACGGACCGTTTTCCTGTCTCTGTATGTAATACTGATGTTTGCGAGTGGGCTGCTGTTGACTGAGCTCAGATGTTTCCAGATTTGGGTTTTTCAGATGTGCTTGGACTACAACTCCCAGAAGCCACTTTTCTACTGCATTTTCCACCTACTGAAACGGCACGATTTAGGAGTGTGGGTGACTTTTGTGAAAGCAAAAGGACGTGATTTTTTTTTGCCCTTCCGTACCACGTGAATTTCCTGGAGAAAGCTGTTCCCTAGCATGGAGAGGATTGTCTCATAGTTATCTATTCTGTCGGTTTTAGGAGCTTCTTGGAGGAAGGGGGGAAGGACAGGGTGAACTCTACGCTAACATGGTTGAAGACACAGGTGGTTGTGTGTTGGTGTGTTGTTGTTTTTTTCAAATCAAGACTTGTATGATCTACATGCCCAAATCTGCCACTTCTTTCTTTCTATTTCAGGTTTACAGAATTTGGAAAACTCTTGTAGAAATTAACTTCAGTTTTCTGGTATCCTTAGCATCTAGAGCAGTGGTTCCCAACCATGGGAACATCCCCAGAATTTCTTGGACTACAACTCCCAGAAGTCTTCACCATTAGCTGTGCTGGCCGGGATTTCTGGGAGTTGTAGTCCACAAACATCTGGGGATGTTCCCATGGTTGGGAATCCCTGCTCTAGAGCAGATGTGGGGAGCCAGGGCACTGATCTAGAGAGGAACATGTCAGATCTTTTTGGGGTGCCTCGAGACTCCATCCAGCGTCTTGTGGCTCCTTAAAGATCAGCAGGTGTCAGATGGAGACTGTCTTTGTCTTGCTTGAGAGGCATAAATATTGTAAATTGACCAAAAAGATAGGAATAAGGGGAAAGAAAAATTGAAAGGGAAGAAAAGAGTGATGGGCAGGAGAAGGACTTCATTTTAAAAAGCAGAATTGGGAGAGAGAGGAGAAAGAGAGGAGAGAGAGGGAAGAGAGGAGAGAAAGAGAGAAAGGAGGGAAGGATGGTAGGTAGGTAGGTAGGTAGGTAGGTGAGTGGGTAGGTAGGTAGATGGGTGGGTAGGTGGGTAGGAAGATAGTTAGAAAGAAGGAAGGAAGGAAGGAAGGAAGGAAGGAAGGAAGGAAGGAAGGAAGGAAGGAAGGAAGGAAGGAAGGAAGGAAGGAAGGAAGGAAGGAAGGAAGGAAGGAGCTGATGATGGATAGAAGGAAAGAAGGAGCTGATGATGGATAGAAGTAAGGAAGGAGCTGATGGTGGATAGAAGGAAGGAGCTGATGAAACATGGAAGGAAGGAAGGAAGGAAGGAAGGAAGGAAGGAAGGAAGGAAGGAAGGAAGGAAGGAAGGAAGGAAGGAAGGAAGGAAGGAAGGAAGGAAGGAAGGAAGGAAGGAAGGAAGGAAGGAAGGAAGGAAGGAAGGAAGGAAAGGAAAGGAAAGGAAAGGAAAGGAAGGAAGGAAGGAAGGAAGGAAGGAAGGAAGGAAGGAAGGAAGGAAAGGAAAGGAAAGGAAAGGAAAGGAAAGGAAAGGAAAGGAAAGGAAAGGAAAGGAAAGGAAAGGAGGGAAGGAGGGAGGGAGGGAGGGAGGGAGGGAGGGAGGGAAGGAAGGAAGGAAGGAAGGAAGGAAGGAAGGAAGGAAGGAAAGGAAAGGAAGGAAGGAAGGAAGGAAGGAAGGAAGGAAGGAAGGAAGGAAGGAAGGAAGGAAGGAAGGAAGGAAGGAAGGAAGGAAGGAAGGAAGGAAGAGCACACTAGAGATTTCCAGACTACTCTATCTGAGGCATACATTTATGGGGTGATGATTGTTAGAAGGTATGAAGGAACTTACTCGTTCTCATGATTCCCGGTAGGGTAAATAGGTGTAAAAGGGGTGGGTCAAGCTGGTGAGCTTCTGCTCATTTCGAGTTAGAATAAGAGTGGCCGAGATGTTGTGTGAGGCATCCCTCTGTGTTGCCTGCCCTTGCCAGCCGCCCTCCCCTTATGAGCCTGGCTGTGCTCCTACCTGTAGTGTAAGTCGGCTCTCCGTCCATCCGACCTGACTGCTCTTCCGGCAAATGGATCCAGCTCCTGCCGTAGCAGGAGGAAAAGTGGAAGGAGGCTCATCCTCCCCTTTCTCCCTTATGTGGACCCAGGGGCTCGGAGCCCTGAGACAGGTCATGTTCCCAGTGTACCCGGGGACACCGGGGGCTCACGGGAAGCCACTGTTCCCATGACTCCCAACACCAAGCGGTCACCAGTGAGAGGTGTGGTAACTTGCCTCCCCTTCCATGGGGGGGGGGGTTCCCTTCCATGGGTCTCCAGATGTTCTTTTAGACAACCCCTCCAAGAAATCCTGGTCAGCAGAGCAGAACAGGCGTTCTGGGAGTGACCGTGCAAGAACATCTGGATCACTCAAGGTTGGGAACGGCCGCTGCCCACATTGGTTTGTCCTAGAAGAACGAAACGCTGGGAGGCCAGTGCGTGGGGCTCAGAAGGAGAAGATGATGGGACTTCTCTGAGAAGCTGGGCTCCCTCCCAGAGAGTTGGGGACCCTCCGTAGAGACACCTTCGTTGCAATGGGAGTCTTTCGCACAAGGCTTAATTCTTCCCTTTTGCCGCTGGCTCCTGTCTTAACCAAGCCCTTCTGTGGGTACCTTCCAGACAGACATCCTGTTATGAAAGAAATGGCTTCAGGGGTGGGGTGGGGGGGTTGTCCCGAAAAATCCCATAAATGTTTCTCATACTTTAGAGTTTCTGTGTAGACTGCAGAAGTCAGACGCTGACGGTTTTTTGTTGTGTTTTAATTATTAATATTTTTTCCCCCTTTTGGAAAGTTTTGAGCTTTGAAATTCCGGAGGCAGAGCTCCCTCCCTCCCTCTGTGTGTGTGTGTGTGTGTGTGTGTGTGTGTGTGTGTGTGTGTGTGTGTGTGTGTGTGTGTGTGTGTGTGTGTGTGTGTGTGTGTGTGTGTGTGTGTGTGTGTGTGTGTGTGTGTGTGTGTGTGTGTGTGTGTGTGTGTGTGTGTGTGTGTGTGAGAGAGAGAGAGAGAGAGAGAGAGAGAGAGAGAGAGGGAGAGAGAGAGAGAGAGAGAGAGAGAGAGAGAGAGAGAGAAATAAAGAGAAACAGAGGAAAATAAAAAGGGATTCCCCTTTGATTGTCTCCCTTCCCCAGACATTCCCGTCTCCCTCTGTGGCTGCAAAGCTCATTCACAGCCACGTCGCCCCACATGATGGGGGGGAAAAACAGTTGGAATTTGCAGAATTACGACAGCATGGCATTTGGGATATTAGAATAAAATAAAATAAAAACTCAACCCCTTCAGAGGGCACTGGGGATTTAAATGAAAAGCCCCACAGTAGTGGCATGGGAAACTTTGCAAAGTTTTCCATCGCCTGATCTATAGGTCAGATCGGATGGAATGGGGGCCATGGAGCAGGCTGTTTTCGTCCCTGACAACCCCACGAGAGAGAGAGAGAGAGAGTAGGTTTGGATCGACCCGTTGGCCCTTGGACCTCTTTGTCCGCACAACAGCGGAACCCAGTGGGGAAAATGGAGCACGGGGTGACTTTGTGCTTAAAATGTGAGCGTCGGAAGGATTGCTACATCATTAGATGGACCCCATTGCAGTCTTCTGCTGAAGCTGGGGGATAGGAGATTTTGGAAGAGAAGGGGGCAGAAAGGCGATATTTGGGCACCAGCCAGTTCAGCAGTGGACCAGGCTGCTGCAAGAGGTAGAACTGCTGGATAGCACAGCGGCCGAGGTGAGAGTTTGCTTCCCCACTGAAGCCTCCTTGACAGGGGCTGGACTGGATGACCCCGAGGTTCCCTTCCATTTCTGCAGTCCTAAGAGTCTTAAAACCAAGCAAGCTTTTGAGCTGGGAGGGTCCCTTCCTTCCCTTGATGGAAAGGAAGGCGGAAAAGACAAAATGACAGGAAAAGCCAGAGCGAAAGCTACCGCTTTAACCCCCCCCCCCGAACTTCTGCCTTGGATGTTTCATCCAGGTTTTGGGTGTGTAGAAAGTTGGTTACACCATCACAGAAACACCAGCATTACATGGTAGCCATTGGTTCCAGAATGGGGACAGTCAGATACCAAAATCTGAATAAGGAAAATGAACAAAATTCAAAATTGCAAGTAGTAATAATTCTCAGTTTTTCCTGCAGTTCATTGAAATAAAAATTATTAATTTTAAGCATCCCTGCTAGAAGGAGAGACAAGGGAGAATTTTACACCATTTCCCACATGCGCATGTGTGTGTGCGTGTGTGTGTGTGTACAAACACGGTAGTGCCTCGCTTGATGAGGATACAGTGGTGCCTCACATAACGATGTTAATTGGTTCAAAAAAACATTGCTATGGGAAACATCGTTATGCGAAACACGTTTTCCCATAGAGATGCATTGAAAACCGGTCAATCCGTTCCAATAGGCACGGATTGCCGTCCTTAAGCGAAAAAACCCATTGGAAACACCATTATGCGATACAATGTTTCCCCTATTGGAATGCACTGAAGCCTTTTCAATGCTTTTCAATGGTTTAGCAAAGTCAATTTTTGCAAACTTGAGTGTCATAAAAGGGTCAAAAACGGTTTTAAATGCTTGGAATAATTTCTGCACCTTCTAAAATGGGTGCAAACTTAATTTGGCTTTGATCTGATTTTTCGTTAATTTTTGCTGAATTTTTTTCTCCCCCACCAACTTTTGACAGCTGTCAAAATTTGACAGCTCCATTTTTCCTATGGGGGAGAAGAAAATTCACAAAAAATTAACGAAGACTCAGAACAAGGCCAAACTAAGTTTGTACACGATTTAGAAGGTCCTCTAACGAACCCAAGCATTTAAAACAGTTGCTGACTTTTCGTTAATTTTTTGTGAATTTTTTCTCCCCCATAGGAAACAATGGAGTCCATTTTTGACAGCTCCATTGTTTCCTATGGGGGAGAAAAAAATTCAGCAAAAATTAACGAAAAGTCAGATCAAAGTCAAATTAAGTTTGCACCTGTTTTAGAAGGTGCTCTAACGAATCCAAGCATTTAGAACCATTTTTGACCATTTTAAGACACTTTTTAAAATGAAAAAACGAACATCGCTAAGTGAAGCAGGGGACCTAAAAACGCATTCGCTATGCGAAGCATGGTCCCAAACTTCGCTAAGCGAAAACCGCCCATAGGAAACATCATTAAACGGTGCATATTATTTTCTTTAAAAAACCATTGTTATGCGAATTCATCGCTAAACAAGGCACTCGTTAAGCGAGGCACCACTGTAATTCGTTCCATTGAAATCGCTGTTAAGCGAAATCCTCGTCAAGCGAAATGAAAAAGCCCATTGAAATGCATTGAAACCGGTTCAGTGTGTTCCAATGGGCTAAATACCTCAGCGTCCAGCGAAGATCCTTCATAGGGCGGCCATTTTCAGTACCTGTAAAGCAAGCAATCCATCCTGAAAACACAGCAGGGAGCGATTTTGCACAGCGGGCAGACATTTTAGAGCCGTCGATCAGCTGTTTCAAAATATGTCATTTAGCGAAAAATTGGTTCCCGAAGCAGGGAACCGATCATCGTTAAGCGGATGTTTACCATTAAAGCATCGTTTTGCTATAACAAAAGCGATCTCAAAAACTTCATCGTCAAGCAGTTTTGTCGTTTAACAAGGTAATCATTAAGCGAGGCACCACTGTACACGTATGTGTGTATTCCCTACTCAGATATACACATATACATCTTTGTGTGTGTGTGTGTGTATATGGGGGGTGATGGCTTCTGGGAGTTTATTTATTTTATTTATTTATTTATTTAATTAATTTATATGCCGCCCACTCTACCCAAAGTTGCAGTCCAAGAACCTCTGGGGGCCCAAGGTTGGGAACCAATGCCCTCCAGTCCTTAGTTATCATCATCATCACCCCACAGTTGAGTTACAACAGCTGACGTTTTGGGCGGACAACGTGCCAGCTCCTTGAAAGCAAAATCTAGCCCTGGGTGAAAAATACTGGCAGATTCTGTAGCTTATTTTAATTTTATTTACTTTATTAGATTTAGGGTTAGGGTTAGGTCTACTCTGTGTTACTTAGCTAATAACCCATGCCCTTTAAAATAAAATAAAAACTTTGGTACTGTTATCACTGCTGGTGGCTACGTGCGAGGAAGGAAACAAACCAAACAGGACACAATGTTTTTGGAAGAAGAAGTAATTCACATCCAGTTCAGAAATCTTTTAATACAAGCTTATACTGTTGCTTTTGAGTCTTTGTTCTCCCAGATCAAGACCACCTTTTTATGAGAATCATGGTTATTAAAGTATATACAAAAATCACACTGTTCAATATTGGTGCATACAAGGTAATATATATATTTATATAATATAGAACTTTTAACATAGAGGAATAGACAATGGGAAAATATTTCTGATGTATCTTCTTATTTATTTAAATCACTGCGATGTAACCGGTTGCTGGGGGGGGGGGGACACAAAACAAACACCAGGATGGAGTTATGTTAAAAAAGAGAACTGTTGAAAACCGAACAAACACCAGACCTATAAACATGACTTTTATAAAATAATAATAATAATAATAATAATAATAACAATAACAACAACAATAATGAGAGGACCTGAACAGAATAAGAAGACAGGACATCTGTAAAGAACTGTCCTAAATAAAGTAATAAATAAGATGAGCAATTGTGAGATATATGTAAAAGATGACAATCTTAATAAATAAGCTTTTTTTTTTTACTATTTACATCTTTATATATTGCTTGAAGATTTAAATTAGATCCGTTAAAAACAAACGAACACAGTAACAAAAACAGGATCAAAGAAGAACCAGGAGCAGCAAACATACAGGCGTGAGGTACAGAAGTAAGGTTTAAACTGTGTTTTTGTTTTATATCCAGCATTTTTTCTGTTTTATCTTTCTCTCTGTCTGTCTCTCTCTCTCTCTCTCTCTCTCACTCACACACACAATCACATATACAAGCTCTTGCGCTCGCTCGTGCTCTCTATACAGTAGACCAGTAGAACTCTTATGAAAATAGTCCCATAATCTATATATATATTTTTTTATGTATTGGTCGACACAGACTTCAAAAGTTGTGCCAAAAGACATTTTCTGTAATAAAAATCATAATAAAAGTAAACATTTATAACTATAACAATAATAAAACGATACAATAATGGAATAACAATATGGATGAGCATTTGGTAATAGGAGTAAATGATATAAAAGAGAATAGATAAGATATTTCACTCAAGGAGATCACAGTTTTTTTTGTCTGGGGAGAAATGTTATGTCTCCGTATAGGGTTGTGATTTGCTGCCATGTAGGGTTGAATCCAGGCATGAGCAACTTGTATGGATGACGGGGGGAATTCCTGCTAAATAGGAGTTGGGTAGAAACTGGGAAATCCTTCCCCCACACACATACACACACACACCCCAAAATAAAGTAAAGCAGGAGGAAAAGAGGCAACTTCCATAGAGTGGAAGTTTTCCCCAATGGAAAGATCCAGCCTGTGATGTCGTAGTACTTGGACACGATGCTAAGTCTGTCCCTCTTGGAAGTCAACAGCAGCAAAACACACACACATACACACACACACACAAACAGGGCAATGGGCCTTCCCCCCCACACTCCATTGGCATCAGGCCACGGCCCCATAACTGCAATTAAGAGCCATGATGTCTCAAGACATTCAGCTCAGTAAACATCCCAGAGGGTTCCCCTGGCCTCCTTTAAAGCCAGTGGCCCTGATCCAGCAACGGAGGGTTTTTACGGCATGAGGCCCCAAAGAAGGGACTTGATCAACTGCCAAGGACGTGTGTCTTTGGATGGACCCTCGGACCCACTTCAAGCAGCATGGCGGTGCGCCACCCAGCGAGCGGGAGGCTCGGCTGTCGCTCAGCAGCGAAAGCGAGGTCGAAGCCCCCTAGAGCTTCGGGATCGGCAGCCAAAGGCCTTCCAAAAGCTGCCGGATGAGGACTCCCTACCAATGGCAGCTAGCGTAGCCCATGGGGATGTGGCCTGCATCAACATCTGGAAGGCTTCCCAGTTGCGCACCGCCGTGGCTGCTTGTGCACCAGAAAAAATGTGGTCTCAGTGGTTCTGTCCTGTGGGTAGATGTCTAAGTCTTCCCCTTTCTCTCTCTGTGTGTGTGTGTGTTACTGGTCCTACCTCTAGGACACCTCGACTGTTCAGCAGAGGGAAGGCAGCTGGGACAGGTAGGCAGGGCCTTCCCCTCCTCACCATGGCCCCTAAAGCGAGACCCTTTGTCCCTTAAGCTAGCCTGTTGCCCTCCAATGGAGCAGAAGACCCCCTCATTGTCAGTACCACTGAAGAGAGAGGCCACTCCTGGCCCAGCTGGGTTTAGGGGCCATTTGCCCTTTTAGGTGGCCGCCACCAGTGGACCACTTTCTGTCCATCTGTCTGTGCATGTGCTTGTGGTGTGTACCGTATTTTTCTGCGTATAAGACTATACTTTTATCTAAAATCTTTAGACTAAAAATTGAGGGTCATCTTATACACAGAAGTAAGCTGAGGAGAGAACAAAAACAAGTGGAGGGGAAAGCAGGGATCGAAGCGATCCTGCAGCACTTTGATCCCTTTCCCCCCACTTAAATTTCTTAATTTTGGATTAGAAAAATGGGGGGCATCTTATACTACATGGGGCGACTTATACATGGAAAAATACAGTAAATCCCCCCCCCAGTTCTCTAAATTGGAGAATACACACAGGGCATTGGTCCATGGCCACGTGGGAGGCCCATGAGCACTACGCCAGTGTGGGGCTTCAAGGATCATGCCCCAACGCCTGAACTACTTGGAACTGAGCTGTGAGCTTTTGGAAGTGGGGGAAGGAGACGGAACACCCCCCCCCCAAGGAAGCAATAGCTGTCTGATCAGTTTAGCAGCTTTGTTAGGGAGATCCTTTCCTCCCCCCCCTTAATATGGTTCTTTGTTGATGTCTATGTCGCTTTGCTCTCCATTTTTTGAATTTATAGGTAGGAGAACAGAGAAATACTGGTAAATGTTACGTACTGTCTGATAGTGGACACAAATAATAAACAATGTGTTTACTCTTAACACAAGCACCTCCCTTCCACGCAAATGACAGAATATCCAGGCCAGAGGTTCCCTACCTTGGGCCTCCAGATGTTCTTGGACTACAACTCCCAGAAATCCTGGCCAGCACAGCTAGGGGCGAAAGCTTCTGGGGGGTTTTAGCCCAAGAACATCTTGAGGACCCATGGCGGGGAACCCCTGCCCTAGGGGGAAAGGCAGGACCTAATAACTATCATACATGCACACACTCCCGAAACAATGTCACCTCTCCGTCGACAATTCTCAGCCCCGCCGCCACCCTGCTTCGATTGTGCAAAGACTCAGCGCTTCTTTCTCCACTCAGATCATCTGCAGCACAATACGTGGGTGGCCAATCTTTTCAGGTAAAAAGTCCCCCCCCCCAAAAAAAACACCCAAAGCAACCTTTAAAAAAAACCCAAACAACCACATTCTCTCTCTCTCTCTCTCTCTCATTTTAAGACTAAAACAAAACACAGATAAACCCTAGAACAAACCAACAGTTACAACCAAATGACACCGGAATGGAGGTAGCTGAAACCTGCTTCCAAAAAAACACCCTCCTTTTTATGGGCAGGAACATGTCTCTCCTCTCAGCCCCTTTTAGGGTGGGAAAGAAGTGGGGGGGGGGTCAAAAAACTCCAGGCCAGCAACCAACTCTGTAAGTTTGGTAAGGAGCTGTGGAGGACAGTGGCAAAGCCACGGGGGGTGGGGAGAGCGTTCCCTCTGCACGTGGACGCCCCGTTCCTCCTTCCACCAAAGGTTCAGCCAACGGCCCCAAGGGGAGACGCATTGGTCTGTGACAGGAACGCAAAACCTATCAAGGTTTTTGCAGCCTGCATCTCACTGCATCAGAGTGGGCTTCTGCTATCCACGAACGGCTGGACTCTCTTCCATTCGCAACTCTTCCAAGATGCTAAACCCTTCTTGGAGGTGGCGGGTTAATATTTATTTTCATAGACACCGAAATACTTAAGGCCAGCTCAATCCGTGTGCTGCTCAAGGTCAAGAATGAGACTCCCTCCCTCCCCCAAACTATACATTTTACGGAGTTAGGAGATTTTAATGGCTAGGTTCCTGCACTTTCTTTTTTTTTCTTTAATGACTGTGCTTTCGTTTCTTTTTCAAAACTCTTGATTCCATTGGAATATTCCTGCTTATTTGTATTTTATTCTTGTAATATTGTGTGGTTTAATCCAGAGATTGGAAAACACCTTTCTTCTAATACAAGTGTCTGAACGATATATAGTGCTGCCTCGCTTAGCGAGTGCTTCACTATGCGATGAATTCGCATAGCGAGGGGGTCCGGGCCATCGCTGGAGTGTTCGCTCAGCGATGGCCCCTATGGCGATTTTTCGCTTTGCGATGATCACTAAGCGATTTGCTTAGCGATCTTTGCAAAATGAAGCGGGGGAGAACAGCTGATCGGCGGTTCCAAAATGGCCACCGGAAGGTCCGCGCCGCATTTTCGCGCCCTGCCCTCGCTTACCGAGGGCGCGAAAATGGCGGCACTATGGAGAAACATCGCTTAACGGTGAGTTTTCAAGCTATAGGAACACATTGAACAAAGTTCAATGATTTTCTATGGCTTTTTTAGTCCCGTTTAGCGATGTTTTCGCATAGCGAAGGTTAATCCGGAACGGATTAACCTCGCTATGCGAGGCACCACTGTATATCATTTTTGTACATCTATGATTACTATGTTGGGAAAATAATTCACTGTGTTACTTACGTTTTCATTTTTTTTTAAATTACTTTTATGCTGTTTTTTTTTTAAAAAAATATTATTGTTGTTGTAGTTAGGAGTGATAAGATAATGGCACAGCATTGGAAAATCCTTCCAAGGCTTTTAAAAAATCCCTGTAAAACAGGCAAATATCTGACACCTATCATGCTACAATACTGGTGAAGTGTAGAAGACCAGGTCAGCTTGTGGGACAAAGGAGTGGATCCGATAGTGCATACAAGGAACATACAGTGGTGCCTCACTAGACGATGATAATCCGTTTCACTGAAATTGCTGTTTAGCGAAATCATTGTCTAGCGAAAAGCATTTCCCCATTGGAACGCATTGAAACCTGTTTAATGCGTTCCAGTGGGGAAGAATCGTCGTTGTCTAGTGAAGATCGGCCATAGGAAAGCCGTTTTGCGAACCGCCGATCAGCTGTTTAAATCGCTGTCTTGCGAAGCTTAGGTCCCCAAAACACCTGTTTTGGGAGCACGGAGGGAGCTGTCAAAATCGTCAAGCGAAAATCGGTTTGCGAAGCGGGGTAACTGTCTAGCGAGGCACCACTGTACAGAGAGGTTGATCTGATGAGTCTCCCAGGTCTACGGTGTGTTCTCAACATCACTGTATTCTGACATGGCAGTGACCCTACTTGAAAACAGAGGAACTCAGCAACAACACCACTCTGGATTCTGCACATCATCCGGACAAGACTAGACTCAGTCCATCAATAGGACCAGGATTATGACCCCCGCGCAAGCGTTGACTGAGAATTCCACATAAGTAGCTGACTTCATATCCAGCCATCAATTCAGTGGGTCTGCTCTAGTGGGAACTAGCAACTGGGTGTCGATCAGGAGGCTTAAATCGTGGTTCCGTTCCATCAGTAATCTGCCCGAGCCTCAGTTTCTCTTGGACCAAGGCCGAGAGGGTATGGTGGCTTTGTCAATGGCGACAAAGCCCGTATAGGTGGCCTCCCAGCTCAAACAAGCCCAGGCTTCTTGAGTGCAGAGGACGGGTTTTTAGCAGCAAGAATGGGACCAAGGAGGTCAGAAATGGCCCACCGGGAACCAAGGGGAGGGATCCAGGAGAAGCCCCAGTAGGGCAAATTGATGGAGAAGAGATCCATCGGCTAGAGCGTTTGAGGGCTTGAGGATTCGTTTGGGAATTGTTTATCTACGTTGTTTCATTTTGGAGTTGGTTGGTGTCCTGCTTTCTTTGCCCCGTCCCTCTCCCCTTCCAACGTACAGACGAGGCGGGGCAGAAGAGGACAGAAAAGCCCCAAGGAGGTTTGGAAGGCAGGCCGTAGGTAAAGAGGTTTAAGGCAGGCTGTTTTGGTTGCGTGGAGGCTGAACAGCACCCGATTCCAGACACAGTAAAAAAAAAAAAAAAGGAATGAGTTTTATGGAACATAGCAGCAGCAGGAATTAGCAGCAGCAGCAGCAATATGGAGATTTTGGTTGACCACTTTCTACCTTCTCCTTCTCTCCCCAGAGTGGCACTTCCAAGCCCTTCAGCCCAGTTCGGCGGATGTTCTCCCCATGTGCCATCCTGGCTTCCTCCCCCCGCCCACCTCTGCCCACACATTTTCTGAACGGCTCGCTCAAGTCCCGCACGGGCGGCGAGGCCAACGCATGTTTTAAGGACCCTCCAGAGTTGGCAGCTGAAGTACTCCAAGCTCGGGCTGGGAAGCCCCATCTCTTCCGGGAGAGAGAGAGAGAGATTCAGGGGAATGCAAATGTTTCGCTCGCATCCCCTCCCTCCCTCTCCATCAATAACATTTATATATGGCTTGTTTCTTACCTTAATCTGGATACAAAAAAAAAATGTTCAGAAAGAGCAAAACTTAACCGAAAGATGGGCAAACGTAAAACCGCACGTCGTTCCAACGAGATGGATGCAGAACCGCATTTAATGCATGCTTCTTTTCCCCCACTTCTCGAGTCCTCCTCATCTATTTTGTCGCTTTGTCATTTTGCTTGTTCTTGATAGTTAAGATATGTCTAATGCGGCCACTTCCTCCTCTCTCTGTCCTCTTCCCCCCTCCCTCCCACAACTCCAAACCATTTTTTTTCGTTCTCCTTGGGAAAGAAATTAAAGGCAGATTGGTTGCATTCTAAAGGTCCCTGGTGCAAAAAAATTTGAACCGAGCAGCTGAAACGGTTTTAAAACAAATACCAACAAAAACAGGAGGGGGGCCTCCAGTGATGTCTCTTTCTCTCTCGCTCTCTCTCACTCTCGCACTCGCTCTCCTTGCCAGGCTTAGTGGTGTTCCTCTTCCGTCCCTCGGGGTGCGCTGCCTTATCCAAAACTGAGCTCGCGATGACCCCGTTGCTTGTGTTCCTGGGCGCCGGGATCCAGACAGGCACAAGCCCCTTGCAGGTCGCAGGACATAGGGAAGGGAATGACCTGAGCAGAAAAAGACACACACCCAAACCGTGGTGAAATCAGAGCCACACAGGGTTCAAAAAACGGCCTGGCGTGGAACATAGCTGCGGCCATTCCTCGGAAACGAACGGGAAATGTTTGCGAAGTGAAAAGGCCAAACTACATGTTACATCTCGCTGTAACGTGTAATTTGGCCTTTGCGGAAAGAAAGAAACTTTTTTCATAACTCTCTCTTTTCGCTACAGCCCAAGACCAAGCTGGAAACCTGGATCACAATCCTGCGTGCGGTGTAACCTTAAACGTTAGTGGGGTGACTCCCAAGATCTCCAGGCCCCTCTTTATGGGGGGGAGGCACAGTGCTTCCCTGCTTCAAACTCAAGATGATTACTGGCAAAAACAGGGCTCCCTGGAGCTCCGGTCTGATGGGCTCAGCTTGTGCAAAAGGGATCCTGAGGCCGAACCCCGGAGGCGAAGTGCTTGGCAGCCCTGGGCTCTGTGTCTCTTTAAAAGGAGGGGACGCTGAAGCAACCACCTCCAGGAGACCTTTGGCAGGCGGCAAAAGGACATCTATTTCAGGTGATTGCATCAGGAATTGAAATAAAGGAATGGCTCGGGGACTAAAAATAAAAACAAATGGGAGGGAGAGGGAGGGAAGGAGCCCTCTTTGGTGCCTGCAGGTTCTTCCCCCCAGGGTCTTGCCCCATCTGTGCAGGCAGCGTTAATGACGTAATTCCCCTCCCTTCTTGGTCGACGGCACAACCTGTTCAGATGTTTTCTGCCAGGATGATGTACATTCAGTCCCTCCTGACACCTCGGTTTCCTCCTCCTATCTGGTTTTTTTTGTTCCCAAACGGCCCCGTGTCCTGCAGCCTGCCCTCCGTCGGACAGGAGCTGGGTCCCTCCCCGCACACGTGCACACACACTTGTGGAAGTGCGCACGTACACAGCTCCCAATGCGACACCACCGCCCCCTTCCTCTTCCCCGCGCTTGGACCTGCCTGCCGCTTGGTAGCCGCAAGCAGAAGGTCTCGGGGGCGGGGGCTGGGGAGACCAGAGCCTCCGGCAGGGGACACCTGTATGGCTGGCGCTTTGCCCTTGGAATGATTGGCTCACCATTGATGAGCAAATCAAACTTCGCTGGACCCTCAATTGAGTGACACTTTCTTAGAGGGAGACGTGGAAGGGCCCGAAAGCCATAATTCTTAGGATGACAGAGCTGAAAGGGACCCTCGGGGTCATCCAGTCCAGCCACTGTCAAGAGGTCCCGGGGGGGGGAGGGAATCGAACTCCCAACCTCTGGCTCGGTATCCAGAGACAACTGAGCAGTTCATCAGGAACTAAATGGAGGAGAATTACAATTTGACTGCAGTGTATCTAGAGATCTAGCTAGAACCTTCTTCTAAGTCCTGATCGCCACACCCTACTTGATCGTGTTCTGGACCGCTCTGCTTCATACAACCGCCTCCTCAATGTACTAACTATATTTCAACCCTGACTCCAAAGACTACCCTTTATAGCTGTTTGGAGGCACAGGTGCCCAAGACAGAAAGACCATCGTTTTTATGCCCATAGGTGCGACATTTATGAGCAGAAGGAATGCTTGTAGACTTAGCTGCAGCCTTGGTTAGTGCAAATCATGGTCCTCTAAGGCAGTAAAAATGCAATAAAAGACAGGAAAAATGGGAAGTATCTATTTCTCTGTTCCTGGATTGAGTGAAGGGCAGCCCTCCAGATGTTGGTAGACATCAGCTGCCATCAGCCCTTACCAGCATAACCAAGGGCTGAGGTTGGAACCCAATAACATCTGGTAAAGACCATGTGTAGCTATAGCACAAGCCAACAATGAGGGATGATGGGTGTCGGGATCTGACAGCATTTGGAGGGGAGCTCATTCTGTTTCCCACTCACCCACCGAAGCCTTTGTATGCCTTAGATCAGTGGTGGCCAAGCCTGCATCTCCAGATGTTCTTGGAACTACCACTTCCAGAAATCCTAGCCAGCCCAGCTGGGGGTAAAGGGTTCTGGGAGTTGTAGTCCAAGAGCCCCCTTGGCTTGGTTTCTCACATGTTGGTCCACTAAGTGTCAATACATCTCGAGCCCATGCCGTAGTGGAAGAGCCCAGCCCAACGCGATGGGCGCTTTTCCAAGACCTCCAAAGCAACGCTTCTGCGGGAGCAGCTGAGCGCGATTCTGGAGCACTTCTCTGCCCGTCTGTTCCATCCTCTCTTTTTGCTTTTTCATTTTCGTTATGCGTGGCATGTGTGTGTGTGAAAGAGAGAGAGGTCTGTTTGTGTTTTTTTTACAGTAACATCAGCTGTTCTAACAGCTGCCCTGCCTCCTTCCAGATGTGAACAGCTTGCCACTGAGGGCGGGCGGGCTGGAGGGAAGGAGAGAGCCGGGGCAAAAACCTCCCAGCTATAAATGTGGAACTTGTGGCACCGGGCAAGTCAGTCCAAAGGCACCAGATGCGTAAGTCGGGCCGTGTGACGGGGGGACGAGCGCACGGCCATGACCACATGCTCGGGCAGGCGAGGAAAGCCGAAGCAAATTGCTTCCCAGAAGCTGCGGCTGGTTCTCTTCATCTCCTCCGTGCTTCAGTCTGGCTTCCAAATCCACATTTAGGGTTTCAATACTGAACCTTTTCAAGCAGGTGCCCTCATTCTGCTGGAAATAGATGACTTCCAAAGCTCTTGCTCTCTCTTTCTCTTCCTCGGCCCCCCTTTCTCTCTCCTTTTGCTCTCTTCCTTCTCTGGAAGAGTCCTTTTTCTAACTATTCCCCTCCCAAAGGGCAACGTGAGGGTGGGAGAGCAGGACCACACCGAAAGCGGACTTATCGCGGGAATCTTGAGTTGCAAGCAAGCATCCCGGGAAAATAATCTCGCACAGGGGACTGCACAGTCGTCCATAAAGGTCAGCTCCTGAATTGTAGCACCGGCAGATGCCGGGAAACGTCCAAGAAACACAACTATAATAGACTGAACTAGGTAAAAGCAAAGCATCTAAGAGAGGGGGGGAAATGGGATGAACTAGAGCTACCCAACCCCCCACTTTGTATGGGGAGGAAGCAACCGAGACAGGCGTGGAGCATCTGTTAAAATGTCACTCTTCCATCTCTTAATGCCTTCATTTCGCTCCTTGCCAGCAAAGGGAGAGAACAGCTGTCAGAAGAATCCTACGGAGCTCAGCTTGCTTACATGGTTATAGCCTTACCATCTCGACGCGGTTCTTAGGAACGCAAGAGAGAGATACAAAAAAAACAAAGCAGGGAATAAAATTTCAGGTTGGGCGGATCCTTATGGAAGTATGCACGCCTCTGGGTTCTCCTCCGTTCCCACCCGGCCATCGCCTGTCCCCATCCTTTCTAAATAAAGCAGCAGGTTTGTAGCTGTCTGGATAGCTCAGTGGTTGAGGTCTCTGGCTGCAGAGCCGAAGGGTTCGGAGTTTGGTGTCCCGTTCCCCCCACACACACACTGGGCGTTCCAGAAGAAGAACCAGCCTGGGTAGCCTTGGGCAAGTAGTCCCAGGGCTACCCCAGAAGAAGGGATGGTGGTAAGACCACGTCCGAGTGCGTTCTACCTAAAAAGGGTTGGTATGAGTCAGAACTGACTTGGTAGGCGATGATTACTCTAATCCCTAGTAGAGCACATGCTTTCAGACACAGGGTACCAAGACTCAACAAGGAAGGAGAACTGATTATTAAAGTGTCTGGAACTGGGAAATACTACAGCATGAAGAAATTGGTAACCGTCCACCTGGCCGTACAATAAACTGTGAGTAGGTAAAAGACACAACCAACTTCATCATGTGGGTGAAGCAAAACAGTGTGACGGTCCAATGTCATCCAGGGAATACGGCCTTACCTTTTTAGTCTTCACGGTCGATGCACAACAGTCTCCGCCATCGTAGTTGCAGAAGGCTCGGTTGTTGCTGAAATCACAGTAGTTGTCCCCCATGAAAGGCTGGAAAGAGAAGCCAGAGGGACAAGTGAGGAAAGTGAGGATGCAACAAATTAAGATTATCTTTTTAAAAAAAATTGGTTTGCTTCAAAATCCCCATGTTAAGAGGGGCTAGGCACATATGGGCACGAAGCAGAGCCTTCTCGGTGGTGTCACCCCAAATGGAACCACCGCCCACGTTGCCTCCACAAAGCTCACTGGTCAATGTTGGAAGCGGCTGCCGTCTTTGAACCAGATCAAAATCCAGAGTAAGAAGACTCGATACCTGGAGTGGACAGAAGTAAATGCTCGGTCCACCAACCAAACTCTAAGCTATCTTGAGCCTGACATGTCTGAGAAGACAGGTATCGAGACTCATCGGCCCAATACGCGTAACAAACAAGGTTTGTGTTCTTTCGTTAGATGCCCCGGACGGATGCCGTTCTCACAGGAGTGGAGGAGATGGCCTTCCATCTTGTGCTCTCCTGCGTGACCATGTGCACCTTTTTGTTCCTTCCTTTCTAAAGGGAGAGCGGCATCATTCTGTCTCAGGGGTGGTAGAGCAGGGATCTAAAAGCAGATGAGTGTGTGTGTCTGTGTGTTTAAAGACACAACACAATGCATCAGGATGTCTGCAGAACAATCAGCGAGGACAACGTGGCTCTCGGTCCTGAAGGAAAGCCCCAAGGTCAAGCTCATAAATATTTCAAGGGGAAACTGTAATGTTTTAGACCCCCGTAAGTTTTAATGGCCCATTACTGCTTTCTTTGCAAGCAAACCTACATCCTTGTGGAATTGGAGAAGAGCTCCAATGTGTTTGGATCGTACACAGTAATCAGGAAGAAGAGCGGTGAGCGTGTTTGCACCCACTGTGTACGAATGGCGAAAAAAGCACTTAAATCCATCCTATTCCTTCAATACGCCTGATCTTTCTGTTAGTATTCGTCGGGCAATGGACTTACAATTACAGGAGGGTGAAATCTCAGTGACCCTCAGAAGAAATTGTTAAGATGATGGAAGCAATAACCTAGAGAAGGGACAAGCCTATTTAACTATGCTAAATCCCCTTTGTGAAGGTCTTTAAGACTGGGTAGCCCTCCGGATTCCTTGTGCACAGTTCAGACAAAGACTGGGGGGTCGTGCTGTCCTTCCAGATGGGGTTGACCCTCTTGCCACCTCCCTAAGTGTTCAAGTGTCTGGAGCCGGTGAGGGTCGGTGTCCCCAACGAGCCAGACAACACTTTTAGGAGGGGAGGTGGATCTCAAGAACATCGAATGGGCCTCCCATTCCATGATTCCACTCCTTCAGCTGTATTTCCTTATTTTTCTGTATTCCTCTCTTTCTAGAGCTGATTTTGGGTGGGTCATCTCCAACCATCTCCTTTAAAAAAACAAAATTTTCCCAAGATCCTTGGCGAAATAACCTAGCCAATACTGGAAGTCTCCCCAGATGGGTCAGAAATGCCCCTTCTTTAAGCATCAAATCTACGTCTCCGAGGGGGAGAAAAGCTGCCTCAGGCCAACGCAACGCAGGTGCACACCTATACATCACACACCTCGAGAAGGAGGGAGGGCTTGTTTTCACAGAGGTGACTTAAGGGCAACCATAAACACAGACCTATTAATGGAACAGTGAGGTAATGCTTAAGCACAGGACTCGAAATTATTTCTGTCACACACAAGACACCGGGAGAAACCTTGACATCCTGCATACGCTGAAGCCTTCCATTTAAAGGAGGGAACGCAAACGGGAGCAATTTTTATCTGCAGGAAGCGTGTGAAAGGCATGAGGTAAGTGTGGCCAACAACGCTCTGAAGTGAGAAGAGGTGACAATCATTTGAAGAGGAGATGTGGTTATTCGAGCTTTTAAAAAAGCATTCTTGGGGGTTGTTGTTTTTAGTGGACACGATCCATCTAAGACGTATTCTCCTCGCGTCCCCCGACAATGACAGAGAAAAGGCTGCCAGAGGACTGTGGCCTGTTTTTTACTTCATGCTGCAAGGAGAACCTATGGAGTCCATCATTTTTAGTGCATTTGAAGTGGCCAAGATTTCAGCCCACGTCCTAAGTAGCAATTATGTCCAGGGGTACCTTTACCTGGAGGGAAGTCCCACTGAGGAGACCTGTTGGGGAATTCCTAAGAGGAAGTGAAGACTCTAAAAACCCTGCTTTTTACAGGCTCTCCCCTGACCCCTGCTTTTTCCAAAAAAAAAGGTGAATTGTTACTCTCTAGGTTATTGCCACTTCCTTTCCTGCTTTTCAGGGAAAGGGGGCGATTTTGGTACCCAATATAGCCACCTGAGGATCCAGCAGGGGAAAGGAATAGGCCTGATGTTGCTTGCCCAAGCAATGGCTCCCAATCTTGGGTCACCAGGTGTTCTTGGACTACAGTTCCCAGAAGCCTTCACCCCTAGCTGTGTTGGCCAGGATGTCTAGGAAGTTGTAGTCCAAGAACATCTGGGGACCCAAGGTTGGGAGCCACTGCCCTAAAGAGAAGACACAGAGAGGACAGAAGAAAGGGTTGCCTCGCAGGCAGAAGAAACACCCGGGATACATAGTTTCCAGCACACTCTGGATTTTGGTGCCCTGCAGAACTACATTTCCCAGCTTCCTGGTGCCTATGGAAATCCTACCGCAGTGTTCAAGGCACCAATGAAGAAGGTTATACATCATTCTGAATCCAGCTCAGTGGCAGAGTATGTGGAGTCTGTTCCTGAATCCCAGCAAATCCGCGCATCTCCAAGATAAGCAATTGAGCATCCAGCCAATGACATGAACCAGCTACAACATGGAAGAAGAGTGGCTTGGGATCACCGTTTGCACAGAGAGACCTCCTCTACTTGGATCACATTGCCAACGTACTGGGTCACCCTGACTTGTCTTGGGTGTCCTGGTTGGGCAATGGATGTCATGTTCTTCTCACCAACGTGATCTCCGACTGCACATAGCTTATCAGTGCTTCCCCACGTATTCTTGAGCTACAACTCCCAGAAATCCTGGCCAGCACAGCTACGGGTGAAGGCTTCCGGGAGTTGTAGTCCAAGACCCTCTGGGTTCCTCTAGCAGTTCCTCCAGAAGAGAGGCGTTTGGCCCCTTTTCTGCAGCTTCCCACCCCCCCACCCTTTGCAAAGGATAAGGCGACATTCACGGGGAGTTGCGTTACTGCACAAAAACTCACCTCACAACCCTTGTTGCAATGGATGAGGGCCGGATGCGGATACCACTTCAGTTCGGCGGTGCAGACGACATTCTAGAGGGAAGGAGAGAAGAACCCAACCGCTGAGCCAAAACCCAAAATGCAGGACGACTCCCCCCACCTTGCGCCCCCAGCCCGACGCCGCCCCCATCCCCCCCGTCCGCCTCTCCGCTCGCACCCTAGAAAGCAAGTTTTGCTCCGAAAACCTCTGGTGTTTTCCCGGCCCTGGCTCTTTCCCAACTATTTACAAGAAATGTTGGACCTGCCACTTGCAATAACAGAAGGCTTGAGATTAAAATAATATTTAAGGTTCCTTCCAAGCTTCGCGTTTAATATTTCACTTGTGACAGGGAGGAACAAGCCTTGGCTGTGGAAAAGTGGGCGGGCGGGGGGCCGGCAGGGAGAAGAGAAACTTCGCCACGGCCTTGAGGGGTTTTCTGTATCATTTCCAGGGTTGCCGATTCGCCTCCTGGCCTGCCTCCTTGCCCATAATGCCGAGAAGAAGACCACCAGAAGACATGGTGCAGTGATGGGGGGGGGGGAATGGTGCTTCAAAACCAGACACAGAAACACGATGATAAATTATGGGGGGTTTTAGAGTCATTTCTGGAGATTTCTAGAGATCGTGGGGAGAAACGAGATATGGAAGCTTTATACCCCAGGGGAGGAATCGAACTCTCAACCTCGGGCTCCCAAGCACTGAGCTATCCAGAAGTTCTGCAAGTTCCAAGCACCACAAAGGGGTATTTCTCTTCCCCACTTTATCCTCCCAACCGTCTCATAGGGCCGGTTGCACCGGGAGTCAATGATGAGCTCAGCATCTCCCAGTTGAGTTTCATGGGCTGGGGAAGATTTAAACCTGGGTCTCCCGGATTCCTGTCCACATCCTAAACGCTACAACGTTGGGAAGGCAGAAGATGTAATACAGCACGGCCGTCATCCCCCCTTCGAAAAAAAAAAACCCCAAAGGAAGCGGAAAGGAAAACACACACACCCAATTTCTTGGCAGCTCACCACCACAAGCGCCATCTTTGAAGTGGCAATGGTGTCTGCCTGTGAGTAAAGTGGAGGAGACAGCACTAAGCATGGCTGACTGAGAAGCCTCCACCAGATATCTCCAAGAGAGAGACGTCCACCCCAAGGCAACAAGAAATGATCTCCCAGAAGCCCGATCACTGTGCTTTGGGAGTCCAAGAACCTCTGGATCTATGGATCCCTGAACGTGCAGCTCCCAAGATACATGGAGAAACCAATGGCCCCATCTTCCCCCCCCCCAAAAAAAGACCCTCCTTTGGGGCGGTCTCCAAAAGGGGGAGATCCCACATCTTCAATAACCGCACTCTGGCTATTGCTTCCTTTGGCAACCCCTTTCTTCGGGGCGACTGTTCCAAGGACGTGCCTCTGGAAAAGGGCCCTGATGATTCCACCAGGACGTCATTTCAATTGCCCTGAAAGTTACTGTCGCTTATCTGGGATTTCTGCAGATTTTGGACTAATCTTTTGTGGTTTATAGAAGTACGTCTGGAGAGAGATTTTTACATGTGGAAAAACGCTTAAAATGTGGTTTGTTGGTGGAATCTCTTCTGGACGGCTTCCCAAGGGGTGTGGAGGATTCTAAATGCGTATGACTCTCTTTCTTTGGTGAGGTGTCCGCGTTGTGCGTTGCTGTTAGTCTCTTAAGCAGAAATGCTTTGGGTTGCAATAGAACATTCTTAAAAATAAAATGCTGGCCCACAACATGTCTGCTTGGATCTCTCGAGGTAACAGGAATGACACAGCCATGCATCTACTTTTAAAAAACTGGAATGCTTTGTTTACAGAGGCATTTTTTCCCCCCGTACACACATTTGTGTAGCTTCGGAGAGACTCGAGTCATACACAGTTGACTGCTTAATACCTAATCCTGTGTTACGCCTACATGGTAAAAAGTCCCATGAAGAAAAATGCATACCAAAAAAAAGGGGGGGGACAGTTTTCTGCAAAACAATGGATAAAACAGAGGAAACGGCAGGAAAGTGTGCATATTCCAAGGCATGCATCCAGATATCAAATTTCAGCTTCCAAAACTCATCAGTGGGATGAAATTGGTGCTTCCCCCCCCACAAATGGTAGAAAATGAATCAGAAAAAAAAACAGGTCTATTCTGAAGAGGAGGTGTGGTATAAATCAAACAAATAAGTTGATGGATGGTTTGATGCCCAAGAGCTAACTGCCCCTGTTGCTGATGGCACTGATTTCCTATGTGAATCTTTGGAAACTTTTGTCACGAGGAGGAGGTATCCCGCATTTCAAGGGTTTGTTCAGCATCTCTCCTGCTGAACCAGTATCCTGAGTCCAAACCTCCTCTCTGCTCCCGTTCAAGGCAAGGAGAGTGTCTCCCAAGAAGGCAAGACTTCTCGCATGTTCTGGCTGGGCCTGGCTCAGCTTTCTGTAGGAAAAGCATCTCTCCCAAAAGGGAAGCAGTTGGGGGATGTTGCCATGTCTTGGCCATCGGTCTTCGTCCCAATGTTGTCTCCTTCCAGCCAACAGCCGATCTCCGAGAGAGAGGGGAAGCACACCCACTAAAAACTGTCTGACTCAAGAGGAGACCTTGAGGAGGAAGATCTAGGCCCCATGGGGTTCCTTGTCTCCAAGCAAGAACAGGACAAAAAGCCCTCTTTTTCCCCCCTTTAAGCCCTCTTATCAGGATCTCCACAATTTGTGCAAGGAGGCTCCGTGCCAATCGATGGGGTTATCGGTGCAGTTTTGCTTCCTTTGTTCAGGAATGTCCTTGTCTTCTTCTCGGGGAGGATAATTCTGCGGTTCCCCACCCTCGTGTGCAAGCAGAAGGAGTTGCATGGATGCTCCCCCGGTCTTCAAGGTGGTACAACACGGCCGGACCCCTAATTCTCACCCATCAACTGCTGCGGGTGTCTCTCAACCCCCTGGTTGACTGTGTTTTGTTTGGAATTGAGTAAGCCCAACACAGAGATCTCAGCTGGTTTCAGAAGCAACGCTTGGCGTGGATGTGGATGAGGGGCCACCAGCAAATACGAGGGCTCTCCAGATAGGGCTAAGGCTAGGCCTAGAGATAGGGCTAAGGTAGGATCCTGCTTAAAGCTTGGGACAACTATGGCTGCCCGCTCAGAGTTGGAAACACTAGGCTAAGTGGACCAAGGGTCCGATTCAAGAGAAGGCGACCATCCTACATCTCCATGGGTTCGTGGCAGCACAGATCAGCTTCCCAGAGGAGGCCGGGGACCCTTTCCTCGTCTCCCCTCCGCTGTTTCATCGCAACACAAGGGCGGCCTTTATTCTGCCTGCACTCAAACTCACCTGTTTTCCTTTCAATGAAAATCGCAGAAGGCTGCGCGTCATGTGCCTGCGCACGCTCACACCGAGCAATTCGCCCCTGCTAATTTGAGGACTAATTTAATCCGTCTGCAGGGGTGCCTCCCCCCCCCCCCGTGTTTTTACAGGTTCTGTCATCTGAGGCTTACCTGGCACGGGCGAGAAAAAAAGGACTCTTATGCTGTCCGCGCGGGGCTATTTATCTTTCCGATGCATGTGGATTTTCCACCATTACTCAAGGCCCAGTTTGTGCCACCTGCCTTGCAACAGACCGGGTCTGTGTGAACGGGAAGGGGGAAAGAGTCTGGCGAGGACTCGGATGAGAGCAAAGAGTATGTACCCCCTGGGCAAAGGAGGCCCATGTAGGTGGGATGATGGGGTGGGGGAGAGAACCTGCCATGGAGGCAGATCCCTCTCCAGCTAGCTCTCCACTGGCTTCTCAAAACCAAGAGGCCGGTGGTCCTGAGCAGTGCAGAGAGAATCTTTCTCTTCTGCTCCTCTTGTCTTTATTGCACATTATCCTGAAGTCCAAGAGAGTAGACTATGTCTAGATGGGCGGCGTATAAATGCAATAAATAAATAAATAAATAAATAAATAAGGGGAAGACTAAATCTAAAGCTGCTTCTGTTCCAGCATGGGTACAAATGTCAACACCAGCTCAGCGGGCAGACCAGACTCATCATCTCTATCTATCTATGGGGTGATGACTGCCAGGCCAGGTAGCCATAACCACGTGTTCTATATAATTTTTTTAAAATTAAGAAAACAAATAGACTTGGGTTTTGTTCCTAGCACGTAAGTTACTGCAGCAGCAACATCACTGGATAAGTAACGGTGGGAAATTGATTGACAACATGGTTTTTTAAAATCCCATTTGGCAAATGATTCTGTTCTTTCTTCTTTTTTGGTGGCCATATTTCACATTTTATTTTAAAAATAATATCAAAGGCTGGAGGGTTTGAAGGCAGTTTGCTTTCAATTCAAGCAACAGAAAGGATTGTGTTTTTTTCCCCCAAGGGCCGAATGAACCTCTTAACGGACACATCATAGGCAACCTCTGCTCGGTGGGAAAAGTGCTGGCTTTGGAAGTGCAAACGGATCAACCCCTTTCTGGCCGCAGGATCCGTCTTTCAAAACATGCCCGGAGAGAGGTGGGACCCGGGGCCGCGTTGTTCCCTGAGCGTTATAATTCACATCTGCTTTCAAATTCGCATCCTCCTCCTTTGTGAGGACCTCCGTCTTTGTGATGAGTGGGACCTTCAAGCTCCTCTGGCCAGCCACAAAGAGAAAGGAATCCGGCAATGATCTCGTCGGTGTTTCTTGGTTTGATTTTTAAGAAACAGGGGCCCCATGGCCCAGGAGCCAAATCACAATTAATCCTGGCCATACCTTCAATGGGACACTTTTCATGGCGATCTTTTGAGTCCTCGAGATGAGTGTTACAGAGGCACAGAAAATACATCCAACCCCTCCTGGCTCAAGAGGGGAAAACGCGGCCGTCCCCAATTGGGAAAAGTGGGAGTTTCATTCTAGTCGGCACACAATTCAAGAACAGTTTGCTGGAGACGAAGGATTGTGGGCATCGGAGGATACGGGGGAATCTGTAGGATGCTGCCTTTGACGGGCCCGGCAGACAGGCAGGGCAAAAAGGTCGCAAACCAAAAGGGTTGGAGATGAATCCAAGCCGGAAACAGCTACACCACACAATGCCACTGGGGTTTTTTTTCCTCCAAAGGAGGTCCAGCAAGTTCAACATCTAAAGCTCAGGATCCCCGTAAGGAAGCGTCTGTCTCTCTCACACGCTGGAAAGTCTCTCTCTTCAGACTATGGGTTGCTCTATGATACCAGATGCTGAACTGCAGCTCCCATCGGTACATTGGCTGCGCTTGTTGGGAGATTCAGTACCAAGCCCTCCCTCCATTTTGTTCTTTCTCCCCATGTCTTCACTGCCCCATTGGCCACGATGCCATCGTGCAACGGCGCTGTGCGGTTTCTAGAAGCCAAATGAAGAGTGAACCGGTGGGGTTGAGGGCAGTGATGGCAAGTGACACCCAGAAGCAACACAGATGCGAGAAACAACGCAGCCGTATGCCGCAGTTCAACACATGACACAGATTGATGGGACATATAGCAGCAACGTTGTCCAGCTGCTGGAGAGGTCAGTGGTTTAAGTACGGTTGGGAGTTCAAATTCCCCCAAGGTGCTTCCTGGGAGAAGAGCCAGCCTGGGTGGCCTTGGGCCAGCTGCACAAAGTCCCAGGGATCCCTCCCCAGGAGAAGAGAAGGATAAACCACCTCGAGTATGTATTCTCTATCTGGAAAATCCTGGAAGGGGGTCACCCTAAATCAGAATTAACTTGATGATAATGATGATGGTCCAACTGCATCAAACATGCAACAGTTGCAATAAAAGACTGAAATGAGAAGAACATCCGGCGCAACAGCGTCCCGGATGCAACATCTGCCTACCTGTTCTCACCATGAATCTTTGTCTTCATTCCTGGATCACATCATCCTCCCTCCCCCCTCCCTGCCTGTACACCTCCCCCCCTCCACCTCTGTCTGCCTTTCCTTTCTTTCTTTTTTTTAACTACTAGTTATTTTTTCCCTCCGGCTACCTAATGAGACCTCGAGGGGATCGGCAGGTATAAAACTCGTTATGGCTCCTGCCGGGAGACCCGCATCAATAAAGGAGGACAGCAGGAGTGGGAGGGGGGAGGGAGGGAGTAGGGATGGACGGGAGGGAAAGAGAGAGACCCTATTCTTTCTAGCTGGGATTTTTTTTTTAAAAAAATCGCATTGAGTTAAAAAAAAACACCTCTTGGAAGTCTAAAATTCAGGAGATGAGAAGCAGCTCTTCATGCCAGAGATAAGGCCGTTTTTTAATGGGACACAACAGGGCAGGAAGTGGGGAGAAGATGCAGACTCCGGGCGACAGAGGCACCCAGAAAAGAGTGGGCCAAGATGCTACTGGCGTAGGCCACTGGCACACACACACACCCCGCCCACCCCCCTTGTACTCTGCATCACCACAACAGAGACCTCCATCCTGTGTGGATCGTAAGCTCCTGGCTTGGTCCTTCCTTCCTTTTTCCTCCCATTCTCCAGTGTCTGGAGAAGACCCAGCCCTCTCTGGCCAACGAGGTCTTCTTGGGATCAGAAGAAGAGAAACCTGGCAAATTCAGAGGCTTTCGTCCGTCCCCTGGAAAGGGGTCTCAAGACAGGAGTGGACAGAGAACACACATCTGTGTGTCCGTCCATCTACAGTGGTTCCCGACCTTGGGACCCCAGATGTTCTTGGACTACAACTCCCAAAAGCCTACACCACCACCTCTGCTGGCCAGGATTTCTGGGAGTTGCAGTCCAAGAACATCTGGGGAACCCAAGGATGGGAACCAAGATCCTGGCAGAAAGCCGCCGCCCTTCCTTCGCTTCTTGCGGCCTGCGTGGTTCAACAGAGATGTCAAAATCCACCTCTTTCTTGAAGCCTTTCTCGGCATCCGACCACCGTTCTGTTTTCCACCCTGGTGTTGCCTTAACGGTGGTCGGGTCTTAATGTTGTATTTGCTTCTTTTGTTGAAACGCAAGCCTATTTTGTGCACAGTGTCTCAACGTGTCTATGCCTTTGCATGCATTTCTTCTAAGGTATATATAAAAAAATTTCTCTGCTGCAAAATTCTACAGTTGATGTTGTAAACATGGTTTTGTCTTTATTGGCCCTCCAGAAAAAAAAAAACATTGCTGATATACAGATTTTGGGTTTCATCCTGGGTTCCAGAGCATGCAACACGAATATAAATATTTTTGTGCAAAATAAGAGTGCAATGAAAATATTTCTATCTGGGTTACTAGCTGTATAGACCAGCTATCCTGAGTAATCACAAAGGTAAGGCTGAAACTCTTTCCAGTTCCAAATAGAGTAGATCCATCAAAATGAATAATCATGGGGCCGTCAAGTCAAGTCTGACTTTTCAGAGTTTTCTAGATAAGAGAAATCTCAGAAGTGCTTTACCCTTCCCTTCCACTAGGGGCGCCCTGAGACTGTGCAGCTTGCCCAAGGCCACCCAGGCTGACTCTTCTTCTGGATGGCCCGGGGGGGGGGATCAAATTCCCAACTTCTGGCTCCGCAGCCAGATAGCTATCAAAACAAATTGGGGGGGGGGGGTACTTAATTACTGCTTCCTTAAAGGCCACTAATTTCAATCAGTAGACCTCAACAAAGTAGACCCATGGAAACAATGCGATTTACAAAAGCACAGATTCATTTATTCAGCAAGTAATTTGAATGAAAGTTAGATGCGACCTGCAGCATCTTGCACGGCATGACCTCCTATGCCTTTTCAATACTACCCAATAAATCTGAACTTGAATGACGCAGAACGGGGCATCTGTGCTAACCCATCAACCCATCAATCCTCTGAATTTATGAGAAAGCAAAGGTGTCAACAGGGGCTCCTGTTGAGAGATAGTCTTCTCCCTCTAGACACACACACCCTTGCTTTGACTAGACCTTTACCTTTACTCTCGGAGGATTCATCCAGTGTTTTACGTCTTCTAAAGTCTCGTTGGGTCGCAACAGGATGGGCTCATTGTGATGGTCCGGGCAGAGGATGTTGCACTGAGCACCTTTAAAGGGGAAAAGAAAGAAGGGGAATGGCTAATTAGTCTCCCACCCAACTTTGGAATGATTCTAGAAACTGGGGCCAACATCGTCCAAGTCCCTACCCACTCAACGCCTGAATCTTTCATGAAAGGATCAAGTCCAGCATCTATCAGCCACATTCACAAGGAAGATGGGTCCCAAAGCTGCCGACGGCGATGAAGAAGAGGAGGGTGCCCCAGGCCTGCAGGCCAGTTGTGTCAATGGTCTCTCCACAGAGCAAGTGTATGCCAACACAGAAGACGCACCAAGGAAGGGTTGAGGGCCACAAATGTTTCCTCCGAGGCATCTATACGCCCATGCGACAAAACAGTTGTTTTTATTCTCATTTTGTGCCAACAGGGCTATGTGTGTTAAAAGTGCTGTGCTGCGCAATTGTGCATACTTTGTGGAGGGGAACAATCCTTCCTATTCTCTCATCTTGTTGAAAGTGCCTCAAAACACATGTCCTTGCACAGGGTGAGGAATTTGTTTTTAATTCCCTCATCTTCATCTTTAAAGATCTACATTTTACCAGCATTCTTTCCATCTACAGTGGGGTCTTGACTTGAGAACTTAATCCGTATTGGAAGGCGGTTCTCAAGTCAAAAAGTCTGTAGGTCAAGTCTCCATTGACCTACAGTGCATTGAAAACCGATTAATCCCGTAACAGGCCGTTTTTGTTCCATTTTGTTTTTTTTCTGGTCTGTAAGTCAAATCTCAGTCTGCAAGTCAAACCTAAATTTTGTGGCCAGAGAAGTCTGTAACTCAAAAAGTCTGTAAGTCAAGCCGTCTGTAAGTCAAGGGTCCACTGTATTCAACTCTATTCAATTCTATTCAACTCTATGCTATTCTACTCTACCTTTATTCTATTTTGTTCTACTCTACTCTTTATGAAAGGCCAGATTCACGTATGAGACAAAACAGATGCATGTAGTTTACAGACAAGCCCTTAATTTATTCCACCCCATGGATGTATCCTCCAGGAACCTCTACTCTCTCTCTCTCTCTTATTAAGACAATCAAGAGCGCTGAGTGATAATCTACCAGGGATTCCTCAAGATGCAACTCTTGAGACCTCAAGTTGATGCCGCAACGGCTTCCTCCCTCTAGCAAATCGATGTGTCCAAGGACCGAGGGGCATGAGACGGAGGAGCATCAGGGAGCCCCACACTCTGCAATCAGGGTTGGAAATAAGAGTGGGAAAGGCAAGGGGAGACAGGAGGAAAGGTTACCAGGAAGGCTCAAGTTACAGGATGCCAGATTGTGGTTGAATATCGGGGGGAAAACGTCCTAACTGTTAGAGGAGTACGACAACGGAACCCATGACCTGGAGGGATGGTGAGGGTTCCAACACTGGAGGCCTTCAAGAGAAACTTAGACAGCCACCTGACAGATATCCTTTGATTTGTCTTCCTGCCTTGAGCAGAGGGTTGGACTCGATGGCCTTGTAGGCCCCTTCCAACTTCCTGATTCTATGATTCTGTCACTAGCACTGTAAGGCCATGAATGGGCTGCTAGAGAGCTCAGTGGTTGAGATCTCTGGCTGTAGAACCAGAGGATGGGTGTTGGATCCCATCCCCCTCTGCTTCCTTGATAAGGGCTGGACTTGATGGCCTCTAGGGTACCTCCCAGCTCTGCCGTTCTACGGTTCACCCAAGACATTCAGCTGCCAAACGTCACCCCGACCCAATCAAGCAAACCTATCCAGCCCACCAAGTCAAGGTACCGTATTTGTCGCTCCATAAGACGCACCAATTTTTTAGGAGAAGAAAACAGGAAAATATAATCTGTTTTCTTCACTCCATAAGACTGTTTTGTGGGGGGGGGAAGTGTGTCTTATGGTGCGAAAAATACGGTATATGGTGTCTTATATTTTTCAAGAGAAACAATTTTCTTTAAAGCTTCAGACTGCCGTTGCAGGCACGGCTGATGGGGACATGAGAGACAGAGCCTTCTCGGTGGCAGCTCCCAGGCTATGGGATGCCTTCCCTCGGGAGATCAGGCTGGCCCCTTCCTTGTTATCCTTCCACCAACAGCTGAAGACCCACCTTTTCAGGTGGGCTTTGAACCATCAGGACTGAGTGCCACCTATTTGTTAGGATAGTTCTTAAAATTTGTGGCTCTTTTTTATTATTTAATGTATTTTAATCACTACTACCGTTTAATGGGTCTTTTAAAAGGATGAGGAACATCCCCAGCTAATGACAGCAAAGTGGGTTGCCAGGAGGGTCTGTCGGGAGGGTTAAGGCAGGGCCACAAGGAGACAGAAGAGGGGCTGACCCTGCCGTTGACACCGCTGACACTTTGAGGAGAGGAGGCAGGCTGGATTGTTTTGACACACGATCCTCCGGTAATTGGCTTCGTTACCAAGCCCGTGAGCTCATCCAGGTCACGTTCTTAATAACTCCGGCTGCTTTGTAAGAGCCCAGAAGGGGAGAATCTGCTGGCGGCCTTCAGAAGGGCATACAAGGGGAGCCAGGGATGCAGGAGGATGTGTACACACACACACACACACACACACACACATACAAATGTAGGTAGGTCGGTCTTTCAGCCGACCTGGCAATCTTCCACCCAAAACAGCGGCAAAGGGCCATGGAGATCAAAACCTTCTAAGACTTCTTTCAAAAACTAGCAAACGCAAAAGGAGAGGGGCCCCCAAAAAACAGCACCAAAAGAGATTGAGAAAGAGAGAGAGAAACCAGACTCGAAACTAACGCCCTAAGGAGCCCATGGGAAGAAATGGCCAGTATCAAGGCGCAAGGCTTTCTCTTGGAGGAGGTGTTCGCTGCCAGGGTCCAGCTCTCCCGGAGCGGTAGGCTCTCGGATGCGACCAGCTTTAAGCCAAGAAGGCAGCAAAGTCAACTTGTGGCTTTGTTCATCCTCATGCACTCAACAAGAAAGCGGTCCATATTTCTCCCCCCCTCCTTGCGCAAGACGAGGCTAGGAGGGAATATTTCCCCCCACCCCAACAGTCTCTGCTGGTTGTCTCCTTCAGAGCCATCAGCCTGCTCTTCTGCGCTGGCTCGGGGTGTGAAGTTATTTATTTATTTATTTATTTATTTATTTTATTTCTATCCCGCCTATCTGATCATATTAGACCACTCTAGGCGGCTAAAGTTAAGTTTCACAAAGGAGAAATGCGCTAGAGACTTTTAAAAAAACTGTGCAAAACCACAATGAGCGAAGCCCTCTCAGTCTTCCATGCTGCTATGCTAGGAATGCCACTCCTGGCTGAAGCGTTTGGGGGGGGGATTGTGGTGATGCTCCTTACTTCTACTTACTTTCCTCCTCTTAGTTGGAGATCCACAGCCTTCCCTGGAGATCTCCCAGACAAGGACAAATCCTACATAGCTCTTGAAATCAGACAAGAGCAGTGTCTCTCAGGTAACTCCATTACTTGCCATTCTTGACTTGAGGGCAGCAGGAAGGGAGGAAGACCCAATACAGTGGTGCCTCGCTAGACGATGATAATCCGTTCCACTGAAATCGCTGTTTAGCGAAATCATTGTCTAGCAAAAAGCATTTCCCTATTGGAATACACTGAAACCTGTTTAATGCGTTCCAATGGGGAAGAATCGTCGTTGTCTAGCGAAGATCAGCCATAGGAAAGCAGCTTTGCGAAACACCAATCAGCTTTTAAATCGCTGTCTTGCGAAGCTTAGGTCCCGAAAACACCCATTTTGCGAGCGCGGAGGGAGCTGTCAAAATCGTCGTCTAGCGAAAATCGGTTTGTGAAGCAGGGACAAAACATTATCCAGCGAAATTCCCCCATCAGAATCACTGTTTTGCGAATCGCTATAGCGACTGCAAAAAGTCAATGTCTAGCGAAAAAACTGTCATGCGGGGGTAACTGTCTAGCGAGGCGCCACTGTACAAGATGGGTAGCCTCCCTAAAGGAAGCGACAGGCTTGAGTTTCCAAGAGCAGGGCAGGACATTCTGGAGATTGAACGCATAAGCCAAGGGCGACTTGTCAGCACATAAGAATAACGTAACTCCCAAGATCTGAATGCATGCAAACGAAACCTGAGAGCTACCTGCCCTGTTTGAACCTTCTCAACGGCCATCGTCAAGGACAGCAGGAGACCTCTCATTAACGAGTTGCCTGCCATCAAAAGCCCAGCTTTCCATCCAAACCAGATTCATGAGCTGCTTGGTCTTTTGTCATGTTTCAACTCAGGCAAACGAGGCCAAGAAAGGAGACGAGTTCAAGAGCCACGTGCTCTCTCCTCCTCCCTTTTGCGACCCAGGAAAAAGTAGCTTTTAAGCATTAGGCGCCCGGGGCTCGGTTCTCCGTACCTATGCTGTATCCCTCCAAGCACTGCAGTTTGAGGCCGCTGCTCAGCTGCGTGGGGAGGGTGCACTGGCCTTGCATCCCCGGGCAGAGGTGGAAGGATCCGCTCCAGGTGCCGTCCTTCCGGCAGTGGATCACGTTGTTCCCGCGACCCTGGAAAAAAACAAGAGGAGCCAAAAAAAAAAAAAAAAGGATAAGGATAAGGAACGAGGCGGCAGGGGTGAAGACGCCCCCAATCTTCGTATTCTGAAAAGCAGGGCAGCTGAAGACCTACCTCTCCCAGTAGGCTTTTGACCCTCGTAATCGAGAGTCCCCAAATGCCGTTTAATGAGTTGAGGATTTTTTTAAAGTTTTAAATGTTTCTCATCATCCATTTTATTTTAATTACTATTGCTTTTTAATGTATAATTTCTTGGGTTCTTGATTCTACTTGTTCAGCATCGTGAGCAGCCTTGAATCCCCTTATCGAGAGAAAGGAAGTCAATCAATCAATCAATCAATCAATCAATCAATCAATCAATCAATCAGCAGATGGGACACCTTCTCTCTGCTTCCGCAATCCAATCCAAGGGCACACTTACAAGCAAGCCACTCTAGGTTCAATGGGTCGTAAGCCTAGATCAGTGATTTCCCAGCCTTGGGTCCCCCAGCCGTCCTTGGACTACAACTCCCGGAAATCCTGGCTAGCGCAGCTCGTGGCAAAGGCTTCTGGGAGTTGTAGTCCAGGACCATCTGGGAACCAAGTTTGGGAGCCACTGGCCTAGATGAACAGAGACCGGAGCGCAACCTCCCATGAGATCCTTCTGGGCTCGGAAGACCTTGCTCACGAGTAGGCATGTTCATAAGCAAGGCTGGCTGATAGATTTCTCACACAGGTATGGGATCGTGGCCCAAGGACCTGCGATCCCGGGGGATCTGGTTACGTTTGCACGGAGCAGAAATTCCATTTTCCGACCTCTAGCTCTTAGAACATTGTGCCCGAGGCCCGGGAGCTGTCACCCAAAAAGAGGAACCTCACCCCTCTCTGGCTTGTCAGCCGATCATCTGCTTAGAATTTCCCTTTGGAAATCAGTCACCCCTTATTAATTGACGCTGAATGCATGCTTTTAAAATATGGACTTAAAACGATGAATCAACATGGACAGCGACTGCGGGCTTGTATCCGAACATTAAGGAAGAACGTTCCAAGGAAAGGTCGGTCCAAGAGGCTGAAACAAATTCTCCCGGACAAAACCATCAGAACTCCCTTGATTCTATTGACAGGCTGCCTCTTGCAAAGTCCAGACCGGAGTCTGTGGGGCTGAAACGCACCCCTTCTGCCAAAAAAAGGGGGGAGAACGATTAAGGCCTCTAATGGTTTAATCTTCACCTTGCGCCAAAGGAAAACTAGGCTCCGGTGAGACTCAAGGACTGGAGGCAGGCCAAAGAATATATCATATAAAGTTAACTACTGCATAATATAAATACTGGAAGGGATGGGGGGGGGAAGGACCGCATCACAGGCAAGCGGCTGTTTCCTCCATTACAAGAACAGGCTTTTTAAAAAAGCCAAACACACCTCGGGTCCCCAGTCCACCCCCCCCCCACCCGTCCACCCCGGCTGCTCATGTCTCAAATAAAGAGCTGAAACACACTCTAACTTTATCTGTCTGGGTGGAAAAAATCACCTCTGTTTATGAAAACCCTCGCGGAAACCTCTGGCCGTACTATCGCTGAAGACTGGCTCTTTCATTTGGCCTCCAGCCTCCCCCCCCCAATAAAAGGAGTAGAAACTCCTGTAAAATCGGGGAAGGTGGTTCAGGATTTGTTTTGTATTTAATTTTCCAACCGGGCAGCTCTCCCGCCTTGATGGGTTTCCCAGGTAGGGAGATTCCTCCCCACCCCCTTGTCAGGGTGTGTGGTAGAGGTTTGCTTTCCAACCCGAAGTGTGAAGCGCCTTTGGTCAGGCGCCACCTCCTCCCGGGGACCCCAATGACGTCAAGGGGAGACTTCCCCATGGAATGCAGAGTCCAACGGGGAGCCGAGGCCGATGGGGAGTCAGGTGGCCGAAAAGAAAAAGTCCAGGTCCAGCAACGGCCATCAAAGCACGAGAGACGGGGATCGTAAAAGCGCAGGAGAGTCAGAGAGTGACCGCAGGGGGATCAAGCTGTGACAGATTTACGTCCTTTGCCTGCGAGATCCGAAGTGGCTGGTGGGGGGCAGGAATAAAACACATCATCCCTTCGCTTCACACAAACGGAGGGAGACAGAGAGGCAGGGAAAATCAACAGACAGATCTCGGGTATTGTTAGATTTTGGAGAGGTTTTCATCCTACGCCCTCTCAAGCTGCATGGCTGCAGGGGAAAGCTGGGAATTACAGTCTGCAAAAGTAACTTTAAAAAAAAAAGTTTCAATAATATTCTGGTCTTAACGTTCTGCGAGACCTGTCGGTAGGCGGAGTGAGGTTTGTCAGATGGCAAACTAGAGAGGTAGCCGCCAGATTTTGGAAGGGTAGAGTTGCCAACCACCTCTGCTTCTGAGGATGCTCTCGCCTTGCCAGCCCTGAAGAAGGATGCGTCTACCAGCCTGGCTGGGTTTTGTACCCTGACTGTGAATTTCATTATTTGTCACAAGCAGCCATATATTTTTGGGCCGCCCTGCCATGCGGTTCTTGGCCCTCACTCAGCACTGACTCAAAGCAGCCCCGCATCCCGCTCTGTATTGACTTGGACCTCACTCAGTATTGTCTAGGAGGCAGCCAAGCACCTCACTCGGTACAGAATCAGACTCATGGAGTCGGAAGAAGCCATTTAAGGCCATTGAGTCCAACCATCTGCTCCAATGCAGGAATCCAAGTCAAAGGAGATCTGACCGATGGTGGTCCAATTTTCTCTTGAAGGCCTCCAGCGTTGGGAGACCTCGCCACCTTCCAAAGTAATGGGTTCCACTGTCATACTGCTCTAACAGTTATAAGAGGTCATTCCTGATATTCAACCGAAATCTGGCTTCCTTGAGCCCATTGAAATGTGTCCTCGGATGATGGAGATCTTACCCCTCCTCTGTGGGACTACCTTTCAAGTCTCTGAAAAGTGCTGTCCTCCCTTCCTTCAGTCTTCTATTCTCAACGCTAAATGTGCCCAATTATTTCAGCCTTTCCTCCAAGGGCTTGGTTTCCAGGCCCCTGATCCTCCTTAACGCCCTCCTCTGAACTTGCCCCAATTTGTCAGCCTCCTTCTTGAAGTGGGGTGTCCAAAACTGAACACAATACTCAAGATGAGGCCTAACCAGTGCTGAACAGAAGGGAATTAATACCTCATGGAATTTGGAGACTATATTTCTGTTCATACAGCATTTGCCTTTTTTTGCAGCCACATCACGCTGTTCAACGTTGGCTCTACGATTCCAGAACCCCTCATCTTGTAACTGTGCATTTGATTTTTTTTTTTAATCTCCCTAGGTACCATACTTATCCCTGTTAAATTTCATTCTGCTTTTTGCCACCCAGTACTCAAGCCTATTGAGATATTTTTTCAATTTTGTTCCTGTCTTCCAAGGTACAGTGGTGCCTTGCATAGCTATCGCTCCACATAGCGAAGAAATCGCTTTGCGACACTGTTTTTGAGATTGCAAAAGTGAAAGCTTTGCGATGGCCCCTACGGGGAAAATTTGCTTTGCGATGATCGCGGGGAAGCGATCATCGCAAAGCCCCCATTTTCGGCCAGCTGATCGGTTCCAAAATGGCCGCCCGCTGTTTTGCCTCGCTTTAGAGGCACCGAAAATGGCCATCGCAATGGAGGATTTCTGCTTAAGGTGAGTTTTGGAGCCCATAGGAAGGGCTTTTCAATGTGTTTCTATGGGCTTTTTAAAATCGCTTAGCGACGAAATCGCTTAGCAGCGATTTTTGCTGCACGGACTAACGTCGCTAAGGGAGGCACCACTGTATTCGCTATTCTGCCCAGTTTTGTGTCATCAGCAGATTTCATAAGCATTCCCGGCACTCCCTCATCCAAGTTTGGTCAACCAGCTGAGAGATCTCCTTAGATCGGATTCAATGGCCTTGGAGGCCCCTTACAACGTCACAGTTCTGCAATTCTATAATCCTATGTGGTCATCAACAAAAATATTGAAGAGGTACGGTCTACTGGGGATCAGCTGTGGCTTTTCCCAGGGGTTTCTTTTCCAATCCCACAAGCAGAAGCCAAGAGGTGACCTTCTCCATGCTAGGACTTTGCACATGCTCTCCATTGGCATTGACTCCCTTCCTGTCACAAGGACTCACCGGCTGGCTCTCCTCTCGGCACTTGATCCTGCACTCACTGTTGAACTGGAAGCCGTTCGTGCACTGATACAGTCCATGGAACTTGGAAGGTGGAGGTTCACAGGTAACCGGGACGCAAGCGCCTTCCTGCCAGATGCCGTCTTTGGTGCACTGAATCTTAAACACCCTCCTTGCGTACATGCAAAAAAAAAATTAAATTAAATTAAAATAAGGGAGGGGGTTATTTGTTCAAGGTGTGCCAGCAAGGTTTTTCCAAGCCGCCTTTGAAAGAGGCACCCGCTCCGCGGACACGTGGTTGTCGATTTTTATGTTATGTGGTTTTGGTGGAAACAACTATTATTTGTGAAGGCAGAAACACGCACACACGCACGGTGTGAACTTCATCCCAGCTTTCCAGCTTGGCTTGTGGCGGATGGCTCTCTTTTATGTGGCGGTGTCTCTCTCGGCCTGTGTGTTTTCACCAAGTCATTAAAAAAAAAAAAAGGGAGGATCTCAACTTTCTTTCTTTCTTTCTTTTTTCCCACCAAGGTTCAAAGAGGACTCCCCAGGCTGAATTTCAAAGAGGGCTTGTCCGAACTAGGAGGCCCACATAGAGCACAGTAGCCGGCTTGTGAATGCGGGGAGCTTAAGAGATGCAGAATAGAGAGAGGTGGGAATCCAACCGCCCTCAAACCCCTGAAGAGAGGAGCAGGTTTCCAAATTGCTCTGAGATAAGTGTCGGCCATTAAACACCATTTTCATGCAAGTTTTACCCCCCACACAAAAGAGGCGGTAGGGAGGGAAAACAACAGTTGAGATGCTTGGGGTTTAGTTCACCCCTCTGTGGGTTGAGAAGGGGGCCTGGCGTTTATTTGCATTCATTTATGCTCTTTTATTTCATTTACACCCTTCCCTTCCTTTCAAAAGAAGGACTCAAAGGCCTGTTTCTTTTTTTTTTAAGCCCATGCAGACCCCTCTAAAGGCACAAGGAACAATAAAACCCGAGGGTGCAATTAAACCTAGCATCCTATCCAAACAAGCACGGAAATTAAAACAATTTAAACGATTATTTAAACAAATTAAACAATTTATCAGGGGGAAAAATGATAATAAATATAAACTAAAGCAACATGTATTAAAAGTCACTTTAAGGGGAAGAGAGAATGCCCCAATCCTCCTGGAAAGGAGCAGGGCCATTTGGGACCTTTCGAAAGCTCTCTCCCATTTAGGAAATTGGTCCTTTCCCATTTTTCCCGACCCTTTCTTCTTGGCGCGACTGAGCCCACAAACCTGCCATGCTCTTCCTAGCCAAGAAACAGTGCCCTGAAGTGATTAGAGTGATCACCGGAGAGGTGGGGGACCCAGGCCCTCGCTCTTACCACCACCACCATCTTTGAACTGCAGAGCTGGAAGAAGGGGACCCTTGGGGTCATCCAGTCCAGCCCCTGACAAGGAGGCCTGGGGTGGGGATCGAACTCTCAACCTCTGGCTCGGCAACCAGAGACCTCAGCCACGGAGTGATCCGGCCATTAAGCCCTCCGGGCACACATCTACATGCTTTCTCCTTCTCTCACACTTATGACATGGGTGCCGTGCAAATAAAGTGGGGAGGGGGACCCCCAACTGGGAGGTCCAGGAGCCCCATTTTCAGCATGTCCCCTCCATTCATTTCTCCACAATCGGAGGTCCTATCCCTGGACTCCTGACAGGGATAGGATGCTCCGTCCGTGGGGGGGGGGAAGTGTTCATCTGGCTATGGGGGACGGCACAGAGGTCTCAGGAAATCTCCCTCCCAACTTTACCCAATTCCCATCCTTCCAGAAGCCTTCGCCCCGGCTGTGCTGGCCAGGATTTCTGGGAGTTGTAGTCCAAGAACACCGGGGTGGTCCAAGGCTTAGTAACTGCATGCAGCAATCGTTTCCAAGAGGAAGCGGAACGCGGACAGTTTCACTGCAATGCCACTTACTTCCTCGCCTTCCGAGAGGATCCGGCCACGTGATGCCCCGGCAAGCATTTGTACTTGCAAAGGGCGCCCACTTTATGCTTCCCTTCCCGGCAACGGGCCGTCTGGAGGTCTGCGCTGGGGATCGTGGGAGGAGCCCGGCACATCAGCTCACACAGGGCTTCCGGGAAGGACCACAAGCCATCCTCCAAACATGTCAGGACGTTGTTGGTTCCTGGGAAAGACAGAAGGTGACGTGAGGATGCTGTTGAACCCCAGGGCCAATATCAGCCTAGAACAATTCAAGGATCCATGGGTCCCTTACAAAGATGTGATTCCTATCGGGTGCCTCAGTAGGAGACAGGGCGTCACCCTTGCAAGAGGACCAAGGGGTTTGAGAGAGAACAAATCCTTAATAATTTCTATGGAAAATCTTCTGGAGTTTTTACAACCTCGCATGCTGCCTAGAGGAGGAGTGGCCGGGAGGGAACCTTTCTAGGCTGGGGTGGCTGTCAATCCATCCGACACTAACCAATCGTTCCCTCCCACCTCTGAATTCAAAGAGAGCCCCGCCTTTCTGCTGAGCGCCCTTTTTCCTCCTCTCTCTAGTCTGAGAGTGGGTTGCTTGTTTGCTGTTGATCTGTCCACAGCTGTGAGCAATTTAAATAGGGGTTTTTTTTTGTCTTTTCTCCAACAAATGTCTCAGCGTGAGTTATGGGATGCTGCAAGCCCTCCATTAATGAGAAAGGGACGGGGCCATCCGGGGAAGCTGAAGCTATTCTCCTCTGGCTCTGTACTTCGACTGCACAGCAAAAGAGAATTCTACAAGAAGCAAGATTTCGTGACCTATTTCGATGACACCATTATCCTACCAGTGATCTTTGTGCCGGTGGAGAACCGCCTCTAAAAGTGTGAACTCTTCCACTGTCATATTTTTGCTCGGCAGGCAAGGCTTAGCTTCATCTCAGGTTTTCTCCCTCCTCCTTCCCCCCCCTGGTCCTTTTTAATCCTTCATTAAATGTCCTTCTCGGAAGGAACCTCCGCCTCTCGGGGATCAAGGAAAGGTGAAGATCAAGGAAAAGAAGGAAGCCGACAGGCTGAGAGGTCTCGCCCGGCCCCGGAAAGAGGACAGAAACAAGGAGACAAGGAGACCTTTACATCTTTCTTTCTTTCCCTCCTGCCTGCTCTGAGCTCTTGAGGTATTTTTGGACCGTTTCCGAATCCTGGGCCGGCACAGCTTTGTTTTCTGCTGCCTGAGTCACTCTGCAGGTCCTCCTCAGTCCAGCGGCACTGATGATCTCATATTCGGCTACGGCGCGGGGTGATAAACGGTGACATTAAGAAACAGTGGCCGGGGTGACATCAGCCATTGAATGAGGGGGTGAGTCATCCTTGCCTGCCTTCTGCCTTCAGGAGCACCGCAAGTTAAGCCTTCTGAGTCACCAACGCCTGCATTCCTGGCATCCCGAACCTTCTTCTTGCCATTTTGCTTTTGACAGCTACCGTCCAAAAACTCGCTCTCCGGCTAAATCTGGGAGCCACAGAAGTGTCCGGGGCCGCACCAGATCACCTTTCTCCCTTTCCCTCCGCCTTTCTTCGCTCAGAGACAAGGCCTGAGGGGATCCATCTCAGAAGATGACGTTCTCAACGAGCAACCACGTCCACAAAGCTACGTTCCATGAACACGCAGTTCTGGATCATATCAAGCTCTTCCTCGGCTCTCGCCATAACCTCCTCGCTTCCCCAACGACACGGACAGCTCCTTGAGCAGTGAAAACAGTCCGTGCCCATCAACTCAATACCTCCATCGGGAGACCTCCCTCGTTCAAAGAGCAGGTGATTCCTCCGGTATTTCTTTAGCCGTCACTCTGTCCAGTTAGCTACTATCCAAGTCTCCACCTGTCTATCCACTTTTCTGTCCGTCCAGCCCCTGAACAGACTTGGTTGGGGGATCTCAGTGAGTCCATGGTAGGTCCTCCCTGGATCGCTAATCAGAAGAACCACGAGGAAAAGTCCAAAGCAACCCTGTAGTCCAGCAACACAAGATGTTTTGGACAGGTTCAAAAGCAGCAGATGCAGGCAACAGTCCAATCCCACCGCTGCCACCTATCAATCATCTCCCATGCTTCACTGCCCCTTAATCTAGACCAGTGGTTCCCAACCTTGCGTCCCCAGATGGACTACAACTCCCAGAAGCCTTCACCACTAGCTGCGCTGGCTAGGATTTCTGGGAGTTGTAGTCCGAGAACATCTGGGTTACCCAAGGTTGGGAACCTCTGCTCTAAAGGTTCCCTATTGCTGGAGAAACGACTCCGTCTGCCTACCTACTCACAGCTGCTCCAAGATCCAACCTTCTTGAGACCATCCGGAGTGTCCACCTTGAGCCACGTTCTCTCGCTTACCTTTCAGCTGTGCAGGAGCTTTGCACGTGAAGGAGCATCTCTTCCCAAAAGTGGTCCCCTCGCTGCAATTGAAGGTGGCTGGATAGATATGATACTGGTCGGGGATCCCGCAGTCAATGGGCTCACAGGACACCTGCTGGTTCCATCTCCCATCTATGCATGTCATGGTGATGCTGGACTCCATCTGGAAGGAAGGAAGGAAGCAGAAGGATTCAGGAAGGGCCTCCGGAAGCATGGCAGCATTTCCTGCCTCTTGCTCTCAGCCCTCATAGGTTCTTTGCTTGGTTTCCAGTGGATCCAACCTTGATCTGGTGATGACTTCTTAGGGGGGGCACCACGGAACGATTTGCTCCTGTTAACTATGAGACTTTCCAAATAAAAGACCCCGGTGGGAATCGGGTGGCCCGTGGGCTTCTCAACTTCCCCTGTTCCACCCTGAACACCTGACTCGATAAGAAAATGTCGAACAAGGGACATTCAGACCGCTGGAAGCCAGCGAGGCATGTAATTCTCCAACAGAACAAAATAAGCTTATGCCTCGATTTGCAAAAAGCAGCTGTTTTTGGCCACTCCTCGGCTTACAAAAAGGAAGAGATGCCACCCTGGGGGAAAAGGGGGGGGACAAGGCAGTCCCTCAAAGTCCTCTGAACCCCCTTGCTGCTTGTTCTCCACTAGCCATTCACACACAAAGAACTTTAAAGGCAGGAGAACATGTCCACCTTATGAAAAACGACGTGGATGTATCTATAGTCATGCCTATACACCTTTTCTAGAGTCCGGATGGCAACGGCCTGGGTACTAGCCAGTCGGTGCTGCCCAGTAAAAGGTCACTGTGCCTTCCTGACAGGAGCTGGACTCCGCGATCCCACAGGGTCCTTTCCAGCTCTGCCGTTCTAAGATGAGGATGAGGATCGGTCATCGTTCGCAAAGGGATCGGCAGAAACAGGTTTCTGAGTCTTCCTAAAATGCCACGGAGCAGGGGAGGGACTCTGCCGAAGCCTGTTGCACATTAGGGGTAGAAGGGTCGTAAAAAAATAATAATAATGGAGGGTGACAGACGATTTTGGGCTTAATTCTGACAATTAAGAATCCTCAGCCCCTTTCCAAGGGTCTGTTTTAGAGGCTCCTCGTTGCCGGCTACTGCGTTTGCCAGGCGCGCACCTTTCCTCCAGTCCCCCGGCCACCTCCTTCTCCACCGCCTGCCTCCTCCTCCTCCTCTCCAGCGCCTCTAACTGAACCCACATGCGGCCGGCCCCTTCTTCTCTTCCCAGCGTGATTGATGAAACCTTTATGCGGCATTAAGGAGCTGTCAGGTTTTAAATAGCACCCCTCGACCACAGCGGGAGCAGCCAAAAGGGAGGGATGGGGATGTCACCAAGCCACCAATTGAGCCGGCAGGCTGTTTTCCTCAAGAACGTGGGGGGGGGGGAGACGGCAAAGAGGGGGAGAAGCAGAAAGGATGGGAACCAGATGAAGGCGAGAAGGGGGTGCTTTCAATGAATGAATGAGACCAAAGGAAGCGGGAAAACCATTCAATAAGGTTACTACTGGGGCTAATATTCTTTAATTCATTTTTTTTCCCCAAGCCTGTGTCTAATTTTACTCCTGTTAGAGGAGACCCATGCATCAACGGAAGATGCAAGAAGGTTGCCGGCTTCCTGACACAACAGATCGCCGCGACTTGTGAGTAACGATTGGATTTGGGCATTTAAATTTGCCAAGTTTCAACCCGATCAGGTTTCCCGTCCTTAGTGGGTCCCCCCAGGACACAATTCTATCAAAACTCACTTCTCATTTTACATCTGTATATCTCAATCAGCACATGCAAGTTTACGCAAGGTGGTGCGTCTTCTGCCCTTCCTTTTTCCATGCGGATGTCTTCCTTTCCAGTGGCCAAACTACGGGGACCCCACCAGCTTTGGGGGACACTGATCAAAACATGGGCCAGATCTAACCTTCTGCCTCCAAGAGAAACTGGCACCCCCTCGTCATTAAAGAGCTTGCCACGGAAATAGCTGGACCTCCCACACGGTTCAGGTGCCAATTTTCATGAAAGGAGCTAAGGGTAGGGCAAAGAAAGTCATAGAATCATGGAGTGGGAAGGGGGGGCGGTTTGGACTCGAAAGCCATCAAGTCCAACCCCCCCCCCGTGCTCAAGGCAGGCAACCAAATCAAAGCAAATCGGACAAAATGGTCATTTCTTGAAGGCCTCCAGCGTTGGAGTTCCGTTGTCGTACTGCTCTAACACGTCCACCCTACAGGACTGTCTCTCTGTTCTACCCCTGTGTGAGAAGGGCCGACTCATCTCCTCCCCATCCTACGTGATGATGTTTATGGTCTCACGGCATCTTCCAGACCAGCCCCTTCGATGGGGGAGGCCAGCTTTCCCAGAACCCACCACTTTCCGGACGCCTAGCCTCCCAGCCCTCTGTGCAACCCTGGAATTCTATTCAAGGCCATATGAAGCAGAGTTGAAGATGGAGAGGAATCTGGGAGAGGGAGGGAAATAAACAAGCAACTGGGTTTGGGTGTGGTTGTTTGTGTGTGTGTGTGTGTGTGTGTGTGTGTCCATGTGTTTGCATGTCAGTGGCAGGGAGGGAGAAAGGGGGAAAGCAGAGCGAAAGAGTCGCCAGCTGTCTCCCGGAAGGGAAGGAGGAATCAGACAGCGCTGAGGCCACATCAGGGTATGATCAGTATCTGGAGGCCCAGATGGTGTCCTCCACGGATGACAGCTTGAGGCCTCATCCTTTTTTTTTGAAACAGGAAAATATGTCCATTTCACTTTTACCTACATCCATAACCTCAACTATGTATTCTCGAAGGCTTTGACGGCCGGGATCTAATGGTTGTTGTGGGTTTTTTCGGGCTCTTTGGCCGTGTTCTGAAGGTTGTTCTTCCTAACGTTTCGCCAGTCTCTGTGGCCCGGCATCTTCAGAGGACGGCACTAAATACTCCACTCCCAAAGCCAACTACACCAGAGCGCAGAGTGCTGTCCTCTGAAGATGCCCATGGCCACAGAGACTGGCGAAACGTTAGGAAGAACAACCTTCAGAACACGGCCAAAGAGCCCGAAAGACCCAGAACAACCATTAAACCTCAATTAACTTCTTTTCATCCCTGATGCGAAGTCACTGAAGCTTTGGCCAACTGTCTCCAGAGCAAAAGGGGCCCGGACGAATTCGGATGGTTCGGTTCCGTCCACCCTGGAGAGGAGCAGGGATGAAGCTGTCCTGTCCTAAGTGGGGATGTGTGTGTGTGTGTGTGGGGGGGGACTTGGTGGCCTTCAAGGCCCCTTCTGGTTCCATGATCCTGTAATTCTGCGTAGCCGCCGAATGCAAGAAGCCTCTTCATCAGGACCTCATTGCCAAAGAAATTAACTCACTTTCCTTATAATTCAAATATCTCAAAAAAACAAAACAAAAAACAGCAGTCTTCCTGAGAACCCCCAAAAGAGGACAGGCACCCTATAAATCTGGGCTAGAGAATATGTCGCCTCTCATAACCCACAACAGATCTTCAATATGTAGATACATGATTGGCCTTAAAATGGGCATTTTTGCCTTCTCGGTTCTTCAGAGAGTCGTCCTCTTAGAGCTGCAGAGCGGGAAGGGGGCCCTTTGGATCATCCGGCCCAGCCCACGTCAAGGAGGCCCCGTGGGGGAAATCGAACCCCCAACTCACTATCCTTTCCTATCTAAGCCAACTGCCCTCTTGCCCTCCACTACGAGACTCCGTGGGCTTCCACCACCCACCTGATGCTTGACAGGGTTGCTGTCCCTCTGGACCCGGAGGAGGTACCCTCGGTGGCAGGTGACGTTGCACTGAGTGCCGATCAAGCCCCCCTTCCTGGTGACGGTCAGCTCTGCGTTCTCGATGTCCAGTTCCTGGCAGGTGGCGGCTTTGCAAGAATATCGGACACAGCTGTTGGGACCAAGGGAGGAAAAATACTTTTATTAGTTGGTCTTGTGCAACGGAGGCAGGAGGGCGAGGAAGAAAAAGAACTGGGTAGAGGCTTCGGAAGCGGCGGTTCCCAATCTCCGGATTTTCTGGAACTACAACTCCCAGGAGCCTTTGCCATGAGCTGGTCTGGCCAGGATTTCTGGGAGTTGTCATCCAAGAACCTCCGGGAACCCAAGGTTGGGAACGACTGCTCCAAACCTACTGAAGGACCTTCATCTAGCCATAGCAGATGGTGGGTCATCGTTTATCATGGTCAACAGCAAGCGCTGTCAACTTCCATGGTCCCTTCTAGGCAGGCAGTGTATCCAAGAGCTGCAGAAGAGAGGTTAGAAATGAGGAAAAGGACATCTCTGGCCACAGTTGTTGTGATGATCATGCTAAGAGAGCATCAGGTTGGGTAAAAGTTGGGTAGGCTTCCTCAAGGCCAACACCTGGAGGTCATTCAACCCCTCTGCTTCCTTCCACTTTGACATACCTGCCCCGTAGTCCAGACACCTGCAGTGGCTGATGATGGTTTTCCTTGCTCTCCCATTAAAATAAGAGGAATTTTGCTTATTGGTCCGCCCTCCCTCGGTCACTCGCGGGCCTGCGTCCGCCCAAGAGGTAGTGGGACTCGAGGGGGTGACAGCTGAGCGCTCAATCACTCTCTCTCTCTGTCTCCCAAAGGAAAAAGGAAAATCATTCTTTGTGGGGAACAGAAGGAACGATGCAAAATGGAGAGGGATCGATACGGTGAGGCAGAACTGGGCCGGAAAGAAAGGATGGCCGTACCGCTAATGAAGGCTGACGCAATTAATCGGGGCTCTTTTTTTTTTCCTCCTGCCTTTGGCAGTCTGTGACGGGATCAAAAACGCAGCTGTCCTTTATGCTCACAAGAGAGCCCTCAGGCTGAGAGAGAAGACAGGGCTGCAGGCTGAACTGGGGACTCTTTTTCACCTCCCCCCCCAATGGACTATTTTAAGCATCTGGCGTGCTGACATGTTTCCCTCTGCCCACCCCCCACCCCCCCCCCCAGCGGTGGATCGGAGCCAGGATGTCCAGGTTCGGAGTCCCGAGAAAGTTTTCTGCCTCCCCTGCCAGGCTTCCACGCTCCCTTAGAGCCAAAGGAGACGTGACAAACAGCCCGTCCTTAGGAGCTGAAATAACTTTGGGTCCGAGAACATCTGGAAGCCACACCTGGGAGCCTTCCACGCCTCTGTAGTTTGTAAGCGAACCTGCTTTGTTTTGTGACTGGTTACGAAGGCGTAAGCAGAGTCCATTTCTTCTTATCATTTTTGGAAAGATGGCGGTTCGGTCATGCCAATCTTCTGGAATCGCGTCTCTGAAACACTGACAAATTTCAGCTCCTAATAACAGGCTGACTGTAATAATTAAGACGTGAGCTATAGTCCTCATATTAATAATTTAAAAGGATAGTCTCCCCGTTCCTGCCCCACATTGTCCTTTTGGCCGTCAGTAGATCCTGATATTCATAATTTTTTTTTTTACCCTATTCTTCCTCCAGTGACTTCTGAAGGCCTATCTCGGTCTCCTCTTCCCCCCCCCCCCCCCCGATTTATCTTTACAGGAACCTGTAATACAGGCTACGTGGAAAGACCGGGCTTTTAGCCCAGTATCACCCTGCAGATCCCATGGTTTCCCTTGACATTTTCAGTCCAGTCGTGTCCGACTCTAGGGGGGTGGTGCTCATCCCGTTTTCAAGCCGTAGAGCCAGCGCTTGTCCGAAGACAGTTTCCGTTGTCACGTGGCCAGCGTGATTAGGGAACACTGTTTTACCTTCCCACCGAGGTGTTACCTATTTATCTACTTGCATTTTTACATGCTTTCGAACTGCTAGGTTGGCGAGGAGCTGGGACAAAGCGATGGGAGTTCCCTCCGTCGCGTGGATTCGATCTTACAACGGCTGGTCTTCTGACCTTGCAGCCCAGAGGCTTCTGCAGTTTAGCCTGCAGCACCCAGGATCAAGCGGAGATTCGAACTATTGCCTCCTACTTCCTAGCCTCACACACAGAATGCGGCCTCTCTCTCTTTCTCCACCTCTCCTTCTTCAGTGGGTCGTGTGGGGTGGGAGAAAAGGATTAAGTAAGAGACCGGTTTCTTTGCCTCCTGAATTCCCAGCTGGAGAGGGAACGATCGAAAGAAAACAAAGATCGGGCAGAAGAGTGGAGAAGCTTCTTTTTGCCTTCGGGAACGCTCCGGATTTCACTGAGGAGGATGGCGTTCCCAGAAGAGTCCTGGAAAGGGTGGGCATCGCTGGCAATGGAGGAAGGGTTTATCCAACCTCAGGTGTGGCCAGGTCGTAAGAAGAGACCGGGAGGAGCCCATTTTCCACACCAGGTGGCCAGAAACTAAAGAGGCTGCTGTTTGGGACTGGCAAATGAATTTGAGAAGGCGGGAGGTCCAGGGCTTCCCTTGCGTAGGTGGCACCAAACCAAGCATAGAAATCAAACCAGCGCTCATAGGGAGGGCTTTATATCCATCCATCGCCTCCCTCCGCCACCGGCGCAGATGTTCGCGAAAGCAGGCAACGGCGCGGCCCACCCTCGCCGAGGCTGGCAACCTCCCGGCCGCTCCAGCAAGATGGAAGGCCATAAAACGAGGTTAAGTGGAACTGGGGAAAGTAAATATAGGTTTGGTTTGAACTATAAAGTCTGTGGAGCAGTGACATAATGGTATAGCCAGAAAAACATGCGCTACCTGTCTTGGGCTGAGGGGGAGGATGGTATAGAAGGGAGAGGAAGGGGGAGAGGGAAAGGCCAGCAGGTGGGGGAAAGAGGGAGAAGGGAGGGGAGGAGAACACGGAGAGGAAGGCGAGGAGAAAAAGAACGGGGAGAGGGAACAGAGGAAGGGAAAAAGAGGAAGAGGGGAAGGGAGAAAAAGAGGCTGAGAATGAAGGGAGAGTTGTTTTTTTTTCTGGTTTCTGGCAGGAGGAAAAGAGGAAGACCAAATATGTGATGGGCGGACTCCAGAAAGGAAGCCACAGGCTTGACTTTGCAAGAGCAGAGCAGGGCAGTCGAGGACGTTTTGGAGATCGGAAGCAACTTGACGGCACGTGAGAAAAAGAAGAAAGAAGGACCAAATGGAAGAGAAAGCAGAAAAGAAGGGCAACGACTCTTTCCCGTTCACCGAGAAGAGAAAAATGAATGTCTGGTTCTCAATTTCTAAAGTGGTTTCTAGGGGACGCTGCCCTATTAAGGGAGAGAAGTGGGAGAGTCTTTTAATTTCCGACACATTTGGAAACGAAGCGAGACCAGCTTCGGCCCTGCTGGAACCGAATTTTGTCGGGGCGCGGAGAGAAAATGTCCTACAGGGGAAGAGGGAGGGGGAAAAAAGGTGGCGAGCGTGATTGTGCTGGAGCAGAGCTTCAAAGGGTCCTGGCGGGATGGGTGACGAGGGTCATGGCGAAAATTCGGAGAAACACGTCGGTCACAAAACGAATCGATGTTTGCAAATGCTGGTTCGGATGGCAACGCGGGAAAAAGAGAAGCACGCAAGAGTGCCTTTCCCAAGAGCTAAACGGGAGCCCAGGTCCGGTGGAGGAGACACCTTGAAAAGCAGGATTTGTGCCCTTCAAATGGAGGACTCAACCCCCCCCCCCCGAGAACAGGACCTGCAGCTCTTCGCTTCTGCGGTGGAAGTGGGGAAAGAAAAAGTTACCCGAGATTCTGTCCAGAACTTTTTTCCCCCCCTTCCACCTTCCTTTCTTGGCCTTTCACGAAACGGCTGGAAATCTCCTTTCAGGCCTAACAAGACAAAGATAGGTCTCTCCATAGCTGGAAAAAAAGAGAGGAAAGAGCGAGGGAAAAAAGAGAAATAAATCAACGGAGACAGTGCGCTCTGACCTAGATACAACACACTGTGACGGTTCCATTGAAGAGCAGCGCAGCCGAATCTCGAGGCCCACAAAGCAGAGGTGGAAAAGGCAGTTCGGGTTCCAAAAGAGAGTTCCAGTTTGCGGACGGACGTCTGGCCAACTCCTACACATCAGGAATGAGACAGAGACCGAGGGAGCGTCTCTCTGCTCCTCCCGACCCACCCATCCACATGGCATCCTTCCTCTCTTTTGAGCTCAGACATTTGGAATGGGTTGCCTTCTCAAGACGTTGGAGCAGAATGTTTGTCATAAGCCTCTTAAGAGCTGGAAGGGATCCTCTAGATCATCCAGTCCAGCCCCTGTCAAGGAGGTGCGGTGCGGAATTCGAACTCCCAACCTCTGGCTCTGCAGACGGAGGACTAAACCACTCAAGATATGCTATGAACAAATGATGGAGACAGAGGCAAGAAGGAAGGTAGGATGAAGAGAGAGGCAGAGAGGTCCACTTAAAAAAAAAAATTAAACCTTCCGAAGATGGTCTCCAAGACGTTCTGTCTCAAAAAGACACAGAAAACATTCTGAGAACAACAGGCCTCATATTAAACTGTCTTGGTAACACCCAGGAAATTCTGGCAAAATCCATCTTGAGCTTTGGAAAAACATGCTGGATTGGCTGAATTACAACGCGAGAGTCAGAGGTTCAAATCTTCTCTCAAGCCATCTAGAAGACGAGGTGTGGATGACACCCAGGGGTGCTGGTCGGCCGCTGCTGGAGGACTGAGTATTGTTAAAACGCACACACACAAAATCTTATTTGCCCTGTGTGTGTGGAAGATGGTGAGGAAGTCATCAAAGACTCACGTTTCAAGCCCCAGATCTAACCACGGCATTGAAGGATGGGTTTGGTTCACGAAAGTGAGAGTCAAGGTGACTTATCAGGAAGTTGAACAAAGTGAAGACTACACACCCAATGGCCAGGTTTGACATCTTTTAAAATGGTAGCTCCATCGAAGTTAATGGCGCTTCTTTGACATCACGTACATAAATCGTATTGATGTCAATGGCCTACAGTACTTCAATTCCAACTAAAACTGGACTGAACCCCAAGTTTGCAAATATGCCATTTAAGGAAATATAGACGCTGTAGAGTGGATAGCCCCTTCTGCGGCAAGAGAAGCCATTCACACACTGGTGCCCTTCTGTTCTGTCCATACACTGAGATGAAATTATACATTGCAGGAAGTCCGTCATCAGAAGGTGAAATTGCACTCACGTTCCAGATATTTTTTTTAACCTCCGAACAGTTTTAATGGCCAACAAAGTTCCTGTTCAGGCCCTGATGCTCAGTCCCAAAGTAAAGTGAACTACGTTGTGAGCTAGGGCAGGTGTAGCCATCAAATCTCTTTCACCAATGGAGGAATTTATTTACAGGAGTGCCTCGCTTAACGACATTAATTCATTCCAGCGAAATTGCTATAGAGCGAAAATGTCATAAAGCGAAATTAAAAAGCCCATTGAAACGCATTAAAAACTGGTTAATGCGTTCCAATGGGCTTAAAACTCAACATCCAGTGAAGATCCTCCATAGGGGTGGTCATTTTCCATGCCTGTGCAGCGAGGAATCCGTCCCTAAGCACAGCAGGTGGCCATTTTGAGCAGCCGGCGGCCATTTTGAAAACCCAATGATCAGCTGTTTTGATCGTCGCAATGCAAAGAATCGGTTCCCGAAGCAGGGAACCAATCTTCGCAAAGCAAAAAAAAAAAAGCCATTTAAAATGTCGTTTTGCGATTGCAAAAACATTGTTGTGAAGCGGATTCGTCATTATACAGGGTGATCGTTAAGCGGGGCATGACTGTATTTATTTTATTAAGACTTATATACCGCCCATCTAGAATATGTCTACTCTATTCCCTTTCTACCAACATGCTGCCTCGGATGTGATGTTTGATCCCTCTGGTGCCTTTGTCCATCTCACACAACCTTCGCTATGCCACTTTGTTTTTCCACTGGGACTGGTGTGAAAATTAAGCAAAACCAGAAAAAGTATGATTGAATTTATAAAGGCTGTCCTCTCTCACAGACCAAGCCCGTTCCCTTGAGTTGATTTTCACAACGCTCGGATTTCGTACAGCCTGGACTCACACTACGACTTAAAAGCAGATCAGAAACAAAAGAGGCGGAAATAATCCACTGACATTTTTGCTTGGGGGGTGGGTGGGTTAAGCACCCTGTCCGTTCGCATTCAATAGGAACCACATGGCAGCGCCAAAGGTCATCCCCCCCCTCCCCTTTCTCCTCTTAGGTCTTTCTTATCCCCTTGGATGAGACCCACCAAAGTCTGGAAGTCCATGGGTGGTCAAGCATCACAAAGGCAGGTGGGGGGGTGGTTGTGTGTGCCTGGCTCACCTCTGTTCGGCCGGACTGTACGTCTGCCCGTTCTCGCAGCTGCTGACGGTGATGGGATCAAAGTTATGGAAGGAGCGCAGGGCCACCCCGGAGATGGCCACGAAGGGAGAGCTGAAGGTGACGAGGATCGCCTGGGTGTGGTAGAAATGTTGGCTGAGGTCGTGGTTGACGGGGATCACCAAGGGGTTCTTCCGGCAGCTAAGGCTGTGGGACCCTGTCGAAAGGGGGGGGGGAAGGAGGTAGCAAAAAGATTATGGGATGGAGGGGGAGAAAGGCAGAGGAAGAGGTCACCCATACGTTGGCTCGCTTGAGCAAGGAGCTTGAAAGACGGCAGTAAAGAATAGGCGCTAAATTCTATGTCCTTGAGACACCCTCGCACACAACTCTCTCTCTCTCTCTCTCTCTCTCTCTCTCTCACACACACACACACACACACACACACACACACACACAAACACACACACTTATATGTCCTCACAGTGATTCCCTTGTGAAAGCCACCAAACAGCTCATGTTCGTAGAAGGGAAGGTATGCATTTTGGTTATTCCTTACGTGGCATAAAAGAGTAACACAAGAGAAGATTTCGGTCTGCGTTCCTCATTACAAAAACAAGCACAAGTGGGGGAAATCCTCTTTTTAAAAATGTAATATTACACATTTCTGTACTGAGATACGCCACAGAGATACTGTCTCAGAGGCCAAGATCATAGAATCATAGAAATGTGAAGCTGGAAGGGGCCTACAAGGCCATCAAGTCCAACCCCTTGCTCAAGTCAGGAACACCATTAAAGTAGATCTGCCAGGGGATTATCTAGGTTTTTCTCCAGTGTTGGAGCACTCACCGATTCCCGAGGTCCCTGGTTCCACTGTCGTACTGCTCTAACAGTTAGGAAGTTTTTCCAGATATTCAACTGAAATCTGGCTTCCTTTAACTTGAGCCCACGGTTGCGTGTCGTGCACTCTGGGATGGTGGAGAACAGATCCTGCTCCTCGTCTGTAGGACAGCCTTTCAAATATTTGAAAAGTGCTCTCCTCTCTCCCCTCCATTGTCTTTTCTCGAGGCTAAGCTGGCCCAATTCTTTCAGCTTTTCCATGTTACAGCCATGGGAGGATGCCTCCTGCCTCAGTCTGTACCATGCAGTCACTCGCCACTTCCAAACAGCAGCGTCAACAAAACACAATGGGAAAAATGAGGGTGCGGGACGACGGAGAAACAATCCAAAAATCGATAGAGGACCCTAGGAAAGCGAGTTATGGCCCGGAACCAGAGTTTCATGGTTTCATTTCTATAATTCAGAAACTGCGTTCCCATCAGCCAATGGACGTGCAAGGGACAACATTTAAGTTAACATTCCCAAAATACTCCTGGAGAGGATTCTCTCCTCTCTCATTCATATATATATATATATATATAGATAGATAGAGAGAAAGATGGCCTGCTCAAACCACACCAGAGAGCTTGACTTTGTTTTGTGACAGACGACAAAAAAGGGCAGGTGAAAAGTTCTTACCGAGATTATGGAGCTGGTCTTTTGTGTCGATGAGCTGTACGATAACAGATTCCTGTTTTTGCTCCAGATCCATGTGCAACCACGTCCCGTCTGTCACCAAGTGGATAAGCACAGCTGCCGCTACCATTGGCTGGGAGAAATATGCCTAGGGAGAGAGGGGAACGGAAGCCCAAGATGTCAGCTGGGGGACTGGATTCGTCCCTCTCTTCATGCTTAGTGACTTTAAATGTTCCCTTCCTCGGGGTTCCCCCAACCCCCGTGATGCAGCTCATTTGCTATCGATTCTCACTCACTCCACCATCGTTTAACCCCTTTGGGGGCCACGATGGCGGTTTCACTGTTGAGGGTGTTGGGCTCCCACCTGGTCTCCAGCGATCCCTGCTCCCCGGACTGGTCACGAAAACCAGTTGTGCGGGAAAGCACCCACACATTGCTGCCTTGGGCCTCGGAGGACCAGAGGGAGTGGCTTACGAAACTTCGACCAACTTTTATTTTAAAAGGGACCATCGCTCACCTTGAGCCAGAAAACAGTGTGAGTGTTGTTGGCGGTGCATGGATACCAGGCGTACTGAGATATTCCATCGCTGAAGTCGTACACCTTGGTCCGGCATGCCTAAAAGAAGTAGGAAAGCAGGACATGAGTTGGGTGAGGGGTCCCAACTGCTTTCTGGGAAAGGCTCAAGATCTGCACAGTTGTGACCTCCAACTTGAGGAGACCTACTGAAGGAGTGGGACACCCTAGGTCAATGTGGAGTCAACGCTTGTGAGGAATCCCATTGGTTCCATTTGTCTGTGCTAATTAAGGATTTTGCCTGGTATTGCAACTGTGCTACATTAGGGACGTTACTTGACAAAAATGGGCCTTCTGACATGTGTTGACCCTTCAGGATCACCAAAGTACAGTGGTGCCTCGCTAGACGATGATAATCCGTTCCAACGAAATTGCTGTTTAGCGAAATCATCGTCTAGCGAAAAGCATTTCCCCACTGGAACGCATTGAAACCTGTTTAATGCATTCCAAAGGGGAAGAATCGTCATTGTCTAGCGAAGAACGGGCATAGGAAAGCCGCTTTGCGAACTGCCAATCAGCTGTTTAAATTGCTGTCTTGCAAAGTTTAGGCCCTGAAAACACCCGTTTTGCAAGTGCGGAGGGAGCTGTCAAAATCGTCGTCTAGCGAAAATTGGTTTGCGAAGCAGGGACCAAACATTGTCCAGCGAAATTCCCCCATAGGAATCACTGTTCTGCGAATCGCTATAGTGACCGCAAAAAGTCAATGTCTAGCGGAAAAAAACTGTCATGCGGGGTAACTGTCTAGCGAGGCACCACTTGTACAAGACGACGCCCCAACAGTGAGAAGAAGACACAGCACTTCAGAGAGAGAATGAAGCCCCAAATCTGTGGGGCAAGGACGCCCCCAAGCCTTCCCTCCACCATGCGAGGTTTCAAAATTCCTGCCTTGAACCAAAATTGGGGAATGTGTCGCCTTCCGGATGCCAAAGGATTCCAGTTCCCAGGCCTGGATCTCCCACCATCTCTCATGCTTCCTTGTGACTGTTAAAAGAGTGTGGGAGATCACGAGACCTTTACGTTACAGCTGACCTTACGGCTTCTCCCACTGAACAGCTTCTAATTTTCTACCCGAGATGGAGACCACCCCTCTCGCCTTAGTCAAGGTGCACAGCCCTTATGGCCCACCAAGTTACTTTTTTTTGCAGTTGAGACAGGAAAAAAAAACCAGAAGGACAGTAGAAATACAATAAATGTTGCATCAACATCAACAACTCAGTGGGATCCATCCAACATTTTTCATGGCATGTAGCTGAACTCTTTAGAGGCACAGAAGAGACTCTCAAGAGACAGAGTTTCATGCACCCATGAGACGAAGAATGTATAATCTAACAGAAATGCAAAACATCAACCACGGTTAGGGTCACTAAGGGCTGTTCAAAAGTCATTGGGAGGTGAGAAATGCAAATCTTAATGCTGGCCATTAACCGTCCATCCAAGGTCAGCCATTGGTGACCAGCACACTGAACCACATGAAATGAAAGAACGGCTGGCTAGCTCACTGGCTTAAGGCATCCAGCTACAGAGCCAGAGGTTGGGAGTTTGATTCTCCACTGAGCCTCCTTGATCGGTGAACCCATGGGTTCACTTCCAGTTCTGCAGTTTTAATTAACATTATTGTAACATCTTATAAAAACGATCCTCATCCCCACCGCTTCATCCTGCCCCTGCCCAAATCAGATTCCAGGGGGTCACTTCCAGTTCTGCAGTTTTAATTAGCATTATTGTAACATCTTATAAAGGGGACGTGGTGGCGCTGTGGGCTAAACCGCAGAAGCCTTGTGTGCTGCAGGGTCAGAAGACCAGCAGTCGTAAGATCAAATCCACGTGATGGAGTGAGCGCCCGTCGCTTGTCCCAGCTCCCGCCAACCTAGCGGTTCAAAAGCATGTAAGAAATGCGAGTAGATAAATAGGTACCACCTCGGTGGGAAGGTAAAACGGTGTTCCCTAGTCACGCTGGCCACGTGGCAACGGAAAATGTCTTCGGACAAGCGCTGGCTCTACGGCTTGAAAACGGGATGAGCACCGCCCCCTAGAGTCAGACACGACTGGACTAAAAAATGTCAAGGGGAACCTTTACCTTTTAACATCTTATAAAAACAATCCTCATCACCACCACTTTATCCTGCCCTGCCCAAATCAGATCCCTGAGCCAGAGGTCTCAATCTGTCTCACTATAGGGCCAGCACCGCTAGACCTAAAATGGCGAAGAGAGGGAATTTCAGGGCGGTGTTGGTGAACCCCTCTGCACTTCCAGCAATAATAACAGTTCCCTGATATTCGCAAGCAAGGGAAATGAAATGAAATAAAAAAAAGTCCAACAACTAATGCTTTGAATATTTGGGAAAGCGGAGGTTGGATTGGCCAAAGATGAGGTCATCACGATTCCTCGGACTCGCATCCCCAAAAGGCCGAGAGCAAAGGAATCTACGGGCAGAACATAAATCAAGTTTAATGGGCTGGAAGAAGTTTTTTGGTTTTGTTTCAAAAAAATAAAAATAATACAAAAACCTGGACAGAGGGAGAAAACCTTAACTGGGACGAAGCTTCGCGGTGAGCCGCGCCGCCAGTGGATAGTGTTACATTTTACAAGAGTGTAAGACTTTACATAAACTATCTCTGGCATTTGAAATCCATTCCAGCCATTCGACATGTATGCCGATTTGCCTCCTCCTTGCGTTTTCAAGGCCTCTTCTCCCCCCCCCTTCCACTTTTAAATTAATAATAATAATACCTATCTAGTTACGGGATTTATCCGAGCCACATCTGCAATTTATACGTCCGTAGGACTCTCCGGCACGCACGGAAAGGCCTCGCTCGCTTTCCCCGGCCCTCCCTCGCGGTGTGCCTCCCGTCTCCCTCCAAACTTCCTTGGCCCCCAAGAAAGATGGGAGGGCCAGGTTTGGCTCGGTCCGTGTGTCGCTTAATGGATGAGTGAGAAGCGCTATTAAAACCTGACTCAAACCTCCACTAAAAGACTTGAGCCAAACCCAAAACAAACCATTGTTGAGGTTCAAGAAAGCGCCGATAATTTAAAATATCTCCGCTTCTATTCCTCGCCTCCCCAGTCCCTCGTTGCTCGCTTCTGCAAACCTCAGCACTTCCCCCCCTCCCTCTTTTGCAGGCTCTGTCTGGAAACCAGCAGCAAAAACGCCGAAAAGTCCTGGAATGGAGAAGGTCCCCCTTCCAGAGAACCTCCACTGCACATTCACAGAAGATTGCCCAGCGTTTAGAGGGCAAAATGTGGCTCTCTTGAGTTGTGGGGCTCAATCCATCCCTCGGCTCTACAAGTGAACTCATTGAGCAGCCTTTGTGTGTTCCAAATGGCTTCCTGAGTTAATTAATTAACACATCAAAGCAAGTTCTTAGATCTTAAAAGAGGTCTCTCGCCTCTGTAGCTGACTGGATAGCTCAGTGGTCTAGGTCACTGACTGTGTAGTCAAAGGTTGGGAGTTTGATTCCTCCCTCTGGGCCTCCTGGGAGAAGAGCCAGCCTGGGTGGCCTTGGGCCAGCTGCACAAAGTCCTAGGGCACCCCCGGAAGAATGGAAGAGGAAACCACCTTCTGAGTCCTCTCTAACTGGAAAATACTCGAAAAGGGTCACCATAGGTCAGAATTAACTTGACGGCACCTACCGTATTTTTCGCTCCATAAGACGCACCTTTCCATAAGACGCACCAATTTTTTAGGAGAAGAAAACAGGAAAATATAATCTGTTTTCTTCGCTCCATAAGACGCACAGACTTTCCACCCCCCTGTTTTGTGGGGAGAAGGTGCGTCTTATGGTGCGAAAAATACAGTAGTTATGTTTTTGCACCTCTTTAGAGGGACACTTCATCGAAGACCACACCTGGTGCAATTAAAAAGTAATAATCTGCACACCCTTCAATGAGAAACCATAGTTTTCTCCTTTGAGATGGTCTCACCACCATGGGACTGCCTTGGTTGGTGGGAAGAAAAGCGCCCTGCTGTGTTTTTGGAAGACTCAACGGCTCCAAAAACAGTCGAGTCCCACCGTGGGCCCCCGGATGTTCTTGGACTAAAACTCCCAGATGATTTGACCACTAGCAGTGATGGCCAGGATTTCTGGGAGTTGTAGTCCAAGCACATCTAGGGGCCCAAGGCTGGGAAGCGCTGCTCTAAAGTCACAATCCTGTAGACACTTAACCTGGAAGGAGGCCCGGCTGAGTTCATCTTCCTGCTGATTAAACCTATATAGGGTGGCAGAATTGATGTCTTTGAGGACTGAGACTTCGAACTCCAAGAGATCACTTATTTGCCAAACAAGGGGCCATTGCTATTTTCATCAGTCTGGTTGCGTGTAACCTTGTTTATTTGTTTTAAACCAGTAAGATGAATGAAGGCAGTCCGAATTACAGTGGTACCTTGCAAGATGACGCCGCTGCTGAAGGACGAATCCACATTACGATGACTTTTTGCAATCACTATAGGGATTCGCAAAACAGTCATTCCAGTGGGGGATTTTCGCTGGATGTCGATTAGGTCCATGCTTCGTGAACTGTTTGTTCGCAAGGCGACAATTTTTTCCAGCTCCGCAAAATGGCTGCCCTGTGTTTTCCAGACCCATGCTTCGCAGGGCAGCCATGTTTACAGCTGATCGGCGCTCGCAAAATGGCTTCCCTATGGGCGATCTTCACAGGACGAGGAGGTATTTTCCCCATTGGAATGCATTAAATCGGGTTTCAATGCATTCCAATGGGGAAACTGATTTCGCTTGATGACGATTTCGCTAAACAGCGATTTTCCCAGAACGGATTATCATTCTCATACGGGGCACCACTGTACTTGAAAGTGGGCACGTTATTGTCACTGATCCTTATACAGATACTGCCCACCTGTAGATTGTGAATTTAGTTTAGGAGGGTCCATGCTCACTTCAAATCCAAAATCTTCAAGGGAGCAATAACTTAGTAATTATCATTGGAATGCTTTAATAAACTGCAGGCTTTTGTCTCTTGCTAAACTCTTCCATACTGCTAGTGGGTATGGATAGGGGGAAATGAGGAAAGAAAAGAAAAGGCATAGAAATAACAAAAAAATGGGTAGACGTTTTAAGCCATGGTTAAACTCAAGGTTTGACAAGTCCTTGGCAGATCTGAAGTTATTACATGATTCTAGTGATGCCAGAAAGGCGAACAAGTGGGTCCTTGATCAAATCAAGCCTGAACTATATCTGGAGGCAATATGGATGAAATGGAGGCTGGCCTACTTCGGGCACATCATGAAAAGGTAGGGCTCACTGGAAAAGACCATTATGCTAGCAAAAGTGGAAGGCAGCAGGAAAAGAGGAAGACGTAATAACACGAGACGGACTGGCTCCCCCAAGGGAGCCACAGGTTTGAGTGCTGAGACGGGCAGGACATTCTGGCAACCGCTCATTCACGAGATCACTATCCGTCGAGGTTAACTTTATCGCACACCACGGCAACGACAGTGATGCCTGCTGGGGCTAAAGCAAATTTGGGCATCTGCATCCGGGATGGCTACCTTTGACTTCTCTCGATCCGCAGCTCGACAGCTTAGACACTCCTAACCAAATGGACATGAAAATATGATGCATCAGGTTTCCAGAGAGAGAGAGAGAGAGGGAGAGAGAGCAAAATAAGTGCATCCGAAGTCCAGATGTCTATCCGAGAAAGGGCTTTGTTTACTGGATCTTAACCGAGGACACCTATTTATCCATGAGTGCAAATACAGATGCCAAAATCTGAGATGAGAGACAAACTGCACCCGCTTGGCCAGGGGCAATGTTGGACTCTGGAGGGAATGGACCAACTCAGAGAGTGATGGATCCCCAAACACGGGACACGTTTAAGCAGAGGTTGAACGACTGGCGGTCGGGGATCCTTCAGGGCAGGGATTCCTGCTGGGCTTGATTTATTTATTTACTTATTTCTGAGGCTTCTTATAGCACCCTATTAGGGCGCAGCCCTATTCCGAGTGGTGTATATGCAAAAAATCTCAACGGAAAGACAAAATCACATAATCGGAGGGAATAATAACAATAACAATAACAATAACAACAACAAAACAACGATAATAGCAATAGCAACAGCAACAGCAACAGCAACAGCAACAGCAACAGCAACAGCAACAACAACAACAACAACAACAATAATAATAATAATAATAATAATAATAATAATAATAATAATAATAATAATAATAATAATAATAATAATAATAATAATAATAATAATAATAATAATAATAAAAACCCACAACCAAACAACAACAAGCAAGAACAGGCATGGTGTGACTGCCATGTTTCCTTCTAACCAGAGTCTTCCATGATTCTAAGATTTATTTTGGCCCTCTGCCTCTTTGGACCTGCCATTCATCAACAGCAGAAAACAAACAATTCATTGGGGGAATTTCCCCTTCCCCCCGTGCTATCTTTTTGGTTGTTCCAAAAACAACAACCACCCCTTTATATGGGAAATGGTGGACTTTGTTTATATAACTGTTCAGTAACTATATGGAATATCCACACTGTAAACCTCGTTCTTGAGAATTTGGTAATAAAACATGGCTCTATGGGACGTGAGAATTATTTTATGGGGAGGAAGAGAAAAATGAGTCAGGATATTCATTAAATATCCCTGATTCATCAGATTGCTTCGTATTCTTGAGGTCGAGAGACCCCAACAAATATAACCCTTTTATATTCGTCCCTTCGTTCCCTATCCACTTATACCTCCACAGATCAGCTGTTCCTCGGGGGCATAAGCAGAGAAGAGCGTTCCTTTTTTGTGGCTTGCTAAAGCCTGCCCAAAGGAAATCTCACCCCCGGGGCCGAGGGAGGGCTTGGTTCCCCTTTCCTCCTCTTCCTATGCCCACACGGCATAAGAAGAGGAGGGAAGGGATCAAAGAGGGATCCAGCTGCTGCGGGATCGCTTTGATCCCTGCTTTCCCTCCTTGCAAGAGGAGGGAAAGGAAAGAAAAAAAAAAGACATAACGAATGACAAATTGACTCGTTGTTCGTCGAATCACGAATTCGTAATTCATGGGTCGTCAAGTCTGACGACCCGCAAACCTAGACAATGCACTATTTTGGTGCCTCGTCCCCATCTCTACCCAATCATTGCTTGCAAAATCCCTGCCATTTGGTTTTTGCAAAAACACCTGGCGTGCAAACAAAGGGGAGGGCACAACGACTCTTGTAAATTTGACCATCAGGAAATTCTGAGATTTTTTTTTTCTGTCCTAGCATGGCAGGACACAACAAGAGTTATAGCCCTCCCTGATAACATGTGTGTGTGTGTTTCTTATTAGGAGAGTCACAAAAGCATAGTTCTTATGCGCTGAGCTTGGCAGATCCAGGATTGAATCAAACTGAATTGAACAGGGCACAGAAAAAATGAAGCTGGCATTTTTATTTTTATTTTGCTTTTCAAGCACATGTTAAAGAGGGGGGACTGAGTATACAGATGTTCGAAGCCAGCTATCTCGATTAAGATTAACATTTATAAAGCCAAGGAGGGCCCCATCTTGATTGTCTACTACTAGAAGAAAGGTGATGGACCAGACCAGGAATGGGGAAATGGAGACCCTCCGGATGAGGTTGGACTCTGTCGTGCACCAGCCGCAGGCAGCACAGCGTGGGAGTCAAGGAGGAAGAGCACGGCATTTCAACAGCATCTCGGAGGGACTCAACTTCCCCACCCATGCATTTCACGGGGCCTTGGTTGAGAGCTATTTCTGCCTTCCTAGGTTCTGAGAGTTAGTTAGCCAACGCTAAGTTCACCGCAGAAGCACAAAAGCCCCACTGGGAAAGCCGAATAGCGCACTTGATGAGGGATGCATCTCCAGGAGCACCAACGAGCTTGTCCATCGTACAGGGACATGATGCAATCCGCAGCTCCGTGTATACATTCCGTGTCGCAATGTTTCAGCCTGGGCAACTCTCAGAAGACAAAGCTCGTGGTGGTCAACCAGAGGCTGTGTCGTCCGTTCCCTTTTTTTGCTTGAGGGACCATTCTTGTGAATGAAGTGTAAACAATGGCTGTCTTCCACTTGGAAAAAAGTACAGTGGTGCCTCGCTAGACAGTCACCCCGCATGACAGTTTTTTCGCTAGACATTGACTTTTTGCGATCGCTATAGCGGTTTCCAAAACAGTGGTTCCTATGGGGAAATTTCGGTGGACAATGTTTGGTCCCTGCTTCGCAAACTGATTTTCGCTAGACGACAATTTGCTTTTTGCTAGACAATGATTTCGCTAAACACCGATTTCAGGGGAACGGATTATCATCGTCTAGCGAGGCACCACTGTAACTGGATTGAGTTTCCATGTACATCCATCCACAAGCCAAGGGGTGCCGGCTCAACTGTATGCAGCCTCCTTAGCAAACAGGCGAATGCTTTGGCGAAAGGACACGGGGCTTTCTGCTCCGTTCCAGGCAGGCCATGCACTCCAGACTCTTGTGAAATAAAATCCCAGGCTACATCTTTGCAGTAGGAAGACGGCCAGGACAGCCATTGTAGGCAAATTCCTGCCATCACCGAATTTAGAAGAAACGTTCCCCTCATTTTAAGGTAAGTACGAAGGTAAGTATGATTTCCTCTTCAAAGGTTGGAGTGCAAGACAACAAGGTTCAGCTTGTGGTGCAGAAGCACTCCCCCCGGTGATGACACACGCAACTGGTATTCTTCAAGAAAACATGGAAAATTGGTTATGATTGATTCAGAACAAGGGCACGACAGGCTGCATGCACCATACTGAGCCTTCTGGACCATATTAGTGGCCCACCACTGAAGACCCAAGCGGCCTGTTGCTTCCTCCTTGGCGAGCATGCCTGCCTAGCCTTTTGAAATCAACAGGGATCTGGACAGGGCAACGAGCGTTTGCTGGCCAAAGTTGAACAAGCAAAAAAGAGCTCCATTCCACATCTAACTGAGATGGGAGGAAGACCCAGAAATGAAAAAATGTCTTCCCACCACCACTTCCAAAGACTTTGCTCAAACCGGCAGGGATAAGTTTGGGTCCGTGCTTCTGGGACACCACCTAAAAGGCAGATTGGATCTTGCAAAGCTTCTGTCCTTAGAGAAAGCATGCATCTCGACAGCTGCCTTGTCCTGTGCCCCTTTTTTTCAGCAACATTTCTCGGTGGTTCGAGTGCAGGGAAAAGAGGGACGTGCCAACAGTGGGACACGAAGCAGGTGGGACAGCGTCCAATTGAATCAGTGATGGCTTCACAGGGCACTTAGGAAAGCCACGGTGCCTAGAATAGACTATGATTTATTGTATTGATCTGGCTCCTCGCCTCTCACCTTGACTCTTGCACAAGGAAGGAAGGAAGGAAGGAAGGAAGGAAGGAAGGAAGGAAGGAAGGAAGGAAGGAAGGAAGGAAGGACCTGATGATGGATAGAAGGAAGGAAGAATAAGAGAGAAAAGGAAGGAAGGAGCTGATGATGGATAGAAGGAAGGAAGGAAGGAAGGAAGGAAGGAAGGAAGGAAGGAAGGAAGGAAGGAAGGAAGGAAGGAGCTGATGATAGATAGAAGGAAGAATAAGAGAAAAAAAGAAGGAAGGAAGGAAGGAAGGAAGGAAGGAAGGAAGGAAGGAAGGAAGGAAGGAAGGAAGGAAGGAAGGAAGGAAGGAAGGAAGGAGCTGATGATAGATAGAAGGAAGGAGCTGATGATGGATAGAAGGAAGAGAAAAAAGGAAGGAGGGAGCTGATGATGGATAGAAGGAAAGAAGAATAAGAGAGAAAAGGAAGGAAGGAGCTGAGGAAGGAAGGAAGGAAGGAAGGAAGGAAGGAAGGAAGGAAGGAAGGAAGGGTGACTAGAATACAGCTTTCTGGGTTTTAAAACACTAGATCAGTGGTTCCCAACTTTGGGTCCCCAGATATTCTTGGATGACCATCTCCCAGAAACCCCGGGCAGCCCAGCTCGTGGTGAAGGCTCCTGTATTGTCAGTCTAAGAACATCTGGGGACCCGAAGGTTGGAATCCAAAGTTCTAGTGTGATGATATGGCCAAAGCGCATGTCTGGCTGAGGAAGCAGCGCCTGAGGCTCTTGTAAACAGCTATGTGTTAGGCAAATGCCAGCTCTGACCACACTTTCTTGTTTGCAAAAGGTCAGGAGAACAATTTTTCATTTTTTTAAAAAAAAAACAGCTGCACGTTGAAAGCGTAGAAGTTTCTCATACTTGGGGGCAGTGGAAGGAAATAAGACTGTTCAGTCTGGCTCTCTCTGAAGACACCATTTTAAGGAACAATCCCACCCAACCTTGAAATCAAGGCCACCCGTGGCCCAAATAGCTGGCTGGATAGCTCAGTGGAATGGGCATCTGGCTGAAGAGCTGGAGGTTGGGAATTCGAATCCTGCACTGCGTGCCTCATGGGAGAGGAGCCAGCCTGGGTGGCCTTGGGCCAGCTACGCGGCGGTCCCAGGACTACCCCCAAAAAGAAGGGAATAGTCAACTACTTCTGAGTCTTCTCTACCCAGAAAACCCTGAAAAAGGTTGCCGTAAGTCAGAACCGACAAGCTGGCACATGATGATGAAGTTGATGATGATAGGTTAAATATAATAGTGTTGTCATTTCCAAACACATCACAAATGGAGAGCTTGATTGAACAAACTCCAATAGTTGATCGATTTGTGAATTATTGGGGTGGGGGAGATCATTACTGTATTGGCTGGATTTCCCAGAATGCATTTGTATATACCCATATTTTTCGCTCCATAAGACGCACCTTTCCATAAGACGCACCAATTTTTTAGGAGAAGAAAACAGGAAAATACAATCTGTTTTCTTCGCTCCATAAGACGCACAGACTTTCCACCTCCCTGTTTTGTGGGAAAAAATTGCGTCTTATGGTGCGAAAAATACGGTAGATATTTTGAAATCCCGTAATAAGGGAGGGAGAGGGGGCACTGAGTTTTCAATTGCTGCATTTGTCACATGGCGGGCTAAACACGATGGCTGGTGGGACGTTTGTCCACCACTGTGGCAATAGGGTTAATTTTCCACACAGAGGGGGAAGTTGGCTAACTTCCCTGAACGTTTTTATATATACCTGCACAGTTCTGTGTAGTTTTGTGAGCTGACTGGTGTCATCTTCTGCATCTTTTCAAGAATATATGGATTCTTTTTTGCGTGTGTAGGTGCATGCACTTTCCTCAAACGTACGGATTTCAGAAAGTCTACGTTTCGAAAAGTGCTCACAGGGCAAACAAGTAGACAAAGAAAAGAATATAAAGTAAAAAAAGACTACATATGGTGGTGATCAAAACAGCGAGGAAGAAAGAGGAGTAGCAAAAGGTGCCACCAACCCAATCGAGATCTCAAAGAATCTCAATGTGTATTTTACTTACGTTGTAAGCCACCTAGAGTGGTCATAACTGACCAGATAGGCGGGATATTAAATAGATAGATAGATAGATAGATAGATAGATAGATAGATAGATAGATAGATAGATAGATAGATAGATAGATAGATAGATAGATAGATAGATAGATAGATAGATAGATAGATAGATAGATAGATAGATAGATAGATAGATAGATAGATAGATAGATAGATAGATAGATAGATAGACAGACAGACAGACGGACGGACGGACAGACAGACAGATAGATAGATAGATCCTGCCAGTTAAATTCATCAGGGAAGTAAGGGGAGGGAATGAAGCTTCCCACCCACCCCATCTCTGGAAGTAAAGATACAAGGACCAAGCCTTTAAAATCCAGTTACTGGCTCTCAAATATAGTAAGCTCAAGAATTTCAAGTGATTCGTGGAAGGGTTTAGACCCCCATTTGCCAATTCGTTTGATGGGTCTCATTGGGCTTACTGATTGGATTCTTTCCTAACCCAACAGGGGGGGAAACAGAGCTGTGACCATCTGTATAAAAGCAGGCCAGGGAGCAATGCTCTCCTCCACCGTTTGCCCTGTCATATTTCTGGATGATTCTCCATCAAGGCCCCAAGCAGGCCTAACCCTGCATAACCTTCACCATCAGAGAAGCTTGGTTGGTGTGTTCAAAGCGGTCCCCCCCCCCACGGCACTGCTTCACTGCACACCTTTTGAAAACTGAGCTCCTAAGAAGCCACCCATGGTCCGATTCTGTGCTGCTTTGGACAGCAGCGAGGCGGCAGAAATTGTCATTCCCAAGAAGGAACACACACAAAAAAAATGCTTTAAAAGGGAGAAAGAAAAGCAAGATGCCACCACGGCTGAAACCAGAAGCTTCGCTTTCCAGCGCCGAGAAAAATGTCCGTGTGGCTTCCTTAGGAGGGCATTCCATTCCGCCAAAGAATCTGCCCTTCCATGTCTGTGTATTTGTGGCTTTGCGAGAACATTACAATCTTGGAGAGACCTTCTCATATTTGACATGTTTCTTGTACAGAACATGAAACCAAATTATACAGTGGAGGCCGCAGCTGGCCTCCTTCTGCAACCGCCAGACCTCGGCTCCCTCGCCGTTGTCTTCCTTCCTTCCATTATTGTGGTTTGAGTGCAATCAAAGATAGAAGACGAACGGGTATTTTTATCCCGGCTTGATTGACTGGTGGAGGAAGAGGCAGTGGCAACGATTACGTTAAATCCTCCCTTTGTAAAGAGAATCATGTAAACATGCCTGTGGATCATCAATGCTTCAAAAAGAGGTAAAGCAGGACAAAATCGTCCCAGTCTCCTCTGATGTGATGAATACTGATCCTCTAAAGCCGTGGGTCCCCCAAATGTTCTTGGACTGCAACTCCCAGAAATCCTGGCCAGCACAGCTAATGGGGAAGACTTCTGGGAGTTGTAGTCCAAGAACATCTGGGGACCCAAGGTTGGGAACCTTGGATGCTAAGGATACCAGCAAACTGAAGTTAATTTCTACAAGAGTTTCCCAAATTCTGTAAATTTGAAATAGAAAGAACGTCACAGTGGAAGAAGTGGTAGATTTGGGCATGTAGATTATACAAGTCTGATTTTGGGGAAAAAAACCACAAAAACACCCTTTCCTTCCCCTAAGAAGCTCCTAAAACCGACAGAATAGATAACTATGAAATAATCCTCTCCATTTTGGGAACAGCTTTCTCTCTCTAGGAAATTCACGTGGTACGGAAGGGCAAAAAAAGTCACGTCCTTTTGCTTTCTAAAAGTCACCCATACTCCTAAATTGTGCTGTTCCAGTAAGGGGAGGGAACGTGATATAAAACTGGGTTTTGCTATCTTTAGCTAGTCTTTAGAAACATCTGTTGTTTTTGACCCACAGCGGTCACCCCCTCATTTCTGGAATGTCTTCACCAAAGGGTTACCCACCTAGTTCCTCCACTACACACAGTGAAGATGCTGGGATAAGAACTTATTTTCTTGCCATCAAATCTTTAATTTCTTGCTTTTATTATCAGCACTACTGCTGGCTTTTAAGAACAACTGCAATATTTTAAACCCATGTCCTGTGGGGAAAAAAGCTTTGACGAAGCAAAATCAACCAAAAAATAACACACACACCCCCAAATCTCCTCTGGCTAGCAGGACCATCACATCGCACTAAAGAACACTAGTTGCCTTTCCAAAAGTAAAATTCCCAAGCTTTGCTTTGTATCCTCACCCAATGGCTCTGTGGCACCTTCTCAAATAACTCAAAAAATCACGTTGGCAGCATGGCTCAGAGTTTTGACTCAACGTGCCTCTATGACATCTCATGGGAAGAGCAAACTCATGGCTGGATCTCAGGTAGGTGGTGGCAACGACCCATGTTCTGTTGGCCAGAAAGAGTGCTGCTTCTTCAGCCAAATCAGAGCCAATGATTTAAGGTGCCACCAGCTACCTACTACGTCACTATTGACCCCAGTCTTATGGTCAAGCTAAACATTAAAGCAGTGCCTCCCAACCGCTGGGTCCCCAGATGTTCTTGGACTACAACTCCCAGAAATCCTGGCCAGCACAGCTACTGGTGAAGGCTTCTGGCAGTTTTAGTCCAAGAACATCTGGAGACCAAAGGTTGGAAGCCACTGCACTAAAGCTGTTCCTCTCTTTCCTGTAATTAGAGTGTTAATCTTTACATGGTAGGTTTTCCTTCCAGATGTAGCCTTCAACAGGACAATTAAAAACCCCTGGAACAACTGTTTTTTATGACCATTTTAAAAAAAGCAAAGCACTCTCGGGTACCAGACATGGTGGTTCAGAAGAGCTGACATCTTTGACCAAACAATGGAGGAAAACTAAATATGTGCTATGCAGAAATGTAAAGAATAGCATGTACATTCTTCATTCTTGTGAACAACATCCCTTCACGAGGAACGTTCATGGCTAAAGCTGTTGTTGTTGTTTAGTCATTAAGTCACGTCCAACTCTTCATGACCCCATGGACCAGAGCACGCCAGGCCCTCCTGTCTTCCACTGCCTCCCGGAGTTGGGTCAAAGTCATGTTGGTCGCTTCGGTGACCCTGTCCAACCATCTCGTCCACTGTCGTTCCCTTCTCCTCTTGCCTTCACACTTTCCCAACATCAGGGTCTTTTCCAGGGAGTCTTTTCTTCTCATGAGATGGCCAAAGTATTGGAGCCTCAGCTTCAGGATCTGTCCTTCCAGTGAGCACTCAGGGTTGATTTCCTTCAGAACAGATAGGTTTGTTCTCTTTGCAGTCCATGGGACTCTCAAGAGCCTCCTCCAGCACCACAATTCAAAGGCATCTATTCTTTGGCAGTCAGCCTTCTTTATGGTCCAGCTCTCACTTCCATACATCGCTACAGGAAAAACCATAGCTTTGACTATGTGGACCTTTGTCAGCAAGGTTATGTCTCTGTTTTTAAGATGCTGTCAAGCTTTGTCATCGCTTTACTCCCAAGAAGCAGGTGTCTTTTAATTTCGTGGCTGCTGTCACCATCTGCAGTGATCATGGAGCCCAAGAAGGTAAAATCTGTCACTGCCTCCATATCTTCCCCTTCTATTTGCCAGGAGGTGATGGGACCAGTGGCCATGATCTTAGTTTTTTTGATGTTGAGCTTCAGACCATTTTTTGCACTCTCTTTCACCCTCATTACGAGGTTCTTTAATTCCTCCTCACTTTCTGCCATCAGATCATGGCTAAAGACCACAGAACAATTAGCTGATTGTTTAAAATGGGATCAAATGACCTTTCCAAGGTTTCTAACACTTAAACATCCAAACACCATCACACACTATCATTCCGTGTCCTTGTTTGGCATTAAGGCGTTGGTTCTGCAAGTTTGTTTAAAGTAGGCACAGAACAATGCTCATTTCCATCTCTTGCTGGGAGTACCAGAAATTGCTCCATGGTCTTATTAGGCAAAGGAGATTCATTATGGACTCTGCAACCTCACAAGCAAGAGCAGGAGGCAAGTAAGGATCTACTTTGCCAGTGCTAAGCATAGCATCTGCTCGGGCCCACAGCTCCTAAGCTGGAGCACTGCATCTCTGAGGACTTTCAACACTGCCATTGTCTTCTCTGCTGAATCCAGAACCAGACACATCTGGATGTGCCCTCTGGTTTCTCGTCCAAAAAGAACTGGATTCCCAACCTTGGATCCCCAGATCTTCTTGGACCAAAACTCCCAGAAGCTTTCATCATTAACTGTGCTGGCCAAGATTTCTGGGTGCTGTAGTCCAAGAACATCTGGGGACCCACAGTTGTAAACCACTAGTCTAGGCCCTCATCCCATGAGAAGCCCTAGAAAAATATCTGTGAAGATTCTCAGTCATCCAGGTGAGGTGATCTGGAAGCTGAGTCTTGGAACTGGACTTCTTTCTTATGAGGTTGAAACATTTCACTACTCGTCCAAGTAGCTTCCTCGGTCTGAGGAGAGTTGGTAGGAGACCCTGGAGAGATCCTCCATGTTGTTTTCACTTCCCCCTGGTCTGAATAGGTTCATTAGATATATCCGGGGTCTTCTCAGACTAAAGAATCTACTTGGATGAGTAGCAAAATGCTTCAGCCTAATAAGAAGTCCAGTTGCCACGACTCAACGTCCGGAAGCCCTAGAGATCTTCTCCCGAGCTTCAGGTGAGACTGAGCACCTCAACTGACTCCCTTTGAATTACTACAGTATTACAGGTCCAGCTCCTGGCCTAAGAATCATGGCCCCTTTGTCAAGCTTCAAATCTAACTAAATTAACTATCCCCCAACCTAAGATCTGGAACAGCCCGTCCGAACTCTCGGGTCATTCTGAGAGCATGCCATTGTGTGGAGAAGGACAATGGCCTTATCCCATTTCCTCACGCTCTCCCAGGCCAGCATCCCATTAAAAAGAAAAAAAGAAAAAAAGAAAAAAATGAAAATAAAATCTCCCCTCTACTCAGGACAGGATGGCTTGTCTTCCCTCAACCACCGCAGGGAACATGCTGTGCCAGCGTTCCCAAGGAGGGGAGCTGGCACGATGCCCGGCCCGAGGAACGGAAAGTCTCATGTTGCAGTTCATTTCAGTCGTTGACACACTCACCAGTTCGGATTGAGAGAGAGAGAGATTATTTGTTGATGGGAACAGGGTAGGTAAGCAGGCCACTCCTCTGTGGCTCCAACGACAGGTCCAGAGGGCCTCCTGAGAAGTAGCCCCCCCACCCTGCCCAAAACACATGGATCTCATCTGATCTGAGGAGGTACACAAGATCCACGATGTGGATGGACTCCAGAGAGCCAGAGCTGCCAGCCAGAGTTGGCAATACCAGAACTGCAGGACGAACATTTCATTTCGATATTTGTTTTTGAAACATCCGCGAAAATTCGCTGATCGTATATTCGGGAACAGAAAGACGTGTAGACTTTAAAAACAACACCTGAACGCAGGAGCAAGCAAAACTGGACAGGCGAACCCATCCCAAACAGGGGACAGACGGGCCCCACCCCACCTCGATCAGTCCTTTGAGACACACATTGTTTCTCCTGCTGCAGATATCAAACGGTCTTGGGCCGGCCCCGCTCAAACACGGCCAGCTGCTTTGTTCTCCGTAAATATGCCCCTGGAACGCAGCAAGATTGGAGCGTTTTTGCAACACTAACACAAACACACAATTGTTTGCCTTTATTTAATTTTGGGAACTCATGGAAGCGAAGGGGGGGAGGGAGACCCAGGCAATAAAAAAAAAATTGGTTGCAAACATGGATGGGACAGCTTTGCATCTGTCTTGTGTCTCTTTTATCTATTATTTTCTCTACACAATGTGCACCTTCACGTGCACCCGGACAGAGGGAACAAAGTGTCCTTGAGATGTACGCTGCTGGTCTCCTCCGATGACTCTTCAGGGAGAGAGAAAGGGAAGACCCATTCTAAACTTTGCAAAGCAAAAGCAGATATTTTCGAGGGCTCTTTGGTGTTGCATGGAACCTCCCCTTTTCCTATCTCTCTGGATCCTTCCTTTAGGGCAGTGGTCCCCAACCTTGGGCCTCCAGATGTTCTTGGACTTCAACTCCCAGAAATCCTGGCCAGCAGAAGTGGTGGTGAAGGCTTCTGGGAGTTGAAGTCCAAGAACATCTGGAGGGCCACAGTTTGACACCACTGCTTTAGGGGATTGCTTCAAGCAAAAAAACAACCACTCAGATTTGAGTGCCCGCAAGATGTCCCTTGCACAGGACTTAAAGCAGCAAAGGATACCGAGAAAGCTAGAGGAAAGTCCCAAGTTGGATTCTTTCCTAGTTCTATTTTGAGACAAGAGAGGATTAAGCAGGGCTGAACCTGCTTCAGGATTCCCAGTGAGATCCAAGATTGGTGTCCAGTTGTGGTCAACTTCTGGTCATGACCCCAACGGTTGGGCAGATGGAAGGGGACGAAAACGTGCTCTCAGGCCTCCCAACCCCAAGAGGCTTAGGGCTTTCTGAGTTAATAACAAACTCACAGACCGGTTATGGTTGCAAATTGGCAGCCACCGCTCCCAGTATTAGCTACTCTCAGTGTTTCGGGTTGGCTCCCAATACTTGAAAAATACAAGGTTGTAGAAAAGTCCCCACTTCCAGCCCATAGTTTAATTTCAGCTAGTAAAATACGACTCTGGAAGGGAATTCCCTCAAGGTTTGACACTGCTGATGAAACAAGGAAGAGAGCAAATTGGCTTCTAATGGTTGAAAAGTCATGTGCTGTCTCAAGGGTGACCTAGAACCTTTGGCACACCCGGAACCTATTTTATCACATGTCCCTCTCAGCAAATGCAAATAGCTACTCCTTGTTTGATGGAGAAATCTCTCCTGCTTCTGGATCTTCCCACAACTCCTCCAAACAATTTAATTTCTTGTTGTTGTTGCTACTGTTCTTATTCAGGAAACCCACACATTCCCCTTATGAAAATCCTTTGCTATTTACAGCAGAACCGTGGGAAATTTAAGCAGGTTTTTTTTCTTTTCTTTGAGAGGGCTGGCATGTACGTTCAGAGTAGGCCCGTAGGATCTTTGATCCACGATGGAAAACCAAGGCTGTGATCCTACACGGAAACAACTTGCCTTGTGGACAGTCCAACGAGAGTTATTTCCTTGTGATCACACGATGCACAAAAGATTGTGAACCTGCCCAGCCCTAATCTGTGACCAAGGTAGACCTTTTTTGGGGTGGTGGTGGCAGATACACACACACACACACACACACACACACACACACACACACACACACACACACACACACACACACACACACACACACACACACACACACACACACACACACACACAAAGCCAGAAAAGGGTAGATGCATCCTATAAGGATGATTCTGTTAGAAAATAATATTAACATCTTCACACAAAAACAATGATAATAAAATACAGATGACCTTTGTTAAACTGGGATCAGGTCTTAGAATCACTGAATTGGAAGCTATCTTCCCTTCCAGTTAATTCCTGTCCTCTTTCCTTTTTCTTTCTCTCTTTATTTGATTTATTTTTATTTTTCCCATCTTATAGATTCATCTAATTAATTAATTGTTATAAATTTTTTAGAACTTGTTATCATTTGTTGTAAGCCGCCTAGAGTGGTCGAAATGACTAGATAGGCGGGGTATAAATACAATAAATAAAATAAATAAATAAATAAATCTTCAGAGCCATGTCATCAAACTCCCTCCCACGGAAGATCCGCCTGGCCCCGTCTTGGCTGTCCTTCCACAAGCAGGCAAAGACCTTTCTCTTTAGGCAAGCTTTCTCTGAATGACCAGCTTCCTGAGCGGGGTTTTAAGTGGACTGTTGTGCCTTTACTGCTTTGAAGGTGTTATTATTATTGCTTTTATTTACCATTTCTCTGATCTTATTTTATATTTATATACTTACTGTTTTTAGCTTTAAATACTGTCTTATGATGTGAGCCGCCTTAGGTCCTTTTTAAGGAGAAAGGCAGGGTAAAAATATTTCAAATAAATAAAATAAATGTAATCTAACTTGCACAACGTTATCTGAAAAGGCACTGCTCTGAATTTTGTGGGTTCTCAGCTCAGAAGAGCAGCCTTTCAAATTAAATGCACTTCAGGTTCAACTTTAAATCTAAATGCAATTGAAAATGCATTGCTGCTTTGAAAAAGATAACGGGGAACAGGAAGTAGCAGGCTTGTGATTGAACACATGCAAAATGGGGAGAGAATGGACACGGGCCGCGATTAGGTCAATCCCTAATTCACACACGCAACCGGGTTGACCCCGATCAATACCGGCTAGAGAAACAGCATCTGGCTTTTTGAAACTGCCAACTGCAGAGCATCGATTAGTAGATTCTCAGGGGTCAATTTCTGCCTTGGTCAGGGGATTCGGTCAAGACACAGAAACAGAGGGACTGCAAAAACGGAGGGTGATCCCGGCTGAGGAAGACGATCAGTTCTCCAACCGGTGTATGGCCAAATACACAGAAACATCAGAAAAGACTGGCATAGCAGCAGAATTGAATTATGCAAGTCGCAACCCCTAAATGATGCAGTTAATAATTGCATGCCATCCGGCCAATGACGGTGACTGTATTTGAGGTTTTCCAGGGAGCGAGTGCTCAGAAGTGGTTTTCCCTTCCCTTCTTCCGGTGGTAGCCCTGGGACCACCGCTTAGCTGGCCCTAGGCTACTTAGGCTGGGTCTTCTGGGACACCCAGTGAGGAATCGGAACTCCCAACCTCTGACTCAGCAGCTAGAAACCCAGCAGTAGTTATGTGTACTAATTCCTTTTCAGGTTGTGATGATCTTTCTAAAACAGTCATAATAAACATAGATACTTTATTGGTGTAATAGCAATCCCATCGGAAGAAAGGAAGACTACAAATGACACTAAATTAATTAATCAACTAAAATAATCTCTCTTTTTTCATTTCTTCCAAAAGTTACTTTTAGAGAGCATCTTACGTGCCTTTAAGTTGGAATGAATTGGTGGAGACCCTCATAAGACATTCAAGGTGAATGAGATATCCCACACGTGGTTTTACCACCGCCACTCCCTAATCAGTTCCCAGTCAGCCAAGAGGGGATTCAAGCCCACATCTCCGGAGCCCATCATGCTCTCCACTACACTACCCTGGATACCTCTTTACAAAGTAGGCTTGCAGGCAGCTTGGTAGGGATTTCCCAAGTGTTATACCACTTTTGTATCCCGTTTCTGTTGTGAAACCATGTTATGTTGGAAGGCCAGATGTTATACAGTGGTGCGGTAGAGAAGGAAAAAAAAAAGCACAACCACAAACCAATCCACCAAGCTCCTGGTCCCTGTATTATGTCCTCCATCCCGTCCATCACAGAAAACCCGCCCTACAAGGGCAAGTTCTCCTCTCTTACCTGATTCGCCGCAGGCTGACCCGCCACGACCAATCCTGGGCATCGTTCGTCGTGATGCGAGACGGTCACGTTGGAAGCCCATTGGTCCACGAAACCTTTGGGCGTGTAGACCCCGCAGTCCAAGATGCTGGTTTTCTGCTCAAAATCTTCACACACCCCGTCGCCGTCATGGAAGTAGCATCTGCTTGGTTCGTCTGCCGCAAGAGGAGAGGAAGGAAGAGGCAGAGGGTCAAGAGGGAAGCCAAGGTCATTCATCCCCACCCCTTTTTTTAAAAGTTCAAGAGTGATGTGCGCATGTATTGGATGAACAAATAGCAGGGAATGCTTGGAAATCAAAAACATTTCAATGGATCAATGCCTGACAGGACAAATTGAGAGTGCATTCATATATTGTCTTGTTTACGAGCAGTGCATTGCCATGGATTTTTCAGCAAAATGTTGGCGCATTGGCACCAAAACATAGGCCGCCTTCTGGAACAACTTTGGCCTGTCCGTAAGTTCTGCACAGTTTGCAGCTGATCCATGGAAGATGAAGCTGGATTTGGCTGCAATCTTATACAGTGGTGCCTCGCTTAACAGCGATAATCCGTTCCAGGAAAATCGCCCTTAAGCGAAAACATCGTAAAGCGAAAAATAAAACCCCATTGAAATGCACTGAAACCCCTTCAATGCATTCTAATGGGGTCAAAACTCACCATCCAGTGAAGATCCTCCATATGGCAGCCGTTTTCGCTGCCTGTCTTGCAAGGAATCCGTCCCAGAAAACAGCTGGGAGCCATTTTGTTTACCCAGTGGCCATTTTGAAACCACCAATCAGCTGTTTTAAAATCGTCATTTTGCGAAGAATCGGTTCCCGAAACAGGGAACCGATCATTGCAAAGCGAAAAAAACTCATTGAGACCATCATTTTGAAAAGATTGTCATAATGCGGTTTCGTCATCATGTGGGGCAATTGTAAAGCGAGGCACCACTGTACATCAGAGCTCCCCAACCTTGGGTAATCCAGATGTTCTTGGGTTACAATTCCCAGATATCCTGGCCAGCACAGCTCATGGCAAAGGTTTCTGGGAGTTCTCATCCGAGAAGGCATGGGGATCTATGGCTAGGAACCACTGCTCTGCGTAGTTGCTTCTGAGTAAGTCTCACTGAGTTCAGCAAGACTCGTCACTAAGCGGTCGTGACAAGAGCTGCACTGCAAACCCATCACTCCTTGAGGGACCTCTACAGGAACATTGACCATCTGACATCAAGGTGGGGGAGGGGGGGATCTCTGGCCGGTAAAATGCTTGACACTACATTTTGGAAGAAGCAATGCTAAATATGGTCGGTGGGAAGGGCAGGAGAAACATCTGGAGGTCCAAAGATTTCTCCACTGCTGATGGAGCTAATTTCTGAAACTATGGACTGGTGGAAAGTCATGATTTAGCCACCGTTCTGCACCATCCCATCCAAGAAACATTTATGGATTGGCGGATATTTCATATCTATCACTCTTTACTCCCAAAAGCTACAACCCAGACCATTGCAAAAAGAAATTTAAAAGCTGCAGATTATAAACAAAGGTTGCCATGCAAAAGTGAAATTAGGGAACCTGTAATATTAAAATGCAATTGTATGAACATCTCTTGAACTGGAGATTCATGGTGCCTTCCAAAGAAGTCAATCAAGAGTCAAAAGTTCACTTTAGTTTTTAATTTTTTTAAAAGGAGGGGAATATTTGCTTAATGCCCATTTGAACTGCCTTTTAGACCTCACATATTAACATTTCCTGTATCTATCATTAGCTACCTAAAGCCCAACCAACCAACCTGCCTTCCTCTGTTTTTCTTCTCAATACAGTGGTGCCCTGCTTGATGATTACCCCGTTAGACAATGAAATCGCCTGACGATAAGTATTTTGCGATCCCTATAGCGATCACAAAACAATGTTTGTATGGTTTTTTTTTCACTTCACAACAATCGGTTCCCTGCTTCGGGAACCAATTTTTTGCTTAACGACGATTTAAAAACAGCTGATCGGCGGCTCTCAAAATGGCTCCCCGCTGTTTTGCTGACCTAATTTCGCAAGACAGGGAGTGGAAAATGGCCGCCCTATGGAGGATCTTCGCTGCACGATCAGGTATTTCCCCATTGGAACGCATTGACTGGTTTTCAATGCATTTCAATGGGGTTTTATTTTCGCTTGACGACGATTTTGCTTAACAGCGATTTTGCTGGAACGCATTATCGTCATCCAGCGGGGCACCACTGTATCATCCATTTTCATGTGTGTCACATTCCTACACTTTCCGATGTCAGGACATTATTAAAAACACAATTCTTTAGAACCGGTGGCGTACGTCAGAGTCCTGAAATCTACTTTCTCCCACCCAAGGCATGAGCAATTGCACTTTTAAGAATTCTTGTTAATCATCACGTGCCACCAAGTCAATTCTGACCTATGGCGACCCTATTCCAGGGTTTTCCAGGTAGAGAAGACTCAGAAGTGGTTTCTCCTTCCCTTCTTCCTGGGGGGGGGAGCCCTGGGACTTTGTGCAGCTGGCCCACGGCCACCCAGGCTGGCTCTTCTCCCTGGAGAAGAGGTGGGGAATCGAACTCCCAACCTCTGGCTCCAGAGCCAGAGACCTCAACCACTGAGCTACCCAGCCAGCTTTGTTCTTTTCAGCACCCATCTGCTGCTTTCCTGCATTCAGGGTCCCGTTTGAGGCTAAGCGGTGGCAGACGCTCCGTTCAAATCCAAAGAGGCAGCGCCACGAGATGCGACAGGCACATCCATCCTTCTTGAATTCAGATCTCTGTTTCAAGTGCCAAGAACGTAGCATGGGAGAAGTGGCTATTTTTAAATTGTGTGCGCGCTATGCGCCGATTCCAACTAAGTGATTCTTATTTGGTGCCTTCTCTTCCTGTGTCTTGCTCTATCCACACACAAACACACACTGCAAACCCAACCCCTACGCATGTAAAAACAAACAAGTCAACACCGAGAGACACACAAGGGCCCTGCACCTACGCACAACGCCCGCTGCGCACGGAGGGAAAACAACCCCACAGCAGCGCTGGCAGAACTTGGCCGCCTTCGGTGGCCTCTTGCCAGCGTGAAAGAGAGAGAGAGAGACTCCGGGGCCCCAGCGCTGTTCTCTATTTTGTTCTTAAATGACACTTGCGAAACAGCGTTTAGCAAGGACAAGCGCTTCCAAACGCAGCAGCGCCCCAGAGACTGAGGCCTCTGTTTACCCACACTCAGCCCATATGGCGTGGGCAGAAGCCGAGGGAAAAAAGGGGGAGAAAGCGCACGAGGAAGGGGGGGGGGATGAAGAGAGATGACACCAGGCTAACAAACATCCTTTTGCACCCGTCAATGAGACGCTAAGTGGAACCAGCGAGATCCCAAGTCAGAGGAAAAACAGGAGCGAGGCTTCATGGGGACAGCCTGGGTGGGTATCATGTGTGCGAGTGTGTGCGTAGAGAAACGAGAACACCCATCTCAGTGTCTCTAAGAGAGCAGAACATCTGGACATCCTTGCGATTGATTAGGGCCCTTCTAGGGACCAACGTAAGGCCACCCAACTGGGGGTTTTCAAAATAGGTGAGATATTTAAGGAGTGGCTTTACTCATCCCAACCCCACCTTCTGGGGGAGTTTCTCTGGTGGAGCAGGGATTCAAGATCTCCTGAGCCCTAGCCCATCCACCTTTCTGCTATACGACAAGACATAAATATTAGATACATTCAATGATTAGGGAAAGAAAGACCTGGTTTTCCCGTCTCTTCTGTGGTGGGACACAGAGCGAGCCTAGCTGGAATTCACAGTTTTCCGAAGGATGGCTAAGGATTCCCTTTCCCGCCATCCCCATGTCCTCCGGCAAAGGGGACTGAGTTGTCTTCTGCTGCCCTACGTCCTGGTAGGGACGAGATGCCTGCAGCCTCTGAACTTTGCAAAACTCAAGATTTGAATTATCGTCGGAACCTTGCTCTCTGGCGTTTGCTTGATTTTTTCCCCCCAGTGGTCAATTCCAGTCCCATTGCATTTGCACACTCCAAGAATCTTCTAACGCTCTCTCCTCCCTGTCCCCCAGGAAAGTCCCTACAAACATATAAAGGACCTTCTCATCCTACAGGGGCATTCGTGCCTCTGTGATGGTGGAACTTGGGGTGCAGTCATACCCAGAAAGAGATCGCCATTTGGCCCGCAGAGACCGAAACCACTGAGCTATCCAGCCAGTGGCAGCATCTTCCCTTTGCATACCGCGTTCTGACACCTAATGCGTTTGGGGTGCCCAAATTGTTGAGATGAATAAACAAAAGCCACAGCGAGGAATTAGCCCCTGCCGTTTGCCAGAGGAGATCCCCTCCCGAGGAAAACCACCGGTCAATGTCATAAAAACCCAAACAGCTCCGCCATGCTGAGTCTCTTCCCAAAAATTCCCTCCTGCTAACCTCCCCCCCCTAAAATTAGACAGCGCAAGAACACTAGGATAAATCAGATCATTGCAATTCAATTACTTAATGGCTCTCCCCTTTTTCCGCCCATCCACCCCCACGATGCTGAGTTCTAATTCCTTAATAGCACAGTTGCGGTTCAGAAACAAACCAAGTGGAGGGGCAGAATATTAACTCATGGCGGTGCAATCTTAATGATCACACTCTCTAGAGCTTTACTCCAAGTGTACTTGTGCTGGCTCTACTCACAGTGGGGAACTGAACTCCCAACCTCTTGCTCCACAGACAGAGACCTCAGCCATTGAACTACCTAGTACAGTGGTGCCTCGCAAGATGATGTTAATTCGTTCCGCGAAAATCGCTGTCTTGCAAAAACATCATCTTGCGAAATGCGGTCCCCCACTGGAATGCACTGAAATCTATTTAATGTGTTCCAATGGGGGGAAAATTGTCGTCTTGCGAAAATCATCCATAGGAAAACTGTTTTGCAAAGCATGGACCCAGCTGTCAAAATCGTTGTCTTGTGAAAAACTGTCCCTAAAAAAACCATTTTGCGAGTTGCGGACCCAGCTGTCAAAATCATCGTCTTGCAAAAAAATGTCCTGGGGGGGAAAAAAAGTCTTGCGAAGCACAGACCGAAACATCGTCTAGCAAAAATAGCCCATACGGAAAACCGCTTTGCGAAGTGCTATAGCGATCGCAAAAAAAATCGTCTTGCAGATTAAACGTTTTGCGAGGTAATCGTCTAGTGAGGCACCACTGTAATTCATTAAGGACAATCCTCATCATCTTAGAACCGCAGAGCTGGAAGAGACCCCATGGATAATCCAGTCCAGCCAATCAAGGAAGCCCAGTGGGAGAATCAAACTCCCAACGTCTGGCTCCATAGACAAGAGACCTCAACCACTAAGCTATCCAGGCGGTCTTTCAAAAGCTGAAATTTACACCCAGAATAATGCAGCAAAGCACACCTTTAGGTTCCATGGATGAGGCAATGCCTTGCCTGGCCTCAGATTCAGCATCTCAAGGAGATGAACAAGAATGATCCTTCACACAAAAACCCACGGGTACGCATCAACTCCAGGACACATTGCCTTTTCCTTCCCAACATGCCCTCAACCACTAAGGAAACAGGGAAAAACCTTGCAATCCTCTTCCAGAGATCAGAGCCCAAGGTTTCCTTGCATTACTCAATCTTGAAGGCTCTTCTCCACCAACTGCCTTAATCTAATCTACAACACCTTCGCATCTTAAAAACAGAGACTATGTTCGGTCCCAGACAATTTCTCACATATTCATTTGTCAGCCACTTCTGCCTTGTCTCTCTCTCTTTTTTTTTTTTGGGGGGGGAAGAGGTCAGAGGAGAGAAAAAGCAGAACAACAACAAAAATCAGCCCCCTAGTCATGCATATTTCAAAATGTATTTTACAGTAAAATGCACATTTTGGCACTTGCCGTGGGATATAATTTCTGACGTATTTTTAAAGCAAAGACACATATACCCCCAACCCCCTAGTCTTCATAATGTGTGAACGTGTGGGTGTAGCTTATGTTGGTTTCTTGTAAAAATGTGGACTAAATAAAATCCCCAAACAGAACAAGGCCGCATGGTTTCTGCTAGATCTTATGCATTGTAGTGCCCATCATCCACAACCACTGGGACATGTGGACTGATGCTGAAGGCAGCGCTGGTTCCGTGCGGCTAAAGGCTGCCAGCTTGCTGATCCTTGACCTTCACCATCTTGCATTTGAAGTTATGAGTTCCCTCATCCAGGCATGCTCCCCTCCCCTCTCAAACAGTTTTCATTGCTAGAGTCTAACAGTATAGCTAACATCACCTAGTTAGAGCAGGTTGACACCACTTTGACATAACAGGGAATCCTGGGATATGCAGTTTGGCGATATACTCACATAGCTCTGCTACAGCGCTGTAGTGCTATAGCGCAGGACGAAAGGGTGGACATTAAAGTGGTAGGAAACTCCCCCGAGACGAAACAGAGTTGGATCTTCCAGTGGCAAAATTGCATCTCCCTATTTATCTCCGAAAGCAGTGGCTCCCAACTGTGGGTCCCCAGAGGTTCTTGGACTACAACACCCAGAAGTCTTGACCATTAGCTGCATTGTTGAGGATTCCTGGGAGTTGTTGTCCAAGAACATCTGGGGAACCCAAGTTTGGGAACCACTGCTTTAGAGTAGAGACCAGGGCAGGAACCATATTACAGATCTCATCTTTGGAAGGCAGAAATAGTTAGAGGACAGGCAGCAGGATGAAACAAAAGTGCATCTCTATAGACGGATACTCCCGTTAGGCAAAGGCTCCTTAAAGGAAGGCCTCCCTTGATCCAACGCTTGCTAGCATTGTATCCAAAGGATTCCTGCAAGATTAAAGCTGACGACAAACATGATGAATCCCTCAGCCTTTGGAAGGGGGGAAAAGGAGAGAGATTGGGGATCTGTTCCAACAGAACAAATTCATTCATATTGGTAGAAAAAGAAGACAGCCCTTCAAATCCACTCCTCCAGGCGGGCACGCAAGATCCTAATTTGATTCCGATTACATATTAAGACCTCAATAAATCTGTCTGCTTCAAGGCTGCCGAGACCAAGGGAGGAAAGGCATGGGAGAGGGAGGGATGTCTGATTAGAACGGACACACTCCAGTCCGCGAAGGAATCGCTTGCTGAAGACACAGCGGGACGGGGAGCGTGCCCGCGCTCGGATCCAGCTCCGCTCAACCGAGTCGGCACGCCCTGCCCTCCATTGACGTTTTGGCGCCGAGAGCCCCAGTGACATTGCTTCAACTTGCCAGGAAAAGCTGAGGTGTTCCATCAGTTTTCAAGGACTGAAAATCTTTAAAAGTCGGCTCGCTCTTTCCCTATTTATGTATCTTTCTTTTCAAAGGGAAGAGATGTGCTTAACGTTGGCAGGTCACTTGCAAAATATTTCAGAAGGCTGACCTTTGGCAACGAGGCTACGAAACAATGATTGAGTGGCAGGGGCGGAAAAATCCTAGTGGCGTCCCCCCCCCATGCACCATTAGCACATGGATCGTATCCCACGAATGAGATCACCCACTCGGCACCTGCCTTTCCTAGCCTTGCAGCGAGGAGACTCAACGACCCAGTGCCGGCGGGTGAAAAATTATGGGCCTTCCGAGAAGCCAATATCCTAAAGCTGGTCTCTGCTTAACTAGACCCATTGACTCAATGGGATTTACATAAGGGTTGGCTTAGAGATGGATTCAATGGGTTTGCTCTGGTGCAGAGAGTAATAATAGGATACTAAAGCTGTTCCCATCAACTTTAGCATGTCCTAATCATCACAATCACCACCATCATCTTGATCCTTGAGACCAACCCATCTCCTAACCTCACAGCCAGAGACCGAAACCATAAAGATATCCAGCAGTGACGGAAGATGAGAGCCGTAGGGTTCCGCGTGTCACCTTGTTTGACTGCGACAAGAACTACTGGATCGTCTCACCTTATCTCGGAGGGTGACTGGCAATGACTACCATGTTGGTTGATTTAAGAAGAGAAGAAGGATCGCACTCTGCCAACACAATCAAGGCAAACTGCCAACTCCTGGCTTTCTGAAACAAGAGATGCTTTGACCGGATTTTTTTTTGGGGGGGGGGAATGAAAGGCCTAGGAAAGGATTGACCTGGAAGGAGAAAGGAGCCAGGCTCGACTCTGTTCTAGTCCTTGTTATAAACTGGACGGGGCATGATGAATCTGGCTCAAGAGAGCTTGTTTTCCTTGCTCTGTATAATCAACAGGGATCTTGGTTCAGAGGCAGTACTGATAAGGTTTAAGCCCATGGTCCCCCCAAGCCAAGGAATGGGAACCTTCTTGCGTTTGGAATCGCCCTGTGCAGACTGCGGATCAAGGATTCGGATCAAGGGCTTCTCACGAACACCTTCAAGGTCACCAAACCAACCAGGATCAAGTCTGGAGGTCTTCTTTGGGAGGGACGCCTGCCCATCTCTCCAGCACAAACCCAGTAAGGCAGAGGCACAAGGGACGTCCTGAAGCTGCGGCTTTAATCCAGGTTGGAGCCTTGGAAGAAATTCCTATAGAATTTCCTATCATGTCCAGTTGCAGGTAAATGGAAAGGGAGAGAAGGCATCGAAATGTAGGAAGGATAGTTTTCTTTTTTTGGTTAATTGGGGGGGAATAAAAAACCTCCCATCAAACTGATTTTTCCGCTGCGGTTTGGCATGGAGGTTAATTTGCTGAATCAGCACCAAGACTTGATTACTGCGTTAAAAGTGAGCATCTATTCACTTGCGGCTGGATCCGGACCATGACAGGCAGCGTTCTGCCAAAACGAACAGTCTCCCCCTCTCGTTCTTCTCGTGGAGGTATACGCGCATGAACACACACACACAAAGAGAGAGACACACAGAGAGAGTTCTGTTGCGATTATAAACCAGCATGCTCTCCGGGCTAACTCGGAGCCTGTTTCAAATTATGGATCAGCGCTGCTACATAAACGGGCCTTTAGAATGGGACTTTCTATACATACATTGCATCGGCCTTACATACAAAAATAGGGGGGGGGGAGAACGTGCAGAGAAAATGGCAAACTCAGAAATAAGACTTGTAGCTCAGCCTTCTCCCCGATAGGCTAGTTTTCTAGCTGCAGGGAATGGAGGACGAGGATGAATGCGATTATCATGACTGTTGTCATGTTTTCCACCGTAGAGAATTCCATCTAAGTTTGTTTTCAGCTCATTTGCTGTTTGTGAGAACTGGGCTTTCCAACCCACATTATTTATTTATTTGCTGCATTTTTTTTAAAAAAAAAACCTGCCTTATGGTTCAAAGGGTTCAAGAGAACGTAGACGAATTTCCTCCCCCACCACCCGCATCCGTTTTCACCTCCCAAGAGGTGGATCCGGCTATGAACCTCTGGGTGGCCCAATGCTCCCCCAAGCACAAAAGATCTATTCGCAGAAAAGAAGGAGATTTGAACCCGGGTCTCTTGGTCGTACCACAATATTACAGTCTCCTCCGTAGATCTGAATACTGGAGTTGGAGTTTTTGTAACTTTGCATGCAGCCTATAAGTAGGAGGGACCTTTCTGGCCTGGGATGACTGTCAATCTGTCAGCCTCAGCCAGTCGTTCTTCCCTGTTTCGGATTTCAAAGGCAGGCCCATTTCGCTGTGCGAAGCTTTTTTTCTCTCTCTTTCTTCTCTGCTGGAAGCCGTTTAGTGAGGCTGCTGAAGCCTGTCACCGAAAGCACCCGTCTTCAAGTCTGCAGTTTGATCTTTTCGATCGTTAAGTAACGAAGCCCTTTATTCTTTCTCCTACTAACATCTCAGAGTGAGACTGTAAGTGTCAGTTGATGAAAAAAGCGGGTGGAGTGAACTGGCGAGCTTGAAGCTATTCTGTTCTGCGAACCCTTGCACTTTTGCCGCACGGTTAAAGGAATTTAACCAGAAATTCAAATCTCTGCAACAGATACGAATCCCGCCAAGCCTGACCACTGGGCGAGGCAGAACAACACAGCCAGAATCTGGAGGGACGGAAGTCTGCCTGAACCACTACATAGCCCGGCCGAACCCCCCATTCTTTCCTGGACCCACCTGTTGCCTTATCTTCTCCCACCTGGTTGGGGAGACTTTCACCCTCTTTGCTGCTGCAGAAAAGGCAAGGGGTCACAACGCTCAGAAGCATAATCAAGGAAATACAATTCTCATCCTCGGAGATCTGCAGACTCTGATGTCCACCTCGCAGAGCCGAGAGCCGAAACATCCCTCGGCTTTTTTTTAAGGGGACAGGGCAAACAAAATTTTTTAAAAAAACCAACAGAATAAAAAACAAGAATAAGATCACCCGCAAAAAAAAACTCTACTGGGGGGTTCGTTGCGCAACGGAGGAACTGGAAGGGACCCGAAGCACCGCATCCTGGTTTCGATTCGGGATGGCGTCGTTGGCAGCCCCATTATCTCCTTTCCTGAAACAGCTACTCTTTTAAAAAAAGAGAGAGAGAGAAGAAAAAGGAAAACAAGCAGGATGGAGGGAGGGAAGGGAGAGAAGCCGATGGAAGAGGCGAAGGAGGGGAGCACAGTATTTTTAAGCATGCCTATTGACTTAGGGCTCCTTCCAAAGCCAACACACATCGCTCTACCATGTAACTGCGTGTCCAATCTTCTGAAAACAAAATGAAAACCATGAGCAAGTATGTGCAAGCGTGTTTTTTTCCCCCTCCAAGTAACAGAGTCTTAGACCAAGTTGGCCTCCGCATCTCAGCACCTCTGCCAACGGCAGGAGGCTATTCAGCCTCAGCCCCCCCCCCGCCTCTTTCTCTCAGGGAAGCTGGACAAGAGGAGGCAGGGAGGCAGGGAAGGGTGCAGTTGGACCGAAACATGGGTCTCTTCCTGTGAAAATGTTCAGGAGGACCGCTTGGGGTTTTCCTTCGACCCCTAGAATGGAGCCGCACACTAAGCAAAAGTGTGTCCATCCAGTGAGAGAATCAGGTCAACGGACAAGCCATAGAGCCGGGTCATGGGAAAAGAGCCAGGGAACCTCCAGGTTCTGGCTGGGGTAGAGATGCTACCGCTAAGCATAAAAAGAGACCCTCCTCTTTTTTTAAGCACCGAGTAAAGCAGTGATTCCCAGCCTCGGGTCTTTAGCTGTTCGCAGACCCCAGCAGCCTTCAGCGCTAGCTGTGCTGTCCAGGATCTCTGTAGCCCAGGAACATCTGGGGATCCAAGACGGGGAAGCCCTGATCTGTACATATAGTTCCCAGCCTTTAGTCTTTAGTTGTTCTTGACCTCTCAGAAGCCTTCACATTCATTGTGCTGGACAGGATTTCTGGGAGTTGTAGTCCAAGAATCTCCGAAAGCCCAAGGTTGGGGCCACTAGAATAAAGCAAAGATTCGGGGGGTGTCACACCCGTCCTCATGTGTTGCATTCACTCCGGTAAGGTAAAGGTAAAGGTTCCCCTTGACAATTTTTGTCCAGTCGTGTCCGACTCTAGGGGGCGGCGCTCATCCCGCTCTTCAAGCCATAGAGCCAGCGTTTGTCCGAAGACAATCTTTCCGTGGTCACATGGCCAGTGTGATTTAGACACGGAACGAATTAACCTTCCCACCGAGGTGGTACCTATTTATCTACTTGCATTTACATGCTTTCGAACCGCTAGGTTAGCAGGAGCTGGGACAAGCGACGGGAGCTCACTCCGTCGCGTGGATTCGATCTTACGACTGCTTGGTCTTCTGACCCTGCAGCACAGGCTTCTGCGGTTTAGCCCACAGCGCCACCACATCCCTGGCATTCACTCCGGTAAGAGCTGGGAAACATTTCCTTGACCTCTGCTAATGAGTTCTGTTCTGTAACCATTGGTGCTACTGCAGGGTATGGGGTGCTGCGGTTAGGGGGGTTTCATGAACACTCAGGGGCTCTAGACCTATGGCAGCCGCCTGTTAGCCCTCTGCGGGAACAACAAGCCGTGTCCGTGAATATTAAAATACAAAGTCGGAAACATGAGAATGAGGAAGGCACATTGACACTAAAGCACAGTGGAAAATAACTCCGCAGAGATATGTGGAGGACTGCTAAGCCCAACATGAAACCATCCCAACCTAGGTTTTTACACGAATCCTGAGAGATAGTATGGGCACATGTGTTTGTGCAAGTAGATCTGTGTACGTATACATGAAACCAGCACACAAGCCCGTCTGGGTAGCCTGATGAATCAAAGGACACATGCAGAAACAGCCAGGGAAAGAAATGTGCATGAACATTAAGGCTTTGCTAAGTGCACAGCAAAGCGGTGCTGGAGGAGACACTTGAGAGTCCCCTGGACTGCAAGGAGAACAAGCCTATCCATTCTGAAGGAAATCAACCCTGAGTGCTCACTGGAAGGACAAATCCTGAAGCTGAGGCTCCAATACTTTGGCCATCTCATGAGAAGAGAAGACTCCCTGGAAAAGACCCTGATGTTGGGAAAGTGTGAAGGCAAGAGGAGAAGGGGACGACCGAGGATGAGATGGTTGGACAGTGTCATCGAAGCAACCAACATGAATTTGACCCAACTCCGGGAGTCAGTGGAAGACGGGAGGTCCTGGCCTGCTCTGGTCCATGGGGTCACGAAGAGTCGGACACAACTTAACGACTAAACAATAACAAAAGTGCACAGCCTGGTGGTCCAAGCAGGACAGCTTCCAGTGTCTTGTGTGGTTTTTTTAAACTGGCATCAGAATGTGACCTCTGATCTCCCCGAGATGTCATCTGACTACAGCTCCCATCCTCCATGACCTATCAATCCAATGCCCCAAGAACTCAACAGACGTCCAAGAGGGCCACTTTAATTCTAGGTCGTGAAGAAAACGTCCGATGTGACTTAACACCAGAGGGACAATCATGGACACATTATGGACTCATCTTTTGTTTGAACCCCGAAACGCTGGAAGGCAATGAAGCCAATCTGCAGAAATTCAGGCACACACCCTTCTGTGACTTCCTCATTGTTCTAACGCCGTGGTTCCCAACCTTGGGTCCTCAAGGATTCCTGGACTGTAACTCCCAGAAATCCTGGCCCGCACAGCTTGCGGCGAAGGCTTCTGGGAGTTGCAGTCCAAGAACATCTGGGGACCCAAGGTTGGGAACCACCGGTCTAAGAGAAACAAGGAGCTGTTTGGTAGGAGAGGAAAACAGCAAGAATGGCTTCAAAGGTATGGAAGCCTGCCAGCAGGTGTGTCCCCTTTGGAGAAGAACATAAAACATGTCTGCCCCTTCATGACTGATGGTCAACCATCAAGTTACTGGAAGCATATTTCCTCCCAGACAAAGAAAGATGGGGGGGTTGGGTGAAGGAACAAGAAAAACGACCATCTCTCTCTCTCTCTGTGTGTATAAACATATAAGATTAGGCCTGGGTCCATCACTTAAGATTTTGGACCTCTCAGATGAATCCTCTCCTCCGAAGAGCTCTCTGCAGCTCCTGAAGATTCATTGTTCTCCTGAACGCTCCTCCGTCTGGGAACACAATAAGATTAGCAGAGGATTTATGGGAGAAGACTGTAGACCTGGGTCCAAGCCGACAAAGGAGTAATGGGGGCAAGGGGTCCTGGCTCATATTGAGCGCATGGAGGGTGGCCATGAAGATCATCCTCAGTCCTCTCTCAGACAAGGTAGCGCTCGTTTCCAGATACAGGGGGTTAGGGCAGGCCAGGAGGGGGACCTGCTGCTCTCGATTCTCTGTCCATAATTTAACGGGACTGGAAGAGGTCCAAATTGCAGTGGTGCTTTGCTTAACGGCGATAATCCATTCCACGAAAATCGCCGTTAAGCGAAAACATCATAAAGTGAAAAAAACCCATTGAAATGCACTGAAAGATCGTCGTAATGTGGTTTCGTCGTAAAATGGGGCAATCGTAAAGCGAGGCACCACTGTACTAGGTTTTACGCTGCTGAGATGCATCGGCTTTTGAATGAAATTACAGCCCTCCTTTCTAAGCGTGCATCTAAATATGCAGGAATTAAGAACAACAGAGTGCTGTCGTCTGAAGATGCCGGGCCACAGAGACTGGCGAAACGTCAGGAAGAACAACCTTCAGAACACGGCCAAAGAGCCTGAAAAACCCACAACAACCAACAACATTTTTGTTGGAAAAGCGCGTCCTTTTTTTGCTTTCCTCTTGGCTGCTACCTGTTCCCTACCTTTGGGGGAGAAAAAAAATCATCCAGTTCTTTCTCTCCCAGATGGAATAAAGAGAACCGGAGGAGTTAATTTCCAGAAGGGCAGCAGCTCTGTCGGTCCAAAATAAAACTCAAGTCTTCAATGTGCACAACCGTGGTTATTTTTCGCTGCCACAGCTCAGCCAATCGGGTTTCTCTGATCCCATCATTCATGAGGTGCTGGTTTGGTTTCCCGTATCCAAAACTGGTACTGGAGGAACAGGACGCCCTATGGACACTGATATATTGTGACTTCCATCACCACACAGCGTATCTTATGTTATAGTGCCTGGTAACCCCCTGACGAACTTTCCTTATCACAAAAACCGTATCGTCACACAGTCAAAAATGAAAAAAGAGATAGAGCTGGAAGATGAGACTTCCAGGTCAGAAAGCACTCAACCCACTGTTAGGGAAGAGTAAAGTCCGATCGAATATGACAAGGACGGACTTCCTAAAGGAAGCCACGAGCATGACTATACAAGAGCAGAGCAAGTGAGAGCAGGATATATTGCTGGTTGCTCATAGGTAGGGTTGCCGTATGTTGTCGTTGATGGCACATAACGACAACAAGGACGCTGAGTTCCTGTACAGTGGTGCCTCGTTTAACTATTGCCCCACATTACGATGAAATCACTGTACGACTATCTTTTTGCGACCACAACTGCGATCGCAAAACAATGGTCTAAATAGGGTTTTTTTCGCTTTGCGATGATCTGTTCCCTGCTTCGGGAACCGATTCTTCGCAAAACAATGGTTTTTAACAGTTGATCAGCGGTTTCAAAATGGCCACCGGGTGCTTAAAATGGCTCCCCACTGTGTTTAGGGACGGATTCCTCGCTATACAGGCAGTGAAAATGGCCGCCATATGGAGGATCTTCACTGGACGGTGAGTTTTTACCCCATTAGAATGCACTGAATGGGTTTCAATGGGGTTTTTAATTTCATTTTACGATGTTTTCACTTAAGGGCGATTTTCCTGGAACAGATTATTGTCGTTAAGCGAGGCACCGCTGTATTATGAGACTACAGAAGCTTGGAAGTCTGGGTATTTGGGACAGTTTCCATCAGCCTCTTTTAGCATAGCCCATAGTAAAGGATCATGGGAGTTGTAGTTGAAACATCTTGGGAAGCCAACTATTTCCCTTTTTTTGCTATAACAGTCCCCCTCTCTTTGCTACTAGTGCACCTTCTTTAGAATACTGTGTCCAGTTCTGAATACCACATCTTTAAAAAAGTTTGGAGGGCGATTAGGATGGAAACAGGGGTCTGGAAGCTAAAATCTATGAAGAATAGATGGAAATTATAGTCCTGTTTGGAGAAGGGAAAAGGGGTTAGTCAGGAGGGGTGGGTGTTTCAAAGATCTTGTCATGCAGAATATGGAACAGAGGCACCTTCCATAAACTGCCCAGAGGCCATCGCCAGCTGGCTGTTATTTTGCAACGAATGAATAAATAAATGTTTCCGCTGCTCGATTATTGCCTACAGAATCAAGTCCCAAGTCTTCCACTGTTGGTGGAGGAGGAAAAAGTAGAATATATGGGGGACAAAACGGCAAAGCAGCTCTATATACAAACAAGGCCCATCTCTCCCCCGAAGGAGAAAAGTTGTGTTCAAGGAGAGTCAAATCCTGTACGGCACACAGGGCATCTGAGGCGACAGGGAAGGTGTTATGTCAGACTGTGTGAAGGCAGGGCTGCCAGATCCTGCAGGAAATCAATTTATTCACCCCCCAAATGGAGCACACTAAGAGCGTCACACGCTCCGCCGAGAAAGAAAACACCATTAATCTTATCTGTCTTCTTTTCTAACATCTCTCTCTCTCTCTCTCTCTCTCTCTCTCTCTCTCTGTGTGTGTGTGTGTGTGTGTGTGTGTGGACACCCTGACAAAAAAGACCACACAGATCCTCCTTCCTTCGGATGCCCTAAGTAGATTGATCCAGGCCTTATCTGAAGGAGGATCAAGGGATGTGGGCTGGGGAAGCAAACCAGCCGAAAACAGACCAGGCGGCAAACTGAGTCCCAGGCAAACAGAGCGAAGGCGAGAAGCCTGCAGAGAGACAAACCTCATGGAGGTTCTCTCCAGTCTGGCCCCAAGAGCCAGCCGACATACCAACACAACACACTTCATCCATCCGTCCGTCTGTCCATCCGTCTGTCCATCCATCCATCCATCCATCCATCCATCCATCCATCCATCCATCCATCCATCCATCCATCCATCCATCCATCCATCCATCCATCCATCCATCCATCCATCCATCCATCCATCCATCTTGTTCATCCGCTCATTCTTTAATCTATTTCCTCAATCACTTTTTCATCTCTCTCTTTCCCTCCCTCCCTCCCTCCGTCCATCTGTCCATCCGTCCATCCGTCCATCTGTCCATCCGTCCATCCGTCCATCTGTCCATCTGTCTGTCCGTCCCTCCCTCTCTCCCTCCATCCCTCCATCCATCCCTCCATCCACCCACCCACCCACCCACCCGGTGCAGGTTGTCCAGGCTGCTTCTGCATGGTTGGCTAGAGTTTTTGGTTAAAGGAGAGAAGACCTGAGGACTGTTTCCAGCGGCGAATTCAAAACCCATCACGGTATCGGCTCAGCAGGTGGCTCTGGGGAGACCCTTGATCCACCTCGTTTACAGATGGAGGCATCTCCGGGCAATTACATGACGGACCCAAAACGAAGCCACAGGCCATTGGTTTTGCAAAGGTAACAGGGAATTGGAATGCCGCGATAATCATAACAGTCGTATCGGCAATAGCTCACCATCATCACATGCCATCAAGTCAAGAGTAGTGGTTTGCCACTAAATGGGTGGAATAGAAGCATAATAAATAAATAAACAGTGGCGATCCTTTCCAGGATTTCTTAGGTACAGGGTCCTCAGATATGTGTTCCCTCTGCAGCTGGCCCAAGGCCACCCAGGCTGGCAATTCTCCCAGGAGGCCCAGTGGGGGGAATTGAACTCTCAACCTCAGGCCCCACATCCAGAGACCTCTTGGCAGTAGCAGCAGTGAAATAAACCAACTCCCCCCCCCAAGAAAAAAAATCAATCAGGGGGCAAACAATATCCCTTATTAGGGCCGACTAAAATCCCACCGAATGCCTGCATGTTCCATGTTCTACTTAACAAGGATGAGCTTGTTGATGGAGGGATGTCTGCTCCATCCCTTGCATGGATTTCTTTGCTCCAGAAATCAAAATCAAAATCTCTCTCTCTCTCTCTCACACACACACACACACACACACGTACATGGGGTGCTGAAGCGTATAATCAACGACTAAATCTTTGCGCGGCTACAAACCGGAGGGAGCCTTTTGAGAGCATCCCGCCTTGGTCCGGCCATTGTGCCGGACAGCCCTTTGCTAATCAAAGCAGAGCGGAGGCTTAGAAAGGGGATCTAGTTAAGCAATTACCGCCTCTGAAAAGGAGGGATAAAGTATCTTTGATCCTGTCCACCCCCTTTCCAGGGCTCTAATTAGCATCTCAAAGGAGGTGTCACCTCCTTCATTGGGGGGAGGGGGGTGGACCATCTTGGCCCTTTTCTTCTGCTGCTTGGGAAAGGCTTTTCAAGCTCTCTTGGAAGGATGATGGCAGGGGCCTTCAAAGCAGGTCCTGTTTTGGGGAGTGACAAAGACCGGGAGCCCAGGAGCAAAGAGATATTTCTCAACCTCTCCTGTCCTGAGCCAAGGGGGGGGGGGAAATAATCTGTCGGGAAGGCCGACACTGAGAAAGGACACGCTCCAGATCTGGGAGAGCGCGGCCACGCACAGGCCACTGAGATACAGAGAGGACCAAACAGGGAACCGACTCTTGCAACGTGACGTCCGCGAATTTTTGTGAATGGAAGCAAGATTTGATTATTTGTCCATCCTGTTCTGGTCACGGAGATTTAAATGGAAATACTGCGGTGCCTCGCTAGACAGTTACCCCGCATGACAGTTTTTTCGCTAGACATTGGCTTTTTGCGATTGCTACAGCGATTCGCAAAACAGCGATTCCGATGGGGGAATTTCGCTGGACAATGTTTGGTCCCTGTTTCGCAAACCGATTTTCGCTAGATGACAATTTTGACAGCTCCCTCCCTGCTCGCAAAACAGGTGTTTTCGGGACCTAAGCTTCACAAGACAGCGATTTAAACAGCTGATCGGCGGTTTGCAAAGTGGCTTTCCTATGGCCGATCTTCGCTAGACAACGACAATTCTTCCCCATTGGAACGCACTAAACAGGTTTCAATGCATTCCAATGGGGAAATGCTTTTCACTAGACAATGATTTCACTAAACAGCGATTTCAGTGGAACGGATTATCATCGTCTTTTCCTGCTGCCTTCTGCCTTTCCCAGCAGGAGGGTCTTTTCCAGAGAATCCTATCTTTGCATCAGGTGCCAGCCTCTGTTTCAACCTTTTGGCCTCCAGAGAAAGTTTAGGCTGGGTTTGATTGCTCTAGGACCCCCTTATTCATCTTTTGGGCAATCCAGGGTATCTGCAAAGCTCTCTTCCAGCTCGACATTTCAAATGAATCTTTTCTTCCCCATCCAAAAAAAAAAAAAAAAAAACCTTCCCTGGGGATTATTTGAGCAGTAAAAGTGGAAACCTGGCTACCACAGCTGCAGGGCACAGGTGGACACAGTTGCTAACCCCCCCCATAAATGTGGGTGCATCCACGTGCCTGTGTTCGTACATGCCTGTATGTATTTGTCTGGACAAGAGGACCAACAGCAGAGCCATGCCGAAAAAGCCCACGCCACTCACCTATGCATTTGAAAGACAACTCCTGCCGGCAGAAGAGAGAACACCCGTCTCCGTTGACCTTGTTCATGTCATCGCACTCCTCCCCGAGGTCTCTGTACACCAGACACCAACACAGAAGGGCAGAGAGAGGTTGGGAAGCATTAAATGCAAGAAGGGGTCGGAAGGGCTGCAGGGAGGGGAAGGGTTCAGAGGGGACGAGGACTGCTCCTGTTCCTTCTTCCACCCATCGCCCCCATTCCGCCTTTTTTTTTTTTTTTAGCAGACCAAGGATAAAGATCAACCATGGGAAATGTTTGAGTCTTTTGAGTTTGTGTTGTTGAATTCAGTTTTGTTTTACATGATTTTATATTTTAATTTGCACACTGAGAACCTATGATATAAAGCAGGGTATTGATGTATGGATGTATGGATGGGTGGGTTGGTGGGTGGATGGATAAGTGAGTGAGTAAGTAAGCTAGTGAATGGATTAAAAAATGAGAGGATGAACAAACAGATGAAAGAATAAGTGAATAGATAGATTAGATAGATTAGATAGATAGATTAGATAGATTAGATAGATAGATTAGACAGACAGACAGACAGACAGACTAGACAGACTAGACAGACAGACGGACGGACGGACGGACGGACGGACGGACGGACGGACGGACAGACGGACAGACGGACAGACGGACAGACGGACAGACAGACAGACAGACAGACAGACAGATAGATAGATAGATAGATAGATAGATAGATAGATAGATAGATAGATAGATAGATAGATAGATAGATAGATAGATAGATAGATAGATAGATAGATAGATAGATGAAAAAGTGAGTGAGTGAATGGATGAAAGAAAAAGAGGATGAACAGATGGATGAAAGAATGAGTGGAGAGAGAAAGAGAATGTGGAGGAGACTGCAAGGAGGAGACTATTTGAGTATGCAGTGAAAATTCGTAAGTAAAATGTATATGGCATTTATGACACTATGTAAACTTGCACACACAAATACCCACATATACACAATGTGGATGTCATTGGTCCTTCGAAACACACATGCTTTTAACCCAACAGACCTCATGGTTGCCCAGAAAGAAACAGGGGGGAGTCTATGCAAGCTGCCGTCTCTCTCTGTGGGTGTCCCACCCTCGTCCTGGTCACCCAGATGCTCAGGTTTTGCCCCAGCACCAGTGTGGGTGAGGTTTGGCCAACATGGGGTTAGGGCCACAGACTGGCTTTCCTTAGTTTAGATACCTCATCAGCAGGACTGGAGAAATGTATGGCTTTAAGCTACCCCCAGGAGCCCAAGCAGCCTGGGGGTGGAGAAAAATGCCTGCTGTGACAGACACCCATTCTCAGCACTCATTCTTCTAACGGCAGGTTGCCTTAAACGGAGGCCAGAGAAGCAGCTCTACGAGTGATGCAGAAAATAGCAGTTCTACTTACTTCTGGATAATCCCATCGCCACAGTAGCCGCTCCCGTGGATGTAGGCAAGTGGAGGGGAGGATTCGCTCTCTTCCGCCCCGGACAGGACAGAAACCCGGTAGGTGTACAAGCTGCCAAGTCTTACTTCACTGAAAGAGATGGAAAGAGACCTCAGTCTCGCCACGAAGCTCAGAGGAAGCTCAAGATATGACACAGGAGATGAGATCCTACTTCCTGGAAAGTTTCAGTTATCTGCACTCACCCCCTCCGTTCAAGTATTTCAGAAGGAAAACTTGGGGACCACCTGGACCACCCCAGTGATGCTAAAAAAAGCCCCCCTTCTTGACCCTTTTTCGGCCCTGCTCAAGACTCGGCTTTCTTCGCTGCTGTGATCGTTCAGCCTGAAAATGTCCGTCCGCTCATATAACATTCAAGAGAGTTCTTGGGATTAAAAGATACCTTATAGGGTCACGACAGGGGAGCCTGGCCAGGACAGAATATGTCATCCATAGCACAAAACAGATACGAGGACCCATAATGGGCGAAATGACACACAGTGCCTTCATTTATATACAGTGGACCCTTGACTTACAGACGGCTTGACTTACAGACTTTTTGAGTTACAGACTTCTCTGGCCGCAAAATTTAGGTTTGACTTGCAGACTGAGATTTGACTTACAGACCAGAAAAAACCCAAAATGGAACAAAAACGGCCTGTTACGGGATTAATCGGTTTTCAATGCACTGTAGGTCAATGGAGACTTGACTTACAGACTTTTTGACTTGAGAACCGCCTTCCAATACGGATTAAGTTCTCAAGTCAAGACCCCACTGTATCCGCATACATTAAAAATGGGATGTTTTAACACATCCTCTGTTGGAAACCAAAACGGGATGGAAGATCGGCCAGGTCTGTTTTCTCCTGCATTCTGTTTTGTTTTTTTAAAATGGTCTTTTAAAATAAGTCAAAATTACTTTATTCTCCACTTCCAGCCAATGCTAGAGGTGCAGCTATTTCTGGTCAGGAGAGAACCATCTGCCTGCCATAGAGTTATTCAAGATGAGCAGCTCTTAAAAAGTGAATGACCGAGAGAGAAATTAAACCCAATTCACTGCTAATATGGCTGAATGTTGTGCGTTACACTCTGTCAAGTTGGAAGGGACTTATAATGACCCTAATAGGGCTTTCAAGGTCAGTGAGATATTTCCGGAGTGCTTTTACCAGTTCTATACTGTAAGTGACTCAACGTGGCTGAGTGGGGATTTGAACCCAGGTCTCCCAGATCCTAATCCATCATCCTATCCAGGACACCACACTGGGTTCAAACCTTTCAGCACTGAGCACTCAAGGGTTTGAGCCTGGATGGATCCATTGTTTCTCCAACATTCAGATCCCATCACACTAGTTTTATCCACCCTAGATGTCAAGGCATATTCAAACTCTGATTGGAACCCAACTGAACCACAATTCTTGTTGGGGTTGTGGCTGGGAGGGACCTTTCTGAGCTGTCAATCTTCCCAGCACTAACCAATCATTCCTTCCTGCCTCTGTATTCAAAGACAGCCCCACCTCTCTGCTCTATGTTCTCTTTCCCTCTCTTTCCTGAGGTGGTGACAGTTCCTTGTTTGCTGTTGATCCATCCACAACTGTAAGTAATTGAACAATTTATTCTTTATCCTATAAATGTCTCAGGCTGAGCTATTGAGACTTTAAGTAGCAGTTAATAAGAAAGAAGTGGACTACAGTGGTGCCTCGCTTGACGAGGATAATCCGTTCCAGCGAAATCGCTGTAGAGCGAAATCCTCGTCAAGCAAAATAAAAAAGCCCATTGAAATGCATTGAAAACCGCTCAGTGAGTTCCAATGGGCTAAATACCTCAGCGTCCAGCGAAGATCCTCCATAGGGTGGCCATTTTCCGATGCCTGTGCAGCGAAAAATCCATCCTAAAGCACAGTGGAGAACTATTTTACACAGCAGGCGGCCATTTTGAAACTCAACAACCAGCTGTTCTGATTGTCATAATGCGAAGAATCGGTTCTCAAAGCAGGGAACCGATTGTCGGGAAGCGAATTTTGCCCATTTAAATATCATTTTGCAATCGCAAAAGCAATCACAAAAACCTCATCGTCAAGCGCATCCATCATTTAATGAGGTAATCGTTAAGCGAGGCACCACTGTATATGGGAAACTTGTAGCTATTTTCTCCGAGTCTCTACACTTCTGCTGTGTAGGGCAAGAAATTCTGCAACAATTCTCACCCACTCTTAACAAAGACCAGCTCTGGCCTCATAAAGGACCACAGCAGCAGAAACGAATGCCAAGCTATGAATTATTATAAGAGATGCAAACAAAGCAGTAAAATATCACAATGCGGTCTCCTGAATCAATAGCAAAGTTGGAACTGCCGCGTTACGAAGAACACCTGTAATAAATCGTTACACCGTTCTCTTTGCTTTTATCTTTAAGAATTATTTTTCTCAAGTTTCATTAGCATGAGCCTGCTACACTCGTTTTATCTCAGGTTTCAGCCCGCCCACCCCCCTCGTGGACCAAGATGAACAAAGCATATATAGCTAACCTCAAAGGACAATTTCTCAGCCGTGGGGACACATGTTTACATTTTTATGCGCAGCCAGAATATCTACTTCGCATCTCCTGCTGCAGAAGAAGAAGGAATCATGTGAGATGCGGGAGAAAGACTAATAGAATTGTAAATTGACTGCCAAGCGAATGGAAACTGGGACAAAGTGCATGTATCACTGTGACCTGCACAATCGGGGAAAAATGACTTCCTATCCGCCCGAAGGTTTCATTACCATTATGACTGTTACTTCTGAAAACCGGCAGATCTTTCATAATGATATCATCTGGACACTTTTCTTTTTTACTTTTTTTAAAAAAAGCACCTCTATTGTATTTTGTGCTCGTTGTCCCTTTAAAAAAACGAGATGGGTAATATTCTGCACCAGTTTTTTCATCAATAGAAGACCATATCGGTGGCGCTAGAGTCGCGACCGTCTTTCTTTCTTGCTAGCTGGAGAGCTCAGCGGCTTTAGGCCTCTGGATGTGGAGCCAGCGGTGGGGAGTTCGATTCCGCCACTGGGCCTCCTTGACAGGGGATGGACTGGATGATCCCACGAGGTCCCTTCCAGTCCTGACATTCTAAGATTATTTAGAACTGCTGGATAGCTCAGTGGTTTCAGGATCTGGGTGCAAAGGCAGAGGTTGGGAGTTTCACGTAGGTACAGTGGTGCCTCACATTGCGATGTTAATTCATTACAGCAAAATCGCTGTAGAACGAAAACATCGTAATGCGAAAATAAAAAGCCCATTGAAATGCACTGAAACCCCTTCAATGCATTCCAATGGGCTGGAAACTCACCGTCCAGCAAAGATCCTCCATAGGGCGGCCATTTTCAGTGGCTGTCTTGCGAGGAATCCGTCCCAGAAAACAGCGGGGAGCCATTTTATTTACCCGGTGGCCATTTTGAAACCACCAATCAGCTGTAGAAAAATCGTTGTTTTGCGAAGAATCGGTTCCCGAAGCAGGGAACGGATCATAGCAAAGCGAAACAAGCTCATTTAGATCATCGTTTTGCGATCACAAAAGCGATCACAAAAACGTCATCGTAATGCGGTTTTGCCGTAATGCGGGGCAATCGTAATGCGAGGCACCACTGTATTAGAATGTAGGTCAAAATGCCCGTAAAACTCTCTGTGTGTTTTACACCTTAAGAAGCAGGTCTCTTACTTCTGTAGCTGGCTGGATAGCTCAGTGATTTAGGCATCTGGTTGCTAAGCCAGAGGCTGGGTGGTGGGTTTGAGCCCCCCCCCCAGGCCTCCTGGGAGAAGAGCCAGCCTATGCAGCCCTGGGCAAGCTGCAGAGTCCCAGGGCTCCCCCGGAAGAAGGGAACTTTAAATCACTTCTGAGTACTCTCTACCTAGAAAACCCTGGGGAAAAAAGGGTAGCCATAAATCAGAATTGACTTGATGGCGCACCATACATCCATAGAGTAAGGGCACAATAGAATTTTGTTGGCTTTGGCCATTTGGGGAAAGCTAGCTTTTTCCTCCCCCCCCCCCTTTGCTTCTCCTGCAAACTCCCCAAAAGACAGAAAGCGCCTCTCCTCAAAAGTAAGCATCTTTGCAGACGTTCAGGATCGGGAGCCGTTGGGCAGGGCAGCAGGATATGTACATTTTTTTTTAAACCTGGAGGTGGAAATAAGTGTCCTTGAAAACAAAACCATGCAGGCATGCTTCGCTTAATGGGGAGAAAGTGTAAATTTGACTGAAGGCAAAACAAAATGCATTTGCGAGGGGGAAACCCAGAAAATGTGGACGTCGGATATTGTGCAGAAATGCATAAGGCATTTCAATATGGGAAAACAGTCCCACAAACTAAAAGCAAAAGAGGATCAGGGCCCCACAGGAGAAATGCAACATTTTCTGAAGACCCTCGTTGGGACATTATCCTTACAACATCTCTCCGAGGCAGGGTGAGAAAGCATGACCAGTCCAGAGTCTTGCTGTTCAAAGTCAAAATCCAAGATCCAACCTAACTCCCAGTCTAGCGCTCTAACTATGACATGATGCTGCCTCTCATCAGCTGCTTCCAATCAACGCTGGCTTTTAAAATTATTTGTAATGGATGATGCTTCTTCCATGTCTCCTCTGCGGCATCAACCTGCCTTCTTCTTCTCCCATTGAAGAGGGGTTTTTTTTTTCGAAACTCAAATTCCTGGCATAACTCCATCAATGGCTTCCCATCATCTGATCATTCCACATGACCTCCCCATCTTAACCCCTTGGGGACAATTAATGGGTTCCCCCCCTTTTTTTTGGTTACGGTTCATATATGAGATCCTCCATCAGGCCTTGAACCCTTAAAAGAGGTGGCCCAGAGTTGAAAAGTCCACCCAAACTCAAAGGCTGAAAAGTCACCTTACAGACCCGAAGGGCTGGGGGAAAATACACTTTCCAGAATACTGGCAAGGGGGTTCTTGGAACTTTATATACAGTGGTGCCTCGCTTAACGATTACCTTAAATGACGAAACCGCTTGACGATTAAGTTTTTGCGATCGCTTTTGCGATTGCAAAACGATGTTTAGATAGGGAAATTTCGCTTGACAATGATAGGTTCCCTGCTTCGGGAACCGATTTTTCGCTTTACAACAATTTTTAAACAGCTGATCGGCAGCTCTAAAATGGCCGCCCCCTGTCAAAATGGCTCCCCACTGTGTTTTAGGATGGATTCCTCGCTTTACAGGCACCGAAAATGGCCACCCCTATGGAGGATCTTCTCTGGACACTGAGGTATTTAGCCCACTGGAACGCATTGAACCAGTTTCAATGCATTTCAATGGGCTTTTTCATTTCGCTTGACGAGGATTTTGCTTAACAGCAATTTCAACGGAATGAATTATCCTTGTCAAACGAGGCGCCACTGTATATTTCTCCAACCCCCAGGATCAGTGAATCTCCCTGGAAAAAAGGGTTTGCAAGAGGGAGCCGCTACCGAGTAGGCCCTGCGCTTAGGAGGGATGGGTGAAATTTTTGTTTAAAACAGTGGGTAAGAATTTGTGCCAATCTCCATATTTCTTCAAGTTTTGACTTAAAAAAAAAAGAATGCAAAATTAAAAGAGAGAGAACAGCTAAATGCATCTATCCTAGCAAAGGGGCTTCAAAGGGCTAAGGGTCTGGCTTTCATCTCCGGACTAATCAGCTGGTGGTCAATTAGGGCTGCCAAGAAATAAATGGATTTAATCAACAGGCTCCCACCTTCTTATCTGCCTCCCTTTACATCCTCTTTTAAGCGTCGCTGTGAAAAGGAACCCACATGTTTTCCCACTGCTAAATCCCACATGGGCAGCCCTGATCTCTTCCCTTGGTGGATCCTCACCTTTAAATTAAGGTCGGAATCCAAAGGGAGAGCTTTGAGGACCATCAGAAAGCCGAACAACTGGGTCCTGGACCAAATCAAGTCCAAAGTATCTCTGGAGTTATAAAAAAAAAAGGGTTGAAGGCAGGATTCTCTGGAAAAGACCATCAAGCTGGAAAAGATGGGAGGCAGCAGGAAAAGAGGAAGACCCAATAACACGAGATGGATTGGCTCCCTCAAGGAAGCCACAGGCTTTTGAGTTTACAAGAGCTGAGCAGGGCTGTTGAGGACAGGGCATTTTGGAGACAGCTCCTTCATGGGGCTGGCATAAGTTGGGGGGGCACACCTTGACAACACATAACAACAACATCATTAACAACGACAACCTTCAAAAAGAGTACCACCATCTGGCGGACTTTCAAAGGGAGAACTGGCCTCCTTTGAAGAGGACACCCGGACACCCTACCCGGGTAATCTCCCATCAACTCCGGGTCCTTTTGCCAGAGAGACAGATTAGCAACTCTGCATTGCCAGCGCAAATACTTGACAACCCCAGATGTCTTTTGAAGTGCGCGCAGAGAGAGAAGGGGAAGAGAGAGAGAGAGAGAGAGAACGAGAACCACCACCACCACTGCTACCGTCCCTGCAGACAAGGTTGTTCTGGGACATGACAGCAGCCTAAGGACCGGCTCCTTTTCCCACCCCTCCCACACGCTCCGACTTCTGCCCAACCCGTTCGCAATAGACAAACGAGTCCGTAGAGGGCTGTTTCTGACTGGTCTCCTCTTTTTCCTAAAAAGGGGTGGAGGAAGCTCGTGCTTCGCCAGGAGAAAGTTGGGTTGCCTCTCTAAAGCAACATCTCTGATTCTGCGCTGGAAGTCCTACAAGGGTGTTAGAAGTAGGAGGCAGACCATTTGTAAATAAAAGAGATCCAGGCAGGCCCCAGACACTCCCTCACCCCCTCTTATTATTGCAGCTGCCCTCAGATCTCTCTCCCGGTTTTGGCAAAGCCATTCGAGGAGAGGCGTCCAAGCCATGCAAGGAGGGTCACCACTTCCCCGGTTCACTTGAACATCAACTGGGAAAGGGGACGTGGCATCTATCTATCTATCTATCTATCTATCTATCTATCTATCTATCTATCTATCTATCTATCTATCTATCTATCTATCTATCTATCTATCTATCTATCTATCTATCTATCTACCTACCTACCTACCTACCTACCTACCTACCTACCTACCTACCTACCTACCTACCTACCTACCTACCTAATCTCTTCCTTCCTTCCTTCCTTCCTTCCTTCCTTCCTTCCTTCCTTCCTTCCTTCCTTCCTTCCTTCCTTCCTGTCCGTCCGTCCGTCCGTCCGACTTTCACCCCACTGTTCTCCTTAAAGGGACCCAGGATGGCGTACATGTTTAAAAGGCAATATTAAAGCTAACAACAACGAACATACAAATACTAAAAGGGATCAAATAGACGTCATGCTACAGTGGCCCACCAGTTCCTTTCGGAAGCTGGCCAGCACAACGGGGGTGCATCTACACCTTCCTGTTCCCGGTCACCAATACACAGAGGAACCCTGCCTCCAATAGAGGAAGGAATATGGCACCAGGAAGTGCTGGATAGAGTAATGGTCTAGGGCTCAGAAGACCTGGGTTCAAATCCCCACTCAGCCAGGGAAGCTCACTGGGGGAGTGGAACTGGTAAAGCCAATCCTTAAATATCTCACTTACTTTGAAAGCCCTCTTAAGGTCACTACGAAAGTCAGTCCCTAGTTCACTCACGTTTTTGTCTGACTCTAGAGGATGCAACATACATGTGCCAATTCTTCATTTAGGGTGTCCTGATTTAACATCACACACCCTTCTGAAATCCTCATAAAGGTCCACACTTTCCATGTCCTGGCTCTGTGTTCAACTAGGGTTCTGCCCTTTTGGGGAAACAAAGTGTGCAGGAGATAGCCAAACCCGGAACAACTGGCTGATGGTGGAAATAGATACAGGCTCACCCTTAAAAACCAAATTCATCTGTTCCAAGGTTGTCAGGAAAGTGGGTCAAAGCACCTTCAAAAGTGGTGTGTGTCCAACTTCACTGGCAACATGTGAAGAGAAGTTAGTTGGCTGAATAACTCTGTGGTTTAGGTTTGGAGACCACAGCTGCGATACAAGGAGATCTGCAAGCGGGATCTGAAGGCCTTAGGAATAGACCTCAACAGATGGGAAACCTTGACCTCTGAGCATTCAGCCTGGAGGTAGGCGGTGCATCACGGCCTCTCCCAATTTGAAGAGACCCTTGTCCAGCAGGCCGAGGCAAAGAGGCCGTCCCGAAACCAGCAAAATCAGGGAGCTGGACGGGGCACAGATTGTATTTGTCTTCAGTGTGGAAGGGATCGTCACTCTTGAATTGGCCTTCTCAGCCACACGAGACACTGTTCTAAGCTCTCCATACAGAGCACGTGGCCATAGACTTTCAAGACCGAAGGATGCCTACAACATCTTAGGTCTGGGTGGGAGTTCAATTCCCTCCTCTGGGCCTCCTGGGAGGAGAGCCAGCCTGGGGGGGTGGCTTTGGGCAAAAGCTACCCAGCCATGATCCCAGGGCTACCCCCCAGCAGAAGGGAAAGGGGAACCACTTCTGAGCACGCTCTACCTAGAAAAGAGTCTACCTGGAAAGTGTTGCCATAAGTTGGAATTGACTTGACGGCATCCAATTGTGTTATTATTAGAGAGAGGCTGTCAAAGATGCTGGAGCAAGAGATTAAACCAGATTCCCGTATATTCAAACCATATAATTTTATGACTCTAGGGGAATGTGGGTTTGTTTGTTTGTTTTAACCAAATATAAACGATCTCTCTCTACACACGCTTTCTCGAAGGCCTTCCACCATCTCCCACAGCGATGTCAACGGGGGAGCTTTCTGGGCGCGGAAAGCCACATCCTCTGCCACTCAGCTTTGGAGCTCACCACTCCTGCGGTGGAGCATGGGCTTCGGAATGTATTAGGCAGCAACGGGCTTTTATCTGTAATCGTTCAGCAGTCCCACTAAAGGCAAGGTCAGAAGACAGAGATTTTTTTTCTGCCTTTGGTTCTCGCCATTTTGAGGTGGTTTTGTGTATCGCAATCTCGGCATCTCCTTTGGAACAGGACTGTTTTGAATTTTTGGGGTGGGGTTCTTGTTTTTTTACCACCACCCCCACCCATAACAGGTGGATCTGGCAGCTGCATCTGAAGGCTTGGCCCCCATGTGTTCGGCTGGCTGGCGGGGCTTCAGAAAACCCAAGACAGACAGACGAGAGATGGGTGAGTGAGAAGGAATGTCATAACAGGGGCAGCTGAGGTGATGGATTCCAACAACGATTTTCAACAACGCAGACGGAAAATTAGAATTTTTTTTCTCGCACGCAGCAGGGGTCATGTTATCCCAAGCCTCCGTGCTGCGAACGGAGCCAAACGCACGCCAGCAGGAGGCTGTCTTGGCCGCCAGCAGAACGGCCTCTCCGAGGGCGCTTCATGCCAGCCCTTCCGAGCTGACGGGAGGGCTGGCTGGCGGCTGCCACCCTGCAGCGGAAACCAGCCATAGTGTTGACTGACGGGCAGCCGTCAGGAATTTGACGTCCGTCCTGAGCCAGGAACCCTTGAAAGCTTTGGACAGAGGGTGCGATCGGACAACGAGAAAGGGATCACACTGGAAAACACTGCTTTGTTGAGAGGATGATCCCTGAAACTGACCCTTCCATCCATTTGGGAATGGCTCTGGCCGAGCCCCGCACAACAGCCGCCCGGCTTTTTCGGAAACAAAAAGGCTTAGCTTGGCCACGGGCTGAGTTTGGGCTAGATCGCTGTTCCTTTACATCAGTTGGCTCCCCAGATGTGCTGAGACTACAAGTCCCAGAAATCCTGGCTGGCACTGCTAGCGGGGAAGGCTTCTGGGAGTTGCAGTCCGAGAACATCTGGGAACATCCCCAGACTGGGAACCGCTGCCTTACATCATGGGATCAACAGAAAACAGCTCACGCTGGACTGCAGTCCAGAACACAAACGGTTTCCTCTTCTGATGACAGCCAGAGTTCCTGATGGCATGTGAGATGACCTCATGGGGGGCAGGCAACCTGCAACCCTCCAGATGTGGTGGGATGGCCACGTGTAGCCACGTGTCCAATTCTACTGAGGACATTTCTCTTCTTTGTGTATGTAGGTGTCTTCCATTTATCTCTGCAAACTAGACATGTGTGACTCGTATTCATATCCCTGGGGGTACGAATGCAAATCACAGCACCACAGGTGCCACAGAAGCCCATTCCCTCCACCAAGAACTGGCTGGTCTATTCACTGGTTGCCACGCAGTGCTTGGGGTCCTTCGCTGTCATTGTCGTCATGCCAAGCTGGGAAGGACCCTGGCCGGCGTTTCCCTGCCTCCCCATGCAGCTGACCACTCATCAGCTGAGCAAGTAGATTCCACATCAGAGTGGTCAGCTGCAGGGGGAGGCAGGGAAGTGCCGGCCAGGGTTCTTCAGAGCTTGGCACGACGGCAATGACAGTGAAGGACCCCAGCGCTGCGTGGCCTCTGGTTAGGGGTTCAGGGGGGAGGGAATGGGCTTCCTTGGCACCTGTGGCCCCACGATTCATATTCGTACCCCCAGGGCTACAGATAAGAATAGCTCAAGTCTACTGCAGGCAACGTGAAATAATCAAGACAACTCCAGCCTTGAATGACACCTTTTCCTGAAGCTAAGCATCAGATCAGATGAGAGGCAGGAAAGGCATATCCAGCTTCCCAGTGTTTTAACAGGATATTTTTACATTTTTAACTGAAAGCACTTGTGAGCGTCCACTTTGGAATACTCACTGTGGAAGAGGGAGACGTAAACCTCTCCCTCATCCGCCGTTTCCCTGACTAAGGCATCTCGAACAGTCCCCTGTCCACTGGATCAGAGAAACTGTTCTACGGTTCTATGATTATACCATTCAAGTACTAACCAGGCTTACCCTCCAAAATTACAAAAAAATTGATTCTTTCCTAGTTCTTCCTGTAGATCTTGGAGGTAGAACCTGGGAGGTTCACCATGCAAAACACCAGCCGTGCAACTGAACTTTGGCCTCTTCCTAATCATCCTTAGTCATCTCCATCCACATCCTAACCAGGCCAACCCCTGTACAACTTCCAAACACAGACAAGACCGGGCAGATTCAGGGGATTGGGGGGGGGGTTTCAACATTTTTGGTGTACGGTACTTACGTGTCTACAAATTTCCGGCTGAGGTCCGAGATGATGACCGAGGAACCCTTCTGGAAAGGAGGGTCCCGGGTGACTTTGTACCGGATGGCCTGGCAGTCGGCGCACTGCCGGCTCTGAGGGACAGAGCTCATCATGGCCGCGTCGATCTCCAGCAGCTCGTCCAAAGTGTAGATCTGGACGCCGTAGACCTCCTCGTTCACTTTCTTGCGGTTCAGCCTGATGGTCATGGGGACGTCACAGAAGAAGTTCTGAGGCCCAAGAGAGACGTTCCGGCCGCTGACCAATAGGAGCTTGATGTCATTGACGGCCTCTTTCGAATCCCAGTCGGAGGAGACGTACGTCACCCAGATGGTTAGAGACTCAGGAATCACTGGGTACTGAAACTCCAGCTCCAGATAGCAACCCTGGGGTTCAGGGCAAGCTGGGGGGACCGTCTGCTTGATGACGGCCGAATTTGGGCTCCACGTCCGAACATCCGGTTTGCAGGGCTGTTCTACATCAGGGTGACCTTGAACGTGGAAATAAACAATGACACAGGGTAAAGACAAGTCCAGAGATGTTTCCTACTGCAGGGTTTTTCTACCTTGGGAACATCCCCAGATGTTCTTGGACTACAACTCCCAGAAATTGTGGCCAACACTGCTTGTGGTGATGGCTTCTGGGAGTTGCAGTCCAAGAACATCTGGGGACCCAAAGTTGGCATCCACTGCTCTAGGGATCAAAGTGAAGCATGTTTACCAAAAAACTCTTATGCTCAGTAACTAAGACGAGGAACCAAGGTCATTCAATTCCCTTTCACATGAGAAAGATTTCTTCAGAGCAAGGGTGGGCAACCTGCGGCCCTCCAGACATTTTTTTTTTTGGACTATATCCTCCATCATCCCTTATCAAGGAGTACGGTGGCTACAGTGGGTCGGATTTGTGGTCCCCCCCAGACACGGAATGGAGGAGGGTGGTCCCCATACCAACCTGAGTGCAATAAGAGACCACCTGGCATACTCAGAGGGTTTCGGGCTACCTCTCCCATCAGCTAAAGGGAGGAAGGATGGGATTTGTAGTCTGGCTCACGTGGGGAAAGCTCCCGGCTGGAAGAGGGGAGAAAGGAAAGGCAGCGGGGAGGAAAGGAAGGAGACTGGAAACACGCTGATAAAGACAACATCGGAGGGATGAACGGAAAGGGACAGCAGAGCCAAATGTAACACAGAAATGAAGTGGGTAAACAAAGCGTCAGATCTGAGCGAGGAAAGGGAGCATCAGTTACAAAGCCCCCACTTTAAAAAAAGAAGAGGAAACCGCATTCCATGACAAACTAGCCAGACCTCATTCCAAGCGCAGCTGGGTTCCCCCCCCCCCCGCTTCACCCTAAGGATGTCAAGTGGTGTCTGGGCTGCTCTGGCCGAAGATGCACCATCCTTGCGCAAGCGCATGAGCGCTCAAGTCTGAGCGAGGGGGCCGTTCACCATGGAACGGCTTCCCCATCCTAGCCAATCTCCTACAGATGGAAAGCTGGCCAACCCAAGGGTGGGAGGAAAAGGCGGCTCCGAGACAAACCCGTTTTGAGAAGCTAGCTTTCTCGGTGCAAGGGGCGATGGAACGGGATCCTCACACAACATCTGCACCAGCAGTCTAAAGCGGTGCAGCCTCCCCAAACGGGAAAAGTTACAGCTTCATGTACCGGTTCCATGTTGGTTAGTGACCAGAGACTTGGCAAAGCTAGAGACGGGAATCTCAAGCTGTGGATTTTATTGTGGGAGGCGAAAGGTATTACCACTGGCGGGAGAGCTCAGTGGTTTAGATTTCTGCCGGTGGAGCCAGAGATTGGGGGTTTGATTCCCCCCACAGATGCTCCCGGGAGAAAAACCAGCCTGGGTCGCCTTGGGCCAGCTGCCCAGTGGTCCCAGGGCACCCCCCCAGAAGAAGCAAATGGCAAAGACACTTCTGAGTATTCTTTGCCTAGGGGCTGTGGTGTCAAAACTGACTTGAAGGCACGTTTTAAAAAGGAAATTTGCAAGCCTGTTCCTCAAATTCAGCTGCAAAATGCTGAAGGACAACCGACCGTGGGCTGGCAATCCGAGTCCTTCCTTCCTCCTTCCATGGACTTTTCCTCTCTTGCATCTACTCCCTGCCTGCTTTTCACATCTGCCTTGTCTGCCAATGAATTTACGGGAAGGAATGCCCATCTCCAATGTTTTTGCTTCCCCCCCCCCCCGTGCTGGCCGAAAGCATACAAATCCATGCTCTCTTGCTCTCTCTCTCTCTCTCACACACACACACACACAAACACACACACGTGTGTGTGTGTGTGTGTCTCCTTGGTTTGCAGCCAAACATTCCAACTTGGGAAGGGGGCAGGAGCAGAAACGTGGTCAATTCAGACCCAAAAGAGTTTCTTGGACGCAGGAAGGTGGAATCGCATCGCTTACAAGAAAACAGTTTAACAAACATCTTTTTTAAAAAAACAATCCGCAAAAAGAGAGCAGAGGGGGACTCTCTCTCTCTCTCTCTCTTTTGTTTTTGCAAGCCTCCAGCATTGCGTTAACCTCCTCTTAACAAAAGCAAGAAGAGCCGTTTGTAATGTCCAGCTTCAACTCTTGGGCTTCAAAGTTTGCTAACCTTTAGGACGAGAGTTCCCAACATCTGCAATATTCTGCCGAAAGACAAGAACGTAGTAGTACCTAGTTACAAAACCAAGAGGTCTGTTGTTGTTATGTGCCATCACATACAGCCATTGTAATAGGGCTTTTCAGATACCCTGGAGTGCCCGAAATATGAACGAGTGAGTCCTAGATTAAATTAAGCCAGAACTATGACAGGAAGCAAAACCGTTGAAGCGGAAGCTGTCCCGCTTTGGGCACATCACAAAAAAGCACGATTCCCTGGAGAAGGCCAGCATGCTGGGAAAAGTTGGCAGCAGGAAAAGAGGAAAGCCAAACATGAGAGGGGCCGACTCCTTAAGGAAGCCCCAGGACTTGATTCTGCAGGAGCTGAGCGGGGCCATTTCGGACAGGAAGCGCTCGTCCATCGCTCACAATTAGAGATGGACACAAAGCGCGGGTTCGGCGCTTCACGTTGGCTCATCGAGAGGCGGATGCTCGGAGCCCTACAGGCGATGCGAAAATGCAGTTCCAGCCCACCGTAAGAGTCACTGGGGTAGATGTGTGACAGGCGCCTGCACGCAGGCTTGCTCATCTTCTAGGGAGACCCCAGGTTTCAAGGCTGCTTAGTCCCAACCCAAACATCCACCGGTAGGTACTCCGCGCAGGACTTTGCCCCCGATTACTGGTATAGTAGTACTTTGATTCCCATTTAGCTACCGTGCACTCCCCTTCCAAAATACTGGGCAGTGTAGAGTGATGAATTTGTTCCCCTGCTGTCCCAGAACAGAGGATGCCAATGCTCCCACCAAACTACATAGCCCAAGGCTCCCTAAGAGAGCCACGGCAGATAAAGGTGGTATTAAGCAGCTATAACTATGCAGACTTCCTTGAGGTGTAGGCAAATCAATTTTGACTAGGGGCAACTGTTTCGAAGGGTCTCTAGGCAAAGGGTACTGAGATGTTGCCCACCGCTCCCTCCTCCTCCTCCTCCTCCTTCTTCTTCTTCTTCTTCTTCTTCTTCTTCTTCTTCTTCTTCTTCTTCTTCCTCTTCCTCTTCCTCCTCCTCTTCCTCCTCCTCCTCTTCTTCCTCTTCCTCTTCCTCTTCTTCTTCTCCTCCTCCTTCTCCTTCTTCTCCTTCCCGGGTGCCTTGAGCCTCTCCAACTTGCCCACAGCTACCCAGGCTGGTCCTTCTCTCTGGAGACAAAGTGGGGAATTGAACTCCCAGCCTCCACAAGCTAGATGCCTAACTCATGGAGCCCCACCGTCCCCCCGGGCAGCTGCAGAGCAAAAGCCCCAGGAGGATTGGCAAAAGGGGAGCTAGAAGCCATACTTGAGTGCTGTCAGGAGAGGGGGAGAATATAGATGACGGGGTCCCAGGGAAAGATATATCGTGTTTCCTCCCAAAGAAGGGAGGAACCCCTGTTTGTCTGTCTGTCTGTCTGCAAGGGGAAAAGCAGACCCCACCTTTGTGTGTGAGGCACAGGATGGGAGGGGAAGAGCGGTTCTCCGTTGGCTTTGGACCCAACGCATTTGGAAGGTGGAAGGCTCTGGAGGGGGGAAACGTATCCAAGAGAAAGCTAAGCCCACGGCCCAGAACGTTAAAGCTGGGAAACGGTTGCGCCGGCTGCAGTAAACAAGCCCCTTCCCTCGGCCGATTTACAAAGCTGAGCCGGATCGATCGCAACCACCAGCCCCTCACCTCGCCCCCGAGAGCTTCCGCTCCTTCTCCCCGGGCCCCCTTCTCCCCGCCATTCACGATGCAAATGGTATCGATCCGGGAGATCTAAGCATAGCTTTCTTCCTGGCACCGCTGGCTCATCTCCTGTCAATTTCCGCCCCTCGGCCAGAAAAGGAGGCCGCACGGAGCCAAGAGGCAGAGGAGGGAGCAAACCGAGGCTTGCAGGAGAAAGGGGAGATGGGTTGTTCATTTTTCCAACCCACATTCGCTCCTTTGTTTCCTCTCTCTCTCTTTCTCGGGGGTGCGCGCTCTCGCTCGCTCTCTTCGGAACAGAACCGCGTTGGTGCTTTGAGGTAAGAATTGGTGCAAAAAGAAAAATTCGGTGCAAAACAAAAAAAAGGCTAACAGCCGAGCTGGTGGCTCAGAAGGAAGCAAGCAATGTTGACCAAAGAGTCTTGGGTCCAGTGTTCTTGGATTGCAGTGCCCAGAAATCCCGGCCAGCACCAGGAGTGGTGAAGGCTTCTGGGAGTTGTAGTCCAAAAACATCTGGAAACCTAAGGTTGGGAGCCACTGCCCCTAGTCAATCTTTTCTTCTGCCCTTCGGTGACTTTCCCTGAGGAAGACCAGCTGCTGAAAGGGAAAAAAGAAAGCAAGAAAGAAGACGCTGGAGGAGGGGAAAAAACTCTCCCCGGTAGCTTTCCCTGCCTACGAATATAAAAGCCAAATGGACTCGGTCAGATCAGCCCATTGTCAGAGCGAGTAAGGAAGGGGACGTGATTTATTTGTTGTTATTGATTTCCCACTTCTCCTTCAGTGAGCACAAACGTGGCATGCTCAGCCTCACAACAGCTGTGAGGTTGCTCAGCTTGGGAGAAAGCACGTGGCCCAGGATTTGAACGCAGGGCTCCCAAATCTTAGTTGAAGAGTTGAACCACATTAGCTAATGCCAATAGACGTGATACACAATGCCTTATGATACCAGAAACTAACTAACTAACTAACTTACTATCCTGCCTAACCACCATGGATGACCCGCGAACCTCCACGAATGTATCCAACTACAGGAAGCTATTCCTACATCTTGTAGCAGGGAGTTCCACAGCGTCTTCTTTGTAGGCTTTCAATCACCTGCAGACATTTCTGGCCAAGGTCTGGAGCACCAAACCGAAATTACGGGAAGCTCCCATTTGCCCATCTGCACAGCTCAACCACCTTCCACATTTGGAGGAAAAACACAAGAAGATCTCAAGGCACACAAACACACACAGAGGTCAATCAAGGGCTGGCAACAGAACACTCTGTCCCTTTCCTCTCCTGGGTCAGGGTGCAGATTAAAAAGCATGTAAGGGGCAGTGGTTACAGGGTAGGGCTGGGACTTGGGAACTCAGAGATCTGGATTAGGTCTCCCTCACCGGATGCCTTTTGGCCACGTTGCACTCTGCTGACTTGACCTACCTCGCAGGTTTGCTGTGAGAAAAAATTGGGAAGAGGCAATCCCAGTTTTGAGTTGCTTGGATGAGAAGGAAGATGCAGACGGGACAGAGAGAGGGAGAGACAGATGGGTAATTCTACCATGCTGGCCGTTCCTGGCAGAAATCATCCCGTTGTGCATTTCTTTTGGAGTATAATATGAATCATGAGCTGTCAAGGGCTGACAAATGGCGATCTTTTTCAGGGTTTTCCAACGAAAGAGTACTCCGAGGAGTATTACCATTTCCTTCCACTAGGGGCGCCCTGGGACTGTGCAGCTGGCCCAAGGCCCCCCAGGCTGGCTCCTCTCTGCGCGTGCACAGTGGGGGGGACCGAACTCCCAACCTCTGGCTCGGCAAATTGAGATCCCTAAACGAATGAGCCATCCAACCAACTGTCCTGGAGTTAACTGCCCCCCACCGAGGATTAATTCTGTACCCAATTCACAACTCACTAAACGCTAGGAGACACCCAATCCAATAAATTACCTCCTGCGCACGAATTTTTGCATCTTTTTCACTTTCTGTGCATGCGTCATTCTTTGCTGGAGGACGGGTTTTTCTCCCCCCACCCACCCATACATACCACCCCCCAAGGCTTGGAAGTCCCTATAATTGCTTGTGCAGCATTCAATTGGGTTTAGATCCTCATCTGCTTTTAGTATAAGTCCTGGACGGGTTCAGTCCAAATGGAATTGAACAAACATTATCCTTTGCTGGCGGGACCGGGACGGGCTTCGAAGACAGCCAAATGTATTAGGAGCATGGCTCCTACCAATTAATAAAAAAATCTGTCTTCCAGCCATCTATTGCGTTGGCCTTTTCTTGGTCTTCTCTCCCTGCCGGCCTCGTCTTTCCGCCCCCTTTCCGTTTTTTTGCTTTTTTTCCCCTGCTCGGTTTTCCCATCCACCGACCCAGGACTCGCCTTACCTTCTGCTCCTCGGGGACTCCAGTGCCCAGATGGGTCGCACGGCATGGGAGAGGAGGCGCTGAAGGCGTACTGGACCAGGATCCGGCCTTCCGTGCAGAAATCGCACGCCGATCCCACTTCTCTAGGAGGCAGGAAACAACAACAACAAGGGAAGGAAATGCACCAACTTAGTAACGGTTGAACAAGGGGCTCCTTTCGGAGGAATCCAACGCAGTGAGCTGGCAGGCTAAGGTCCCTGACCACCCCAACCGTTGCTGGGAGGTGAAAAGGCAATGCAATTTGCCCTTTGACCTTCTACAAGTTTCTAGCTGATTGCCTGCAAAAATTCAGCACCTGTATGGCGAACGCTGGGAGAGGATATTAACTCATATGTGTACAGCTGATCTCAATCTCTCTCTCTTGCTGTCTCTCTCTCACACACAGAATGATTTAACAATCAAGTATTTGTACATTAATCCCTTTTCACTTCTGTGATGTATAATCAGCATCAACATTACAGTGGGGCCTTGCTTTACGATTGCCCCGCATTACGACGAATCTGCTTTATGACAATCTTTTTGCGATCGCAATTTTCCTGGAATGGATTATCGTCGTTAAGCGAGGCACCACTGTACATACTATCAAGTTAATTCTGACTTATGGCAACCCTTTTGGGGATCTTCCAAGGAGGGAATACTCAGAAGTGGTTTCCCCTTCAACTTTGTCTGACGGTAGCCCTGGGACCACCGCGCAGTTGGCCCAAGGCCACCCAAGCTGACTCTTTTTATCAGGAGGGCCCTGTGGGGGAATCGAATTCCCAACCTCTGGTTCTGCAGCCAGAGACCAAAACTCCCAAGCTCTCCAGCTAGCGTTGTAATATATTGACCCTTATATTTCCCTTGCAAGCTTGCCCAGTTCTTTTTCCCCCCCTCTTACATCAAAGATAGGCAAGCTGGTGTCTTCCAGATTTTTGCACTACACTTCCCATACTCCTTAACCATTGGCTGTTCAGACCAGGGCTCATGAGAGTTATAGTTTTCCGAATCAAGAGGGGTACTAGATTAACTCTCTCCTGCAGAATACGTGCAGATTGACTACTGCTTTTACTTGATTTACTGTCATAGTGTTTTAGCCAACTGTAAACCACCCAGACTAGAAGGAAGGAAGGAAGGAAAAAAGGAAAGAAGGAAGGAAGGATCTATTTCCTCTGTGGGTTGATGGGTGGATGGTGAATTTCACCCAAAGAAAAGAACAGAGCCGTAGGTACTCATGTCCACTTGATTCTAGGAGGCAAAAGAAAACACAATCACACCCAGAGTGCTTATTTTTGTGTAAGCTACACATTGGGGAAGGGGTATGGGGGGGGGGAATCCTTCATAAGGAAGTTTCTGAAATATGGAAAAACATCCAGAACCCTAGGAGCATCTAATTCAAACAATTTATTTTGTTTGTTTGTTTATTTAAAATGTCCCTCCCTGAAAGGACCCAAGGCGGACTTAGACACACACAAAGAAAACATATAACACAACTATGTTCACTTATGCGCAGTCTGTTACAAAGAATGCCACCTCTCAGCCACAAGCGTATGCGGGGACAGAACCCACATTTGGAACTCCATTGCTGCTAAAAATCGCAAGCAAAAAAAACTGAAACTCATTTACCTGCCTAAATCAAACCGATGCTGTGCTCCTACACACAGAGAAAGAGAGAGACCACCTTCATCTCCCACTGGAAAAAGGGAACGATCCCAAGGGCCGTGTCATGTGACTTTCCAACCACAGGTGTGGATGGTTTCCATCCAGGGCTCAGGTGAAAAATCCAGACCTCTCAATGTACCTGGGCTCACCAGGGAGCATCATCAATAAGGTGAAATAAACAACGCAGAAGGTTGTAATGGCACAAGATGGTACAGGAAACCTCTGATGGCATCTCAAGGTCCTGTCATGTCCTCCACGTTTCTGAATCCCTGCTTGAAATCACCTTTTGCGAAATTAGGAGGAAGCAACGGTCGGTCGGTGATTTTCAGGGAGATGATGGAAATAATGGACATTGATGTAGATCCCCAAAGATGGAATATGGTTAACAATAACCAATTAAAGAAAGAGGGGAAGGAATGAATTTTGGGAGGGTGGCAAGGCTGATGTTTGCAAAGAACTGGGGGGAAATAATTACCAGTTTATTATGATAATTGGTTTAAAGAAATGGGGAAGAAGGACGAAGGAAGGGCCAATGGTTTTCGAGGAGAAAAGAGAAATAATGGGCGTTGGTGGTCAAATATTCCCCAGCACTGGTTTGTTGAATCTGGTTGATCACAACCCACTGAAGAGGGAAGAAAATGAATTTGTTATTATGATGGTGGGTTAATAATTGCAAAAACACACACACAAAAGAAAACTGGAAAAGTAATAAACTAGTAGGGAGGACTCGTATACAGAAATGTGGAATATGACCGTCAATGATGAGTTAACTTGTGAAATTAACCTTAGAAGAGGAATAATGAAATGTAATGATTTTCAACCAATATGAAACTTGCTATTGGTAGATGGGTTCGAGAAAGGGAAGGGATATAATCAGTGTATTACTGGAGTGAAATAGGGTGCTCTGAGATATAAGAACGAAGAATATACACCTAGTCTGGTAGAGGGGAAGGGGCTGCACCGAGCAAAAAAAAGGGGCCATATGAGGAGGGGATATGTATTGCAGTGTTTTATGAAATGGCACATTTTGTATATATATTTTTTCTTTTCTGTTTAATAAATTTATAAAATTAACCTTTTTTTAAAAAAAAGTGAAACTAAGATTAGAAAAAAAAAAGAATATTGAAATGGAATGGTTTTAAAGACATATTGGAACTTAGTTTGGGTCTAGGTGCTTCAGAAAAGGAAAAGGTATACACCCAGAGAAGGATCGATGTATTTTTTTTGAGAGAGAGAGAAAAGGGGTGGTAGTAGAAATATCATGAAAACTAACCTTAAAACTAGTCCGGGGTGCGGGTAAGGGGGTGGGGAAATAGCACAAGCTTGAGAATTGCAGCTTTGTTTATTTTAAGTTGATTTATTGGTAATGTATTTGCATACTCATGGTGGTTTACATTTGTAAATAAATAAATAAATAAATAAATAAATAAATAAATGAATGAATGAATGAATGAATGAATGAATGAATGAATTTTTATTTTAAAAAGAAATCATCCTAAATTCCAGGATGACAAGCTCACGAAATGCAGATGCATAATATTGTTCATCCTCTTGTTTCCACCCGTTCTTCCCAAGGAAGCAGACAAAAGCACCCTGTACTCATCAGCACCACCTCCAGTCATACTGGCCAAGGTGTTCTGCTCTTACAAATACAGTCGTGCCCCGCTGGACGATTACCCCGCTCTACGATGAATCCACTTTACGTTGATGTTTTTGCGATCACAAAAGCGATTGCAAAATGATGTTTTAAATGGGTTTTTTTTTCACTGCGTGATGATCAGTTCCCTGCTTCGGGAACCGATTTTCGCTTTACGACGGGTTTCAAAATGGCCACTGGCTGAAGAAAATGGCCTCTGCTGTTTTCTAGGATGGATTCCTCCCTTTACAGGCACTGAAAATGGCCGCCATATGGAGGATCTTCACTGGACGAGCAGGTATTCAGCCCACTGGAATGCATCAAATGGTTTTCAATGCATTTCAATTGGTTTTTTTATTTTGTTTGACGACGATTTCGCTCTACAGCGATTTAGCTGGAATGAATTAACGTCGTCAAGCGAGGCACCACTGTAAAAGCAAATTGTCCTATCTTTACTGCAGGGGGTCCCAACCTTGAATCCCCAGAGGTTCTTGGACTACAACTCCCAGAAGCCTTCCCGACTAGCTGGGCTGGCCAGGATTTCTGGGAGTTGCAGTTCAAGAACATCTGGGGGACCCCAGGTAGGGAAGCACTGATGTTGGGAAGTAAGTTTGGGGGGCAGTTTGCATTTGACACCATCTACAGTTCCAGCGCCTCCTCCAGCCATGGAATCGGTTGCATCAGTTGCCTCTTCTGAGTTTAGCCTACCTCGCAGGGGGCTTGTGAGGCTAAAGCAGGGAAGAGGAGAGGCTTCTACGCTGTCAGGAGCTCAAAGGAAAGTCCGGGAAGCAACGCGGCTGCATCCGATGGTTGAGTCTCGTCTAGAATAAAACCGTTGAATGAGCAGGATGTGTTAAATCAACACTTACACAAATCCCACTGATTTGCTGGATGGATCCTACTTTTGTTGGACGTCGCAACGGCGAAGACCTGGAACGCGAGCCAGCCGTGTTTCGTAGGCAATGCAAACTTCTGATTGCTCTTCAATCCTATTTCCACTCCTGGTTGCAAATTCTTCTCTACGGCTCCTCCGCCACATTTTTTGTTTTCAAAAGAACGGTTATATAATTTGGGTCTATCTGATCCCAGTCCCAAATACGGAAGGTGTTTCTCTCCCCCCTCCCTTCTTCTTCTTCTCAAGTGTAAAAAAAAATGCTAAATCGCAGCCATCTGGACATACCATGAAAGCACTACAAAACAAGCTTTTGTTCCGCCATGCAAAGAGTCGGAGGGAAAATGCGCCTTCACAATGTATGCTTTGTACTTGCTCAAGGAAACTGTCTTCCACGCAAAACCACGGAGGCTCCTTGAAGCTCAGCTTCCAAAGACGCGGGAAACACATCTCTTGACGGTTCAGAAAAACCAAGATCCTTTCCATGCCTCCGACGGTGATGGAGGTTTCGCCGGGGAAATTAAACCCAGTCCTCTGGCCGAAAGGCACGTGGATGGAGGTCTCTCCCAAACCTCCTCCCTAAATTGGGGAAAAAGCTACACCCCATAAATCACCGACGGAAAGGAATTCAAGAGATCGCGATTGGCCGAACCACGGAAATGAGTACCTCCGCGTGGGATGGAGAGCACGGTTATTGAAATGGATCCAGACCTTTCTAATCCGAATGGATAAGGCCTATGCCAACACTTACAAATCAATGGTTGGGGATAACAAAATTTGGGGAGAAAATGCTTTGATACAGTTTGGAAATGAATCTCTCTCTCTCTCTCTCTCTCTCTCTCTCTCTCTCTCTGTGTGTGTGTGTGTGTGTGTGTGTGTGTGTGTGTGTTTGTGTGTCTGCTTCCACTCTGTTCTCTTGTTTGTTTGTTTGTTTGTTTGTTTAACTTGTACACCACACTGATTAGTGGTAAACACAACTCTGGGCAGTTTACATCCAGAGAGAAGCAACATCAAATCAAATAAATCTGAATATAATAAGAAACAAACACCACGTGTAATCAATGAAGCAACCATTAAAAAAAATCAATGGAGAACTGAACAATAGCAAACAGGCAATGTGAAATCATCAATCCAAGCTCTTAAAAGATTCAGTAAACAGCCTTGTTTTGAGCATCCTCTCGAAGGCTTTGAGGGAGGAGGCCGGCCATAGCTCCACAGTAGCTCCATTCCATATGAAATGAGGAAAACGCCGATGATGACAAGTGTTTGTGTGTGTGTGGGGGGGGAGGAAAGTAGTAATGTAACTACCTCCTTGTCTCCTTCATTCACAATGACAAGAAACATATAGCTTTTTCTTATCACTTGCCAGCTGGTAAGATTCTTTTTCCCCCTGCTTGTTCTCTGTGAGTTTTAACATTTCGAAGAATCATTTTTGCACAATTGGCAAGCTCAGGATTCTGCACAAAACGTGATAACTGCTGCCTTGTTGCATGGATTGTTTAGGAAACACAAGCACCGGATGGGTTGCTTCAGTCTTTGCATCCATTAGCCAGATCTTTCATGTCTGTGTGTGTGTGTCCACATTCTGGGCACAGAAACACTTTTGAGCAAAATCTGGGAAGATGCGGGAGTTGCCGAGTTCTTTACAAGGTGTCTCAATCTTTTGAGACGGCCTTTCTCATCAAGAACGAAGCATCTTACTCCAATTCTTCAGATCCTTAACATGGAAGCTTGGGGATCGTTGCTGCAAGAAGGCAGAGAAATGTGCAAAAAAATTGCCTCTCAAAAAGCTCTCAAAGACCAACAATTTTTTTTTTAGCTGCAATGAGAAAAATTCTCCCCTTCTTCTCATTTACAGTATGAGTTTCAAACATAGCAAGATTTACCTTTCTAACCATTTCGACAGCAGCCGCACACTGAGTCTCAGTTACACCTCTTCGTGACCCAGCCTCATAAACGGTATTAGTCATTATCTTAGACCGGCGATAAACTCACACAAACTGACAACAGATCAGATTGTGAAGTCAAAATATGAATTTCAGCTATTCTTCCCACTGGCCCTCCAAAAAGTCACGCCACGATTTATTTATTCAAGGCCTGAGAAACTGAGAAAAGTATGACGTAAGTTCTGGACAATGTCTTCTTAGATATCCCCAAATCATGCCGACTCGACGTAGTCGAAACCCCAATGGTAGGCTTTTGGAGTGTTGACTTAGGGTATGATAACTCTGTTATGAAATCTTAGATAGAACAGGCTGGCCATTGTGTGTCATTTAAGCACCAACTCGCCCCAGATTATTAAAAACATACTGATTGAAGTCGAAGAGGTATGTCAGAGAGAGGCGTTCTGTTACATAACAATTAACCTTGTATCAGTATGTTTTTAATAGGCAGATGGAATTTATTTAACGTACAATAACTGCTTTATGAAATATAAATTGGATACATATTGCGAGAACATAATTTACCCTTTTAGGAAAAGAAAGAATGAGAGAGAGAAATGGAAGATGGCGGAGAGGATGGTGATGTCGGTAAGGGCCGGTATAGACGTTCGGCCACACATTTGCGGGAAGAGTCCCAAGCGTTTTCTGAATCTTGGCTCTTGAGCTGACATGATGACTCGGGATTCAAGAGCATTCAACAGTTTGACATGAAGGAGGAAAAAAAAAATCACACTTTTCTAAAGGCCTCATTCAAATGATCTTGAGAGGCTCCAGAGCTCTCAAAGTTCTCTGCTATCATTGCTACTCACAAGCGCCTTCTCCCCTACCCATCAGATCCACCTCAGCACCTTCCTGCTTTTGAGAACCTTAAAAGGAAGGTCTAAGGTGGCCTTGCCCAGTCTGTCACCTTCTATCTACAGCTCCGTTCAAACATGCATCGATTTATCCTGGCGATGGGACTACACTGCCCGTCATCCCACCTCACCTGCCTGGCCAGTCCTCAGAGAAGGTGGCCATGGCAGTCGAATATATCTGGAGTGCATCAGGCCAGGACTGCTGCCCCTTTTAAGACATCTGTACTGACATCTGTGGTGCTGGAGGAGGCTCTTGAGAGTCCCCTGGACTGCAAGGAGATCAAACCTATCCATTCTGAAGGAAATCAACCCCAAGTGCTCACTGGAAGGACAGATCCTGAAGCTGAGGCTCCAATACTTTGGCCATCTCATGAGGAGAGAAGACTCCCTGGAAAAGACCTTAATGTTGGGAAAGTGTGAAGGCAAGAGGAGAAGGGGACGACAGAGGAGGAGATGGCTGGACAGTGTCATCAAAGCAACCAACATGAATTTGACCCAACTTTGGGAGGCAGTGGAAGACGGGAGGGCCTGGCATGCTCTGGTCCATGGGGTCACGAAGAGTCACACACGACTTAACGACTAAACAAGAACAACTGATATCTGATCAGTTCAAGGCAAAGCCAAACCCAAGGCCCTACCCATTCACCTTTCAAAAAAGTGCCTGTCAATAGGGGGGAACCACTCCAAGGCGACCGAGGTGCTCGTCCAGTCCACCGTCTGTGGGGTGATCGCGATGGGGGCTGGCTTCTTGGCAGGCTGCCAGCTCTGGTACACCAGGTCTAGGTAGCAATGCATCCTGGCCACCTGGTTCGGTGTGAAGGAGTTGGTGCAGTCGTCATCTGGAGGGGACGGGCAAGGGGGCAAAAAAAAAAAAATCAAAGGGGTCCCCCAAAAAAGAATTGGAGGGAGAGGAGGAGGAGGAGAGAAAGGGGAGAGAGAAAGAGTCGTGACATGGGGAACGTGGACCACTCCACCATACCATTCCCAACACCTTGACCTCATCTGATTATGGACAGTGGTTCCCAACTTTTGCTCCCCAGATGTTCTTGGACTACAACTCCCAGAAATCCTGGCCAGCTTAGCTGGTGGTGAAGGCTTCTGGGAGTTTTAGTGCTAGAACATCTGGGGACCCAAGGTTGGGAACCACAGTCATAGAATCTAAACAGGGCTCAGATAGGACTTGGATAGGAGACCAGAAAGGAAGGCCGGTATCCCAAGCTAGGGCGAGGAAAGAATCCTGCCTGAAAAACATTACAGCTTCCGACATTCCTAAATTTCGTTACTTTTCTTCCTAAATGGCATGGCTATTCAGAGACCACATTAAGCATCTCCCACAGCCCAGAACTAACAGCCACTAGGAGCTGTTGGGAAATCACCCGTTGACCTCTTCCATGGAAGCCCCACCGCATGGTTTCACCCGCCAAGAAGTGAGGCGGGCAAGTCCATGAGACAGGACTTCAGTTTCAGAACATGTTCCCAAGGACGGTCACGCTGGCTCCATTCCAGATGACCTTCTTAACCTGTGTGGCTCTAAACCTAGCTGACCGGTTCAAGTAGCAAACTGCCCCAAAGAGAACAGGGAAACGCCGGAATACCTGCATAGCTCATAAAGTTGTTGAACGGAGTGTTCTGGAAGCTTCGGAAGCCGCACATGTCATTGCCCGGGGCTGGATCGCTGCAGACTTTGTGTGTCGGTGTCGGGTTGGTGTCATGACAGAGGTCGCCCGTCTCAAAGGAAGGCTCGGTCTCCATGCACGGGTCGCTGCAGGAGAAGATCTCCGAAATTCCTTTGAAGACGTGGTAGAGTCCCAGGCTGTGGCCGATTTCGTGGATCATGGTGTGGGTGTGGCCGGCGATGCCGTAGAAGGAGGGATTCAACACAATTCCCCCTACGAGGAGACAGAAAAAGAGTTGGGTTGTTTTCGAAACTGAATGCAGTTAAAGATGCCCAAGGCCACCACCTTCATTTATGAAAGCTCATCCACAGCAGTGGTTCCCAACCTTGGGTCCCCAGATGTACTTGGACTACAACTCCCAGAAATCCCAGCCACCCAGCTAGAGTTGAGGGATTCTGGGAATTTTAGTCCAAAAACATTCAAGGACCCAAACTTGGGGACCACTGCTTGGGAGTGATGGAGACCTATTTCTCCTAACTAGGGAGGTGAAGAAAATTGATCTTGTTTGCACTCCGGATGCGTCGTCTTCACACTACAAATAGCTGATCCACGATCCTTAAGCCATCAGGCCAACGCTTGGCACATCCACATCACCAAAGATGGCCACTTATATCTTGGTGAAAAAAGAAAACAAAGAGGGGGAAAAAAACATAATCACAAAAAGAAGTGGGGAAAAAAAATCCAGATCTGCATGCCATTTTCTAAACTAGTTTATAGAGGCGGTTGCAAATTTAGAAACGATTCTTCGTAAGCGAAAGAGAGCTGCAATACACACCATACAGATTAGCTCAACTTGACCAGGTCAAAGTGGCAGTGCAGATTGCTAAGATCTCCTCTTTTCTTCCCCTCTACCTTCTCAACATTTTCTTTTTGGAGGGAGGTGGAGAAAAAAAAAGCCCCCGATATGGATCTATTTTTTTTCCTTCATCTGTCATGAAATCTAAAACGATCGCAGAGGATCTGAGCAACGGTGCCGATTTCATTTCATTTTGTTATTAAAGACATATTGGATTTCTCAGAGGGGGAAAAATATAGCGAGATTTGTCAGAAGGTACTGGCTGAGGGAGGAAGGGGCAGAGAGGGGTTGTTAGAACAGGAAATTAATTTCTTTCCGTCCTCCTTCGGCTTTTTCTTTGTGAGTCGACTTCAATCTATCCATGGAAGATTGCATTATTTAATAGTATTATTATTTCTACTGTTAACCTTGGTTTTTTTTGGGAGGGACGCAACTTTCGAACTCTGGAAAACAGCTGAATTTAGGGATAAATGACATGGTCGTGGACAATGATGTGCTAGTTGGAAGAACCGAGAGACAACCAAGGGGCCTAACGAAGGCCAGGAACTGGTCCAGCAGGAGGTGCTGCAGGAGAATAGAACAGCACACCAATTAACCCAAATATCTGGTTATCGGAATTAAAACGGACTGCTCTTCTTTGCTAGCTGCAGACTCCAGCTCACAGTTGAAACAGTTCTGGACCCCTTGCCTTGGTATCATCCTGTGAAATCATGGGACTTGTAGTTGGGGAAGCTAATAAAGACCTCCTGTGCCAGAAAGCTCCCGGAACAATGGCAGAGAAGTCTAGAACCCTCACTCGATGACCAGCACCACGACTCTGGCATCCATCTGTTAGAACTGTGTCCGGCAGATATGTTTCTCGGGTTGTCTCCTTCGACTTTCAAGCCGGTCACTTTCTCTGTCCCTCTTTTATTTTGGAAAAACAGCCTCAACCGAAAACAGAGCATTGGTCCTACCAAAGGGAAGAAGGCCGTAAGAATAGCCATGGTGGACCCATCCAAAGACGGATCCAGCATCCTGCTCACATTCAGCCAACCAGCCGGAGATGAGGGCTTCAGCGTCTTCCCACTTGCGCTGCCTGCCAACGGACTGAAGAGAAGCATATGTGGCCACCTGTGACCGCGGAAATAGACATGGCCCCTGAGTGGTAGAAGGATCTGTGTTTTCGGACTACAACTCCCATAATTCCTTAGGGAGCATGGCCTTCTGTCCCAACACTGCCCGCATGGACTAGTGGGGATGGTTCTCCAGGACAAGAATGCGTATCAGGATTCAACCTGGAGCCGAACGTCTATCATTGAGCTGTGGCCCTTCTTGAATACAACACCATTTCCCCGTAGTCTACCATCCAGGAACAAGCCATGCCTAATGCTGGCTGTCCCCCACCCCCAAACTTTGGAATGCCCTCCCTATAGAGATCCGCCTGGCTCCAACACTTTTGGCTTTTCGGCGCCAGGCAAAAAAGATCTTTCTGTTTAGCCCGCATTTTAAATAGCATTCTTTAGCTGGCCATATGGGCAGCAGGCTTTATTCATATTAATGTTTTAATGATTGTTTTTAATACATAGGGTATTGTTATAATATTGCTTATTTTTAATGGTTTGAATGTTTCTAAAGTTTTAATATTGCTGTACGCCACTCGGAGGCCACCGGTAATGGTGTGGCTAAAAAAATCTTGCAAATAGATAGATAGATAGATAGATAGATAGATAGATAGATAGATAGATAGATAGATAGATAGATAGATAGATAGATAGATAGACGGACGGACGGACGGACGGACGGACGGACGGACGGACGGACGGACGGACGGACGGACGGACGGACGGACGGACAGACAGACAGACAGACAGACAGACAGACAGACAGATAGATAGATAGATAGATAGATAGATAGATAGATAGATAGATAGATAGATAGATAGATAGATCCTGCTTAGTTTCTTAAAGCAGATCAAACCACCACAATTCCACTGTTAGGTTGGTAGACCAAGTAACACAGGTGAGTCTGTTGGTCCATGCCTCTGGACATCACCATCACTGACCGGCAGCAGAGATTTGAGACAAGATTTGTTCTTAGTCCCGCCTGGAGATTCTTGGATTGTCTCGTGAGCCAAAGGGGTATTTCCTCCTAAAGGTTACATCTACAACGCAGGCAACGGCCAAGAGGCTTTTCACGCCAACACAATCACCATTTCTTCAACAGCAGGAGCATTTCGGGGTGGGAGGCAGGGGGGGAGAGAGACCCTACCCAATTTTTTTAAATGCAAGGCACAAGGTCTTATGCATGAAAAAAAAAAAACACTTCCACCGATCTGGTCCTGCGATGACCCCAGCTATATTCAGACAGAACAGAGAAGACTTATCGTGGAGTGGCTGATCCCACCCGTCCTTGCTTATCTGACAGTCCTGGCTTCGCCAATAAAAAGTTGGTTCTTTTCTCCACCCATCTTTGGGGAAGTTTTTATCCTCTTTAGGGTTTTTTTCTCCCGATGCCGTATCCGGCCCGCTCCCTCTCTAGAACATCTCCTCTTCTCATAACCTTCGTCAATTTTACCCTCCATGCCCTCCCAAGCGGCTTCCCTGTAAAAGGTGACATTTTTCCAGCCTGACCTCATATGTGAAATACCATAACATGCTTAGGGTTTATAATCTAATATTTTCCTGGGCCCAAGCCAGGAAGCCCAGAATGGTGAATATTTTTGTTGTCTTGGTTTGTTTCTGATTTCATTTCCTCCTCCTTCTGTTCCCCCTTTTAAAAATAAATTCCCTGGGCTATTTAAGGCAATTTACTGGAAATGGTCAGTAATTGGAACAAAAGTTAAGGGCATCTCAGCCCTTCTTCCGTTGTCCCTCTGGCGAGCCCCAAAAGACGGACTCTCCCCCCAAGACTCACCCAAGTGGACCAAAGCTTCTTTATCCCAGGGGAAAGTGGCCATTCCGGCCAGTTCTTCTTCCGAGGAGTTAGCAAAGAAGATGTTGAGATGCGTGGAGCCGTCCAGTTTCAGCTTGTTCTTCAGCTCTTTGACGTCCAAGTACGCCCTGCAGCGCAAAAAGGGAAAGCATGAACGAGAAATGAAAGCACTCCCCCTCCAAAAAAAAACACAACAACAAGCTCTTCAAGTCATCCTCTGTGTGGTTCATCAGAGGTGTCGGTCCCGCTTTCCGAGTTTTATCTTCTTCAGGAAGACCCCCTGAGACAAAAATACTGACCTGTAATCAACAGTGGAATGCTAAAAGGAAGGATATCTATGGAACATAGCATCACTCTGAACAACCTGTCCGATTTCAAAAATGGTTGAAGGTTGAGGTTGGCTAGGGATCGGACGGGAGATCACCCAAGATCTCCAGACAGGGCTAAGATGGGATGGTAAGAGGCACCTTGGGAAGCTATTGTGTTTTGGTTGGTGAAAGAGAGGGGAACATTTCAGTTCAGTTCCTTTCTGGAAGGTTTACACAAATTTTCCCACTTCTTCATACCTAAGGGGAGGGGGGAAAAAACCTGGAAGTGAAAGAACAAATTAATGCAGGCGAGGGAAAAGAAAAATCGAAATGCGAGCGAAAGTTAAAAAGGAGAAGAAGGACGGGTTTCCCCCAGCAGTTTATTTCATTGCTTCTGCCGAGCCGGGACCCGTGTTTCTCCCTAATTGTCATTCTCAACGGTTAGTAGCAGCGGGGGCCAACGGGAGGGAGAAGAGGCCGCGGCATCAGGGTGGCTAACGGGAAGCAGCTCGCTCCCCCCTGGAAAAGGACCCAGGCGGGTTTGCCTGTTGTTTTGCTGTCTACAAATGAGGCAGAGAATATTGGGGCCGTTTTCCCCACCCGGGCCCTGTTTTAGGTAGAATGGAAAACCCGAGAAGTGCCTGCGGTGTAGTTTATGCAGCGGCTGTCTTAGAAAGCAAGGGTTAAGCTGATGTCAAAACCCCTTTTACCGGCCCAAGGACGTTGACCGGCCGCGATTCTCTGGATGCCTCATTAGCAATGCAGACAAACACCTCATGGGAAAAGAGCAAGGGAATCAGATACTCAGCGCTCGGACGCAAGAAGCCTGTGCCTACGACAGGAGCATCTCCGAGTCCGGGCAACGCTCTCCGAGAGCGGCTTCTTAACAAAGGAGGAGAAGCTGGTTGTCAACAAAAGAGAGAAGCGTTGGGCCAAGAAAGCAACAGAGCATCTATTGACCGAGGTGGAAGAGGGTGTTGGCCTCTGCACATTTGTCACTGTTTCTGTCCATTTCTTAGTATCTCGTGGCCAGTTCAGAGGTTGGGAGTTTGATTCCCCCCACCGGGGTCTCCTTGATACGGGCTGGACTCCTGGGATCCAGCCGTGTTGGTTGAAAGCAGGATCATACTGCTTCATAGAATCACAGAATGGTGACGTTGGAAGGGGCCTGCGAGGGCATCAAGCCCAACCCCCTGCTCAACGCAGGAATACCATCAAAGCAGACCTGCCAGGGGGTTGTCTAAATTTATCTCGAAGGCCTCCAGCGTTGGAGCACTCACCAACTCCCGAGGTCACTGGTTCCACTGTCGTACTACTCTAACAGTTAGGAAGTTTTTCCTGGTATTCAAGCAAAAACTGGCTTCAACTGTGTTGGGCAGACAAAACTCACCATCTCTTTCCGACCGGCATTTCATCACATTATTTTTTTTTATTTTTTTTTTTACCTCACACACAACCGAAAGAGCTCCAGGTAGGCTCAAGATGGATTGATGTCCTGAATGGAAAGTGGCAGCTCTGACTTACCCACCCGCTCATCTAAACTCAGGATCCAGTACAGAATGCAGCCTAATCACTGTCAGAGAACTACGGAGTCGTTCTAAGATTCTAAGATTGTTATTATATATGGAAGGAATAATCCTGGGCAAGGAAAAAAAACCATCCAAATCATATAAAACCCTGGGTTAAAAGCTAAACTAGCAACTAAAATTACAGAGCTAAATGAATCTTCTCGCCATTTTTGTCCCTCCTCCCACAAGCCGGATTAATCTCAAAGCTGAGAATTCAAAACAATGAAGTTCTCTCCTCTCTCACAGATCAAAATTGAGATTCGTCAGCTCTAAACACCATTCACCCAGTTCCATGACACCTTGACGCTCACATGGTGGAAGAGGTTGACTCTGGTTTCGTGAGAGCCAAAGTATTCCCTCTGGGTTTCAGTCTGTACTTCCCAGGAGCTAACCATGGTACTGAAATCCCCACCCAAATTAGATTCCACAACTTGGAGAGCTCTTTCAAAGTTCAGAAGAAAACCCGGAACAGATCCGTCACTCTGCAAAAATCAAAGTCCCTGGCAGGCACTTGCTGTTGTGCCAGTGGCCTTGTCAGCACAACTGGAATGTTAAAAATGTGTAACAATTGATAATAATTGCATGCCACCAAGTCAATTCTGACTTATGTGACTCCCAGTTTTTCCAGGTAGAGAGAAATCAGAAGTGATGTATTTGTCCTTACTTCTGGGGGGGGGGGGTCATCCTGCAACTGTGCAGCTTCCCCAAGGCTACCCAGGCTGGCTCTTCTCTCAGGAGGCCCAGAGCAGGAATCAAACTCCCAACCTCTGGCTCCACAGCCAAAGACCTATACTGCTGAGCTATCCAGCCACTCAAAAAAAATTAATAATAATAATAATGTGTAGGGAATTCAGAAAGCCTCTTCAAATCATGGGTTAGATCCAGACATAGTTATACTTAAGAGGATTAATATCTGACAGTCACCGATATCAACGACTCACTTAAGTCCCATTGACTGTAACAAAACTAGTTTGAGTATATTTATATCTAGATCCAACACAACATTGCAGAATAAGGATGGGAAGTTCTTTGTCTCCGTTTGATTGACATTTCCCCCCATCTGTAATTCAAAAAGGAGACAGCAAGAGACCGCAGCCCTCTGAAACAGAGGACCCCTCCCTTGGAAACGATTGTTGGGGGAGAAGATCTTCACAGGCAGGATTCTGCTCATGTTTCTGATTACTCTCTACCTCTGCGTTTAATCTCTACCTAATTACTCTCTACCTCTACATTTAATCTCTACCTGATTACTCTCTACCTCTGCATTTAATCTCTACCTGATTACTCTCTACCTCTACATTTAATCTCTACCTGATTACTCTCTACCTCTGCGTTTAATCTCTACCTGATTACTCTCTACCTCTGCGTTTAATCTCTACCTGATTGCTCTCTACCTCTGCGTTTAATCTCTACCTGATTACTCTCTACCTCTGCATTTAATCTCTACCTGATTACTCTCTACCTCTGCATTTAATCTCTACCTGATTACTCTCTACCTCTGCATTTAATCTCTTCCTGATTACTCTCTACCTCTGCGTTTAATCTCTACCTGATTACTCTCTACCTCTGCATTTAATCTCTACCTGATTACTCTCTACCTCTGCATTTAATCTCTACCTGATTACTCTCTACCTCTGCATTTAATCTCTACCTGATTACTCTCTACCTCTGCATTTAATCTCTACCTGATTACTCTCTATCTCTGCATTTAATCTCTACCTGATTACTCTCTACCTCTGCATTTAATCTCTACCTGATTACTCTCTACCTCTACATTTAATCTCTACCTGATTACTCTCTACCTCTGCATTTAATCTCTACCTGATTACTCTCTACCTCTACATTTAATCTCTACCTGATTACTCTCTACCTCTGCATTTAATCTCTACCTGATTACTCTCTACCTCTACATTTAATCTCTACCTGATTACTCTCTACCTCTGCATTTAATCTCTACCTGATTACTCTCTACCTCTGCATTTAATCTCTACCTGATTACTCTCTACCTCTGCATTTAATCTCTACCTGATTACTCTCTACCTCTACATTTAATCTCTACCTGATTACTCTCTACCTCTGCATTTAATCTCTACCTGATTACTCTCTACCTCTACATTTAATCTCTACCTGATTACTCTCTACCTCTGCATTTAATCTCTACCTGATTACTCTCTACCTCTGCGTTTAATCTCTACCTGATTACTCTCTACCTCTGCATTTATATCTCACTTCTCCCCCTCCATTTTAGTCACCACCACCACCATCATCATCTTAAAACTGCAGGACTGGAAGGCATCCTAAGGATCATTGAGTTCTTCCAACACATGAAGTAAGTTAGAGCGAGATGGTCAGTGACAGGCCACCCAAGATCACCCCATGAATTCTGCCGCTTAATGGGGGAATTGAACCCAGGGCCCCTGAGCCCCAACTCTAACCTCAATGCCACACCACCACCCTTCTTCCCGGCATTTCGGAGGCTACAGACTTCCTAGATCTTCACACTCATCAACGACTGTCCGCTTCTGTAACGGAACAAGCTGCTTATAATGCCAGGAGATGGGAGGCCGGAGAGAAATCCGAACATAGTTCTTCAGGCGCTATCGTCTCAATGGATTTCTGTCCCAGCCAAGGGGAAAAAAAATTTGGAGACGTCCACAGGGAAGGGGTGGGCTGGAACCTCACGGAGATGGGAAACCCAGAAACATCTCTTGGTTAAAGCCGGGAACTGCATCAGACCCACAAGCGTCTGCTCGCAAGGGGAGCAACCAGAGGGGAAATGAAGGAAGGGGCAGCCTTCAAATTTGGGCAGAAACTCCTCGAGGACAGGAAATAGCTGGCGTGTTTCTCCTCTCCCAGCCAGTGGCGTGTGTTTTGGCCGGCTCCACGTGGTCCTCTCATGAACCGCTTTGCTCTTCTGTGCCGCCGCGCTGGGTTCTTAGCATTCTTCGGGAGACGTCCGTCCCCAGGAGGAAGAGAAAGCGGTTGGGGTTGGTGTGGGGCCAAGAGTTTCCAGTCCTTCCCTCAAGGGTTCCCCAGTGGAAAAAAAGCAGTCATCCCCGACCCCACCAGCTCTCTACAGACCTTTTGCTCACGTCGCTGGCTCCAAAATAGTTCCCGGCCGGGCGCCCACAACCCCCCAGTTCCGGTGAATCACAGAGCGAAAAGCCAGCTCCTCGGGGACCAAATGGTTGAAGGCTTTTGTTTCCATGATGGGGCACTGTTGACCTTGAGACCAGCGGTCAAGGAGATGTCACAGAGACATCCTGAAAGACGCAGTTCGATGACCGTCAAGGCGAATCCCATGTCCACCACCACCACCACTCCCTACAACCAGGGGACAATGCACGGCTCTCTGAAGTTCCACAGAAGGAGGAGAGTTCTCCTTCTACGGGAGAACGGCCAAAAGGAGAAGGATCTTCTTGAGAGTTCCTTCTGAAAAGTCTCCCCATGCTTTCTTCCACCTCCAAGACCTCGTCGTTGCCTGCACAGAACATACAGAGCAACTACACCAACATCTCGGGGCCCCAGATGTCCTTGGCCTACAACTCCCAGAAATCCTGGCCAGCACTGCTAGTGCGGGAGGCTTCTGGGAGTTATCGTCCAAGCACATCTGGGGTCTCAAGGTTGGGAACTACAGGACTAGACAGTTAATTGGGATTCGCCAATACGATGAGACCTTAACAGTCCAGAAGGAACAAATCATTTAGGGTTAAGTCTTTTAGAAAGTATACTACCTTTTGAATGCTTCGGCAATAGCTAAGATGCAACTAGGAAACGTTTATGATTCTAATGTAACATGGAATAACTTTACACTTTTTGCAATGTAACTAAATCTTCTTCTAGTTACTTTCATAGACTCAGGGGGCAGTCATGGGACCCTGTTCGTTCTTCACAATGAACTTTGTATTGTATCCAAACTACTCTCCACCAGAGTTACTTTTTAGAAATGTAACTATTATAATTGTTTCCCCTGGAACTGTAACAACAACAAATTACTTTTGGCAAGTAATAAATTTCCAGTTACTTTTATGAAGCCAGGAAGCGACTTCTGGCTTAGGTAGGCATTTGCCGGTGATCACAGTACGTCAACATGTCCTCCGAAGCTAAACAAAGCCTCCATGGCCAGAAGCACTGCTCCCATGGAGCAAGTAGGACTATTGATCCCATGTGGCACTTGTCATCTTCCTTGTGGTCGCTACTGGGATGAGAGGGTGGCTTTGCATGAGGGCTCAGAACTCTGTGGTCCCCCTGATGTTGAACTGCCGGATCGCTCAGGGGTTGAGGTCTCTGCCTACAGAGCCAAAGGTAGGGAATTCGAATCCCCCCACTGGGCCTTCTTAACAGGGGCTGGGCTCAAGGATCCCTAGACTCTCTTCCAGTTCTGCAGGTCTACGATCTCTATAATATTGCTATCAATCCCTCTGTTGCATCAGTGCCAACTTGGGCTGAACAAGGTCTTCGATTTGCGCAATGGGTCTCGTTCAGCGAGGCTTTTTCTCAACCTTGCTATCCAGACCAAGCTGACGGCAGGTCCTTCTCTTCCCTCTGCGAGCCACCCTTGCAGTTACTTGGGTCCCATGACGGAGGACATAATGTCAGTCACTCGGGCCCAGGCCAGAGGGAACCCAGGAAGCCAGATGCGGAGGGCTGCCAAAGGCGCATTTCAAAGCCGTGAGTTCAACCCTGGAAGGCGATCAAAGCCTCCCGCACTGTCAGTAGAATATTTCCTTGATGCATCTCTTTCCCACCAAACAAAGAAAACCCAAACGTGCTCTTCTGAAATGACAGAGGGAGTTTTAGGAACACACACCAACGCTGCCCCATCCCGAGAAACACTGCCAAGTTGCCTACATGTCCATCAAAGATCTTCTGTGCCAAAGTTTGCTTGCTGAAGACTAAATAAATACTACAAGCTCTCTTGGAGGTTGCTGGCCATTGATAACGCATCAATAGCACATGAGCCATGTTAGGTCAAACCCAATATTCTACCCACACAGTGACCCTTCTGGAAGGCCACCCAAAGTCTACCTTGCTTCATTGCCCCTGGCACCCGTCCAATGCCCATCGGACTCATATTTCTAAGTTAAAGTTAGTGAGACACACACCATACCCAATACAGAAACAGATATACAGATGACTAGCGGCTTCCCGCGGCCGAAATGTTCATTCATTTTGGCATTCGATAAGAACCGTGCAAATTTGCACTTCCTGAACCAATGGGTGAATCGATCCTACAAAACCCATCCACAGTTTTCCGGTTTTATGCATGCAGGTTGGCATTTGGTGGGACCATTCCCAAGATATCAGCAATAACAAGCGTGCATACAAAAATGGGCTAGGATGGAAATGTGTGCTCCAAAATATGTATAATCCTAGGAGCAACCTGTATGTTTTAGGAAAGCATCGTCAGAGGCCCTGAACTGCCCTGATAACAGGTTTAGGTGTAGAACGCTATAATGCTAAGTGGGCCATATTAGAATCACAGAATAAATGAGTTGGAAGGCGACTCTAAGGCCATTGAGTCTAAACCCTTAAAGGATGCAGAAATCTAAATCAAGGCAGACCTGACAGAGTTTTGTACAGTTTTTTCTTGAATGCCTCCAATGCTGGAGCACTCACCCCCATACTGCTCTAACAGTTAGGAAGTTTTTCCTGCTATTCTGCTTAAATCGGATTTCCTGCACCTTGACTTTCTTAATCTGAGTCTTTGAACTGCAAAGCTGGAAGGGTGATCTTAGAAACCATCCAGTCCAAAAGGCACGGGGGGGGGGGGGGGGAATCTGCAGCCTGATTCCTACACCACTGAACTCTTTTACACTCCCTTTGGGGAAAGAGGATGATCATTCGGCAACCCAGAAAACTCCTGGCACTGGCCAGTTTCCATAACTATTCTTGTCAATGGCCTCTATACTGTCTTTAATAGTCACTGGCTGAGCTAGTGGGAATTCTGGGGGTTGTAGTCCAAAAGCACAAAGCAACACGACTCTACCTGGAATTCCCACAAGAGGACTCATTCCTACAAATCCAGGGTAGGGAACATGTGACCTCCAGGAGGTTCTTGAACTGCCACTCCCTTCATTCCTCACCGTTCCCTATGCTAGGGCTAGAACTGATGGGGGAGTTCCGTAGCCCCATCGTATCTGGCAGATCTGCCCATGTCCTCAAGGTTCTTGGCCCATCGACCATTTCCGCATTTTATTCTGTAAAGACACTGACTCATCAATAACGCACAGCAAAAGCAGAGAAAGGAGAGGGGGGTGGAATCATATCACTCTCCAAGCAAATTCCACCCTCTTTTTTTTCTGTGCTGTTAATTTTACTACATCTTTTGGTAGAATTTCAACGTGGAAACTTTCCTGGCGCCCGTCCTGCAGGTTTCCCCTTTCTGTTAAAACAGTTCTATATTTTGGGTCAACGTCCTCTATTAATAGCTGCCTTACGATGCTATTTTAAAAAACGCAGACGCTCGGTTGGGATCGGAAAGCCGTAGCCTGCTCTAGCGAAGAGGCGTGGACGTCAGCTTGGGTTTGACGTCATGAGGTTGAGCCACTTTCTGGTTGGGAGTCAAAAACAGGAGAAGCTCATGAAGATGTCTGCCAGCACTGGGGAGGAGAAAAAAAAGAACGGAGAAAGCCACAACGGCCAACTCACTGAGCTCTGGTTAAAGCAGTGTTTCACCAGATGTGCTTGGACGACAACTCCCAGTATTCCCATCCAGCACAACTAGGGGTGAAGGCTTCTGGGAATGGAAGTCTAAGAACATCCGGGGACCCAAGGTTGGGAAGCACAGGTCTAAAGGAACCGCTATGCTTCACTGGGCTTCCAGACTAGGAGACAAAGTCTCAGAGTGAGGCTTACTGGAGGAGAGAGAAAGTTCAGTTTTCAATGTGAACTGCCGAGGAGTCCATCATCTTCCCTTCCCAGATGGTGCCAGGGCTCACTGGTTCAATGCAAAGATACCTGCAGACCTTCTGTGTTCCCTTCCCTCCCAAGTCTTCTCTCCTTGGCATCACAGAGAAAAGGGATTTTCCGTATTCATGGACTTGCAGCCTTCAGTCATCCACAGGAATTCCCTCAGCCAGATTCTTGGGGGCTTTAGCCAAAAAAAAAACAACAGCCCTTTCAGGTGTCTGCCATCACTTGGCTCTCTCGGGCATGATGGAAACAGTAGAAGTGGTTGGGCTTAACTAAGTCCTATGTGACATGCAAGGCACTATGGGCCTGGTAGTCTCTCTGTCTCTTATACAGGGTAGCTCTGTAACTAGCTGGGGAATTACTGCAGACTTCTCTAGGCTATAGTCCACAAATGCCAAAATTCCCATGCCCAGATGTAAATCTTTGCTTTGTCTCACCATCACAGGCCATCATGAGGAATCTGAAACTTCTTCTCCCCAACAAAGGAAGGGGAGGAACGTTTCCATCTTTGTGGGAAATAATCCGCCCCTATGCCAAACCTGGGTGCTCTGTGCAAATCAGCTGCTTTACTTTAGTATCAGAAGCACCAGATGGGTTGCTCACCTCTTTCTTAACAGTCACTGTTTCCTAGACAGACAGTGCCACGCCGTAGTACAAGCTAGACCAGGACAGAGAAGACCAGAGGTCAACTCAGTCATGGTCCGTTAGGTAGGGTCAGGACCCATCAGGGGTTGGAAGAGAGAACCCTAAGCTTCAAATCCAGTGCAGAAATGCAGCCGCCTGTGGAGGACAAGAGGTACATCCTTTCTCTGCCACCTCCCAGAAGACAAGTAAAACATTTTGTAGGCTAGTAACATTTGCAGCCTTATTTACAAGGCTGCATTGAAACGCACCTGAACTAATAAATACACATATACTTCCATGTGACAGTTATTGCAAAAGACGACACCAGACTGCCTTTGAAACCACCCAAACAGGCTCTCCGAATCCATATCGGCATGCAAATCTCTTTCACCATGCGGTGCTCTAAGGATCATTCCCCAGCAGTAAAACCTCGCCTGCTTTTGCAGTCTGACTTGTAATGTTCTGATTTAGTTTATTGCTGGCATAAAAGGCTCGTTAAAAAAGCCACATTCCCTCGCCCTGGGGAACCTTTTGACGCAGGACACAAAGGAGATAGTATTTGTAGACCGTCTTTGAGCAAGGCAGAAGGTGTGGGAGAAGCAGGTGAAAACAAAATCTTATAATCCTCGGCTAAGGTAGTAAGTTCAACAGTGCAGGCCACGCAAGGGTAACAAGTACAGAAGGACTGAATCAATGGGATCTACTGAAGTACCAACGTGCCATTTGGCCACTGAGTCATTAGGTCTACTCTAGTCGAGACCCACTGAGTCACCACCCAGTCATTGTTAAGGTCCTATAATGAACATGGTTTAGACCAGTAGTTCTCAAACTGGGGTCCCTAGGTGTTCTTGGACTGCAATTCCCAGAACCCTTCACCACTCACCGTGCTGGCCAGGATTTCTGGGAGTTGCCGTCCAAGAAGATCTGAGGACCCCAGTTTGAGAACCACTGGTTTCAACCACGACCATTCTAGAAGCTTTGAATTTCTAGTGCCATTCATGCTCTCTCCTTCCTTTCTTCTGCCTCCACCAGCAGGGGTATAAATGTCTGAAGACATGAGCAAAACTAAGATATCCCCATCTCTACTCAGGACAATTAACATCCAGAAAGAAACAAACACCCAATAAATAAAGCCAGTCATAAATACAATAAGAGACAAACACTACATAGAAAGTAACCATCAAATCAAATCAAATCAATCAAATCAATCAAATCAATCAAATCAATCAATCAATCAATCAATCAATCAATCAATCAATCAATCAATCAATCAATAATAACAACAACAACACACAACAGCAAACAGGCCATCTAAAGATATTACCGTATTTTTTCCGTGTATAAGACTATACTTTTGTCTAAAATCTTTAGACTAAAAATTGAGGGGCGTCTTATACACGGAAGTAAGCTGAGGAGAGAACAAAAACAAGTGGAGGGGAAAGCAGGGATCAAAGCCATCCTGCAGCGCTTTGATCCCTTTCCCCCTCCACTTGCTAAGCCCCACTCAGATTTCTTAATTTTGGATTAGAAAAGTGGGGGGGGGGGGTGTCTTATACATGGGGGTGTCTTATACACGGAAAAATATGGTATATGAAGAGAGAATGCTCTCAAAAAAACAGCCTGGTTTTGAGCATCCCCTTGAAGGTTGTGGGAAAGGAGGCCAAGCATAGCTTCACTGGGAGCCCTTTCCAGAAAGGAGAGGCCCACAACCGAGAAGGTCCTGTTTCTGGCCAAGGACTTCCTGGCCTCCATTGGTGTGGCAACCCAGAGGAACATGGCCTGAAAGGAGTGGGTGGTACAGGTGGACGTTTTTAGGAAAAGATGCTCCAACAAGTATCAAGGTCCCAAATCGTGAAGGGCTTTATAGGTAAGAACCAGCGCCTTGAACCTGGCTCGGTACGGCAACATCCCTTGTTCCGTTCCAGATCTCAGTTCTGTGAGACTCAGAACGAGAAGGAACTCCTCAACTAAAATTAAAGGGGAGAGGATTTGGGGTTAGGGTCTGTGGGGTGAAACAGGAAGGGTAAGAGCATGGACAGGCTGGTTAGAGTTACAAGGACCTTAACTGGCCAAAGAACACACCTACCTGTGGGGAGAATCTGGATCGAAGCACGTCTTGGTAACATCGGTTATCTGCGGGTTGCAGCAATCCCCACCGTCAAAGTTGTACCTCTCGTAGTTACAATCCATATCACACACACCGTTCTGCTTCTTCTTGTTGAACGAGGAATGGCGCACGTGACGGCAATCTCCGCCGTCGTACCCCGTCAAGGTATGGTTGCACTCCGGGTCACAGTTCTCGTCTCCAATCTTGCTGATTTCGCAGTTGGCGAGGACCAGGCGGTGCCGCAGGGAAGAGTTCCTGACGTCCAGCACCTCCAGTTCCCAGGTGATGTTGTATGGTCTGAAAGCATCGTTGAGTTGCTGGTGCTGGTACTCGATCTGCTGGAGGCTGACGGTGGGGTTCTGGTGGTGGTCGTCGTAGATGTTCACCACCCGGTAGCGGACGGCCTTCGGATGGCGGAAGCTCGAGAGTTGGTTATAGCTGGCGATGACCTCCACGTTGTCGCAGACGGTTTGCCCACATGGAGGAGGATCGAGGCTGGTGTCCAGCGTATAGCCAGGATGAGAAATGAATTCAATTTGAGGAAGACTCGGGTTGTCTTTCATGGGGGACCAGATGCTTTTCACATTCAGTAAAGTCTCCTGAAAAATGAGCTGAGGTAGAGGAGCATCTTCCCCTTGAGTCACCAGGCCCATGTCCGACAGGATATCCTTCTGAGACCGGGCTGTTCTCCAAAGACTGAAATGTTCTACGTAGCCTCTGTAATTCTGGTTGAGAGCATTTCCTCCTAGCATCAGCACTTTACACTTTAAGGTCAAGGGGCTAAAGATACTCCCCACTTGTTCCCCGCTGGTGGCCACCTGGGCGCCGTTGACATAGAGCTTCATCCAGTGCCCGTCGTAACTGATGGCAAGGTGAACCCACTGATTCGGGAGGTAGCTACGATGATCCGTGATCGTTGTGACCTTCCGGGCCCGATCGGTCTTCAAAGAGAAGAAATAGCGGGGGTCTCGGTTGCCCTGATCGCTCACGTTGTTGATCCCCAGGACCCATCCTCGGTCAAGAGTTGTGTACGAACACTTGTCATACAATCCTACGTGTCACACACCCCCAAGAAGAAAGAGAAAAGACAAGTAAATATGGGTGATGACAGCATGAAAAGATTATTCCATTGAGTCTAATTAGGAAGAGAGTGATTTTTTTTTTCAAACAATAAACCAACTGGCACAGGACCAAGAGGCACTAGACATTCTTGTGTGTAAGTGGCCATGAATAAAGGGGAAAGACTGCCGTATCTCAGTAAAGGTCAAGAGCTGTTCTAAGCCCATGACGTAAATGGGACTCCCATTCTTGGTCCAGAACAGGGGAGCGAGCAAGAGCTTCTTCATAATTTCTTAGCGGTGAAATTGCGCCAAGAAACCTCATTAACTTTGTGTGAACTGTCAGCTTGACGTCATTCGTTTGGATCAAATCTTCGCCAAAGGGATTTTTTTTATTTATTTTTTTTTTTTGCCTCTAGCCATTTCTCAGCGTCCCTGACAAAAAAAAAATCACAATTCCTAGAATTCTTTGCGAATACTGGTGGTGCTGGAGCTCACAGCTTATTAAATCTTAACTTTCTAAATCTTGTACAGTCGGGTCATCTGTTCTCCTCACAGCTGTACCGTGTCATAACACACTGCACAGCTGAGGGAAGAAGGGGTGTTCCGCATCTCAGAGAGCAATTGGGTGACTTTCTTGTGAGCCGAGGACTTGTTAAAACATGGCTAATCAGAATTTGATCTGTCCATCCAGTTTGGGGGTCCATCAAGCCCATTGGCTCCCCATCTTGGGTCCTCAGATGTTCTTGGACTACAACTCCCAGAAATCCTGGCCAGAACAGCTACTGGTGAAGGCTTGTGGGAGTTTTAGTCCAGGAACACCTTACAGGTGTTCCTGGACTAAAACTCAAGACTGGGAACCACTGTCCTAGATGGTTCATTGTCTGGTTTTCTTCTCTCAAGTATCACCTCGTGAACTTGCAATTTGTCCACAAAGGGGTCATCTGCAAGAATGAGCACTTCTGGAGGAGGACACCGCTGCTTTTTCTGGCATCGGAAGGGGTACATTAAAAATATGTGGCCCATAAAATGACCTTCATCACAACTCTGCATCTTTTACTTTAAGGGAATTGAGCTACAGGACAAATGCAGAGGGGCGAAGGACGTGATACGGATGCGGTGGGCTCACCATGATGGCCAGTCGACAAAAACAAGACCATACACAAACAAGTTTCTATCTCTTTATCCTCTCTCCCACACATACATACATCACAAAACAGTGGCATTCACTAAGGAGAAGGTAACGCTGTGGGCAAACCTTCTCAACTTGCAGGTTGAGGGGATCTGCCTCTGTAACAACATCTGAAGGGCCTTATGTTGACCAACCCTCTCAGCTTCATAAATGCCCTCCTGAACATACAGTTGTGCCCCGCTTTACGATTACCCCGCATTACGACAAATCCGCTTCACAATGACGTTTTTGTGATCGCTTTTGCGATCGCAAAACGATGGTCTAAATAGGGTTTTTTCGCTTTGTGATGATCGGTTCCCTGCTTCAGGAACAGATTCTTCGCAAAACAGTTTTTTGTTAACAGCTGATCGGCGGTTTCCCCCTTCATGGATTGCTGCCTTGTCGTGGTGAAGGGGCTTGAGTAACTCAGAGAAGCTATGGGCTATGCCGTGCAGGGACACCCAAGACGGACAGGACATAGTGGAGAGTTCCGACTAAACGCAATCCACCTGGAGTAGGAAATGGCAAGCCACTCCAGTATCTTTGCCAAGAACGCCCCATGATCAGAAACAAAAGGCTAAAAGATATGACGCTGGAAGATGGGCCCCTCAGGTCGGAAGGCGTCCAACATGCTACTGAGGAAGAGTGGAGGACAAGTACAAGTAGCTCCAGAGCTAATGAAGTGGTTGGGCCAAAGCCGAAAGGACGCTCAGCTGTGGACGTGCCTGGAAGTGAAAGGAAAATCCAATGCTGCAAAGAAAAATACTGCATAGGAACCTGGAATGTAAGATCTATGAACGTTGGGAAGCTGGAGGTGGTGAAACAGGAGATGGCAAGAATAAACATCGACATCCTGGGCATCAGTGAACTAAAATGGACAGGAATGGGCGAATTCAGCTCAGATGATTATCATATCTACTATTGTGGGCAAGAATCCCGTAGAAGGAATGGAGTAGCTCTCATAGTCAACAAAAGAGTGGGAAAAGCGGTAATGGGATACAATCTCAAAAATGATAGAATGATGTCAATACGAATCCAAGGCAGACCATTCAACATCACAATAATCCAAGTTTATGCACCAACCAGCATTGCTGAGGAGACTGAAATTGAACAATTCTATGAAGATTTACAACAACTTCTAGAACTGACACCAAAGAAAGATGTTCTTCTCATTCTAGGGGACTGGAATGCTAAAGTAGGGAGCCAAGAGATAAAAGGAACAACAGGGAAGTTTGGCCTTGGAGTTCAGAACGAAGCAGGACAAAGGCTAATAGAGTTTTGTCAAGAGAATAAGCTGGTCATCACAAACACTCTTTTCCAACAACACAAGAGGCGACTCTATACATGGAAATCACCAGATGGGCAATATCGAAATCAGATTGATTATATTCTCTGCAGCCAAAGATGGAGAAGCTCTATACAGTCAGCAAAAACAAGACCTGGAGCTGACTGCGGTTCTGATCATCAGCTTCTCATAGCAAAATTCAAGCTTAGACTGAAGAGATTAGGAAAAACCACTGGGCCACTCAGGTATAATCTAAACCAAATGCCTTATGAATACACAGTGGAAGTAAAGAACAGATTTAAGGAACTAGATTTGGTGGACAGAGTGCCTGAAGAACTTTGGATAGAGGCTCGTAACATTGTCCAGGAGGCAGCAACGAAAACCATCCCAAAGAAAAGGAAATGCAAGAAAGCAAAGTGGCTGTCCAACGAGGCCTTAGAAATAGCAGAGAGGAGAAGGGAAGCAAAATGCAAGGGAGATAGGGAAAGTTACAGAAACTTGAATGCAGACTTCCAAAGAATAGCAAGGAGAGACAAGAGGGCCTTCTTAAATGAACAATGCAAAGAAATAGAGGAAGATAACAGAAAAGGAAAGACCAGAGATCTGTTCAGGAAAATTGGACATATTAGAGGAACATTTTGCGCAAAGATGAACATGATAAAAGACAAAAATGGGAGGGACCTAACAGAAGCAGAAGACGTCAAGAAGAGGTGGCAAGAATACACAGAGGAATTATATCAGAAAGATTTGGATATCCCGGACAACCCAGACAATGTAGTTGCTGACCTTGAGCCAGACATCCTGGAGAGCGAAGTCAAGTGGGCCTTAGAAAGCCTGGCTAACAACAAGGCCAGTGGAGGTGATGGCATTCCAGTTGAACTATTTAAAATCTTGAAAGATGATGCTGTTAAGGTGCTACATTCAATATGCCAGCAAGTTTGGAAAACTCAACAGTGGCCAGAGGATTGGAAAAGATCAGTCTACATCCCAATCCCAAAGAAAGGCAGTGCCAAAGAATGCTCCAACTACCGTACAATTGCACTCATTTCACACGCTAGCAAGGTTATGCTCAAAATCCTGCAAGGTAGGCTTCAGCAGTATGTGGACCGAGAACTCCCAGAAGTACAAGCTGGATTCCGAAGAGGCAGAGGAACTCGAGACCAAATTGCTAACTTGCGCTGGATTATGGAGAAAGCCAGAGAGTTCCAGAAAAATATCTACTTCTGCTTCATTGACTATGCGAAAGCCTTTGACTGTGTGGACCACAGCAAACTATGGCAAGTTCTTAAAGAAATGGGAGTGCCTGACCACCTTATCCATCTCCTGAGAAACCTATATGTGGGACAGGAAGCAACAGTTAGAACTGGTCATGGAACAACTGAGTGGTTCAAAATTGGGAAAGGAGTACGGCAAGGCTGTATATTGTCCCCCAGCTTATTTAACTTATATGCAGAATACATCATGCGGAAGGCTGGACTGGAAGAAACCCAAGCCGGAATTAAGATTGCCGGAAGAAATATCAACAACCTCCGATATGCAGATGATACCACTCTGATGGCAGAAAGTGAGGAGGAATTAAAGAACCTTGTAATGAGAGTGAAAGAGGAGAGTGCAAAAAACGGTCTGAAACTCAACATCAAAAAAACTAAGATCATGGCCACTGGTCCCATCACCTCCTGGGAAATAGAAGGGGAAGATATGGAGGCAGTGTCAAATTTTATCTCCCTGGGCTCCATGATCACTGCAGATGGAGACAGCAGCCCTGAAATTAAAAGGCGCCTTCTTCTTGGGAGGAAAGCGATGACAAATCTTGACAGCATCTTGAAAAGCAGAGACATCACCTTGCCAACAAAAGTCCGAATGGTCAAAGCTATGGTTTTTCCTGTCATGATGTATGGAAGTGAGAGCTGGACCATAAAGAAAGCAGACCGCCGAAGAATTGATGCCTTTGAATTGTGGTGCTGGAGGAGGCTCTTGAGAATCCCCTGGACTGCAAGGAGAACAAACCTATCAGTTCTAAAGGAAATCAACCCTGAATGCTCACTTGAAGGACAGATCCTGAAGCTGAGGCTCCAGTACTTTGGCCATCTCATGAGAAGAAAAGAGTCCTTGGAAAAAACCTTGATGTTAGGAAGGTGTGATGGCAAGAGGAGAAGGGGACGACCAAGGATGAGATGGCTGGACAGTGTCTGCGAAGCAACCAACATGAACCTGACACAACTCCGGGAGGCAGTAGAAGACAGGAGGGCCTGGCGTGCTCTGGTCCATGGGGTCACGAAGAGTCGGACACGACTAAACGACTAAACACAAACACGATCGGCGGTTTCAAAATGGCTGCTGGGTAATTAAAATGGCTCCCCACTGTGTTTAGGGACGGATTCCTCGCTATAAAGGCACCAAAAATGGCCGCAGTATGGAGGATCCTCGCTGGACGGTGAGTTTTTAGCCCACTGGAATGCATTGAACGGTTTTCAATGCGTTTCAATGGGCTTTTTATTTTCGCTTTATGACGTTTTCACTTAATGGATTATCACCGTTAAGCGAGGCACCACTGTAGTTTCTACTAACTGTTTGCCATAACCTCCATGGTTTAGATCTCCATGGTTTAGATCTCTATCTGCAGAGCCAGAGGTTGGGAGTTTGAGGAGGCACAACGGGGGAATAGGGGCAGGACTCAAGGACCCAAAGGGTCCCTTCCAGCTCTGCAGTTCTAAGATCATCATCATCATCATGACCCCATTGATACAATATAGGTGATCAAATGGTCCCATTTCATGCCTCTTTTCTGCACCTGTTACTCCAAACCAAGCCCTAGTGTACAAAAACGAACCGTTTTCTTGCAAAAAATGCGAATCCTTCCTTCCTTCTCGATGCCGTTATTTCGCACGGGCCTCTTCCTTTTCTATCTTTGGGCAGGAGAGGCCAGAGTGAGGCAGGCCTTTTGTCCCGTGAGCACACCAGGGTGTTTTTATCTTCAAAACAACTTCTCCAAACCAGGTCTGAGCTGACCACAGCCATTCCTGGTCATTAGAAGTGAATGGATGGGCATAGGTGGGGGAAGAACCATGTTGGTTTGGGCTGGCATTGAGACCCAGGACAAGGCGAATCATACTTAGGAGGCACAGGGAAAGCTATCGAAATTCAAGCTAGAGGAGAGAGGCTAAGGCCACACCGTCTTCCAACCCGGTAACAGTGGGTTAAGATTATTTGTCCTTTCACCGTCAGAGCGGGCGGGATACTGGACTTTCCAGAAGGGTGACTGCATCTTATTCCATCTACGTTGTTGTCCTTTGCTGCTTGTAATGTGTGTGTGCATCTGATGGGGACATGGGAGAAAACCTTCTCTATGGCTGCTCCCGGACTCTGGAACTCCCTCCCACTGGAGGCCAGACTGGCCCCCTCTCAGCTGTCCTTCTGAAAGCAGACAAAAACCTTTCTCTCCAGGAAAGCTTTCCCTCTGGGGCTGCCTGCCTGAATTATTTTCTTTTGCTTTGTTTTATGGATTGTTGTGCCTTACTGGGTTTTTTTTTTTGAGTGTTGCTTTTGTTTACTATTTTCTAGTGTGTTATTTGACCCTTTCTAGTATTTGTATACTTACTGTGTTTAACTTTAAATATTGTCTTTTAAAGATGTGAGCCACCTTGGGTCCTTTTATTTTAAAAAAGGCAGGGTAAAAAATATTTAAAATAAATACAGTATTTTTCCGCGTATAAGACTATACTCTTGTTGAAAATCTTTTTAGACTAAAAATTGAAGTTTGTCTTATACACGGAATTAAACTGAGGAGAGAACAAAAACAAGTGGAGAGGAAAGCAGGGATCAAAGTGATTCTGCAGCGATTTGATCCTTTCCCCCTACACTTGCTAAGCTCCACTTATATTTCTTAATTTTGGATTAGAAAAGTGGGGAGCGTCTTATACATGGAGGTGCCGTACACACAGAAAAATACGGGTAAATAAACGTTCAGAAAAGCTAGCTTTTCACAGTGGCACTTTTTTGTGTGCAGCTTGTGGAAGTTTCAACGAGGGGGAAAAAATGCTCCTTGCCTTATTCTTGTGCTGGAGGCAAAGGCATCTTCTGGAACTCAACGGATGTTCAACACACCACCTCTCTGGATACAGACAGACAGTCTACCTCAGGAAAAATGATGAACGGACTAGGATTCTGTTAAAGGATTCACTGTGCCATGAAGCCACACTTCAAAAAGACCACGGCGCGGGTGGAAGAAGCATGGGTGGCCACAGGGAGGGTTGGACTTCGAACAGATAGGGGTTGAGGGGTGCCGGTCGGGTTCTCAGGAAGGAAAAGCCAAAGTTGGGGGGGGGAAAGACAAGAAAAATAACAATTCCCCATAACTTCTGGACGTTGTCACTGCCCAGCTTGCTGAGAGAACACAAGCAAAGGTGACAGGACTTAGTTATGAAAGGGGAATTTAGGTCAACAATCAAAGCTGCAGTCAGGGGCCCATGAATGGGGAGTTAAAGGTTGGGGCTGCGTCCTTCCCCCCTCGCATGCTTTAATCGCTTAGTATCAAAGTCACAGCGGAACGCTTGAAAGAGCAAATATTCTACAGGAACCTATAGGAAGCTTTTATCTGTCCAGAGGAAAATAATTAAAAGAGACAGATTTGGGTTAAGTATTCCCATGTTCCATGCCATGGGAGAACGTCGGAAAAGATCCACCCAAGCACTTTTCCCAACTTTCGGCCTCCGACGACGACTTTGAACCCGTCACGATTTGCACTCCTTTTCTATATAATTACGAGGAGGGTGGGAATACCTTTCCTTCTACAAGCCTTCCTCCCCTCCCCGTCACCGTCTTCCACACGAACTTTAAATAATTCAATACTCCAGGGAAAATCAAAGGGAAGACACCATCCATACCACTCCTGTAAAAAGCCCCCGGGGGCTGTCGTGGGAAGCAAACCGCCAGTGGATAAAAATAATGGCCACCTCTGACAACAGTCCAGGGGGGACAAAAAAATAACTTCTCGCCTCTGGTGGAAAGTTCATTCAGAACCCCTCTTTCTAAAATCAGTGGTCCTACACAAACCACTTCTGAACAGCCTCTCCACAATCACGTGATGGGTTTCATCCCTCGCTCCTCCACTTTCTTGAAATACTTCCCAGGAAACAATGCCGTGACTGTCACATGCTTTTCTGAATTGAACAAAGCTGTGTGGATGAACGCTGGACGTTTTCGGAACATAACTATCTCCGCGCACACGATGATGATGGTGAGCAGACAAGACAGAAACACACCCTAGTACCAGAAGTAAGAATTCATGACTTTTCTTTCTTGTTCATGAATCATCCCGCAAACAGCCACTTTGACAATATGTCACCTGCCAGATGCTTCTTTATTTTATATGATTGAGAAATTATAAAGAAGGCCAGACTAGATATTGTGCGAAGTCCTCTTCTTAACTTCACTTCTCTAGAAAAAGCTACCTTCACCTGGACGTCATGAAGGCCGACATCTTCATATCCCTGTTTCACATAACTGGCTCCTTTTAAAATAAATGCCTGTTGCCTACCAAACAATACACAACAGCAACAACAGGGTGGAATCAAACTCCCAACCTCTGGCCCCACAACCAAATAGCCAAACCGCTATACTACCCAGCCGTTCATCAACCACAACAATGGGGTGCCACTGAGTCTATTCCAATGTATGTTAGTTTTTGGAGGGCTTCCTAAGTATAAAGTACTCAGAAGTGGTTTGCTCCTCCTGTCTTCTCGTGGTATCTCAGAGCTGTGTAGCTTGCCCCAGATTACACAGTCTGGCTCTTTGGCAAAGAAAATAGGGAATTTGTAAAATTAACCATCCATGATGCCATCAGTAACCAGAAGAACAGAAAACACAGAGACCTCAGTTCTGAAATGACAGATTAGACGCTCAGGACCTCAGAGCAGTTCAAAAGTCATTCTTCGGCCTCTCTCTGGTCGTGACAGTTCTGAGAGTGAAGAAACAAAGACATATATCTGAAAGGTCCTTAGTGTTTACAGAAAGGCTACACAAAGCTATCAGGATCCAGAATAAGAGGGAAAGATAAGGATGCCACCAGCCAAGACAAATTGCTGGCTATGCCATGATAAACACATACCTTATTAGTAAACACACGATAAACACACGCCTGAACTCACATACTACAGAGGGAAGGCCACAAGAGAGAAGGAGCACAGCCTTTCACTTACTGATGATGTAAATCCTTACCTATTCTTTCTCTTTTGGAAAAAAAGGAATGATTAACAAAATCAATTCTGTGTACTCAGAAGTGGTTTGACCCTTCCTTCTGGGGTAAAGCTGGCTCGATTTGGAGTGGAGAATCAAACTCCCAACTTCTACCTCCACAGCCAGATACACTTTTCCAAGTTAAGGCTGGCTGGAAAGCTCAGTGGTTTAGGCATCGTGATTCACAATGAAATATAGGAACAGACAAAGCTCCCCCATACTGCAGGAATTGGGCCAAGATGCCTTTCAGTGCCTTGGTGGGAGATCCTTGTCTCTCCTGGTCATCTATATATTAGCCAGGCTCAACTTGACTTAATTGCAACATCAGGTGACATAAGGCAAGTTCAGTGTGGTATGATGGACATGACGATGGTGAGGATGATACGGTTACAGGAGGCACGCATGGCTTAGGAGCTACATGCTATTGGTTGTCCTCTTGACCAAACTCGGAGCTCACGAGCAAGGCTGCGAAGCTGCAGCTGGAGGCACAGAACAAGTATTATTGTCGTTCCAAGAAAGTGGAATTTGATATTAGGGACAGAAGCTATCTCAGCCGGTGTTCAGCTTCATTATTCATTAAGGAAAGGTGAATGCGCTCTTAACTCACTGATTTTAAAAAAACGTTTTTTCAAGTATTTGTAATCTTTTATCGTTCCAAAGAAAGTTCCCTCCTTCCTAAAGGCCGGAGACCCCAACTCTAATGTTTATGCTTTCAGTTATCTTAACATAAGGATTATTTGTTTTCTCAAAGGCTTTCACGGCCGGGATCCGATGGTTGTGGTGCAGACTCAACTATCCCACAAAACTGCACCAGAGCATGGACAGAGTTCTGACTGCTGTCCTCTGAAGAGGCCGGCCACAGAGACTGGCGAAACGTTAAGAAGAAAAACCTTAAGAACATGGCCAAACGGCCCAAAAAACCTACAACCATAATTATTATTTATTTTCTTGTTTGTCAGACCTAGTTACATTTAAAAGCATACATCTGGATGCGAAAAACCTCCAGTAGAAAACATATTCATCCCATTCACCTTACTGTTGTCTGAACACAGCCAGAAGAAGGGGATGCCCAGCAGAAGCCAGCACTTGGACCATGTAATATTCCTCCTCCACCTTTTCAGTGAGGGTGTACCCTCATCCGTCCCTTGGATTTTAGAAAAATAACCGGACGTTATCGTTCAGAGAACCGTGCTATATGAGTTACCCCCAAAGGAGCGATGATCATCCTCATTAAGTTACATTGATAATGCAACAGAATTACAACTTCTTTTTTTAAAAAAATTAATAAATTTATAAAACAAACATCCAACCTAAACAACATAAACCTAACACCACAATTAAATACAATTACATAATACACCAGTGCCACCATCACCCTCAGGGCTAGCATTAATAATATTTTAAAATTTCATTCAGTCCATTTTCTCTCCAAAACTTCATTGTCTCTTCCCTCGGTGTATACCCCTTCCCTCTCCGAGATACATATTCCAAGAATACACTCCATATTTCCTTAGAATCATTATTTTTTTTGATAGGTGTCTTCTTATTTTCATATCACGTCATAACTTCTTTATTCTGGATAGCTCAGTGGTTGAGGAACGTGGCTGTGGAGCCAGAGGTTGGCAGTTTGATTTGCCACTGTGTTTCATGCATGTCAAACCAGCCTGGGTGGCCTTGGGCCAGCTGCACCGTCCCAGGGCTACCCCCAGAAGAAGGGAAGGGGAAACTATTGCTGAGTACTCTTTACCTGGAAAACCCTGGAAAGGGTTGCCATAAGTCAGAACTGACTTGGCAATACATGATTATTATTTAACTAAGTACAGTGGTGCCTCGCTTAACGACATTAATTCGTTCCAGCGAAATAGCTGTAGAGCGAAAACGTTGTAAAGCGAAATAAAAACAGCCCATTGAAATGCATTGAAAACCATTCAATGCGTTCCAATGGGCTGAAAACTCACCATCCAGCGAAGATCCTCCATAGGATCCACCATTTTCGGTGCCTGTAGAGTGAGGAATCCATCCAAAAACACAGTGGGGAGCCATTTTGAGCACCCGGTGGCCATTTTGAAAACCCGACGGTCAGCTGTTTTGATCGTAGTAATGCGAAGAATCAGTTCCCGAAGCAGGGAACCGATCTTCACAAAGTGAAAAAAACCCATTTAAAACATCGTTTTGTGATCACAATTGCGATCGCAAAAACATCATCGTGAAGCAGATTCGTCATTATACTGGGTAATCGTTAAGCGGGGCATGACTGTACTTATTACTCGTTATATCGGAGTTTGGTGGGAGGACCAAATCGCTTTGCTTGGAAGCAGGACCGAAATGTGAAATGAATAACAGTAGTTAAGGATCAGAATTCTCTCCAATAATTCTGGGTGGCGATTCTTCCCCCCCACCCCTTGGTCCAGCCATATGCTGCTGATGATGATAGGAAAGATTGAGTTGCAGTTGAACTGGAGGTGGGTACTGTAGGACGTAGATTCCAACTTCAGTTGACTTGGGAGGCAGTGGGAGATCCTGAAACAGACTTGCTTGGCCGCCTATCACGTCTGCAGTACCTTCATCCCGAACTGAGCAGAGGGGGTGGGTGGGCTACACAACCTCTGAAACTCCTTAGCCATTGACGACAGAGAGAAGAAACCGGAGCTACAATCTCTTTGCAACTTGAACCAACATTTTAAGAGATGCTCCTTCTTGTTGAATCATCCAGCAAAAGAAAGTCCTATGCTCGGGAGGCTGCATATATGTGTTCGCTCTCTTGGGCTTCGGAACAGAATTTAAATATCCATATTTTTTTGCCGGGTGAGGGGGGGATATCGTAGCCAGGGCATTTCTCCCCTCTGCTCCTTTTCTTTTTCCCCCCTTAATTTCATGCACAAGCTGAAGGAGCCTCCTTCCACCACGTCACAGAGGAAGACAGCACACCAGACCGACATTTGGAGAGGCGAATCGCTATGTTGTCTGTCCAAGCAAATCCTCCCAGCAGATGCTCCGGGTGGAAAGATCCAGGAACCCCCGTTGTGGGGCTGTAGGGTTTATTTTTCGCAACCAGCAAAAGGGGAGAAAGAGGGAAGGCATATGGCTCGCATTACTCTTCCCTTTCTGGATTTCTCCCTGGGGTGTGTGTTTGTAAACAGGAGACAGTGCAAAAGGGAAGGGGAGAAGCAGATTCAGGGCGGGGTGGGGTGTCTCCTGCTAAACCCGCGCGCCAAGCTTCCCTCGCACGCTCCTCCTCGCCAGAGACACAAAGGGCTCACTGTATAAACTGTACACGGCCTGAATGATTATTATTATCCGCCCCGTCTTTTTAACGAGGCTGGTGGGAATATGATAGGTGCAGGCCTAGAAGCAAACAGACCTGCTTCCCGCTTCCCCGAGAACACAACATGCCCAAATTAAACCGTCCATCCTCCCCGACAGCAAACGGAAAGGTCTTGGCTGGGGCGGCGGAGGGGGCTCCTCCACCTCTGGCTGATTTCCCCTGGTGATCCCCCATAAATCTTGAACCCATCTCCATGCTCAGACGCACTCAAGAGAGGTACGCCCAAGCCCGCACGTTGTCTTGCATCAGGGGAAACACAGCCCGCCCAGGGCTTCTCTCTCCTCCCATCTGATAATATGTTGCAAATTCAATATATTTTTAAAAATATATTTATATATACAATAGATTTTTTTAAAATAGCTCATTTCTAAGACCTCTTCCACCTTTCAATGCTAACTCATTCTGCATGAGGTTTTATTTCCTTCCTTCCAACCATCCATTCATCTTAAGCTCCTCCCTCCCTCCCTCCCTTCCTTCCTTCCTCCCTCCCTCCCTCCCTCCCTTCCTTCCTTCTATCCACCATCAGCTCCTTCCTTCCTTCCTTCCTTCCTTCCTTCCTTCCTTCCTTCCTTCCTTCCTTCCTTCCTTCTATCCATCATAAGCTCCTTCCTTCCTTCCCCTAACTGGATCATGATCCCACCAATGGAAATCTGCCCAAAAGGGGGGCAGACGGGGATGGGTGGAAACTCCCCAGGAACAGAAGTGCTAAATTTTTGCATAGCTCAGCTTGTCAAGGCTTCTGGGGAAAAAAACATGTCAGGATTCAGCAAAGAAGCAAGAATAAATAAATAAAGCACACAAATGAAACTGGAGAGCGTCTGGGCGTCAGGCATTAAAGTGGGTCTCTAAATGGAACCTCCAGCAGCCAGCCTATGCTACTTTGGTTCACGCATTACATCAGCCTCAGGAGAATCAAACAGGAGGAATTATACTGAGCCCCTGGAGATAAGCAAGCTACAGCTTAGAGAAAGCCTCAGGAGGCTTTATAATGAGGCAAAGCAGGTAGAGAAACATAGCCATATACTACACCTTAAAACTGTACAGATACATATAGGTAAACGTAAAGGTTCCCCTTGACATTTAGTCCAGTCGTGTCCGACTCTAGGGGGCAGTGCTCATCTCCATTTCCAAGCCATAGATTGTCCGTAGGCAGTTTCCGTGGTCACGTGGCCAGCACGGAATGCCGTGACCTTCCCACCGAGGAGGTACCTATTTATCTACTCGCATTTTTACATGCTTTCGGACGACTAGGTTGGCAGGAGCTGGGATGAGCAATGGGAGCTGACTCCGTCATGTGGATTTGATCTTATGATTGCTTCTGACCTTGCAGCCCAGAGGCTTCTGCGGAACCTTTTGTGCAAAGATGGACATGATAAAGGACAAAAATGGTAGGGACCTCACAGAATTACATCAAGAAGAGGTGGGACAGGATCATTGCAGATGGGGACAGCAGCCATGAAATTAAAAGATGCCTACTTCTTGGGAGGAAAGACATCACCTTGCCAACAAAAGTACAAATAGTCAAAGCTATGTTTTTTCCAGTAGTGATGTATGGAAGTGAGAGCTGGACCATAAAGAAGGCTGACCACCAAAGAATGGATGCTTTTCAATTGTGGTGCTGGAGGAGACTCTTGAGAGTCCCCTGGACTGCAAGGAGAACAAACCTCTCCGTTCTGAAGGAACTCAACCCTAAGTGCTCTCTGGAAGGACAGATCCTGACGCTGAGACTCCAATCCTTTGGCCCTCTCATGAGAAGAGAAGACTCCCTGGAGAAGATCCTGATGTTGGGAAAGAGTGAAGGCAAGAGGAGAAGGGGACGACAGAGGATGAGATGGTTGGACAGTGTCATCGAAGCGATCGACATGAATTTGACCGAACTCTGGGGGCAGTGGAAGACAGGACGGCCTGGCGTGCTGTGGTCCATGCGGTCACAAAGAGTCGGACATGACTTAACAACTAAACAACAACAATTTATTATTTAGCTTTTAAGTTTTGATACCGTAAGTCACCTTGTATCCTTTGGACAGCGATCCCCATTTTGGGACCATGGACAGGCTGAGCCTCTCAGGCAGGCAGGGCACCCCCACGGCATACTCTTGGGCACATGTGTAAAGTGGTGGGGGAACGCGCACTAGCACAAGCATGAGTTTCCCCCCACCCCTTCGCGCAGGCGCAGGAGCACCTGCATGCGTGCCTGCACACAAGCCCACCCCTTCGAACGGGCACTTGCAGTGGGGAGCACTGACACTGTCGCTGGCACGTGCGCATATGGGCAAACCAGCTGTGGGGAGGGGAATGCGTGCATGGGGCAGGGGAGGGAGATCTGTCTCTGCAGCTCGGTCTGGCTCAGGCCACGGACCGGCACCGGGCCGCGGACTGGGGGTTGACGACCTCTGCTTTATGAAAAAGGTGACATATAAATATTTTAAATACATACATAAAACATGTAAATAAAAAAATTCTTTCTTTCTTTCTTTGCTGATGGCTTAAACTACCAGAAATAGCAGCAAAAATTGTGTTAACAATCGGGTGTTGTAGGGGAAAGGAAGGAAGGAAACTGTTACCTCCCTTTAAAAAAAGAAATAGGAGGGGAATATAGAATAAAAGGAGGAAAAAAAATTGCAAAATAGGCTTTGTTGTCTAAGTATCTCTGAAACAATCCGCCAACTGTCATCGGGCCCATTTGGGCTGAGCAAGGAGCTGGCCCCCATCCGGATGAGTCCGGCTGCATGCACAAATCGACACGAACTCACACAGCGACGGGTGCACAGAAATCTGAAGAGACTGCCGTTATCACAGCCCTTTTCTATTTGCTTTTCCCGCTCAGGCAAACAGATGGAAAGTCTGCCTCTCAGGAACTTAAGGAAAACAGGAGGAAAGCAAGGACAGAGAGATAGGGAAGGGAAGGGACCCAGAGCGGCTTCGATAAGAGAAGGGACGAGCCAACAGACCCAGAACGTTACACGCCTGACATCACAGAGTTGACCCCAAGTGTTCTGAGTACATATCTTTCTTTTCTAAATTAAAGTTGGGAGGGCCCAATGATTTATTTTGGAAAAGGCAAATATTGTTGATTCAAGATAGCGATAATTCCATCTACAATGCTTCCTGCACCAGTCGACCAACGGAAATTCTGGAGTTCTTAACTGAATTCAGCTTATTGTTGATAATGAGCAAGGACTGGGATTTGGGGAAATCTTGGGACTACAAATCCCATAATTCTCCATTCTGGGAGTTCTCCCCCCCCTCCACTTTCAGGGACTCAAATGTGGCTCGCCTGGGAGAAAAGGCCTAAGCTGCAAGTCTACGGGGCTGAGCTAGGCCGAGCTCGGCCTACCTTCCTGTTCAGAAAGAAAGCTCCCAGGTGGCATTGAGGCAGGGACAGGAAGCTTGGGTGACGCCAGGCTTAGCTGGGCCTTAAAGCTTTTGAGGCCTTTCATTTGAGGCCTTTCTCCCAGGCGAGCCACACTGAGGCGTCTGTAATTGCTCACAGGTTAGGCAGAACTCAAAAAATGGGGGAATTATGCCATTTGTAGTCCAATAAAATCCAAACACCCCTCCAACCGTACTAACATACTTACCTACCGTGTTTCCCCAAAAATACGAGAGATATTGATCTTTGCTACAAAAAGAGCAGTAGAGCTTATTTTCTGGGGATGTTTTATTTTTTTCATATACAGTGGTGCCTCGCATAGCGAGGTTAATCCGTTCCGGATTAACCATCGCTATGAGAAACATCGCTCAACGGAACAAAAAAACCCATTAAAACGCATTAAACTTGGTTTAATGCGTTCCAATGGGCCCTAAACTTACTACTGTTGAGCGAAGCTTCTCCATAGGGGCGGCCATTTCGGCGGGAAAAGTTGCGGCGGCCGTTTTGGAACCGCCGATCAGCTGTTCTCCCCCGCTTCATTGTGCGAAAATCGCTAAGCGAATCGCTTAGCGATTGTCGCACAGCGAAAAAACGCCATAGGGGCCATCGCTGAGCGAACGCTCCAGCGATGGCCCGGACCCCCTCGCTATGCGAATTCATCGCTCAACGGAGCGATCGCTAAGCGAGGCACCACTGTACAACAATCTACGTTTATTCAAATACAGTCATGTCATTTTCTGGTGGAGAGTGGGCTTTCATTTTCACTTAACGAGGACTTATTTTTGGGGTACAGTTTATATGACGAGCATCCTGAGAAATCATACTAAAGCAAAGCAAAGCGTGCTGCTTATTTTCAGGTTAGGTCTTATTTTCAGGGAAACGGGGTATGTTTTAATGTCCTTTTTTTTTTCAACTGCTGTAGATGCAAGACACTGTATGTCTATTTAAGGAAAAGGCATCTAATAATTGAAAACAATCGGACCAGCAGATGCTATTAATGGGAAATTCCAAGGCTCGCGCCTGCTGTTTCTCAGGTTATCTTCCTATTGAATTACACCTGGATGCCCTTCAAAAGGAGGATGATTCTGTGAATCAGGACACCAGGTCCACTCATAAGCGCACTTGAGAGGTTAGGACTTCGATGCCAGGAGACCAGTAGCAGCCTCAAACTCAAATACTAAGCACCGAACTTGGATAAGTTACTTTTCTCGTAGAATCATATAGCCAGCGTGATCATGGCGCTCAGCATCCTTAAAACTGGTTAGCATGTATAAAATCCAGGTGAGTTAGAATCATAGAACCAAGGAATCCTGGAGTTGGAAGGGGCCTCTAAGGCCATCGGGTACAACCCCCTGGTTCAAGGCAGGGATCCAAATCAAAGCAAATCTGACAGATGGCTGTCCAATTACTTTTTGAATGCTTCCAGCATTGAGCGCTCACCATTGGTTCCGTTGTTGTACTGCTCTAACAGTTAAAGAAGTTTTTCCCGATATTCAGCCTAAGTCTGGCTTCCTGTAGCTTGAGCCCATTCTTACATGTCTTGCACTCTGGGATATTTGAGAACAGATCCTGCCCTTCCTCTGTAGGACTACAGAGTTTGGCAAGCGCTGTCTTATCTTCTCTGCGTCTCCTTTGCTCAAGGCGAAACATGCCCGACTCGTTCAATCTTTCCACTTACTATGGAGTTACTGTGTGCAGTTTAAAAGGACGTTTCGTTGTGTGACTCCCTCTTTGGATCTGGTCACAATCCCCTTGCTTTCACCCGGGAAAGAAAGTTTGTGGAAAAGAGGCGCTTCCTGTCAAACGAGGCTCTCCGAGCGAATGGAGGATCATATTCTCACGCTGGCATCCGCCACTGGATGGAAAAAGACAGCGAGAAGTGGACGGGGGAAGCCCTCGCAGTTGATGTTGACTCCTCTTGGCAAACGCGCCATTTTCCACTCCGACTCATGCGTCCAACGGTTCCTCCTCGGGCCCACGTGAAGAAGTCAACTGCTGCATTTTCCAGAAACGAACAGGCTACCACACTTCCCATCACAAATGTCGCCGGAGGGTAATGTGTGAGTTGTTTCCGGGCGGGGGGCGGGGAAGCAACTTTTGCTTGTCTGAGCTGTGTGGTTCGAGTGTGGCATTTTGCCTTCTGATTAAAATCTGCACACTGTATCACTAAGAAGCCGGAAGAAGGAGCAGGACAATGAATTAAATAAAGATACAGCGCCCACCACCATCTAAGAGCTCAGAAAGTATCCTCGTCATCACGCTCATCATCAAGGTGTGCCATCAAGTCAATTCTGACTTATGGTTACCCTTTCCAGCATCCCTTTTCTATATAGAGAAGACTCAGAAGTGGTTTACCATTCTTTTATTCTGGGGTTAGCCCTAGGACTGTGCAGCTTGCTCAAAGCCACCCAGGCTGGCTCATGTGTCTGGAGGCACAGGGAGGCATAAGCCTCCGAAACGCTGACAGATACCTAAACCACTGGGCTGTGCAGCAAAGCCCTGGAAAATATAATAATCTCCTCTATTAATGGCTGTCTTCTGGAATTCTGGCAATCTGCAAGGTAGACAGTTTGGAGATGGGTAAAATAGCAGTTGACTCAACAGCACAGAAGTAGCTGTTCCATACTACTTGAGAATATTGGGAGAAGATGCGTACCGCACGCCCAAAACTTGTCCATTTGTGAGCTGGCAGGACATTTCAGAGAATTAAAACATGCAGGAAACAATGGCTGTGTTTTGACCCGCAATCAATTGCAATGTGCATCACCGGGGAGAGAGAGAGTGAGAGAGAGAGAGAGAGGGAGGGAGGGAGAGAAATACACACAAAAACATTTGAGGCCAAGAGGAAAAGTTGTGTCAACGAGACAAAATGTGCAAATATTTATTATTATTAAATAAATATGCGCATGGAAAAAAGGCATCAAGGGGATGGGAAGGGATTTTAATGCAGCAGGGAAATGAGAATGTTTCGTGGTCCTACTGTATATGAGAACAGGGGTTATACCAGGGTGGGATGGTGGAATTAATCTAGGTGGGATTTTTTAAAAAATGCAGTGAATGTTTTTTTGCCACCCTGCAGGAGAGCGTAAGATGCAGTTTGAGCAGAAGCGACATGTGGGATTCATGTCTTGGTTTCAGACCCCAGGCTGAAACTGACGGCTCCTCTAAGACCGAGGATGGTCCAGCGAGGTGAGGAGAAGCTCTTTGAACAAGCATTACAAAATTAGCTGTTTAGGAAAGCACACCCATGCTTGACGCCGTTCCTGGTGGTGGCGATGCCAGGATGACCTCATTCCCGAGCAGCACAGAAGAACTTCCTACAGTTCAAGACCGAGTGAGCGGTGGAGCCCTTGGCGGCTTTGCGAAAGGCCACCCCCCCCCCCGGGAGGGGTACACCTGGATTCTACAGGTGGGGATGGGCCAGAAGGGGAAAGCAGGAGGATAAAAAAATCCAGGCCAGTGAAGAAGAGCCAAGGCAAAGATCTTGTTGATGCTCTTATGTGCTGTCAAGTTGCGCCTCCGACTGACGGTGGCCCCCTGAATGAGGGATCTTCAAAATGCTTTGTCTTTAACGGTCCTGTTCGGCTCTTGCAAAACTCAACCTTGTGGCTTCCTTGAGGGAGTCACCCCATCTCGTATTGGCTCTTCCTCTTTTCCTGCTGCCTCCTGCCTTGGTCTTTCCCAAATTCTCACCATCATCAGAACGGCAGAGCTGGAAGGGACCCGATGAATCCTCCAGTCCTCCCCTTGTCAAGAAAAGGGGCAGGGGAATTGAACTCCCATCTCTGCAGTCAGAGACCTAAACCACTGAACTGCCTCCGTTTCAACAATTTTGCCTCCAGAGAGAGAGTTCAGGCTTGATTTTAAATTGGGAATAAATGCATTAAAATAGGGATGAAACATTCCTGTCTGGGGGGTGGGTGGGATCTCGCTATCTTGATTTTCTGAGTCTCGCTGTATTATGAGTTCCTCCTGTACCCATAAGACTCTTCGTTTCCTTCAAAAAGTAGACCCTCATCTTCTCTCTACACCCATTTTTTTTTGTTCCCTTTTCATTTTCACCTATTGTTTTGCACGGGGAAACGGCCCAGTTCGTTGCAGCTCAACGCCCTTTCTAACGAATTCTGCACAGGAATTCGCAGCATTGAGCTGGGACCAACACAGTCCTGTGCAGCTTGGCTGGGGTTCCTTCCAAGGGAAAAAAAAAAGACCGCAAAATTCTAAGAAGTCATGTTTGATTTCTCAGGTGTTGGGTAAGGGTGTCCATCGGTCCTATCTTTGAGGTATATGAGACGTTCAAGGAAGAGTTTTATGGAAGCCACTCACGAGTGAGTTTCCACGGCCCAACCAGGATTTGAACTCAACTCTCTGGAGCCCTAGTCCAATTCTCTATTCCTGCCAGCTCTCAGGTTGGTTCCCTTCGAGCAAGCTCTTGAATGAATGGAAGGGCCTCCCTGTTTCATGACCTCCGCAAGTGACGTCTGGTTGAAAAGTTAAAGAACTCTATGACGGAAGAGCCTGACAGCCTGAATTGGCAGGAAGATGGGCCACCGGATTGTTCTCTGGTGAAAAATACTATAATCTTGTCCAAGGTTTTAACCTTTTGAGTTGCCTTGGGTCCCCTCGCCATGAGAAAGGTGGCCTCCAGATGACACACAGTAAATACCTGCCATCATGATCTTGGAACTGAAGAGCTAGAAGGGACCCCTAAGGATCATCCAGTCCACCCCCTGTCAAGGAGGCCCCGTGGTGGGGAATCGAACTCCCAGCCTTTGACTCCGCAACCAGAGACCTAAACCACTGAGAAAACTTAGAAAAACAAGTCCTTGAGTTTGAGCCTGTGTCTACACCCACAAGGCAGAATCAGGGCGGGCAACGTTCAGGCCCCTAAAGGTTGTGGGACTACAGCTCCCATGATCCGGCACAGCCAGTGGTGACGTATGCTGGGTATCGTTGTCCAGAGACCATCCAGAGGGTCATCCGTTGCCTGCCCCTGAGTTAAACTCAACTAGAGAAGGGCTCATAAAGCTGACATTAAGGGCCACCTGGCAGAACTCTGTGCCCATAAATAAGTGTGACAAGGCCTAATTATCGAGGCAGGTCCCACAGGAGCATGTGTTCGCCCCATGCATCCCGAATCCATGTTGGACTCGACCCCCTTCAGGCTGCGCATCAGCCGTCCCTGAGGTGGAGCCTCTGGACGGGTTGGATGACAAGTCCCATCCTCCCCGGCCTTAAGAGGAACATGGAGCTTGTCACTGAACCTACCAGGAAGGTACTGCCTCGTGCAAGCCTTGATATAAGCAACACCCGAAGCGGGCACGCGATGGCCCTGCCCCTAAAAAAATAATTTGAATCAAGATTCCTGTCCTCATGGATCCGAAGCAAGGGCCAGACTAAATAAGAACCCAGGCAATGTTTACACGGGAGTGACAGCAACTTTCCCACCTAGATGGTTTTCAACGATTGCCCGGCAATGATTCAACCGTCATGCCCAAAAGCCCCACCATGGATCTGCTGGGGGCCCTTTCCTGCGGTTGCATTTTTGACTCGAAAGAAGAAAAAGCCGAGCAAGGTTTGGCAGGGAGAGATCTTGCCGGCCCCCGTAGAGGAAGGAAGCATCATCTCTCCTTACACTCCGCACTGGGCTGAGCAAGAACCCGTCACTTGTGAAGGATACCGTAAGAGGGCCGGTCCTTGGACGGTGGCCAAGCGTTTCTACGCACAGCCAAAGCTGGCGTGTGGTCAACCTACGAGCGCCTGCAAGAATGGCTGGTTTAAAAGAAACAAACAGAAAGGGGGGGGGGAATGGGACAAATTAACTGTGAAAAGGGGGAGGGAGGCAAACATAGGTGAAATAAATTTTAATCCAGCCACTTTTAAAGCAAAGGGGGCATCTCTGAAGATGGGGAGGACCATCATCTAATCCCCAAATATCGAAACAGAGGCTGCCCTGCTTTGGGCACATCACAAAAAGGCAGGATTCTCTGAAAAAAGACAATAAGGTGGGGAAAAGTGGAAGGCAGCAGGAAAAGAGGAAGGCCCAATACGAGATGGATTGACGTTCTCAAGGAAAACACAGGCTTGAGTTTTCAAATGCTGAGGAGGGCCGTTGAGGACAGGACATTCTGGAGATGGCTCATTTATTCGGAGGTGACTTGACGGTTCATAACAACAATCTCGTCTCTGGGTCATTGGTTACAAGCCTTCAACTCGCCACTTTTATGGCCCTAGATGTGGCTTGATGGAACATCAAGAACCTCGCCAAACAGAGTTGCTCCAACCATAAGATTTATATATGTATGTGTGTAAAGAAAAAGAAAAAGCACAAACAGAACATACACACCCCTCCTCCGAAACGCTGCGGTCCACAAATATAAACCGGCAAGGTCTGTCCACCCCGATTCCTATAGCCAACAGCGTTTTGCTCCAAATTCTTTGGCTCAGGAGGAAAGCAAAACAAAACAAGGAAGATCGGGTTCACTCTGGGGACGTGCGCGTTGTGATGGAAAAAGCCGGAAGACATGTGCATGGGATGGTCAAGGGTGGGTGGGAAGAGGAGACGAGGGGATGGGCTGCGGCTTGTAATTTTTCCCCCCTTTCCTTGTGGGGCTTCCTAAGAAAAGCATTCGGAGATGGTCAAGACATTCCTGGGGGCAGGGGGGAGGAGGGAGAGGCAGTTCACACGGGGTCTTTATGCCCGTGCTTGGCATGGGCAAGTGGGCAGGTGAAAAGTTCACACGCAGAGCGAGAGACATACGCACTCCTCCTGCAACTTCTGTTTCCCTGCCTTTAGGGAAAAGCTTTCTGGAGTATGTGACTGGGATCATAGAGGTCAGGTATAGGGCACTGGAGATAAAGAAATAAAAAAACGGTGTAATGTGGAAGGAGAGACAGAAGACAGCGCCAGAGAGAGGGCCCTGCCACTGGGACAGGAGAAGGGGAGAGAAAACCCATCGGCTAGCAAGACGGGGAGGGAGGGCGATGCCAGCCGGGGAAGGGGAAAAACTCTCACCATTCTGTTAAGAGGTACTCAACCCAATCCCGATATTACCCGTGACAGCAAAAAAAAGCACCCACTTTTGTGTTTTGTTTTGCATCCATCTTTACTCTCATGGCGAAGAAGGATCAGAGAGGGAGGATGTGTCTTTATTTATTTATTTCTGGGGTAACACTCCCCCCAAAATAACAGAAACAAGTGGGGATATTCGGAGGCTTGATGTCCCCAAATTCACTTTTCCGGTCTCTAATCCCAAAACGGAAGTGGATCGTTATTCCTATATCAACTAGGGTTGCAATAGGGCCAACCTGTTCTTAGTTAGTAGGGGCGCGATTCGAAGCCGGGACTTCCTGAACCATCTCATCAAACTCCCGTTGGGGTTTCGAGGGCCTCCCGCTCTCGCAAGTAAGTCAAAATGTCCAAATTAAGACTAGAAAAGGGTGCCTTCAACATTCCCCACGGGCCATATGCTGTTGGGTTCAAGTTGCTGTCCGCTAAGCCTACCTCGCAGGGTTGTTGGGGGGGATTTATGCGGTGAGAGAACCACTGTAGCTACTGCCACCACTACCTAGGGGGCAAATTAAAATGTGATTTAAAAAACACACAAAGGAAATGGGGTTTCCAAAAAAAGGGGGGGGGCTCAGCAAGGAAGCAGTGTTCTAGGTCACATCTCTTCCAACCCATATTGCACACCATTCACAGATAAATGCATTACTCATCTTTCTCTTGCCTCTTCCTTGTAGGGGAAGAAGGAACGAAACCCTCCAGCCAAGCCCCTCCGGGGCCACGTCAATGGTAGAAACCCAGGCCAAGTGTCAGAAGCTCCCCTGATTTATGGACCCTGCGGTTCAACCACCCGCCGGGTCACTGCAGGGAGGAGGGAATGAGGATCCTAATACTGTACTACCTACCAGAGCTTCTCCTCCGCGGTTGACATGGGCAACCTCGGAAGGTATTTCAAAAATGCTGGAAAACGTCTCTCTCTCTCAGTGTTCAAGGCACAGAGACACCCACAACCCTTCCATGGCCAAGCTGTCCTGATGTCGGGAAGGGGGGGGCTTCTTCCAAACCGGCTGGGTCTTCCCAATGGTTTGGAGCAGGGCTTCCCAGCCTGGGGTCCCCCCCCCAGATGTCCTTGGACTACAACTCCCATAAAGCCTGGCCAGCACAGCTAGCTTCTTGGCGTCGTAGTCCAAGAACAGCTGGGGGACCCAAGCGTGGGAAGCTTTGTTTAGAGCACAACCCACATTCAACCCGACCACCGGCTCGGTCGGTCTGGGGCTGATGGGGTGTGTAGTCCAAAGCCGGAAGAGGCCCCCTGCTTTGGGAGGAGCTGAGAAAGTAGCCTGGGAATGGCGAAGGCGCATAGGAAGACCAGGGTGGGAATGCATCCCGCTGGACTCGGTTGCCCTGTTGGACTACAAATCCCATCAAAAACGGGCAAGGTCTTGGATAAACTAACCCTCACCAACCTGTTAACGGGATAATGCAGTAAAACTCCCGCCTTTCCCTAGAAGGGGGCGAAAGCAACCCCATGCAGGGATAATGGGAGGTGTAGTCTAAGGTGGAAAAAAAAATCCTCTGCGCCAGATCCAGTCCAGGCAGAAGAAATACTTCCCAAAAACTTTTGGGGAGAGGGGGAATGAGGAGGGAAGGGAAAAGCAGCGCCCCCCAAAAAAACCTCAGCCAACACAAGGCACTTCCGAAGCCCCCCTGGATGGCTAACGGGTGGGGGGAGTGAGGCGGGAGAGATGTGACCGTGCAGCTCCCGTGCGCACACCCATAAAGCTCAGCCCATCGATTCCAACCGGGCCGCAGTGGCGGCAAGGCAAGGGGCCCGATCCTTTGACGCGTTCCCTCGGCAGCCGGCGCAACGCGGCAGCGGACCCAGGGACGTCGTGCTAGATGCGCGGCCCTTCCCCTCCCGGCGGCCCCGCGCAGCCCGATCCCGCGCAGGAAGCGCCACCGGCGGCACCTCCGCGCGATCCTTTGCGCAGAAAGGAAGGCACGCAACGTGAGCCACCTGCCGACGCCGCCTCGAAACTTGCTTTGCGCCCTTACACACACGCGCAAACACAAACACACACACACGAATTTGGGTAGGATGCCCCCCCAACCTGGCCAGACGGGGTGAGCGCGCCATCATCTCCATCTCCAAACTTCCCTGCCGCCCTTCTCTCCCTCCCTCCCCTCCCCGCCCCGCTGTCCCCCAGCAAACCGGCTCCAGGGAGAGTGCGTCCCCCTCCCCGTGCACGCGCCCGCGCCCCAGCCTCGGAGGGATGCGCGCGCGCGCAAGGTCCGCGCCCCAGCGGCACGTGTCCTTGTTGTTGTTGTTGTTGTTAACATCGGGCGTCGCCGCATCCGACCGGAGTTCTCCCTTCCGCGCTCTTGGAAAAGCCCGAGCAAGACGCGCCGGATCCGAAAGCCGCGTAAAAACCGCCCGGCGCGGGGAAAAAAAAAAAACGGCGGGCAGCGCGCCCGGGCGCAAAGTCCGGAACGGACCCCTCGCCAAGGTTGCGAGGGCGCGGAAAGCCCCCCCTCCTTTGCTCTGGCCACCCTCCTCGTCCTTCCCCCCCCTCTGCGCGCACCCCCCCTCCGCGCCACTTTCTCCGCTCGCTCGCCCCTGCGCACCCCGCAACATTCCCTGCCGGGTTTTCTCCCTTGCGCGCAGCCCCCGCGCGCCACTTTCTGTCCTGGCGCTCTCTGCGCACCCGCCACTTTCTCCCGAACTTTCCCTTTCCGCCCATGACTTTTTCTTTCTTTCTTTCTTTCTTTCTTTCTTTCTTTCTTTCTTTCTTTCTTTCTTTCTTTCTTTCTTTCTTTCTTTCTTTCTTTCTTTCTTTCTTTCTTTCTTTCTTTCTTTCTTTCTTTCTTTCTTTCTTTCTTTCTTTCTTTCCTCCTCCCCCCTCCTCCCCCCGCCTGCCCGGCTCCCGCTTACCTGCCACCACGGCCGGCGCCTTCTGCCCTCCTTCGGGCCGCAGCCAGGCTTGGACGGTGAACTCCTGGCGCGGCAGCTCCACCTCCGCCTTGAGCCGCAGCTGGTCGCCGCGGCCGCGGAAGTAGAGCGCCCGGCTGGCGCTGGGGCTGAGGAGCGCCGGGCGAGGAGGAGGAGGAGCAGGCGGAGGAGGAAGCGGCGAAGGGCCCTCCCCGCCGCCGCCGCCGCCGCCGCCGCCTTGGGTCCCCGCCGAGCGCCGCCGCCGCCTCCGGGGCAGGCGGAGCGTCTCCGCGGCCGCGGAGGCCGAGAAGGCGCGCCGGCCGCGGGCGACGCGCGTGGCACAGGTGCCCGGCCCGGGGGCCTGCCAGCGGAGCGCTTGGTGATGATGGTGATGATGTTGCTGCTGCTGCTGGAAGAGCCGCGTCTCCCGCCGCGCCCGGCGAGAGCGTTCCTCTAACCCGCATTCGGCGCTCCGCGTGTGGACGGGCGCCGCCGGTCGCGCTCGCGTCCTGGTCCTGCCCGCCGCCGCTCCGCCGCCGCCTCCTGCCGCCGCTGCCGCCGCCGCCGCCGCCGCCGCACACAGGAGCGCGAAGGGCAGGAGCCGAGCCCAGCGCCGCATTTCCGAGCGTCTCCCCCCGCTCCCCCCTCCTCGCTTACTCCCCGGCAAGTCCGCCCGGGCTGCCAGTTTTGGGCTCCACCTCGCCGCCTCTTTACCTCCCTTCTCTCTCTCTCTCTCTCCCCCCCACCTCTCCCGCCGCCTTCACCCCTTTCGGGGGGACGCGCTCTTTTTATAACCCTTCTCAGTTGCTCGCCTTCTCCTTCTCTCTCTCTCTCTCTCTCGCCCCCCCACCCCAGCAGCGCGCCTGACTCCCCCTTTGCTAGCCTTTTGCAACCAACATGAAATGAAATTTCAACTCTCTCTCTCTCTTTTCCTTTCCTTCTTTCTGTTCTGTTCTGCTCCTCTCTCTCTCTCTCTCTCTCTTCCCCCCCCTCCTTAAAAAGAATCAGCCTCCACCCAAAACAGAAAGGTTCGGGCGCACGAGGTTCCCCCCAAAGATGCGCTATGCCATTTAATATATATGTATGTGTATTTTTTATACATAAGCCACAACCTCCTTTTCCCCCCCTCTCTCTCCCCTCCTTCTCCACTTAAATGAAAGAGAGAGAAAAAGACTGGGGGGGGGGGAGGAAAGAGGGAGAAGAAGCCCCCTTCAAGATGATGAGTAAACAAGAAACTGCTAATTTCGGCTCTTTCCAGCGCGCCCCCCCCTCCCCGCGCTCTCCGTCTCTTGGTGCTGCTCCACCTCAATCCGGATTCCTTCCTCTCTTCCCACCCCCCCAACACCCCCCCAACACCGGAAAAAAATATTTTAAAAAAGAAAAGAAAAAAGAGAGCAGGGATCGTGACTAATCGATCACTCCGGGATCAAGACGAGTGACACGCCACAGCAAAGAGCCTGAAACAGGTTAGAGCGCCCTGATCGTGCCCCCCCTCTCTCTTCCCCCCCCCTTCACTCTCCCTGGCCATGCCTCTTCGGGAGATCGCTATTTATTTATTTATTTTATTTTTATTTCCAAAGGAGGGAGACGGTCCAGCGCAAAGGTAACAGACTGATCGCAGTTTTTCCCCTCCGATCCCCTTTTAAACCTGTCCAAAACATACATGCCCGTGTTTCCCCCTCCTTTTTTGGCACCTCTCGCACTCTCCCTCTCTCTCTCCCCCCCCTCCTTAGGAACCCCTTTGCATTTTGCTAGTAAACCTCTTCCCTACATTATTTTTTCCCGCAGCGCCGAAAGAGTCTTGAAACTTGATTCTCTGAATTTTTTTTTTTTGCTCTTTCTCTCTCGCTCCCTCTCTCCCTTAATTGCCTTTTCTCTCTCCCTCTCTCTCTCTCTCTGTGTTAAATTTTCTTTTCCTCGGATTATTTCCTTAAAAGTTATGCAATCCACAGCCAAGCTCCCCTCTCGGCGGCCCCCCTGAGTTGCAGTTTTTTTTGGGAGGGCCGGGACGAGCTGTGTTGGTTCGCTCCCTGCCCGCCCCACCGAAAAAGAGAGAGAGAGAGAGCCAGGCCCATCCAAGGTTTCCCATCGGATCATCATCCTGGAGGAGCGAAAAGGAAAAAAGAAGAAGAAGAAGAGAAAAAAGCTGTGTTCAGCCCAGTAGCCAAGGAGAGCCAAACTAGAGGTTTGGAAGGTTATCTGGGTTGACTTTGGATCTTGCCTCTTCTGGGGTTGGAAAAAGAGAGAGAGAGAGAAATAAATAAAACTGCCCCATGTTGAGTATCACACACGCACACAACCCCTGCCCTTCTACTGAGTTGTTGCCACAGGTAAGATTCAGAACACGTTCACCTTTTATCTATTCCCCCCCTCCAGTTCCACAATCTCTCTTGGTCTCTGTATACATATGCATACATACACACACCCTACACACGTACTTGTGTATGTATGTTTGGTTCTTGAGAGCTCTCAAAAGCTCCCCCTGATGGCAGCAAGGTGGCGTGTTGTTGTTTTAAGGAGAAAAAAAAAAGAATACTAAAAACACTCCAGTAAGCAGAAAAAATGGAAATCTGGGCTCTTACAACGGCATTAGCTGCAGCAGTTTCCATTCAGAAAACAGGCAGGCAGATCTTGGTGTGAGATCTTGATGCCTCTTGCAGGAATTAAAAGATTCAGAATGGGCCTCCCATCAGATGAGGTGATGGGCGGGTGCTCCATACTGGACGGTATGTAGAATGAGGTGGGCAGGCATTGGGAGGCTACTATGGGCACCGGGCGAGCATAGGAAGGCTACTATGGGCAGCTATGTCTATCCCAACTGAAGTGTACCCAGCGTATAAGACGACCCCCCCCCCACTTGGAAGCATATTTTTCAGGGCAAAAAAGTAGTCTTATACGCCAGCAAATATAGTATGTATGTTCTCTCTCTCTCTCTCTCTCTCTCTCTCTCTCTCTCTCTGGCTTTGTTTATACACCTGGGAAGGGTTGCAACTCTTGTGTAAGTCTGTGCCATCGGCATCTTGTTCTCAGAAATTATTCTTGCTGGCTTTGGAGGCAGAACTCAAGAGCCCGAGATTGCTACCATGGAGAACTCAGTAGATGATATCTCAGAGGCTGAGAGTTCGATGCCCTCTTCCCCTTTTAAGGGGCTGGACGTGATGCTCTCCAGGGTCCTTTCCCGCTCTGCCGTTCCAAGGCTATATTATATTATCATCAACTCCTTAGGGGCTTCTACTCCCCAATTAAGATAAGATGCTGGAATTCTTGGCCCTTTTGAGACTTCACCCCAGAAGGTGGTCCCTGAGAATAGCACTGGATATCGGTTTGTCCTTCCGTCTCGGCAGGATACAGGCTGCTGTTTCGTTCTTGGCACACAAACATCTCTTGGCTACTTCCAGGGCTTCATCGTGGCCCTGCTTGGGCTTTTCCTTGGGTTTCGTTGCCACTCCTCCCAAAACATTCACCGGTCCTCTTCTCTTAGGTACATCCACCCTCTGCTTTAGTCTGGGACTCATCCCAAAATGTGTGCATAATTTTAAAACCTTGCTTCTATAGGTTAGGAAAAGAGCCGCAGGGCCTTCTTCGTGGATGTTCCCGGCTTATGAAACACCCACCCATGGGAGGCCCGCCTGGTCCCGTCCCCTGTGGTCTACAAGAACTTTTTTTTATTGAAACAGACCTTCAGCTCCTAACAGGCAAGCACAGAAGGGTGTTTTTGTTGTGGGTTGCTGAGCATTTTCTGAGCCCAGTCCTTTTAAATACAGTGGGGTCTTGACTTGAGAACTTAATCCGTATTGGAAGGTGGTTCTCAAGTCAAAAAGTCTGTAAGTCAAGTCTCCATTGACCTACAGTGCATTGAAAACCGATTAATCCCGTAACAGGCCGTTTTTGTTCCATTTTGGTTTTTTTCTGGTCTGTAAGTCCATTCTCAGTCTGCAAGTCAAACCTAAATTTTGCGTCCAGAGAAGTCTGTAACTCAAAAAGTCTGTAAGTTAAGCCGTCTGTAAGTCAAGGGTCCACTGTAGGTATTTCTCATAACTCACCTTCTGTGTCGTCTTGGCCACTTGGCATTCCTGCCCCTGTGGGGAAGGCTATGCCACCAGGTGATCATCGTGGTGGTGGTGGATCCATTCGTTGGCAGATGCCTGAAATTAGCCCATGCAGGCGTTCACACAAGAGATTTCTGCCCCTTCCAAACCCACTCCTTCCTTTCAGTACAGTGGGTGTGAAAGCAGGACCGTAAAGAAAGCTGATGGGAAAAAAATTGATTCATTTGAAATGTGACGCTGGAGGAGAGCTTTGTGGACACCCGGGGCAGGATTCTTTAGGGAAGACATTAACGATGGGAAAGGTGGGAGGCAGTGGTCCCCAACCTTGGATCTCCAGATGTTCTAGGACTTTATCTCCCAGAAATCCTGGCCAGCAGAGGTGGTAGTGAAGGCTTCTGGGAGTTGTAGTCCAAGAACATCTGGAGGCCCAAGGTTGGGGACCGCTGTCCTAAAGGATCCCACAGGGTTAAGTTAGAGATGAGCAAAGGTTTTGAGGACATAACAATTTGGAGATGGCTCATCCATAGCTGTCAGTCGGGGGGGTGACTCGCCAGCACACAACAACAACAACAACAACAACAACAACAACAACAACAACAACAACAACAACAACAAGAGCTTTGCAGTACGTTTGCCCTGTGATTCTGGAGTCAAGGAATGTGCGAATTTCAATGTTGGAGAATTCAAAGTTACGCTCTGTTTTATTAACCTGCATAAGAGATGCCTCCACGGTCAATTGTTAGGGGTTCCTTATCGGCTTTTGCAACACTGTCCAAAACACTGCACAGTTCTGCTAAGCTAAGCAGAAATTTAAACTGTTGGTAGGCTATTATGTTACTGGACGTTTGTGTGTGTGTGTGTGAGTGTGTGTGTGTGCTTAAGAGTTAGGTGAGCGTCACGGATGAGGTTTGTCCCGGGAAATAATGAACTTCCTTGCAAAGGGCTGTTCACAGTTCTCTCTTCCTTCGTGTTAGAAATGGACTTCGTTCTGCCACCCTGAAAATAGCAATGCCTGACATTAAGTTAATTGAAAATCAACCAGCAGAAAGAAATTGCAAATATGTTATGTGGGAAGCCGTGGGGGGGGGATCTCTTTGACCTAGCCAAGGGAGCTGTCAGTCCTGGTTTATGTGTCTCGTGTAAAGCTGCACTTTTGAATCAGGAGCCCTCTGCTGGTCTCCAAACCTGGGCAGATGCACAGCTTTGAAGATGTCCCTCCAGAGCTGACCCTGGAAAAGAAAGTTCCTTCCAAGTTACCTCAGACAAGACAGGGGCTTGATTGATTCATTAATTAGTTCCTCTCAGGGTTCAACTCCACTGTTGGCTTGGTCTTCTCTTGAAATATAACACCACTGGATGGAGCAAGCTATCTGCACAAAGAGACAGCTGGTTGGGTTTTCTCCAGTTGCCTTTTCTAAATCAACATGCGGACTGCACCTCTCAGGTACATCTTTCCTCCTCCTTCTCACAGCTTGCTTTTTCTCCCTCAAGGCAATCAGAACATCTGCTGCCTGAGGCATTTGCCTCCTGTAGCCTAATGGTAGAAACAGCTGTGCCTGAGCTGGCTGGAGGCCGCGGGGAAGATAAATCCAATTAGTCAGTATAATAGCTTATGGCCTGAGGAGTTTGAGCCTTGCTAATGAGGGTTGGACGCGGCCCTAAAAATTTGCATTCCAGCGGTTGGCAATGTCATATTTTTCCTCACCCTTCAGCGGCTGGAATGGATCCCCTTGCTCTCTTAGTGCAATGGCATTTCTGATGTTTCGCAAGGAAAATAAATAAATGTGGTTGATGGGATTGAAAACCGCTACAATTTTAGAAGAATGAAGAGGAACATCTATTGTCCAGTACCCAGCAGAGATCAACCACCAAGACAACTAGCACTGTCTCCTTTTCATAACTAGGCCTGACGCCAGATTGAAAGAGATCTGGATAAATCATCTCAGCCAGTAACTCGTCAACTTTAGCAAGATTCTTTGAAATGGTCAACTCTCCTGCCTCTTCAGAGGGGGGTTTTGTTTTGTTTTTGAGATGGTGTGGGACAATCACCCCGTTTGACAGGAACGGAGCCTAAAACCGGTCGTAACGAATATATTTTTGTCACGTTGGCTTAACTGCTTCCCCAGCCTCCTCGTTGGGCAAAAGAAGAACTCGACTGGCCGTGGAGACAGTGAATGCCGGACGCATGCCTTTAAAATATGAGATGAGACGCCACAGACTAAATGCGTCGACTTCACGTCTGGCCTCTTATGAGAGACAAAAAGGCGTTTCAAAAACTGCCTCTGTGGAAGACTTCAAATAAAAATCTGCAGGGAACAATCCTGGCAAGCCATGGAAAAAGAGAAAAGGGACCTAAGGCCCACTTCTTTATCAGATCACAGGAGTGACCATTGTGGCTTAGAAAATCTTGGGTTGGTTCCAGATTGGGTCGTATTCAAATAATAATTCATCAGAATCAGTCTGACATAGACAAGTCACAAGGGCCATGGATCTCATTGATTTTAGTCTTCTCTAAGCAAAGGTCCGCATAGTCAAAGCTATGTTTTTTCCAGTAGCGATGTATGGAAGTGACAGCTGGACCATAAAGAAGGCTAACCGCCCAAGAATTGATGCTTTTGAATTGTGGTGCTGGAGGAGGCTCTTGAGAGTCCCCTGGACTGCAAAGAGAACAAACCTATCTGTTCTGAAGGAAATCAAGCCCGAGTGCTCGCTGGAAGGACAGATCCTGAAGCTGAGGCTCCAGTACTTTGGCCATCTCATGAGAAGAGAAGACTCCTTGGAAAAGACCCTGATGTTGGGAAAGTGTGATGGCAGGAGGAGACAGAGGACGACAGAGGATGAGATGGTTGGACAGGGTCACCGAAGTGACCAACATGAATTTGACCCAACTCTGGGAGGCAGTGGAAGACAGGAACGCCTGGCGTGCTCTGGTCCATGGGGTCACGAAGAGTCGAACACGACTAAACAACAACAACAAAGAAGTTGAAGCCCCAGCAAAAGGTTCCTTGGTTCGGCAGTGTCATCATGTAGATGTCCAACAGCCAACAGGAGTTTTGCAAAGAGAGAAACAGCCATCAACGGTACAGTAAGTTTGAACATGCATCTGCATTGTGGATCTTATAAACACATCAGGAGAACATCATCTATGTTTTTGTTCCGTCGCACACAAATCATAGTTTTTGAAGAGAGTGCAAAGTTTTGGAAGTTCCCATAAAACAAGCCCTATGAGGAAAAACTGAAAGACCTCAGCATATTTAGCCTTGAGAAAAGAAGATGGAGGGGAGACATGATAGCAAGTGACAGCAAGCCGGATTTCAGCTGAATATCAGGAAAAATGTCTTAACTGCTAGAGCAGTACGACAACGGGACCCATGACCTCAGGAGGTGGTGAGGGCTCTAATGCTGGAGGCCGTCAAGAGAAAAACAGGCAACCATCTGTCAGATCTTCTTTAACTTGGGTTCCTTTGTCTCTACTCAGGCTAAGAGAGGTAGAGTTGAAAATCCTCATGCCTTCTAAACAACAACAAAGCATCACTATGTGTTGCTGATGTTTCCAATCTTTTTTAAAAAACTTTTTTTGACTTTTCTCACACAAGCTCAACAAGGGGGGCACTCTCTGCTTCCTTCCTCATTCCCTACTTTCTCTTGAAAGCCATCCTGTGAGGTAGATCAGTCTAAGACAGAATGAGTGTCCCAAGATGACTCAGTGAGATTTCTGGGCTGATAGGGACTTTGAACCGGTCTCTCTCAAGTCTCCGCCACTCACCCTAACCCCTACACCATGGTGGGACTCTGGACTTTGAAGGGCTAATCATTCGAACCCTCGGCCAAGTTAGAATAATCTTTTTGCCCCCATGTACCTATCCCAGTAGCTCCCAAACTTGGGTTCCCCAGATGTTCTTGGACTACAACTCCCAGAAATCCTGGCCAGCCCAGCTACTGGTGAAGGCTTCTGGGAGTTGTAGTCCAAGAACATCCGGGGACCTAAGGGTGGGAACCACAGGCCTATCCAGTTTAATAATGGAAACACTATTTACATGGAGCAAGGAACAAATGTTTGCATTTCAAAAATTTGGAAAAAGTGCTCTTAAAAAAATTTGCAAGTCAAAACCTTACGTGATGTATATGCCAAAATCTTACAATATTAAGCAAGTTGTACACCGAAAGTTGCCTATAAGTTATACACTAAATCCATTTGCTTCTCTTAATGAGACCAGGCCTACTATAGGACATCAACGCTTATGGAAGTGCCATTGATTATATTTAGCCCATTTTACTTGAGATGTTTACTGGGCTTCTAAGCAGACATCAATTTAAACCATCAAAGGCCCCGGCCAGGAGGGAGGGAGGGATGAACCTGTTCAGGGGGTTTCTCCTGCATTTAGTTAAATAAAGAAAATCATCAGTTTCTTCTCCTCCAGTGTATAAAGAAAAATGTGAAAATATGATATGTTCTTTAAAAAAAGAAAACAAATAACGCCCTTTGTATGAGGATTAGGTGTGAGTATGTTTTCATCTGTGAGACAAGGAGGAGGGCACTTGAAACAGCTCATGTGGCGTGCTGGAAGAGAAAATCATCTACCAGTTCCTGCATAGATCACAACAGGATTACCTTGGCACTCCGCTTCAAGAAGGATGCCGACAAACTGGGGCAAGTTCAGAAGAGGGCAGGAAGGATGATCAAGGGGCTGGAAACCAAGCCCTTTGAGAAAAGACTGAAAGAAGTGGGCCTGTTTAGCCTTGAGAAAAGAAGTCGGGGAGAGGAGAGCACTTTTTAAAGGCTTGAAAGGTGGTCCTACAGAAGAGGGGGCAGGATCTGTTCTTGATCATCCCAGAGTAACACATAATAATGGGCTCAAGTGACAGGAAGCCAGATTTTGGTTGACTATCAGGAAAAACTTCCTAACTGTCAGAACAGTACAACGGGACCCATGAGGTGTTGAGCACTCCAATGCTAGAGGCCTTCAAGAAGAAATTGGACAGCCAGCTTTCAGATTTCCTTTGATTTGGATCCCTGCCTTGAGTTGGGGGGGGGAGAGTGGACTCAATGTCCTTATAGGTTCTTCCAACTCCATGATTCTAGGATTCTAACAGGGCATGTATGACCATTTCAGGACAGAAGGAAGGAAGGAAGGAGCTGATGAAGGAAGGAAGGAAGGAAGGAAGGAAGGAAGGAAGGAAGGAAGGAAGGAAGGAAGGAAGGAAGGAAGGAAGGAAGGAAGGAAGGAAGGAAGGAAGGAAGGAGCTGTTGAAGGAAGGAAGGGAGGGAGGGAGGAAGGAAGGAAGGAAGGAAGGAAGGAAGGAAGGAAGGAGCTGATGAAGGAAGGAAGGAAGGAAGGAAGGAGCTGATGAAGGAAGGAAGGAAGGAAGGAAGGAAGGAAGGAAGGAAGGAAGGAAAAGAGAGAGAGAGGAAGGAAGGAAGGAAGGAAGGAAGGAAAAGAGAGAGAGGAAGGAAGGAAGGAAGGAAGGAAGGAAGGAAGGAAGGAAGGAAAGAAGGAAGGAAGGAAGGACGGAAGGAAGGAAGGAAGGAAGGAAGGAAGGAAGGAAGGAAGGAAGGAAGGAAGGAAGGAGCTGATGAAGGAAGGAAGGAAGGAAGGAAGGAAGGAAGGAAGGAAGGAGCTGATGAAGGAAGGAAGGAAGGAAGGAAGGAAGGAAGGAAGGAAGGAAGGAAGGAAAAGAGAGAGAGAGGAAGGAAGGAAGGAAGGAAGGAAGGAAAAGAGAGAGAGGAAGGAAGGAAGGAAGGAAGGAAGGAAGGAAGGAAGGAAAGAAGGAAGGAAGGAAGGACGGAAGGAAGGAAGGAAGGAAGGAAGGAAGGAAGGAAGGAAGGAGCTGATGAAGGAAGGAAGGAAGGAAGGAAGGAAGGAAGGAAGGAGCTGATGAAGGAAGGAAGGAAGGAAGGAAGGAGCTGATGAAGGAAGGAAGGAAGGAAGGAAGGAAGGAAGGAAAAGAGAGAGAGAGGAAGGAAGGAAGGAAGGAAGGAAGGAAGGAAAAGAGAGAGAGGAAGGAAGGAAGGAAGGAAGGAAGGAAGGAAAGAAGGAAGGAAGGAAGGACGGAAGGAAGGAAGGAAGGAAGGAAGGAAGGAAGGAAGGAAGGAAGGAAGGAAGGAAGGAAGGAAGGAAGGAAGGAAGGAAGGAAGGAAGGAAGGAAGGAAGGAAGGAAGACTATACTGGTGTTGATAAGAATTTCCCCCAAGTTGGAATGTTCTTCAGAAATGAAGGTTTGGAAGAGGGAGAACATTTGGATGGAAGCCAAATGTTTTCGATGGATCCATTCCCTCCTTGAACAGAACTCCTGTGGAAGAGTCACAGGATAATTGAAAATAAAAGCGAATTTCAGCGAATCTTCTGCTTGCTGTTTTATTCCCTTTTAAATACGCCGGATTGTCATTGGCCTCATTCATTTGGTTGAGAGGCAGGGCTGTATTTGGATAAACACATGGAAGGCCATCAGAACAGTTCTCAACTAAACAAACAATGACTTGGTACGGATACCTGATTCAGCCCTGATTGTGTTTGGTCTAAATATAAGGGTCCAGAGGGTCTCTTAACTCTGTTCCACTCGGATGATAACCAGCCTTTCACTCCGCTTGGACTGGAGGCCTCTTACCATTAATCCCATAATAAGTGTGAGCTGTGATGACCCAGCTGCTGAGGGGACGGATGTAAAACCATGGGAATGACAACTGCCACTACTGCAAAGAGCAAGAAGAATGCTAGGACTCAATCCAGTGGATTCATCCCATCTCGGTTTGTGTGAGTTCTCTCCTCTTCCCTGGATGAGGGGCTCAAAATATATGTGTCTTGCCCCACCGATAGACCAGGTGTTTTGTGAAACCCCTGGAAAAAAGAAGAGAAGGGGTGGCTCCAAATCAAGTAAATCGTACTCACCAAGAAATGCTTTAATCTGAATAAAGAGAAATGCGCCAGTGACAAGGCTTTGCTGCATGGACAGAAGCTTCGGATGGGTTGCTTGTATCTTTTTAAAGTATCAGATCGGTCCTTTTGTGTCTACGCGTACACACACACACAAAAATACAAATGCACACACTCTTTCTCTCGAATGAATGAATGAAGGTGGTTATGGTAGTCCATAATCCCATTGATTTGGTGGCATTACTCTAATTAGAAGTAACAAGCATGTCTGAAGGTAAACATCTGGAAAGACAGCAAGCATAAATTAATTAAGGTTTGTGTAATTTGCTGTGGCTAATGGCCACTAATTGAGAAGGTCCTGGGGTGCATCTTGGGGGTGCAGTTACGTGTGTGACTGACCACACAACCTTGGAACATCTCCAATTAGCTGCAGCTAACGGTGGCAACTTATGCAGATGTTATATGAACACCAATAGGATGTTGGCTTTTGGGTTAACGAGAGGCAGTCTAGGAAATAATAATAATCCTTAACCCTTCTTAAGTTCTCATGATCTCATTCCTACCAAACCATAGTTTGCTTGAAAAAGCCTTAACTTGGTTACAACTCTAACCTGGTCAGCCCTCCTTCCCTTGGCCTATTTTGCCACCCTGTCCTTGTTTTCTTTTCCGGAAGGAAGGGCAAGGAATAGTGTGATGGATTGTTCTTCAACCAGAAAGCGAGAGGGGCAGGAAGGCAAGACAGCATGAAAGCAAAACATTCCACTCATACCGCCAGAGTGCCTCTGTGGATGGGAGACGCATCTAATATGATCAAGAGGGGTGGAGAAAAAGGCATAAGACTAAATGCAGGAAAGCAGGAAATGAAAAAAAAATAGATTTAAATTTAAAAGATCTCAAATGCAAAAAAATAAGAAGAGAAGAAACCAAGACAGAACAGTGTCAGCACCTTGGTTATACTTGCGTGGAACATAGGAAGGAGTGGATGTCTGTAAGTGTATGCATAATATTTCCCTTGAGGAGCTCCAAGGTTGCACACAGGTCTGAAAAAAATCATCTCCTCTTCTCTCTCCCCATCAGTTGTATCCTCTACCATTTACAAAATCCTTCTGGGGTATGTCATGCTGAGAGACAGCAAGATTCCTAAAGTGACCTAGTGCATTTCATGTGTCAAGAGGAGATCTGAACCCTCTTTTCAACTGACATACAGATCTAAGAGGATTCACCTTTTGGTGACCTGCAGAGGATTTCTTTACTCATCACACTCTAAACCAGATATGAATCCCCTTTCTCTTTCCTTTCCAATGACTCCACTTATTATCAGCAATATTTCATCAGTGGATTGATGTAATGGTAGCTAGAGGCCACCAGATGGCGGTCATTATGCATCATTCTTTAAAGCTAAAGCATAGGTAGCATTGCCACTGTTGATCTTGTCGTAAATACCTGTGAGATTAACAGATTTCAGTGTGGCTTTTTGTAGACAATAATCCCCTTGTTCATGCTTACGGAGTTTGATATTTTGCCCACAGGCTTATTCATGCAGTATACATAATTGTTCAGAGTTCAGAGTGAAATGGAAGATGACCATCACATTGTTCACACACCAGAAATGACCCCCCCCAAAGTGTTACTTAGAAGAATTAACTAAAACTAACATATTTTGCAGCATGATGGAATTTTAGCATGTGAGAATTATAGCTGCAGGACTCCCATGTTTTAGCAAGTTCAAAGTCCTTGTCTGGACAAAACATTGGGGAGAATTTGGGCGAGGGGTGGAGAATCCTCCACATGCCCCTAAAATAATTACCTAGCCACTTTCTCACATGACCTCTTTACTTCGGCCAAGCCAACATTCATAACAAAAAGCTGTTGACTGTGACGATGATGTACAGGCTGAGGCTGGTGGCAAAGCTTGAACATTCTCATGTTAAGTCTCTTTCTTCCTCTTCCATCTCACCCGACAGCCCTAAATTCTCTTCACACACACAACAAACACACCTCTCTTTTTGAGCCAACGTTTGAATTGCGCCCTGTATTTTCCCCTCAGTGTTTCCTGACTCCGCTGACGTAGGTTTCTTTTAAAACAAGAGCAACAATAAAATGAAATAAAATAAAAAATTGCCCGATCTTTATAAGAGCACCAGGCTGCAAAATTAGGGAAAGGGCAGCCAACACCCCTCTCTTGTTTGTGTTGGGTCGCACAGTGTGGTTCTGATCTTTGTTTTCCTCTTTTTATGTTTTGCAGAAAAAGCGGGGAGGGGGGAAAAGGTTTTTAAAACATGGTATTCAAGCAAGACAAAGTGCAGAATTCATGAGGGCTGTGGACCCACCGCCTGGCACCACGAGGGAGCCACACCGGGCAATGCCAACGTCTTTGCTATTGTTTCCTTACGATGACTTTTCCTGTTCTGATATAATGGGTTGCAGACTCCACTATGAACGCTTTTCCTGAGGATTCTTGTTTTGGTTTGAAAATGGCTCCGTCTCTCCCTGCTTCTTCTAAGATAGATAAGGTGGCCTTCGAAATGACCCGACGGTGTTTCAGCAAAGCTGTCGAGCAGATTTGCCCCACGGACAACGAGAGTCGTCGTTGAAAACTGAGGATGTCTTAGAGCTGAGTCCAAACTTACTGCACGTATAGAGGCTGGTTTCAGCTCCAGATTGGTGTCTGAACTCAGTCACGGACTGGATGAGGGTGAAGAAACTGAAACTCAATCCAGACGAGATGGAGGTGCTCCTGATCAGTCGGAAGGCAGATCAAGGAATCGGGATGCGGCTACCCTCCCATTGGAAAAAGCAGGCGCACAGCTTGGGGGTGGCTCCTAGATTCATTCCTGGTCTCAGGGGTAGCCAGGAGTGCCTTTATTTGCAGAATTAAAACTAGTGTGCCAGCTACATCCCTTCCTGGGGAGGCCATGATCTGACCCATGCCTTAGTTACATCTCAGCTGGATTACTGTAACGCTCTCTATGTGGGGCTGCCTATGGAAAGTGTCGGGAAACTTCACTGGGTCCAGAATACAGCAGCCAGTTGACTAACTGGGACTTGCTTACAGGGACCACATAAACCCCCTGTTCCAGTAGCTCTACTGGCTGCCCATCCGTTTCTGGGCTGAACTCAAAGTACTAACCTATAAAGTCTTAATAGCTTCGGCTCAAGCGATGTCAAGGGCCGCATCGCCCTTTACGAGCCTGCTCAGTTGTTAAGATCCATAGGAGAGGCCTTTCTCTCGGTCCCGCCACCTTCACAGGGGCATCTGATGGGGACTCAGGAGATAAGCATCTCTGTCGCTGCTCCCAGAGACTCTGGAACTCCCTCCCACTGGAAGCCCGCCTGGCTCCGTCTTGGCTGCCCTTCCTCAAGCAGCTAAAAGACCTTTCCCTTCAGGCAAGCTTTCCCTCAGTGACCAGCTGTCTGAGTGGGGTTTCCCAATGGATTCTTGTACCTTACTGGTTTGAATACATTTTGGTGTAGTTTATGTTTTTTAGTATGATATTCATTTGGTCCTTTTTACTATTTGTAAACTTAGTGTTGTTAGCTTTGAATGTTGTCTTTTAATGATATGTAAGCTATCTTGGATCCTTTTAAGGAGAAAGGTGGGATAAAAACAAACAAATGAACGAATGAACAAATAAATGAACGAATGAACAACTAACGAATGAACTAACGAATGAACGAATGAACGAATGAACGAATGAACTAACTAACTAACTAACTAACTAACTAACTAACTAACTAACTAACTAACTAACTAACTAACTAACTAACTAACTAACTAACTAAAAGGAGTGTATAGAAGACCACAACATGGAAGAGCTCAGTTCAAATTCCTTCTTGGCCATGGGACCTGCTGGAAGGTGGCCATGGTAAATTACTATTTCAATATCTGTCCCATGAAAACCCTGTTAGAATTGGCATAAGGTGGACATCGCACATAGCAAAAATGTATGGGTTTATTCCAGCTTGCTCAATGCGGCCTCAATGGCCCTCTTCCTCTGTCTTTATCCTCATAACAAGCCTTCGAGGTAGGTCAGGTAGACAAGGAGTGAATAGACCAAGGTGACTTTCATGCCTCACTGAGGGCTAGAACCTTGATCTTCAATTCTCTGCCTGCCTAGACCCTTCAACTCTCACAACCCAACTGTCAAAGGAGACTGGGATAATAAGACTCAACAGCTAGGTGACATGGTTGTGATAAACATGGTTGTGATAAATCACATCATCCACTGCTGTGTGGTTTAGCACTCAACCCGCAAAGAGGGCTGTCCACAGCTGATGAATCAGAGTGGGAAACCGGGGGGGGGGGGGGGCGGGGAGGATGCTGTTAAGAAAACACGGATTGCCTGAAGGCATTGGATTCCAGACGATCACCCGCTTCCAGTTGTGTGAGCTAGTCATGTCCCCACTGAAAGCAATCCAGAGCCTAGTGAATTTCCCCCTCGCACGAATGCTGAGGAAGAATGATGCTGAGCAGAGCAGCAGCCTGGGGTGGAGAGGATGAAGGAGAGGGGTCTTCGGTCCGAGGATCAAACTGTACTACAAATGTAATGCCTTTTTAAAGGGACAGCTCCCTCCATCACAACAGGTGCTTTCCTCACCTCCGTATCTTGCATTCGGCATGCTCACTCTGTGATGGGTCAACGGTAGGTAAGCATGGGCTTTGTAGTCAATTCTGATGGCTGAGGCCTGGAAATCAGAAGAAATCTCACAGCTAGAGAAACAGGGGATACAAATTCCCTTTGCCATCTAGGCTGACCTTGATTCAGTAACAATCATAGAAGCCTAATTCTCGTCCTCACCTTAGGAGCTGGAAGAGACCTTAAGGATCATCAAGTCCAGCCCCTGTGAAGGAGTCCCCAGGGGGGAATCGAACTCTCCGTCTCTGCAGAAAGAGACTTTAAACTACAGAGCTATCCAGCATTGAAGGGATGGCAACGGTAATCTCCAGCCGTTGCCAAAAACCCACAGATGAAACATCCTTGGCCATGACCATCCGAACTCTTTGTTGAAGCCTTTGATCAGAGTGGAATCTGCCTTCTTCCAAGTCCAGTCTTATATCCAAGAAGTTCCCCTTAAACATTGAGGTGGCATCTCCTTTCTTATAATTTGGATCCAAAGATGATTGTTTTTTTTTTTGCTGAAACATGCTGGTTCTTCCAGGTGATCCTCTTTGAAGGTATCTGAAAGCTTATTGCGTGGTCACCTCTTGTATTCATTCATTCATTCATTCATTCATTCATTCATTCATTCATTCATTCATTCATTCATTCATTTCTTTCTTTCTTTCTTTCTTTCTTTCTTTCTTTCTTTCTTTCTTTCTTTCTTTCTTTCTTTCTTTCTTTCTTTCTTTCTTTCTTTCTTTCTTTCTTTCTTTCTTTCTTAGATTTCTACTCTGCCCGCCTAGACAGCATCTACTCTTGGTCTTCTCTTCTGCGAGCTCACCCTACCCAACTCTTTCAGACACGCTAGACATGCGTCGTTTCTCTAGGCCTGCCCCATTCTTCATGATGAGAAAGCAATATCCTCCGGAAAAGACAATCGTGGCAGGAAAAGTCGAAAGCGGCAGGAAAAGAGGAAGACCAGATACGAGATGGATCGACTCATAAATGAAGCCAAGGCCTTGAAGTTTTCCAAGAGCTGAGCATGGCTGTTGAGGGAAGCCCATTTTGGAGGTTGCTCCTCCATGGGGCCGCCGGGAGACAGAGGTGACTTGACAACAGCAACTGGTTACTCCAACTTCCCATACCTGGCGTCCTACGCTCTCCAGCCTGTCTCGAAACCGTTCTGTGTATCGCAGTGTGCCTACCAATGCGTTTGTCGTCGTGGATGGAGAAAGGAGTGATTTTAATCAGCGCATGGGGGGCCCCTCTCCTCTGTCACCCTGCTGTGTGTGTGTGTGTGTGTGTGTGTGTGTGTGTGTGTGTGTGTGTGTGTGTGTGTGTGTGTGTGTGTGTGTGTGTGTGTGTGTGTGTGTGTGTGTGTGTGTGTGTGTGTGTCCCCAACACAGGAAATGCTGGAAGATACTGGGTAGAGTGCAGTTACGACAGCTTATCCGATCACCTATGGGGCAGCTTCTGGGAACACATAGGTGTAACCCGGGGCAAAACGGAGACACACACACCCATCTCTCTTTCTCTCCCCTTCTCATCCCCTCGGGACCTCCTGAACGCCTTTCTCGCCTCCCTCCCCCCCCTTTTTTGTCCCTGCTAATCGCTTTACCAATATTTCAAAGGCATTATATAACGGAAAAGGAGGTGGAAGTTATTCCTACTGACACGGCCTATAAATCATTAACATTTCTTAACAGCCCCACCACCTCCGTCTGTGTCAGCCTTGTCGTGTTCATTTTCAAATCAAGGCTTTCAGATTAAATATTCATCCCCCCCATTAAAATATTAATGCCGGGCTGCTGTTTCTGTAACACATATTAATTTCTTATGGCTTTTCCAGGCAATGCATAAGTCATAAGTGTTGTCTCCTGAAGGAAGTCCGCTTGTCTTCCCTTTCAGCTCTGCGTGTGGGCTTCTGGGTCCGTCCGTCCGCGCCGCCTCTCCAATCTGTGGGAAAGATCGGAGGAAAAGTCGGCACGGATGGGTACCGCTACAGCATGTTGTTCATCTCATGGGTACCCGATTACGGAAACCAAATTAAAATATTGATATTTCGTGTTGCGTCTCCCGCTGGAAGGAAGGCTTCTCATTTCTTCCCCTAATTTTAAATTGAAATACAATACCTTGTAATCTAGAGAAATCATCTGCAGCCACGGAGCCATTTCAGAAATTAAATCTCTACGAACCAACGAGGGAGGAATTGGATTTGAAGCCACCTGGGCGGATTGGCTTCTTCTGTCTACAGAGAGAAGGGTGGCCACTTGCATATCACGAGAAAAGAGAGGATATGCATCACGCCTGAAAATAAATGAACCAAAGAGGATGGCCATTCCCATAACATGACATATTTATTTAATTTTTTATTGGTTTGACATATATAATGCCCATAGTGCTGGAGAATTACTTGGGTGGTTTGCAACGTATTTTCACAAGGAAGACATTGTCTCCATGGTGAGCTGGACACTCCGTTTACCAACCTTAGAAGGATGGAAAGCTGAGTCAACCTTGAGCCGGCTACTTGAGCCCATTGGAATCTGGTGGTGAGTGGAAGCTTGACTGCAGTACTGCAGTTTAAACACTGTGCCGCAAGGCTCGCTGTGAAATGATAATTTATGTACGAGAGCCAGTGGGGTGTAGTGAATAGAGGGTTGGGCTAGGAAGTGAGAGGACCCGGTTCCAATCCTTGTTTGGCCATCAAACCTCACACCCTGTTTCCCTGAAAATAAGACCTAACCTGAAAATAAGCCCTAGTGTGATTTTTCAGGATGCTCATCATATAAGCCCTACCCCCCAAATAAGCCCTAGTTAAGTGAAATCCAACTCTCCACCCTTGTTTCCCCAAAAATATGACCTAACCTGAAAATAAGCCCTAGTGTGATTTTTCAGGATTCTTGTCATATAAGCCTTACCCCAAAAATAAGTGAAACCCTGCCCTCCACCATTGTGCAGCAACCAGAAGATGATGGCGTGACTGTATTTGAATAAATGTAGATGGCTGTACATGAAAAAAAATAAAACATCCCCTGAAAATCAGCCCTAATGTGTTTTTTGGAGCAAAAATTAATCTAAGACCCTTGTTTTTGGGAGAACACGGTAAGAGGAGTGTGGTACGGGTAAAACCCCCCTTTAAATATCTCACATACCTTGAAAACTCTATTTGGTTCACCCTAAACCAGGTGCAACTTGACAGCAACAGCAATTTGGAGGCACGAAAGCAAAATTTAGAAATCATCCTTAGAAATTCAGCAGGAGCCGATGCCTCTCTCCCCCAAGTGTGGGGAAGCCGTGGGGTGACCCGCATACCAGTTGCTCAAACTTCTATCTAGCTGTTGCTCACTCTGGACGATGGACAACTTCACAACCCTCGAAAAGTGCTTCCTTGTGGTTCTTTATAGAAAACAGCGGAGGGGAGAAATTCAAAGAAACAATATACAGTATGTTGGGCAAAATCCCAGCAAGACATAGTTTGCTTTATTTATTTATTTATTTAAATTATTTTAACTCTTCCCTCCCCCCTCTATAAACCTGGCTGGATCTCTCAGTGGTTTAGGCATCTGGCTGCAGGGCCAAAAGTCGGGAGTTTGATTCCCCCACTGGGAGAACAGCCAGCCTGGGTGGCCTTGGGCCGGCTGCACGGTGGTCCCAGGGCGCCCCCTAGAGGATGAGAATGAGAAACGACTGCTTGAGTCTTCTACCCGGAAAACTCGGAAAAGGGTCACCAGAAGTCGGAACTGAATTGACAAGACATCATGATGATGATGATGATGATGATGATGATGATGATGATGATGATGACGACGACTCCAGAAAAGGAGCCAAGATGGCTTACATCATTAAAAAAAAAAGGAAAAAAAGATAGGTAGAAACAAACTATTCAAATATTTTTTTTAAAGAATCCAATACACATTGTATTAAAAATGTTAAAGGAAACCTTGTGGAGTTTACTGCCAGAAGATGTGATCCTGGTTGCAGGGTTACTTTTTTTTTCTTCCCATTTTTTGTGCCATGAGTTTATCTAAATGCTGGATAGCTCAGTGGTTTGGGAGTTTGATTCCACACTGGACTTCCTTGACAACACCTGATGGTATTATTATTATTATTATTATTATTATTATTATTATTATTATTATTATTATTATTATTATTATTATTATTATTATTATTATTATTATTTATTAGTATTAGTATTAGTATTAGTATTAGTATTAGTATTAGTATTAGTATTAGTATTATCATCATCATCATCGTCATCGTCGTTGTTGTTGTTATTGTTATTATTGTTGTTATTGTTGTTGTTGACGATGACGACAACGACGATGATGATGATCATAAGTAGACATCTGGAGAGCACCTGTAGTGTAGTGATTAGAGTGCTAATGCAGACTCAGGAGACCTGAGTTCGAATGTGCACACCGCCATGAAAATTCCACTGAGCGATGGCAATGAGGAATCATTCCTTCCTCTAGGGGGCGCCCTGGGACGACTGTGCAGCTGGCCCAAGGACACCCAGGCTGGCTGCTCTCTTGGGAGATGCAGGCAGGAATCTAACTCCCAAACTCTGGCTCCACAGCCAGAGAATTAAGCCACTGAGCTCTCCAGCCAGCTTAGTTGAACAATAACTCTGAAAATCCAATAATCTGTACAGCTTCCAGGGAATGATGAGCTTTTATTTTATTGCAATATAATTAGAAAGCAGGACAGACCCTAATGGACTGCCAGGACACACAAGGGTCTTCGTGAACCACTGGAGGTGGAGAGGAATCAGGCATTCCGTGAACATTAGCTGAGATAGGAAGATTTTTTTTTTTAACCCGGCGGGGGGAAAAAAAAGATTTTCCTTTAATGAAGAATTTCATACAGCGCACAGATTGAACGCACCTGTGCCGAGGCAGCCGCCACAAGCTGGTGGGATTTAAAAGAGACTGATTCATTGTTGATACGGAAAGGTCAGTCCGAGGTCATCCTCGGCTTTCCTAGAAGCCTCTCTCTCACACACACACACACACACACACAACAGCTCCGAAGGGATCATGGACAAGGAATCCACCCGCTCCATCCCGGGGAGGGGCCTCCGGGTCTCTCTTGACGGAACTGGATTCAAGTTCAAAGCGTGGAGGGGCGGCCACTCTTGGTTGGGACCACACACTGCTCGCCGGCACGTCGCTCGGGCTTTAACACGTCGGGAGCAACCCAAACGAAGGCCCCGAGTCCCCCTTCACACTGGCCTACCACAAACCAATCTCAGAGATGGGAGAAGTTAACTGAGCAGTACGATGCCCAGAATCCCCCCCAGCTGGCACCATGGGAGTGGTAGTCCGAAACTTCCAAATTTCTTTTGAAGGGTGTATTTAAGTGGATTCTTGTGTGGGCAGAACACATGCCCTCAGGCTGAATGACAGAAAGCTGTTCTTATTCATTCATTCATTCATTCATTCATTCATTCATTCATTCATTCATTCATTCATTCATTCATTCATTCATTCATTTATACCCCTCTTTTCCCCTTGAAAAGGGCCCAAGGCAGCTTACATTACTAACGGACAATATTTAAAAGCTAACAGCACTGAGTTGACAACTAGGAAAAAGGATCAAATGAATACCATCCCAAAATAAAATAAAAATCAAATAAAGCAACACCAACACATATTCAAAGCAGTAAGGTAGAACAATCCATTTGGAAACCCCACTCGGGCAGCCAGGGAAGGCTCACCTGAAGAGGAAGGTCTTTGCCTGCTGGCGGAAGGACACCCAAGGTGGGCCTCCGGTGGGAGGGAGTTCCACAGTCTGGGATTAGCAGCAGCAGAGAAGGCCCTCTGCAATTTCCCCACCAAACAGGTAGCAGGACTGAGAGAAAGGTCTCTTCTGATGATAGTTCATAGGAGGTCTGTTTTGGCTTTATCCCCACCAAAAGATGATGGGTGTTGGTGCAGGTTTCACAGTACTCATACGTGAAATAAAAGAGCAGAAAAGGATCAATGGCCACCGGGGGCTTCGGGGTCAACAAAACACTGAATCCACAGCCACTTTTCGTCCAAACTTAACGGGAGCTTTCCGAGGTACTAAATCCTCTCTCCAAAATGCTTCAGCACCTCGGAGAGTTCCCAGGCAGTCTGTAACTGATCCAGCACCCCCTTGTGGTTGGAGGCATCAGCCTCCACTGGAGAGGACAGAATAAACCGGTTGACCGAACCGGAGCAATATTTCAGTTGAGCACTCATCATACATGATGTTCTCTTTGTGGGAGATGCATTTAATTCTGCACTCTTCAGTGATTTGCTAATTTACCTCACTCCTTTTCCCTCAACATGTTCATGGTGGCACCGATAGGTTTGTTTTCTATCACTGCATCAAGAGGAGTTGACCTTCCCAACTCTCTGCTGAGTACCAGGGACCTATTCCTTCTGAAAAGTAACTTCCCAAGCCCTGTGTCATTCCCCTCTTCCTTCCTGGCCTCTGAAGCTTGTTGAAGAGGCAGAAATGCTCAATCAAAGTTGCTCTCCTTGCATTTTCCTCATCAGCCAAGAGTGAGGATCAAGAACGGTGAGGTAGCTGAAAACTCTGGAGCGTTCCGGAAGCTTTCCCACAAGTCTTTAAAGGTTATTTATCAGAGTGTCAAATGGGCATGTGGCCCAGGTGGAAACGTACAGGCTGTTGAGCTTGCGAAAACGCCAGATGGATCCTCGTAATATTAATTAAAGGCGACCGTATTTCACAAGGAGACCCATGCCAAATGCATGCGATGGTTCGCAAAAGTGGAGAGAAACTCTCGCTCCCCCTTCACGACTCATGACACATTTAAGAGAGAGGAAAGAGAAAGAGAGAGAGAGAGAGAGATTTTGGAAGGCAAATACCTTCTCCTGTTCCAAAATGTCAGTTTCAAAGTAGGCCTACAGAACACCACCACAAGGCCTCTGTTTTCATGTCTTCTAAGTCATGTTTGTCCTCCGTATTGTGGCATGAAGATGGCCTCCAGATGTTGCTGGACCGCAGGTCCCCGTCGCCCTTGCCAGAGTAGGGAATGCTGAGGAACGCTGGGAGGTGTCAGCCAGCCGTACATGGGGCGGGGTGGGAGTGGAACGGTACGCATTCCTCAGCTGTGCCAAGGGAACAGAAGCTCTGCCTGGGTCTATACCAGGCGAGAAAAGCTGTGATACAGCCTCATAGGTTTGTCTTTCATCTGAGGAGACGTCTAGCCAAATGTTACTCCTCTCCAAAAGCCAACGTTTGGAGAGGCTCACCTAATCAGTGAGTTTGAAGGCACGAGGTCATTTCTCATCTTTCTGACTCAAAGCTTCAGGCTACAGGACCGTCTTGCTCTCCCCAATAATACGGCTTGAGGTCCTCACTAGTTTTACATCCGATCGAAGCCATGGAGGACTTCGAAACAAACGAAAGAACACAGCACAACGACACCACAGCACTGCACGGACCTTCATGCCTTTAATACTATATACAATCTGAAGGGGGAAATGAAAATATTTTGGTTTACAAATGTTCTTTACAACCGATGGTCTCTTTCTAAAGTCAATAAGGTAAAGGTTCCCCTTGACTTTTAGTCCAGTCGTGTCCAACTCTAGGGCGCGTTGCTCATCCCCATTTCCAAGTCATAGAGCCAGCGTTTGTCTGCAGACATGTTCTGTGGTCACGTGGCCAGCGCGACTAGACACGGAATGCCATGATCTTCCCACCGAGGTGGTACCTATTTATCTACTCACATTTACATGCTTTCAAACAGCTAGGTTGGCAGGAGCTGGGAGAAGTGATGGGGGCTCACTCTGTCACGTGGATTCGATCTTATGACTGCAGGTCTTCTGACCTTGCAGCACAGAGGCTTGTGCGGTTTAACCGCAGTGCCACGACGTCCCAACCCAGCTATCAGCCCCCTAAATATTAGACAACTGACTAGTGGTTATTTCTATATCTGTTGACCATAGGGGAAATCGGCTTACACCACCTTTTAAGGGAGGCCAGTTCTCCATTTGATCAAGATGTCCATTCCAAGCTTAACATCATAACAAGGAACCAGAAAGAAGGAGCCAGAGGCTTTCAAATGGCCTCAGAGGTTAAGGTCTCTGACCGCAGAGCCAGCGGTTGGGCATCCTGCACAGAGGCTGGACTCAGAAATCCACAGGGTCCCTTTCAGTGCTGTGGGACGGTGGCGCTGTGGGACCGTTCAGCTTGCCCAAGGCCACCCAGGGTGGCTCTTCTCCCAGGAGGCCCAGTGCAGGGGAATCGAACTCCCCACCTCTGGCTCAGCAGCCAGAGACCTAAACCACTGAGAGCTACTCATCATGAAGTTTTGGGATGCTCATTTATTTAGCTCTGCGGTTCAAAGACGATGATGATCTACAGTCAGTAGCACCTGGACAGTTAGCTGAAGGGCAGTCGTCTAGATTGCCAGGTCACCCTCGTTTAGCAAGATGAAGTGGAATCCTGTTTAAATACAAAAAAAAACACTTCCACATTTCCACCAGTTGATGTAAATTCGGAGACACCATTTGATGGAGGTCGGTGCACCTCCTGGTTCTCCTTTTTTTTTTTCGTGACGCTCACTGTCCCTTTCAGAGAAACATGAGCAGCCACCCTACCGACCGTCCCAAGTACGGCAAAAAACCCAGAGACCTTCACGGTGCCCCCTCGATACCCATCTGCAGGTTTCTTGTTTTCTTTCTGGAAGCAGCTTTCCTGGACTCTCCTGCAAGTTATTAGAGAGGTTTGGACATGGAGCAAACGCTCTCTGTGCGCGCGCGCGTGTATGTGTTTTTGTGTGCGCATGTTTTAATTCCAAAGTAAACGGTTTTGCCTTGAGAAACAGGCAACATAGTAAACTAATTTGACTTGAGCTTACGCGAATCTTTTGGGGCTTTGGGGCTGCTTTTGATCTGATCCCAAAAGGGGGAGTCTGGTTTCAGGGCTGTGTGTTTGTTTTGGTTTTCTGGATCCTTTTTTCTGGGATTTCGCTCACGCCTGGAGGTTGGGGGGGGGGGGCGCTTGGCGCTTGACAGGCTCTGCTTTATGCTACTTGCTTTGCCACCTGCATCGCTGGAGTCGGATTTGAAAAAGCCAGCTCTGTGTGTACGAGGGCGTCTGCATGCGCCAGGGTGTGCGTACCATGGAAGAAGAAGAAGAAGAAGAAGAAGAAGAAGAAGAAGAAGAAGAAGAAGAAGAAGAAGAAGAAGAAGAAGAAGAAGAAGAAGAAGAAGAAGAAGAAGGGGAAAATAAAAAAAGAGGCATAACAAGAGCAGACTTTGCATACTCAGCTTAGCTGTCCTGGAGAGCTTGTCCTTCTCATGGCGGGGCCCCTTTTCTCCATCCGAAGCCAGTTTCCTGTCCACAACCCTGTTTATCTAATATACCCCTCTCCCAGGAGAACGCTGTTTTGTTTAATTAAACCCTTTCCCACCCGAGCCTCCTTGTGAAATCGGCTGCTTGCATGCTGCAGTAAAGTGAGATGCAGGTTGTATTTCACACACACACACACACACACAGAGAGAGGGGGGGAGGGAGGGAGAGGGAGAGCCTGCTCCAGTATGGAAGAAGGAACTTTAAAATAAAGCACAAGAGAGCCCCATGCTAGAATTACTTCCGTCACACCCAAAACAATTTCCCCTAAAGCGGTGGTTCCCAACCCAAGTGGTCTTGGACTACAACTCCCAGAAATCCTGGCCGGCACAGCTGGTGGGAAAGGCTTCCGGACGTTTTAGTCCAAGGACATCTTGGGACCCGAGATTCGGATCCACTGACCGAAAGAATCTTTGGTGCTAGACAGACAGGCCACAATTGCAGGTGGGGATTCCTTAAGTGTTGGGCGCAGCAGATAGTCTCAGCAGAAGCATTTTGGATCTCATGTTGTTGTATGCCGAATAACACAGGCTTTGTTTGCAAGTCTGTGTTCTCGGACCAGAAGATCGGGTGGAAGCACAGATCTGGAATGCTTGGGTCCAAGTGATCCCAAGGACCTCATCTCCCTTGATGAGCTAGTCTGGGTGTTATGGTAATCAGGAGACACTTTTCTCTCTGTCATGATGCACTCACAAATACGTTTGGTGGGGACACAGGAGAAGACTGTCTCTGTCACTGCTCCCAGACTCTGGAACTCCCTCCCACAAGAAGCCTGCCTGGCTCTGTCTTGGCTGCCCTTCCTCAAGCAAACAAAGACCTTGTTCTTCAGGGTAAACTTTCCCTTAATGACTTATTGTCTGGGTGGGTTTTTTTTAAATAGATTGTTATGCCTTATGACTTTGAATGCATTTCTGATGTTCCTTTGGATTACTGTACTATATTTTAGTGTGGTGTTTATTTGATCCTTTTAAATATATTGGTAGACTTATTGTTTTTAGCTTTAGCTATCGTCTCTAAATGAAGTAATCCCCCTTGAGTCCTTTTTAAGAAGAAAGATGGGTCAAAAACATCTTAAACAAACATATACACAAATTAACAGAGTTCTAACTTCTGCAAAATATAACTTATATATAAGATGACAGGGCTGGGAAAGATCTGAGCTCAGAAAGTCCCTTTTTAAAGTAACTAGTTCTAGTTCCAAGAGGCCCAGATCACACTGGTAATTTGGAGTCACGAGCCCTAATTCCACTCTGCTATAGAGTAAATGCAAAGTAGAATAAACCTCGTAAGGTTGCTTTTCTGTTTCTCTGTGTCATCAAGTCCCTTCTGACTTAGGGTGACACCGATAGGGTTCAGGCTGGGTGATTGTAATATATGTGCATGAATGTCAGTGGAATGAGAGAGAGAGAGAGAGAGAGAGAGAGAGAAGCTGGATTCTCTGGTCTACCTGCCGCAAAAATAATGCATGTGCACAAAACACATCCAGACAACATTATGCCGAGCCATTGAGCTGTTGTCCCAGGTTAGGAGTGGGGATGACCCCTTTCAAAAAGTTCAAAGCGAGACACCCAATAAAATCAGAAATTCTCCTCCTCTGAAACCATAGCCGGGATCCCAGTCCCTCCATCCCCCCCCCCCGGAAATCCGGGAAAGCATAATAATTCCCAGAGGCTTTAGCCAGCGTTTGGGGACCTGAGCGTCATGCTATTTGTATCCACGTGATGATCTGTTTTGCAACGCCTCAACCCCAGCAAGCAAGTCATTGGTTTGACATGTGTTATTTTGATTTCTGCCCACAGCTTGGAAGGTGGCTTGCCTGCTTTGAATCACTGGCCCTTTTTATTTTGGATATATATATATATTTTGTTTCTGTTTTTTAAAGTTTGCATCTAATGACAGTGCAAACGGAGGATTACTCACCCTGGTCCTTACTCACCTACTTCTGTGCAGGGGTGTCTGCTGTGGTGATTCACCCGGCTTCACGTTGCGGTGGAAGGAGGAAAGAAAAGGTCTCCTCAACCTTTAAGAACACACGACCTTTTCCTTTTATTTTTTTCCCCAAGTGGTTTTGCTCATCAAATAGCGATAAAAATGCAGAGCGCAGAGCGGGCAAGAAGGAATCCAGGCATCTCGTTGGACCGTCTTTGGGTTGCGAAAACCACAAGGATGTCTACTTTGACACCCAATCATCCACAAACCCCAAGCGTTTCTCCCCCCCCCCTCAGGATTTGCTTACACCACTCCAGAAAGAAAGAGTTCCCTTTTTCTCACCCCTACACCATCTATATGAAAGCTGGCCAGGGAAGAAAGTTAACACAGGGTGGGGAGTGGAAATGCATTCATTTGAAATGTGAGAGCTTTATAGATACCATGGCCCGCCAGGAAGACATATCCGTGGGTCTTAGGCCAGATTTAGATTTCGCATATTTTCTCTTATGAAACACTGACCCCTATGGTAGGGCATCAACATTGGTAGGATCTTTGGCCTCTCATCCAGGGATTTAGCTCTTCAAAGGGCTTTTATAGCCTGGAGTAATCACAGAATTATGGAATTATGAAGTTGGAAGGGGGCCTCTAAGGCCATTGAGTCCAATCCCCCCCCCCCCGCTCAAGGCAGGGACCCAAATCAAATCAGGTCTGACAGATAGTTGTCCAAGTTACTCTTGAATGCCTCCATCTCTGGGTCATTGGTTTCATTGTCATACTACTCTAAGAGTTAGGACATTTTTCCCGAAATTCATCTGTAATGGGGCTTTCTTTATCTCAAGCCCATTGTTGCATGTTGTGCTCTCTGGAATGATGGAGAACAGATCCTGCCCCTCCTTCTGTATGACAGCCTTTCAAGTATTTGAAAAGTGCTCTCCTCTCTCCCATCTGTCATCTTTTCTCAAGGCTAAACATGCCCAGTTCTTTCAGCCTTTCCTCCTAAGGCTTGGTTTCCAGCCCCCGGATCATCATCCTTGTCGCCTTCCTCTGAACTTGCTCCTGTTTGTTGGCATCCTTCTTGAAATGGGGTGTCCAGAACTGGACACAGGACTCGAGAGGAGATAGATGGGAAATATTTGTGTTTTCAGGGGGAATATAATTCGCCGATTTGTTTCTGATCATGGGGTGTTCTTGGCATAGATACTGGAGTGGCTTGCCATTTCCTACTCCAGGTGGATTGCGTTTAGTCGGAACTCTCCACTATGTCCTGTCCGTCTTGGGTGTCCCTGCACGGCATAGCCCATAGCTTCTCTGAGTTACTCAAGCCCCTTCGCCACGACAAGGCAGCAATCCATGAAGGGAATCTTGAGAATCCCCTGGACTGCAAAGAGAACAAACCTATCAATTCTAAAGGAAATCAACCCTGAGTGCTCACTGGAAGGACAGATCCTGAAGCTGAGGCTCCAGTACTTTGGCCATCTCATGAGAAGAAAAGAGTCCTTGGAAAAAAACTTGATGTTAGGAAGGTGTGATGGCAAGAGGAGAAGGGGACGACCGAGGATGAGATGGCTGGACAGTGTCTGCGAAGCAACCAACATGAACCTGACACAACTCCGGGAGGCAGTAGAAGATAGGAGGGCCTGGCGTGCTCTGGTCCATGGGGTCACGAAGAGTCGGACACGACTAAACGACTAAACACACACACATAATTCGCCGAATATCTCAGCCAAAGGAACACTGGCCATGCTGACTTTGGGGGACCATGCACGCATGCATAAGTATGCACGCACATGTATGCACACACACACAACATTTCCTGTTTTCAATATCCATTTTATGTCCATGATTTTATGATTTCTAAACTAGAGTTTCAAAACAAAAATGGAATTATAACTCTGAGAACTACCAGCCAGTTTAGTTACTACGGTGTGTGTGTGTGGGGGGATGCTCGGGATTCCAAAACTATCTTTTCCTGATCTCCTTCTGGAAGGCAAGGCTACCGAAAGCAACTTCACCTGTAGACAATTTGTGACCAGGACAGGAAGGCCTCATTGACCTGCTCAGTTTGTAAGACACCTCTGGTTCCATCACGGCCACAACGAAGTTGCTTAACTATGATGATGCAGAGGCTGAGATGCAAGCAAAGAAAAGCCGGTCCTCTAAACCCTTCCCATCCCGCTCCCATACGAAGGAACAGAACCAAAAAGACTGCCTAGAAATTCGTGGATTGCTATTAAATAATGAACGTATTAAGCGCTCTTTTACTGAGTCAGCCCTTGTTCCATCATCTGTCCCAGGGTTGCCTCCTCCAGCTGGCAAGGACTCCCACTGCGTAGTGCCAGTGTTTCCAATGCAGCCAAGCCGCATAGCGTTGCAGCTGTGTGGCATGTCACTCAATGGGGTTTGGTGCCGCCAGCCTCAGGATTTCCCTGTACCCCTGGAGATGCAGAGCCATCCCCGCAGAAGCCGAGGCTGTGGGGTGGGTTTCCCTCCCAACCACCTACGGTTATGAGCTACCTTTCCTGTAACCCAAATTACCTGGTGGACAGCTTGGTATCCATGTGCCATTAAGACCTGTTTAGTTTGCAAAAGTCCTGCTCCTGGTGGAGAGGAAGCTCCCCAGGACTGGTTTTGTCGGCACGGATCAACCTGGCGGTCGGGAGTTTCAAACATTCCACAAGGACGCAGCTCCCAGAGACTATGGATGAGCCCCTGTCCTTACCCTTCTCGCGGACGCTTTTGTCAAGAGACCCACAATGTGCTGTGGCTCGCACTTCTTCTCTACCACCCGCTTTTCCAATGCACAGAGATGGGTTAACAAGACACTACCCAAAAATAATGACGTAATCCTGTTCATAGCTTCATTGAAATTCTTTCAAGGGATGGCTTGTGGTTTTTTCGCCCTTTGTTTCTTACTGTGCATTTGCGGGCTATTGATCCACGGCACTGCTTTTTATTTTTCTTTCTGATCCCGAGCAGTTTTGCTCTTTGAATTGAAGACAGAAGAGGAGAACGTAATGGCTTCACTTATCAATCTGACTTCACCTCCTCGACAACGTTGGAAGCGTGTTTCGTTGGGGCAAAGACAGGCTGAAGACAGCCTCCGATGTCTCTTGAGATGCGGTTGGTCTAGTTGGTCCCATTATCCTTGACTGATGGCCATGCCAGCTGTGGACAATGGGAGTCGCAGCCCGAACGCAAAGAGGTGGACTGTAGACAACACTGCCTCCCATACATGCACGTATAAGAAGGCAGGCTCAAAGTGTTAAAAAGGATCACATTTAACTCTGCTCCTTTTTCTCAATAGCGAGCACCAGGATCTTACTTCCTTCATTTTTACAAAAACGGCTACCTGCTGTGGAACAATGGAATTAATTAAGCCTCTCTTAAGTGTTTCTACCCAAAGGTCCATCTGATGACATCTTGAAGCGGCCTTTGGCAACCCGACAATTAATAACAGTAACCACCATGTAGGCGAAAAGAAAACGATTATTATGTTTTGAACATTCAACCGACGTCACGTCCATTGTGGGCCAACCCAAGAAAAAAGGAATAGAAGGGGTGGGGGCTGGAAAAAAGTTGGGGGGGGAGTCTTGAACTAGTAAAAAGCTTGTTCCCTGGGCTCAATTGCTATGCTTGTTTGCAGAGGGAAAACATGACGGGAGTTCCAGAAAAACAGGTCATCGGCTTCCCTCCCTGCCAATGCAAGATTTACGGAAATATGGTTCGCATTTGCGAATCGGTTGGCCAAGTCAATTAACCTTCTTTCTCTCTTTACAAGCCGTGCAGGACAGTTGCCTCGAAAGGTCACCAAAATTTGCTCTCCTCCCAGATCCTCCCTCCCGAGAGAGCATCTTTTGCAAGGATCGGTGGCTGCCGGTTCTAACTTTGGCTTCTCCCGGTGGGCTTGTAACCGCTGGGGACACCCAGCATTCCTACAGATATTTATAGCATCGGGTTACTGTCGTAGCGCTCTGGTTATGAGATCATCGCAATACCGTGCAGTCCTCTGGGAAGGCTCTCTTAACAGCTATCCTTCTTGCCCTGATACTCCAGCCGAAACTTTGCTTATTTTTCTTCTTTTGCTGCTGCTAGGGCCCGGCTCTGGCGCAGCCGTTTCCTACCTAAAATTACTATCCTTTTAGTTTTACAACAGTTTTATGTAGTCCTTTTAATCGCACTTTTGCATGCAACACTGCATGCATAGGTGCACCCTTCTTCATTGCACCTTCATCAGGACCTGAACTCTCATGCACCACACGTTTGAATTCACCTAGTCACATTCCGTGGAGGAACTAGCTTACCACAGTAATAATATTCGGTGTTGCCTCGCTAGACAGTTACCCCGCATGACAGTTTTTTCGTAGACATTGGCTTTTTGCGATCGGTATAGTGATTTGCAAAACAGTGATTCCTATGGTGGAATTTCACTGGACAATGTTTGGTCCCTGCTTCGCAAACCGATTTTCGCTAGACGACGATTTTGGCAGCTCCCTCCGCGCTCACAAAACAGGTGTTTTCGGGACGATTTAAACAGCTGATTGGCGGTCTGCAAAGCAGCTTTCCTATGGCTGATCTTCGTTAGACAATGACGATTCTTCTCCATTGGAATGCATTAAACAGGTTTCAATGCATTCCAATGGGGAAATGCTTTTCGCTAGACAATGATTTCGCTAAACAGCGATTTTAGTGGAACAGATTATCATCGTCTAGCGAGGCACCACTGTTCTTAGAACTGCAGAGCTGGAAGGAACCCCTTGGATTATTGAATCCAGTCACAGTCAAAGAGGCCCAGTGGGGAATTGAACTCCCAACCTCTGGCTCCACAGCTGGATGTCTAAAGCACTGGGCTATCCAGCATTCTACGACGAAAGGGTTGTTTGTATTTCTTCTACTGTGAGTGTCGTAATTCCCCCTCCTGGCAGTTTTACCTGGCTCATACACACCTTCAAGGCATCTAAATGTGGCTCAACTGGGAGAGTGGCCTCAACTGAAAGGCTTTAAGGCTGAGCTCGGCCTAGCTTCCTGTTCAGAAAGAAAGCTCCCAGCTAGCACTGGGGCAGGAACAGGAAGCTTAGATGCAGCTAGGCCTAGCTAAGTCTCGAATCCTTCTAGTTGAGTCCTTTGAACCCAGGTGAGCCACATTTAAGTGCCTGAAAAAGTGTGTGTAAATCAGGTAGAATGCCGAGCAATGGAAATTATGGGATTTCTAATCCAATAATTCTGGAAATCCCATACCTATACAACATGGTCATCTGCGTAGAGGCAAACAATGTCCCTTCCTGTCATTTGACCGGCATGTAGAGCTGTTGAAAAAAAAAGCAGGGGGAGCAACAGAAATATGATCTGGGCCAAAAAAATATTAATCCCAACAAAGTACTTTGTCACTGGGATCCTTTCTCCCCCCCCCAAATCAATGTAATGTAAAAAGGTAAAGGTAAAGGTTCCCCTTGACAATTTTTGTCCAGTCGTGTTCGACTCTGGGGGGCGGTGCTCATCCCCGTTTCCAAGCCATAGAGCCAGCGTTTTTGTCCAAAGACAATCTTCCACGGTCACATGGCCAGTGCGACTTAGACACGGAACGCTGTTACCTTCCCACCGAAGTGGTCCCTATTTATCTACTTGTATTTGCATGCTTTTGAACCGCTAGGTTGGCGGGAGCTGGGACAAGCGACGGGAGCTCACTCCGTCACGTGGATTCGATCTTACGACTGCTTGGTCTTCTGACCCTGCAGCACAGAGGCTCCTGAGGTTTAGCCCGCAGCGCCATCATGTCCCTAATGTAATGTATTGGGAACAAAAGATATCTCAGACCACTTACGACCAACCATGTTGCTGAGAAATGAAAAGACACATTTCAGTTGCCCGTTGGTGGGCCCAGTTTTTCAATGAGGGAACAATGCCATTACATGCTCAGTGAGTTCAGGAAATCCAACGTCCAGGCCCAGTGGAGATTTTGGTGAGTCTATTCCTCTGTAAGTTCTCTGGATTCAAATGGGCCTACTCTAGTTGTGACTTACTATGCGACGCAACAGGATTTCAGCCACAGCAAGTTATTCTTTTTTAAATAATCGCGGCTCGGCAAAGTGCGGGACGCCATTGCATTTCGCGAGACTGAAAACCCAGTGTAGGAAAGGTGCCTCGTTTAGGACAGCTCGCACCTGATTCCGAGGAAGAAATGATCGGAAGATGTAAAGCTGCGGAGAAAGATAAAATTCATAGGGGTTTCTCACTTCGCGCTTCGCCTACCCCCATTACAAGCCTTCTTTGCCAAAAACAGCTAAAAGGGCCCCATCTGGAATGAAGGAAACGAAAGTATCAGAATACAAAATAGGTTACCTAATCATTCATGTTGTCTCTGACCTTTGCCATGCCGGATCAAGGTGTTTCCGCCCTTCCACTTTGTTCAATGTGGCTTTAATCTGCTTGGATGAAGGAGGGTGTTTTGAAATTTCTTTGAGAGTGCAGGCTTAACAAGGGCCAATGCCAGGAAGGTCTCACCCACTGAGTCTTGCTGGATCAAGATCAAGGCAAGGAGAAAGCTCCTGAAACAGACGGCTGCAGTTTGTAGGCAGTGATGGTGCCAGAGAAAGGCATGGATGGGCACTTATCAAGGAAGACCCCAACTCTTGCTCTCCTCCTCCTCCTCCTCTCTCAGCTAGCAACCAGTCAAGGAAGCAAAGTGATGGAGGTTGAACATCAGCGGGCCTTATCTTCTGCCTCTCTGGGAAGTGGCAAAGATTAGATCAAAGGCACGGACAGACGCCAGGTGAATGTATGCAGGCCAAGATTCAAAGGGATCATTTAAAAGGGAGGTCCTCCTGAGTCCAAGCACCGAGGACGTGGTGGCGCTGCGGGCTAAATCGCAGAAGCCTGTGCTGCAGGGTCAGAAGACCAAGCAGTCGTAAGATCGAATCCACGCGATGGAGTGAGCGCCCGTCACTTGTCCCAGCTCCCGCCAACCTAGCGGTTCGAAAGCATGCAAATACAAGTACATCAGTAGGGACCACTTCAGTGGGAAGGTAACAGCGTTCCGTGTCTAAGTCGCACTGGCCATGCGACCACGGAAGATTGTCTTCAGACAAAACGCTGGCTCTATGGCTTGGAAACGGGGATGAGCACTGCCCCCTAGAGTCGAACACGACTGGACAAAAATTGTCAAGGGGAACCTTTACCTTTACCTTTTACCTCCTGAGTTCAATTTGATGAAACAGTCAATGAAAACTAGAATAGATCTTGGAGACCCTGTTGGGTCTTGGAATCATAGAATCATGAAGTTGGAAGGGGCCCCTCAAAATCAAAGGAGATCTACCAGGTGGTTCTCTAAAGTTCTCTTGAATGCCTCCAGAGTTTGAGTGCTCATCACGTTGTCTTCTTGTTGTTATGTGTCGGCAAGTCACCTCTGACTTATGACAATCCCATAAATCAATGGTTCCCAATCCAAGTGTTCTTAGACCAAAACTCCCAGAAACCTTCAGCACTAGCTGTGCTGGCCAGGATTTCTGGGAGTTGTAGTCCGAGCATATTGGGGGACTCAAGTTGGGAACCGTTGCTATAAATAAGTAGTCTCCGAAATGTTCTGTCCTTGGCGGTCCTTCTCTGCTTTCCAAAGTAAAGGCCATGACTTCCTCTATCAAGACAAGCAACCCACCACATATTCCACAGTCCTCTTTTCCTGCAGCCTTTAGTTTTTCCCAGCATTATTGTCTTCTCTTGATGGGCACAAAGTATGACAGCCTCCGCTTCACCAGATCTCCTTATGTCCCTTTTAAAAACAAACGGCTGTTCTCTTTTTGAAGAGCTTTTAAAAGATACCTTTTAAAAAGTATCCTCTATTTCAGTGTTTCCCAAACTTTTTTAAACTTTTTACTTTTTTTTTGCATGTTTAACATAACAATATAAAATTAAATTACACTAAAAAAAGAATTTAGATTGAACAAAACAGAACCAAGAGAACACAACAAAAGGGACAGACAAAAGGTCAACACAATACAGAATAGTATGGTGATATATACGCTCGCAATAAATTATCTTATGCATTTGCAACGAGTCAGTGAAGGGCTTCCATAGATCTACGCAGCTATCTTCACAGAGTTGCTTTCTATGTGATACTCATTCAAATGAGGCTAATTGTCGCAGATCTTCCGACCGTGATGTGAAGGGTGTGAAGTGGTTCTCAAACATGGTTCCCCAGATATTCTTGGACTACAACTCCCAGAAATCCTGGCCAGCACCACAAGTGGAGAAGGCTTCTGGGTTAAAACACCCAGAAGCCTTCTCCACTCATGGTGCTGGCCAGGATTTCTGGGAGTTGTAGTCCAAGAATATCTGGGGAACCATGTCCAAGAATATCTGGGCACTTAAGGTTGGGATCCCCCCGGCTCTAGGGAATACAATGGAGGCATTCGAGGGGCCGATGGCATCCTGTGCCAGGGCAAAGAAGGAAAACCACACAAGAACTTAACAGGGGAAATAATCTCATGCTTATTTCTTTCCTGGTGTACAGAAAGCCTACAGCTTTGCTTATTTTAGAAGCAATTATCCTTTAAGACTCGTTTTTTGCCCACACACTGGCTATAAACTGAGCAAGGGCATCCCTCTCATGATGTAAGAGTGGCAATCCCGTCATGATGTAACCATTTTTATCACCATGCTATAAATATTTCCTTTACCCTTCTCTCTCTCTCTCTTTTTCAACCAGTAATAAAAAAAAAAAAGAGGAGGGTGGGAGCAATTAAAAGCCTCAGGCTTTTTACAGACAGACTAAAATGAGTTCCAAACTCCGGGGCAGAAAAAGCAAATATATTTTTAACAAGCAAGGGTTTCTGGTTTTTTGGTGTGTTTTTTTTTCTCCCCTCCTGGTGGTGGCTAGATATTTCCAAGAAAGAGAAACAAGCCATTTACTTGTGCCCGGGAGAACTTGAAGCAGCTCTGCAGGTCTAAGATGATGATGATGATGATGATGATGATGATGATGATGGGAACAGTCATCATGACTGTGATAGGGCCATAAGTGAAATCTCCGCTGAAAGCCAATGCAGGTCCATGCCACGGTAGCAATGAAAAATTTGCTTTGGATCCATTCGTTCAGGTCTCACCATAGGAATTACTGGGTAGCTTTGTATAGAGAAGCACATCTACCTCGGACGGCCTGGATGTCTAAACAGAACGCTCTTGTTTGTTCAGGCAGCTGGTTTTCTGGAGAAGTTTGGGCATGAGTCACCAATGGTACAGTGAAGCCACAACTCATGGGGCCAAAGCCTCCCATTGCTCAGGAGGTGTGAACTGCATAAACATCCCCCCCAAAAGCCAAACCAGTGTCCCCACCTCCACCCCCATCTCCAAGCTGAACCCTGGATAAAGGGGTAGGATTAACCCAGGTTAGATTTTTGCTTCTCTTGCAGAAATGGCAAATTTTAGTTGCTATACTTTTTGTAGCGGTGCTTAGAAAATTTAGAATCTGAGTTGTTGGTCTCTCCGTTTTCAAGTTAAGGCAGCCAGAATCCGCCAGCCTCCTTACTGTGCTTTATCTTTATATTGGTCATGGACTGGGCAAGTCTTCAAACATCTGGGGACCCAAGGTGGGGGACCTACTGCAATAAAGACACAGCTGGATCTTTTCCTATCATTGTTTCGTGGAACTGGGCTGTGTGCTGTTCCAATTTCTGCATGGGCATGGAAGGGTTAAAAAACAGAAGTTATAGAATCTGTTTCAGGGGGGAAAAAAAGAAACAAAACCCACAGAAGCCCTAACATGGATTCATGCAGTGTGTTGTTTCACACTTAGCCCTCCTTAGATTTAATCCCGTTCTGTAGCTCCCAGATAGGATGGGATAAAGATCTAAAGAAGCATACTTAAGATTACTTAACCTAGATTAGCTGTGATGGCTGAGCTGAATAAACACTTTACGCATGAAAAGGCAGCTTTCTGGAGGACTATCTTTGTGTCCAAGATAGTGCAGAGTAGGGGCATCCACCATATTGAGCAGAGGGCCAAACCGTCACCAAATCGGGGCGATTTCTGTGTTCCTAGGGCAACCACAGGGCAAAGTAAAGGGCCCAGAGGCGCTCATGAGGTGGAGCAGCACCCCTCACAGATCCTTTGCGTTAGCTCTGGCATTTGTGGAGTTAAAAACATCACAATTTTAAAAAAAGTTGAAGACTTGACTGAAAGCTGAGAAAGGGGAATCAAAAGTAGGATACTGAGCCGGTTCCACAGGACGACGGTAGGGAGAGCTTTACTTCTGAATGAAGCCCAAGCTACTGCAAGCTGAACGGAACCCACACTCCTTCAAGCTTCAATCCCTGGATGGTTTGTTTTGCTTCTCTTGTAGACATATAAACTTATTCATGCAACGACAAGCTTTAAGAGGCCTTCTTGAAAGGGGGGGGGGAGCCTTCTTTTTGCTAGTACCATTCATCTTGTTCCACCATGAGGACCTTCCAAGTGCCAAAGAAAGTCCACAAGGGTCTTCTGTTGCTTGCCCTTGGCTGTTTTTTCCCCCCCATCATAGAATCATAGAATAACGAAGTTGAAAGGGGCTTATAAGGCCCTTGAGTCCAACTCCCCGCTGAAGGCAAGGAATCCAAATCAAGGTAGAGCTAACAAATGGCCGTCCGATTTTCTTTTGAATGGTTTTGCAGATGCTTTCCTTTGATATGCTATTTTCTCTCAATCTGACCCATCACCCTTCTCCGTGATCTTAGGGGCCATCAAGCCCATTGAGCAGAAGGAACGCAAAGCTAAAGCATCAAGAGAGGATTGTTGACCTTCTGCATGGAGACCCCCCCAGCAAAGAAAACCCAACACCCCTAAGCAGGGATAAATTGCCTTTCCATTGATAATGGAACAGGAGGTCATCTTACAGAAGAATTGATAGATACTTGCCACAAAGATTCCCTCAGAAAGTTCTGATGTTTCCGTGACCACTGGTTCTTTAGAGCAGTGGTCCTCAACCTTGGGCCTCCAGATGTTCTTGGACTACAACTCCCAGAAATCCTAGCCAGCAGAGATGGTGGTGAAGGCTTCTGGGAGTTGTAGTCCAAGAACATCTGGAGGCCCAAGGTTGAGGACCACTGCTTTAGAGTTTCTGTCAACGAACAGGGTGTGGTCTTACGCCAGGCCACACACTAAAGCTTGTTGGAAGGGGGTCACGAAGAAATAATCTCCTTTAGCAGACATCTGTTTCCCAGTGTGGCACAGTGGATAAAAGGAGGGACTAGGACTCTGGAGAAGAGGGTTCAAATCCCCACTAAGCCACAGAAACTCACTGGGGAAGTGGAATTGGCAAAAGCCACTCCTTAAATATCTCACTTACCCTGAAAGCCCTATTAGGGTTGCTCTAAATTGGTTCCAACTCGAAGGCAGAAAACACACAGAGAGAGCAGACCTCTGGTGGGTAATCTTTCTCTTGAGACACTCCTATAAAAGTGTTTTCATTGTGTGTGCAACAGCTAAAGAGTTTCATCTTCCACTCACCTATAAGCCTCAAATTGTGTTGGCTTATGACTAAACAAGCCCAAATGTGGTCTCCGTGTGTGTGTGTGTGTCTGTGTGTGTGCACGCACGGGAGGCTGACGGCCGAAAGCCTTGTTTGGAAAAAACAGGTGATCGATGTGTTCTATTTAAAGAAAGGTTAGAACAATAAAGTGGCCACAGTTTCTTTTTCCAGGGTCTCCCTCACCTCCAGAGACAGTAAATGCTGAGTAACATTTCCCTCTTTGCAGGCCCTGCGCCTGGCCCAAAGGCCTCGGTGTTCTCGCTTGTTTACCAAATGTCTGAAATGAAGTCAGGAGGAAACCCACAACTCCACAGAGGTAAACAGAGCCTGGTCCCGTTGTCAGGGTGCATGGGGGACCTCCTGGGAAGGTCAGCGTGGGTTGGACCATCATCGAATGCTTTCTCCCTGCGGGTAATGATGTGGCCGGATTGCCAATGGATATGAAAGCCAGCTTTTGGGGTTTGGATGCCCGTCTGTGTGTCTCTTTGTGTGTTCATGGGAAATACGGACAGAAAGCTTGCAGGCTCCAGAATGTATAGCCAGCTAGAGGGTGAAAGCCCTTAAAGATATTTTTTTTGTGTTGTTTCATTTTGTTTTGGATGAAATTGTAAGAGAGCCCAAGTTTATCTTCTGCTACACCACAGCTTGGGGAAAAGGCATGGTTGGATTACAACTCTTAGAGCGACCCACTGGAGAAATAAGGGAATTGTAGTTCCATGCGCTTGATGCTAAAGCATCTTTCTTCTTTTCGGTGAGGTGCAACCAGCTTAACTTCCAGTGGTGCAGTGCAGTTGTTCCCCAGATGTTCTTGGAGTACAACTCCCAGACAACCTAGCCAGCATAGTTGGTGGCGAAGGCTTTGATGGGTTTTAGTCCGAGAACATCTGGAGACCCAAGACTGGGAAATGTTGGTGTAGTGGAACTGGGACTCATTGGGCTGAAGCACCAGGAGTCAGAGAAAAGAAGAGAGACGCTGATGCTGCTTCGTGTCCTCAGCTTCCGTTTTTACTTTCTGAGCTTAACTGCAGTCTGCAAAGGAACAACAAGGAAGGATGGAATATCCCAGAAGACAAACCCAAATGAGCTTGGAAATGTTCAAGATATATGGTGGCACCAGCTCAATGTTCTTACCTGATCCCACCTTCAAAGGTGTCCCAGTGAGTTAACATTAAGGAGCTCACCATGGAGTCCAGATCAGAAGAGGGACTTCCCGGGTTTGAATGCAGCTCCTCCATAACAGTCGTATCACACTGGCCTCCAAAGATGTCAGGAGGAAACACCATTCAGAAAGACCAGCTACTTCCTGGAGAACAAGTTAGAGATGGTGGCCAAGAGGCAGAAGGATGAAATTGTCTATGTTGATACTTTCTTAACTTTTTTGGGGGGGGGGGGACAATGCACAGGAGGTTGGTTTGCAGAAGAATAATTGCTCACTTTCCATGATTGAGTGTGTGTTTTTCCCCCCACAGCCTATAAGCAGAGACATCACCTTGCCAACAAAAGTCCGCATAGTCAAAACTATGTTTTTTCCTGTAGTGATGCATGGAAACGAGAGCTGGACCATAAAGAAGGCTGACGCTGTTGAACTGTGGTGCTGGAAGAGGCTCTTGAGGGTCCCCTGGACTGCAAGGAGAACAAACCTATCCATTCTGAAGGAAATCAAGCCTGAGTGCTCACTGGAAGGACAGATCCTGAAGCTGAGGCTCCAATACTTTGGCCATCTCATGAGAAGAGAAGACTCCCTGGAAAAGACCCTGATGTTGGTAAAATGTGAAGGGAAGTGGAGAAGGGGATGACAGAGGACAAGATGGATGGACAGGGTCATCGAAGCAACCAACATAAATTTGACCCAACTCCGGGAGGCAGTGGAGGACAGGAGGGCTTGGCGTGCTCTGGTCCATGGGGTCACAAAGAGTCGCACACGACTTAACGACTAAATGACAAAAAATACTCTTCAGAATGAGCGAGACATGTGGACGTCAGGAACAACTGTCAAGACCATAGAGACCCTTAGTTTGGATCCTCCCCTTAGCCCCCACAATCCACCCTTCCCCTTGTCAGAGTGCTGGCGTTGTGTCACTGTGACGGATCGCCCTTCCGTCCTCCCAGTGATCAACCACCCTCCTCTTTGCAACCGTTCAAGGAGCGCCGCTCACCGCCAATAAATAAATAAATAAATAAATAAATAAATAAATAAATAAATAAATAAATAAATAAATAAATAAATAAATAAATAAATAAATAAATAAATCTCTGGCCTGGCCAGTGTGACGCTGTCTACTCACCATTCTGCACACAGCTGCTGCAGCTGGGAGCATCTGGCACGGGACATATGGAATTTAATTTCCTGATATTTACATAGATTGAAACGATTCTGATTCGAGACCGACTGCGCAAGACCTCCAGGCATTAAGCTTTTGTGTTCGATTCTTTTTTTCCCCCTTTCTTTCTCTTCTGGCTGCCAACGGGCTGGGGATCAGAGTTGAAAGTCTGCGCCGGCTTTACGATGTTGAAAGGCTCCGAAGACCTTGATCTACAAGGCTTACTGTGTAAATGCTACCCCTTTTTTCCTTCTTCCTTTTGCCGCTTCTGGGGAATCCAGTTAAAGGCGCTCAGAAGCGTCCCAACCAGCCGTGGAAAATCTATGTCTCTCTCTCTCCCCCCACCCTGCCGCCCACCCCCCACCCCCTTTGCTGACCTTGACTACGCTTGAAGCAGGTTGGCAGGAGATAGAATATTCAGGGTGGGGTTTGGGGGAGACAGACACAGTCGCACAGAGGAGAAAGGATAAAGAATGTGAGGAGCATAAGCTTCTGGTTTTGGTGAGCTGTTGGTCAACTGGAGTTCACAATCAGCACCTCACCTGCTCTTTAGATAATAAAGGTTCCCCTTGACATTTAGTCCAGTCGTGTCCGACTCTAGGAGGCGGTGCTCATCCCCATTTCCAAGCCGTAGAGCCAGCGTTTGTCTGAAGACAGTTTCCGTTGTCACGTGGCCAGCGCGGCTATACACGGAATGCTGTTTACCTTCCCACCGAGGTGGTACCTATTTATCTCCTCACATTTGCATGCTTTCGAACTGCTAGGTTGGCAGGAGCTGGGACAAGCGATGGGAGCTCACTCCATCGCGTGGATTTGATCTTACGACTGCTGGTCTTCTGACCCTGCAGCACACAAAGGCTTCTGTGGTTTAGCCCGCAGTGCCACCACGTCCCTCACGCCACCACGTCCCTCCACCTTCTCTTTACTGTCCCACATCTGGTTGTGACCCACACAACCCCATCAAGAGGGCACAAGAGGGCTAGAGAGCGAGGCTCTCTTTCCTCTTCCTGATCACGAGTGACCGCACGCTCAGAGATACCCAGGTGGAGACCTGTGGCAGGAAGAGGACCGGGACCCAGGGCTCTGGGGTGAGGTGGGGTGTCCCCACTGGAGGGCTGGGTGTCCAACGGACCCCAAATCTTGGTGTTGGATCTCATTCATGCCGTCAGTGGTTGAGAATGGCGTACCAAGAAGAGTAGCCAGGCTTTTCCACTAAGAAGCCTCATTCCTCACAAGTTTGGACCTGTTTTGATTTGATGGCTTTTCTCCTCCAGCTGAGGATTACTGGCTCTCCCCCTTTTTAAGTTCTTTAATTCTCCCGGGAGTCCAGCCGGTCCTTCTTCACATGCCTCGTGAATTCCAGCTTCGCTAGGAAAGTTTCTCAGAGAAATTGCAGAATCAAAGGAACGGCCTTTTGCCTCAGGGTCCTGTTCCCCCATTCCTGTGTTGCCAATGCATTGGTGAAAAGCAGTCTTAGAGTTCGATAATGTGGCAATTTGCTGTTACATATACTGTATGTATGGATGCAGGAGAATACAGGAAGGAGTCCTTGATGTCACTGAGCCTTACGAATGTTGCTTTTGGACTACAACTCCCAGAATCCTCCATCCAACATGGCTAGGGGAACTTTGGGGGGGGTGTAGTGTAAAGCCAGAGTCCTGTTCTCTTGGGCAATCACAGAAGACTCTCGTTATTTCTCAGGCCATCTCTGGCACACTTCTGGTCGTCATCATCCTCATCTTATCCAGCAGGGATCCTATGGCTCATGGAGTCCATTCCCCAGTGGGGGAATCGAACTCCCAACTTCTGACTCTGCAGCCAGAGACCCAAGCCACTGACTGATCCCCTTCAACCAGTTAAAGTCCTATTTTCGTATCTATTTGCAAATAATATTTTCTTCTTTTTCTTTTAAGTGCCCGGGAAACCTGCCAGTATTTTCATGTGTGGTTTTCAATATCTGTTACTTTCTTTTTCGGTGTGCGTTTGAGAACCTGTACATTTGTTTTTCAAGACTTGTTTGCTTTTTTTTTTGTCATATGCACTTTCATACCTTTTTCTGTGCCATTTGCCATTCTTACACTGCACATGAACGCCTAGATTTCTAAAGTACAAAATTGGTAAAAAAATTTAAAAATCTGCAGCCTTACTGAAAAGAAGGGAGGATTTTTTAAAAAAAAAATCGTGTGCCCTTGAATCGATTCTGACGTAGTTTCCCTTTCCCTCCTCCTGAGGTTGCCCTGGGACCGTCCAGCTTGCCCAAGGCTACCCAGGTTGGTCTCAGGAGGCCCAGTGGAGAAATTGAACTCCATAGCCAGAGACCTGAACCATTGCGCTATCCAATATTCATTGTGCAGTTGTGACTGCATGCAATTGGTCACAGACCCACTTGTGTGACAGACCCCCAACAAAAATGGAAAACGAAACCATGAAATTGTCCTAAAGCCCAGAGTTCTTCAGTCAGATTTGACCTCCCCAAAATAGTAGGTCTTTGGAAGCCCTGTAGATACAGTTACGCTAAGCAAAACACAGCACCAGTGTCATTGTGATATAGGCACCCTTGATGGGTTGATCACAAGGACGACATGCACAGGCCCATCAGTTATGCAAGGGGGAAAAAGCATCACAGACAAAGCAATTCTCATTATCACATCGGGGTCTATTATTTCATTCAGAATAGGCAATCTGGTGCTCTCCAGATGTTGTTGACTCTCAGCCAATGACAAACTGTAATCCCAAACATCTGGAGGACACCGGGTTGCCAATTCTGATCTAGAGGAGATAACAGAGAGCTCTCGCTCTGCCCTGGTCACCCTCCTTGTTTTTTGGAGAACATTCTCTCCCGGAGCCCCACTTTCCATACGTCGCAGGTGATGGAGGTGAACAACAGAGCGTAAGAAACACAATTTCAGTTTGACAATAGCCGGGAACAATCAAATTGGGATGACTTCATTCCTGCTTCCTGCATGAATTGTTCGTTTTTTTTTAAATTAAAAAATGCAGGAAAAGAAAAGACGAAAATACTGAGATATCCAGCAATCGGGCTCAAAAGCTACCTGAGGCAACCACTAAATTTCTGGGTTCAATATTGCATGACTTTGAGGTCACAACTCACGAGCATAAAAAGAAATCCCGGGAAAGCAAGGAAGGGGGGAACCACATAAACACACATACCCAGCACCTCTGGATGGGGAGAGATCAATAATGACTCTGTTTTGTCTGTTAAGCGGAAGAATATCTCTGACTAAAATCTGTTAAGAGAACGAGGAACAGAAGGTTCTGCTATTTCTCTCAGGTCCGTTACCACAAGCAGCGGCTCGGCTCCAATCAGGTCCAACTGGAGACGCGTCAATTTCGTTGATGGAATCCTAGCCCAGGAGCAAAAAGGGTCCTGGATACCGGTCCAAGCCCAGTGTTGCATCTGATCCTGAACTAAATCTTGGAAAGAACACGTTCCATTTAATGTGTTAAAACAGACGGGGTGTCGCTAATCATAAGAAAATAACATTGTTTAAAAAAATTAATAATGTTAAAAGGTTACTTTTACATATCAGGTAAAAACAAGCAAAAAATAAAAAAGACTAGAGATGGGGATATTCATATATACCGTTTTTTCTGTGTATAAGACTATACTTGTGTCTAAAATCCTTAGACTAAAAATTGAGGGTTGTCTTATGCACGGAAGTAAGCTGAGGAGAGAACAAAAATAAGTGGAGGGGAAAGCAGGGATCAAAGTGATCCTGCAGCGCTTTGATCCCTGCCTCCCTCTCCATTTGCTAAGCCCCACTTAGATTTCTTATTTTTGGGTTAGAAAAGTAGGGGGCGTCTTATACATGGGGGCATCTTATACACAGAAAAATATGGTAAATAGCCCCACGCAGCTGGATTTTAAAGAGGGTCTGCCCCCTGCGGCCGGACTGTCCACTCATACATCGGAGCCATCTTAATGTTAAAGTTTTACTCCATGCCCTCACCCTGACCTCTTCTTCCAGGCCCTTCATGCTATGAACCACTGAACTGGAAATCTCCCAGGCAGAGAAGCAGGTCTTTGCTGATCATATATTTGTATGAGAAGAAGAGGAACCACACAATTATTTGTTGCGTCCCCACAAATAGAACAGTGTTGTGTAGTGCTTTAGATGGCTGGGTAGCTCAATGGTTGAGGAGAGCCAGAGGTTGGGAATTTGATTCCCCTGCTGGGAGTGTAGAGCCAGCCTGTGTGGCCTTGGGCAAGCTGCACACAGTCCCAGGATGTACCCAAAAGAAGGGAATGGGGAACCACTTCTGAGTACCCTCTACGTAGAAAACCCTGGAAAGGGTTGCCATAAGACTTGGTGGCACATGATTCAAAAACACCAGGCAGTCAATGAAAGTTATAAAAAAATTAACTAGTTTTATGTAATAAATACAACATCTAATGAAATTATTATTATTATTATTATTATTATTATTATTATTATTATTATTATTATTATTATTATTATTATTATTATTATTATTATTATTATTATTATTACTATTACTATTATTATTATTATTATTATTATTATTATTATTATTATTATTATTATTATTATTATTATTATTATTATTATTATTATTATTATTTCTTGACTACGAGGACCGCTGAGGTGCGTTAATTCCAGAGGTGAGATGTTTCGATGGCCAGGTCTCTGTACTTGGTTAGTTTTTCCAATTCTTTATTTTCAACTCTGGCATTCCCTGGAATTCCAATGTCAATGATTCGGAGTTTTCTTGGTTCTATTACTACTCTGTCTAGTGTGTTATGTTCAAGGTATCTGTCCATTCAGGTCTGGAAATCCCACAATATCTTGACTTCCTCATTTTTGACACCTTCTCTACCTAATGCTCCCATGAGTTTTTGGAGGTCGGCAAATTATACTTTTTTTCCCATAATGACCAGTGCATTAACTTTGCCAGGTCTCTGTCCTTTGCTAGTTTTTCCAATTCTTCTTCTTCATCATCATCATTTTGACAAGGAAAAAATGAGAATGGAAATGATGCAACTTATATACAAAGTGGTTGCAGCTCAAAAATGGGAAATTAATTTTTGGCTTAGCTATGCGTGTGATGAAATCTCATTCAAGAACTGGCAGAAACAGCCATCAAAGGTTCTCCAACCCTCAGGAAAGAGCTTGCTTTCATCACAAAAGCGCTCCCCCCATTGTGGTGTTCAGATTCGCCACAACATGTCCGAAATGGATATATGTTTCCCTTGTGAAGCTAAGTATGTTCAACCCACCCAAGAAACACAACAGACCAGGCCAGTTGATCAAAAGATGCAGGCAACGCATTCGGTGCCTCTGTGTTTGCCAGTTCATGCAAGAAGGCAACTAGAATGTGCATTGCCCCTTTGATCTGCTCCTTTCCCGAGGAAGTACATACAGATTGGTGCCTGGTTGTTTGCAGTTCATGACACTTGTGGGTTTTTTCTTTTTTTTATTCTCTCCTTTTTCTACACAAAGTCCCATTGGCTTCCTACAACAGCCACAGGAAAGAGATCCTTAAGAAGGGCAGTGGACATAGTTCTCTGAATTCTTCTTAGAAAGAACAATTCAAAAAGAAGAACTTAAAAAGAACTTCTTAAAAAAGAAGAACAATGTAAGGAGCCTGCTTGTCTCTACACTTGAGGTCCTTTCTCTCTCCCCCTGCCTTTCCTTTCCCCTGGATCTGGAAGTAGCAGGTGTTGCAGCCACAGTAAGGACTTTGATGGCCTTGTAGCAGAAGAAGGCCCCCAAAAAAGAGTTTAGTTTCTAAGGAAAAGGAGACACACTTTCCTTCTCCTCTGGCATCAACTCAGCCTCTTTATGAGTTTCTCCTTTCTCCACTTCTAACGGTAGTGTACGACTGCCAGATCCCACAGAAGGTATCTGGAGACGAAGTGCTGTTCCACCTAGTTAGGACATAGAGGCTCCACATGTAGAAGTTTGCTCTGCCTCATGGGTACTCCAGAATCACACCAATACCCCTCGTTGGGTTTGGTTTTTTTGCACATCAATTGAAAGGCAGCATGTCCCTGAAAGCAGCATTTTTCTGAATAAGGTGCACCCTTTGGAAACAAGCAAGAACAGTTCTAGGAAATGTATGCTCTCTCAATGCCTAAGAACCAAAGTATTTATGATCTGTCCTGAAACATTTTGTGTTGCTATCGGCGTACAAGTACATCACACGTTAGGCGGTGCAATTGATTTCAGCAACCGAGTAAACAAGGATTAGTCATTGTCTGATGCAAAATTACCTTACCCTGAAATGAGCAGAAGATGCCTTCACTGTTCATAAAACATGAGATGACCATTTGAATTAATACTGTACTGGTAGTTTTAAAAGTTTTTTTTTTAATTGGGCATGATTCTGCCAGAATCTAAGTTATAGGGAACATCTCCCCATCACCTCTGATTTCCATCCCACTCCGTAGGAGCATGAGTCTTAAGTGAAATCCTCTTGGCAGTTTTAATGGGAGACATTGTGTACTAGGATTTTGCTTCCCCCCCCCCCCCCGCCTGTCTGTACTTCAGGCGGGAGCACTCACAGACCTAGTGCTCTCGACGTAATGGGAACATGTGCTGTGAATCCAGAAAACAAATCCTTACGTTACCGACCCTTTTCGCCAGTCGGAAGAAACCGGAGCATGGATGATGACTTTTAAAAAGCAGTTATTAACTACTGATATAGTTCCAGAGTGTTGACTAGAAATAACTACGAGTAACTAATTACTTATAATGCTTTTCTTTCCCCAGCTACCGTGCGGCAGGAACAGAACAGGGAGTAATGCTACCCTTTTTTGGCTGTGTAACTCTGACTTTTAGTTGCTTCTATACTTATATGAGGTGTAGCCTTCGAAAGAAGATCGATCTCTCAAGGGCCACGTTGTGTTGTCCTGTTGTAGGTGTTGAGGCGACAGCAACACAGATGGGAGGACCAAATGGCCTCAGTTCAACTGCCAGTGGCAGCTAGAGTAGACCTACTGCATCAGTGGGTTTCTTGGTTGTGTGGGCTCAACATTTAGAAATGTATGCAGTTGATCAACTTGAGGTGACCCTGTCTGCTGACTCATAAATCCACAGCTTCTACCTTAGAAAGCCCACCCCCTATAAATCTCGGAAACTACAGTAATTATAGCTCAAAGTAACTAGCAATAGTTCCTGCTAATGTACTTACTAGTTACTAGCTAATAGTAATACAGTGGTGCCTCGCTAGACAGTTACCCCGCATGACAGTTTTTTCGCTAGACATTGACTTTTTGCGATCGCTATAGCGATTCGCAAAACAGTGATTCCTATGGGGGAATTTCGCTGGGCAATGTTTGGTCCCTGCTTCGCAAACTGATTTTCGCTAGACAATGACTTTGACAGCTCCCTCCATGCCCGCAAAACAGGTGTTTTAGCGACCTAAGCTTCGCAAGACAGCGATTTAAACAGCTGATTTGCAGTTCGCAAAGTGGCTTTCCTATGGCCGATCTTCACTAGACAACAACTATTCTTCCCCATTGGAACGCATTAAACAGGTTTCAATGCATTCCAATGGGGAAATGCTTTTCGCTAGACAATGATTTCGCTAAACAGCGATTTCAGTGGAACGGATTATCATCGTCTAGGGAGGCACCACTGTATTAGTTACTAGTAATATTAGTTACTAGTAATTAATTATATGTGCAGCTCTTCCTACTTAACGCCGCAAGAGCTGCATATACTTGTGGTTTTGGATGACAACACCCAGAATTCCACAGGCTCTCTAGCCAAAAGTTGGGCTGTCCTGAGGAATTCTGGGGAATGTGGTCAAGATCCACAGATCTGCACAGCCCTCGTGGCTACTGCTTGGAGGCAGTGGCAGTAGCGAATGAACAACTTCCCATGCATCTTTTATTACTTTGATTTATATTGTGCCGAAGCCCTCTCTTTTGATGTACCTTCCCACCAGTGTGAATCAGTTCTTCCGGGATCGCTTGAACACCTGAAGATGGTTCGTCTTCTCTTGTCATGATGGCCTGGGACACCGACACTTCCAGAGCGATTAATCACAGCAGATCCATCTGCTTCCCGCAGGCCTGCCAAGGGAATGTCTGGGAACTCTCTGTGTGTATGTGCACACACTTGTGTGTCTGCGGGTCGCAACACCAGGGCCCCTGTGAACTTCAGGGAACAAGGCATTCTTCTCCACAACAGCTTCAAATGGATTAGCTTGCTCCCTCTGGGAGAAAAAAAAGCTGTTTGCTCCTCTCCAGCCATGCGCACGCCGCTCTGAACGCCCTGGCTGGACCGGTGGGTTTTGAGACGTTTCCTGTGAGAAACCGCCTGTCAAAGGAGGCACATGCCAGAGAAGCCGCGGTTTTCTCGCCATCCGTCCCTCAAGGTGCAAGGGCACTCTTGAGGGCTTAGGGATGGCACGAGGCAAGACAGCACTACTGCAGAAGCGGTGTCTGGACCTCTCAGAGAGGGGAGAGGAATGAAAGAAAGACCGGGTGATTCTGGCCTGCTCAAGAGAAGCAGGGATGTGACAAGGAATCCCAGCCAAGCTTTTCTCCCGCGAGAAGGTCAGGCCATCAATCATGAGGACCTGTGTGAGCCCCACTCCTCCTCCTCTCCCCTTCTTGTGAAACAAGGGCCTCACAAACTCACCAACTCCGGTGCTGTCCTCAGAATACCCTGGAATAGCCAAGCACTTTCTCTTTCTCCCTTGCTTCCCACTGTCCAGATGGAGAATGTTGAACGGTTTGGACGGTTTGGCCTTGTTCTCAGGGAGACGGTCAAACCCAAACGGGCGACGTTGTTTCAGATCGCAGACAAGGAGGAACATGGGAATGCTCCTGGCCACAGATATCTAAATTCCTGAAGGTGGGAAAAGCAGAGAAGAAAGCACATCTAGTTGGTTAATGCAATGGTTGCCAACCTTGGGTCTCCAGAAGTTCTTGGACTACAATTCCCTGTGACCAGCACAGATAGTGATGAAGGCTTCCGGGAGTTTTAGCCCAAGAACATCTGGGAACCCAGCGTTGGGAACCACCGGTTTAGTGAGATAGGAGTCAAGTTTCTTTTGCTTCAAATACTCCTGCTGGGAACAGAACCAGGTTCAGGAAGTGTGGCCTTCAAAATCTTCATGAATCATGACACTCATCAGTCCTAGCCAGAAGGACCAGTGGCGAGGCATGCTGGGAACTGCAGCACAAGATCCGTAGATTTGCATCTCTCTGCAAAAAGCCCTTACAGTGGTGCCTCGCTTAACGATTGCCTTGTTAAATGACAAAACCGCTTGATGATGAAGATTTTGTGATCACTTGTGTAATCGCAAAATGATGTTCCTATGGGGAAAATTCACTTAACAATGATTGGTTTCCTGCTTCGGGAACCAATTTTTCGCTAAATGATGATTCTAAAACGGCTGATCGGCGATTCTAAAATGGCCACCCACTGTGCAAAATGGCTCCCCACTGTGTTTTCAGGATGGATTCCCTGCTTTACAGGCACCGAAAATGGCCGCCCCTATGGAGGATCTTCGCTGGATGGTGAGTTTTCAGCCCATTGGAACGCATTGAACCGGTTTCAATGCATTTCAATGGGCTTTTTTGTTTCGCTTGACGAGGATTTCGCTTAACAGTGACATTAATGGAACAAATTATCCTCGTCAAGTGAGGCACCACTGTATCTGAAATCCCTCACCAGGAAATTTCAATGCAAAACCCCTAATCTAAAAGAGACCATGGTTAATCATCATCATGATGTGTCTTCAAGTCAAGTCTAACATATGGCAACCCTTTTCATGGTTTCCCAGGTACAGAGTATTCAGAGATGGTTTGCCAGTCCCTTCTTTTCAGGGTGCCCTGGAACTGTGCACTTTGCCCAAGGCTACCCAGGCTGGCTCTTCTTCCAGGAGACACTTAGGATATCAAGCTCCTAACCTCTGGCTCTGCAGCCAGAGACCTAAACCAGTGGTTCTTAACCTTTTTGAAAGAAACGCCCCCTTGAGCCATTGAGGAAGTTATCATCGCCCCCCCCTCCCCACGGTGATGATATCTTATTTATTTATTTATTTATTTATTTATTTATTTATTTATTTATTTATTTATTTATTTATTTATTTATTTATTTATTTGAGACACTTAAATGCAATGACCCCTGAAAACAAAATTCAATTCCAATAAAATGAAATGCCCCCCAAAAGTAACATTTAATGATTTAGTTTCAAGCGAATTTTAAGATGCAAAAAGAAATATAAAAAGGGCATAAAAGCAAACTGCAATGCAGGAACTAAAAATTTCAAGACGAAAACTCTGAAACTAAATTAAGATTGGAGGAAAATATATATTCATGCACATTGTAAAAAGGCTGCAGCCATCTACACAGGTTTGGCTTGCTCCAGCGCCCCCCTACCGCCCCCCTTCTGCTCCAGCGCCCCCACACTGCCCCTTTTCGTTCTACCGCCCCCCTGAAAAATGAAATCGCCCCCTGGGGGGCATTATCACCCACGTTAAGAACCACTGACCTAAACCATTGAGCTATCCAGCCAGCTAACAGGAAGCAATAATATCCTCCCAGCAGATCAGAACCAACGTTTCTTAAGATACTTCCCCCCTTTCTCCCCTGTCTCTCTCTTTGGAAAAAAAAAAGAGAGGGAGAGAAAGCTTGCATTATAAAGCTCCAAAGGATGGGTGGAAGAGTCTGTTATATGTACCCCCATTAAAAAATAGGGCCACATAAATTCTGCACAGGCATTATTGATCCATTTCCCTGTAATTGTACCTTTGAAACGCAAATGTATGGTGTGGTTTTTTTTAAAAATAAAGAAAAGAGGAGGGATTTGAATGTGCCAGACTGAGATGATAATGTGTCCTGTCTGAACCAATAGGATAGGACACATTCAGCAGACATATGCCTCAGCCAATGCTAATATAAACTTCCCACCAAGCATGTTTTCTGCTTCGTTTTCACAGTAGAAGGCTCAATATCAGGGAAAACTTCTTAACTGCTAGAGCAGTTGACAATGCTGGAGGAGTTCAAGAGAAATTTAGACAACAATCTGTCGTATCAGCCCTGATTTGGATTCCTTCCTTGAGCAGGGGGTTGGTCATGATGCCCTTAGGGGCTCCTTCCAAGCCCATCATTCTGTGATTCATAATTCTACGTGCCCACCACCACTGTGATTGTTGTTTAGAACCACTGATGGAGATGCTCAAATTTCCGACTATCTTCCCAGTGCGCTGGGAGATGCTCAGCTTTCAGCTGCCCAGAGATCCTTCAAAGAACAGTAGGTTGCTCTTAAAAGCAAGTCTTTGAAGTAGGTTAAGCCGAGAGTTGATGCATATGTCAAAGCCAACTGAACCTGAAGCTTTTCAGGATGTTTACAGAAAGGTTAATCTGAATATGTGAGAAAAGAGAGAGGGTAATTGCAGCAATCTGCACAAGCAATAGAAGTCCGCGTCCTTAGGATGGAGAACATAATATGCAACCAAAAATGAGATTTGTCCTGGAGAAGGCTGTAGCATGCCATGTACTCTTGGTTCCACTGTAAGGCATGGAATTTGTGGACCTCACTATTGGCAGCTAGAAGAAAAGGCAGAAGCAGCTGAAACATGGACTTATCCGAGGACACTAGAAATGTTTTGAACTGAGAGGATGACAAATGAAGAAGCACTGTGGGGGAATGAGTAACAACTGAGAAATCATAAAATGCAGAAAGCATTGGTCACATAATGAGGAAAGTACAAATTGTTACAGGAGGTCATTCTAAGGAATGATAAATGGGAGAAGAGAGGCAGGAAAGAGAGGAACCTAATGGCTGGAGAATTCTGGAGATGCGTTTGGACACAACATCACAAACATAGCTTAGAGCTGCCACACCCAACAACAGGATATCCGTAATGATGTCCAACGTCTGGTGGGAGAGCAATGAAGAGGAGGAGGAGGAGGAGGAGGAGGAGGAGGAGGAGGAGGAGGAGGAGGAGGAGGAGGAGGAGGAGAAGAAGAAGAAGAAGAAGAAGAAGATGATGATGATGAAGAAGAAGAAGAAGAAGAAGAAGAAGAAGAAGAAGAAGAAGAAGAAGAAGAAGAAGAAGAAGAAGAAGAAGAAGAAGACAAAGACGATGTTACAAAGAAGATGAATGGGAAGGAGGAGAAAGATGATAATGATAAAGAAAAAGCTAAAGATGCTGATGAAGAAGGAGAAGAAGGAGGAGGAGGAGAGGGAGGAGGAAAGTGATTCTGTGTAGAGACTCCACAAATCGAAGACTCTTTGTTCTGCAAACAAGCCTTTTGCATGACAATGGAGCGAAGGAGGAGCAGGGACAGTCATTCTTCTGAGTGTGGATGCATTCATTTTCTTAAGAATCTTTTGTCACCTGGTTTGACAAATGATGTTATTTCGGCCAATGATGACATCATTCAGCAAAGGTCTGAGTTGTGGTTGCAGAGTCTTTCTCTTCCCTTCCTGATGCAGTCTCCCATTCCCCCTCCCCCCCTCCCGCCAGCTCTGTCTGGACCATTATTTGTTAATGGCTCATTGCTTTAAATATGTACAACACAATGTTTTCAGCAGATGAGTCAGAGGAACTGTCCTCCAGCCAACCTCACGCCACAATGACACAGTCATTGTTTGTGTCGGATCAGGCCTCCTCACAACAGCCCTCCCAACTTTTGTAGGCCGGGGGTGTCTCCAGTCAAGCATCTAGGTTGCTCCTAGTTTTTGATTCTTCAGATCTTATATTTGGTTTATCCCTTACCTTTGTTTGTTTGCTTAATTTCGCAGTCGTCATATCTGAAGAAGTGACCTATAGTCCTCACGAGGTGACATCAAACAAAGCTTGTGAGCCCTTGATGGCACAAGAGTCTGGTTGGTTTGGTCGCCATGGCTGAAGACTGCTTTGCCCGGCTTTCCATGGAAAACGAGAACATAGGCACTTTCTGTTTTTCATTTCTTCCACCTTTCTGCCAGAGTAACACTCAACTACAATCCCAAAAAAGTTATCTAGAGAGAGGGAATGACTAGTAAATCAGCTGGAAGTTGTGTCATCAAGACATCTTCCAGGTTTGAGCAGTCCCTTAGCTTCTCAGGACAAGAATGAAAAAGGAGAAGGGGCAGAACCTTTAAGGATGATGGTCAGAACAGACACTAGATCAGTGGTCCCCAACCTTGGGCCTCCAGATGTTCTTGGACTACAATTCCCAGAAGCCTTCACCACCACCTCTGCTGGCCAGGATTTCTGGGAGTTGAAGTCCAAAAACATCTGGAGGCCCAAGGTTGGGGACCACTGCACTAGATGACCCATGACTGGATTTTGTGACATCTTTTTCAAAGGAGTGAAGAACGTCAACAGTCCACAGATGGTGCTTTGACACCTTCTTCTCCTATCTAGAAAGTTAAGCTTATAAACTTCATTATAAAAAATCTTCAAACTGCAGAGCTGGAAGGGGGACCCTCAGGATCATCCAGTCCAGCCACTGTCAAGGAGCCCCAGTGGGGGAATCGAACTCCCACCCTCTGGCTCCACAGCCAGAGACCCAAACCACAGAGTGATCACATTCAAACAGTTACATTCCTGTTTTCATAGCCATTTGCAAATAATTTTTAGATTATGCCTAGATTCGTAAAGTGAAAATTTGGTAGTTTTACATTTTTTTAAAAAATGCAACCCAACAAATTTCTCACCTGTTTCTACTCCAAAGGAGTTAAGGAGGTTTTTAAAAAATAATCATCATACACCGTCAAGTCAATTCTGATTTATGACAACCCTTTTTTCAGGGTTTTCCAGCTAGAGAAGACTACCTGGAAAATAAAGCTGGTTTATCCTTGAGGGTGCCCCGGGGTGGTGCAGCTGGCCCAAGGCCACCCAGGCTGGCTTTTCTCTCCACGGGGGGTGGGTGGGATTGGACCACCAACCTCTCCTTCCATGGCCAGACATCTAAATCACTGAACTATCCAGCTACAGTGGGTTTAAAAAAGACTCCCTTTAAAAAAAAAAAGTAATTTTTTCTCCTTCATCTTGATCCCGACTAAAAGTCATATTATGCCTTTATGTTTCAAATGAGTAGCAACCCCTTGCGATGGCTCTCCACATGGATCTCCTTTGAGTTTCCCTTCCTCTGGGCTGGAGAACAGCCTAGCTCTGCAAGGCTGTGGGTTCATGTCTCCCATCATGGTAGATGAGTTTTGGGTGGCAGCGAAGCCGGGTCAGATCCCTCAGGGCTCCTGCCATTTCCCATAATACATGTGTAGCTTTTTCCCTCCAGGAATATAGCTGAGCTCAGTTTACTGGATCTCTTTCTGCTCAGAATAGCGTTGTCCTTGTGTGGCAGGGAGCCTCTCCATAGGAGCCAGGAGGCTTAATTTATAGGGCTGCATCTCATCCAGCCATTAAATTCCGTATTGGTCTTGCCAGCCAAATGGAGAGAAAGAAGCAAACGCCGGGAAGCTCTAGAGATCCTCAGAAGGAGAGAGCTACTCTAGCTTAGGGTACAGTAGCTCTCTTGCTACTCTACCCTACTGCCTCCTCTTTCAAACACCAACTCTGGAAGATCCTTGGGGAGACTTGATCACTCCTTTCTGCTTCACTAGACTATGATGGCTGTTTGGAGGTATTGATTATTATCTGTCTCGCTTCCCTCTCTTTTCTCTTCCTGGTGCTCTTCCCTTCTGCATGCTCCCTTTCCAGAGGGTCTCAGTACCCAAGAAAAAGAAGTACAGTAGTGCCTCGCTTGACGCTGATAATACATTCCACTTAAATTGCTGTTTAGCAAAATCATTGTCTAGCGAAAAGCATTTCCCTATTGGAATGCATTGAAACCTGTTTAATGCGTTCCAATGGGGAAGAATTGTCATTGTCTAGCGAAGATCGGCCATAGGAAAGCCGCTTTGCGAACCGCCAATCAGCTGTTTAAATAGCTGCCTTGCAAAGCTTAGGTCCTAAAAACAGCCTTTTTGCGAGCACGGAGGGAGCTGTCAAAATCGTCGTCTAGTGAAAATCGGTTTGCGAAGCAGGGACCGAACATTGTCCAGCAAAATTCCCCCATAGGAATCACTGTTTTGCGAATCGCTATAGCGATTGCAAAAAGTCAATGTCTAGCGAAGAAACTGTCATGCGGGGTAACTGTCTAGCGAGGCACCACTGTAAAGGAAAAGTCTTGAACTCTTGAGATGGATGGATTTAACCCTCCAAAGACCATGCTAAGATGCATTTGTGACATCCTGGAGGTGTCATTCGCCTCTCCCTTTAAAGGAAGGGGGTGCATTTCGAGGCTCATTTCTGCTTTTCCACTGCCATGTCCCGGCTAGCTGAATAGGACAGCTTGCAGTGATCGACATCTGTTGGCTTGGATGACCAAAGGCTTATTAGAAAAAGGAGAGAGGGGGAGTGAAGGGGGGGGGGAAAGACAATGAAATATAATATACTATCAAAACCCAAGGTAGTATTGGTGTAGGAGAATTGGCTACAATCATAGTAATAACTGCTCTTCTTTCCTCTAAAGGCAGCCCCAGAAAGCTGTTCATTCATACTTGACATCCAAAGGTACCCCTAGCCAGAGGGGTTTGCTTACAAAGCAAAGAGGAATCCGGAGGTGTGGTGACAGGCAAACTAAAAGAGAGAGACAGACGCTGCATCTCCAGCAAGTCATGATTCACCAACGGAACCAAAATATCGTTGGGTCATTTCTGTCCGTCTGGCTTTCTGTACAGTGAGGAAAATTCCCCACCCAAGCCTCAGGCTGAGAAGGAGAGCGAAGCTCCTTTAAAAGGAGCAATGACGTCAGTGTCGGTGCAAAAACTGGAGGGAAAAAAAATCCGAACCTTTCAGGATAAGCCAGGCAGGTTTTGGTGAAGTTTGGGGTTGTCTGAAATTCTGAGCACGTTTCTTGTGGTTGGAAGATTCAGAAGGACCTTCGACTTTGGTGTTTAAAAAGGTAGATTTCTGCATGGCTGGGATGAAGGATCAGCCCAGAATAAAAGCAGACAGGTCAATACGTGAAGAAAAACAGAATGAATTTCATTAGAAGAAGCATGGTGTAATGATGATCACAGGAGTCGCTGTCCACATGGGTCTGGCCATGAAGTGTTTCAGGCGGAAAGGCGTCATATTCAATCTGCCGAAGAGGAAGGGACGCGATGCTTTCTTGCACAGATCCAACTGGTGTGAATCCATCATCATTCCCATTTACAGCGTACGCAACTCTGCTGCATTTGTGCAAACCACCCTTGTGAAAAAAGCCACACCCTTCCTCGCTGGAAAGCAAAGCACACACACTCTCTCACACAGCAAGAACAGAGCCGACGGTTCAAATCAATCGATCAATAAATGTACAGAACCCAAAGCTTCTACTTCTGACAAGCCAGTGGAACAAAGAAGACGCTCTGGTGGTTTTGCTTGACGTGCCCGAGGAAATGTAAAAATTCGGCCTCCTTCAGGTAAATAAATAAAAAGGTGCATATTCTTATCCTCCCACAAAAGAGTGAATCGGATAAGTATTTAAATCTCTGTTTTCAAGGGGTGAGGGCTACTTCTGTTTCTTGCCTGCAACATTCCCAGAACTGTTGGTGTTATGTAAGCCCTAATTTACCATTTTCTTATTTCTGGACATGTTTTTTTTTAATGGAGCTCTGGAAAGGCACAAATAACATGGCCGCCGAAACAGCCAAAGATCAAGCCCAGCATGTCTTGACACCAGGTGGGGTGGCTCAAATCTGTGTGCCTTTTCTTTGGCATTGGACTACCCCGTCTATCATTTATTATATTTATGGATTTTTATTTTAATTGTATATTCTTGCTGTTAGCCGCCCAGAGTGGTATGATATACCAGATGGGTGGGATATAAATTAAATAAATAAATAAATAAATAAATAAATAAATAAATAAATAATAAATTGTTGTTGTCGTCGTTGTCATACTTAGGAGGATTATTTTTTAGCGCTTTGCTGGGATCACAGCTGAACGTCCAATTGGACCTGCGGGAATGGACAACAATAATTTTAAAATGGTTTGGTTGACATTGCCGTGGGACGAAGCCAAGGCTAACTTCCAGCTTTCTGGTGTTGAAGACATGGGAGAAAGAAAGAATGGAAGCCACGAATGCAGAAGGATCTCCCCCCAGTTCGCACGAATTAGGAAAAAAAGAGTTGGGGATAGGATCAAGCTTATATTTTGTTTTATGGCTTTATAAAAGGAAGAGAATTTGGAACATCTGGTTGAGAACGCAGTAGAGATTTATGACCGTTGTGCTGAATAGCCTGGAGACATTCCACCTTCTGCCACCGTGGGTGGAAAGCACATTTGCTTGAGCTCAAGTACAGGAGGAGCAGATGGGTTGTAGAAGGATGATGCCCTCCTTGGCATTCATGGGGCCCCACAGTAGGACTGCTGCTGTCTTGACAATTTCCAGTGGTGGGCTTTCCTTCCACTGAAAATGAAGGAAAGGTGTCATGATCACCCCCTTTTGTACCCTTTGTGGGTCCCCTAAACCATTTTTGAGATAATTAGAGAGTGACATGTGCGCCACATTCCATTTCACCAACATGGTTGATAGGGCGTACTGAAGGTCTGGAGCAGATGGAAGGCTGGGCTTTTAGAAGTTGCCCACCTGTGTTTCAGAAACGCTGTTGTTGTTTTGTGCTGTCAGGTTGCTTTGCTTAATAGGTACAGTGGTGCCTTGCTAGACATTGATAATCTGTTCCACTGAAATTGCTGTCTAGCAAAATCATTGTCTAGCGAAAAGCAAATTGTCGTCTAGCGAAAATCGGTTTGCAAAGCAGGGACCAAACATTGTCTAGTGAAATTCCCCCATAGGAATCACTGTTTTGCGAATCGCTATAGCGATCACAAAAAGTCAATGTCTAGCAAAAAAACTTGTCATGCAGGGTAACTGTCTAGCAAGGCACCACTGTATGTGAGATGTTCAAATAATGTTTCACCATTACCAGCTTTCCAGTGAGTTTCCATGGCTAAGAATCCTAGCCCATCTCTCCACCTTCTACACCACACTGGCTTTCATTTTGGATATAATGAACAGAGAATACAAACCCCCCACTTATGTTTAGTGATTACAAAGGACAACAAAATTTCAGGGTCTAAAAACGGTGGGTGGGGGAAAGAACCCAGCGTGTGGACCTTTCATGTGGCTTTATTTGGGGAGAAGTTGATGAAACTCACTAATTTGAGAGGATGTGGTAGAAAAAGTTGCTGGTAGATGTTGCCATCTTGTCTGTCTTTGAGCAACGAAAGAAGAGACACATACAAAGAAGCGGTAAAAGCAGAAGAGACAACGGTGGCTGGTGTTGACTCCAGTTCCAGGGGTTCTGTGAGTCCTCTCCAGGTTTTCGGTTACACTTCACAGGAGTTATCCAAGGTGCTGAGCTGATTTGGGGGGCTAGGGTTCAGCACCACGGACAACTCTTGTAAACCACATACAGTAATTACATGTGGAATGGAGTCACCCATTGCCACTGGGGAAAATTTAGGTACAAAGGCCTCCTCCTCCCTGAGTTATGGTAGAATTATGTGGGAAAGGATGATAGAGGCAGATGAAGTCAGCTGAGTCAGCTCCTGGCGGAGAAGAAAAGAGTTCCTGTGGTCTTCACTAGAGGAATCTGGGCTTGATTAAGCTGAAAAAGAAGCCCCCATCTCCTGCGATGGGCCAGATGATAGGAATATAAGAAGCCATCAGATAAAAGTCAATCTGTTGACTCATCTAGGCCAGCATTGCCCGTTTGAATGGCAGCAGCTGGCCAGAGATTCAAGCATGGCTCTCCAGTGACTTATGATTGAAATCCCTGGTATTCCCTTGGGGTGTCCCTTCCAAATATTAACCAAGCCCAGCATGGCTCAGCTTCCCAAATCAGACAAGTCTGTTGTGCTCTGTGTAGTACGATGGCTCGGGCCGAAGACTTAATATTGCAACCCTATTCTTCCGCAGCATCTCTGTGTCCCTCGTTGGGTATCCTTCCAAGAAAGTATATCAGTATATTCGTTGTTGTTCCTGTTCTTTTCTAATCTGAACCAGGTTCCCTGCTCGTTTGGGTTCAACACGGGCTTTCCGTTTATGATTCTGATTAAGTTCTGGTTCAAGAACAAGACAAGGGATTGTTCACACTGGCTTTTGGTTCACGTTTGGGCTGCATTCCCTGGGCCCCAAACCCACAAGAATCTGTTTAACAAAGGAAATGTTAAATGAATCCAGCCCCAACATTGCCGGAGAAATGTACTGGAAAGAGAGATCTATTCGAAAGGATGAAACGTTTTCACATTCCGTCAAACCACCTCTTGGTCCTCTGGTCGACAGAGAAAAGGGTGAAGGGAAATGCTAGAATTTCCAAAATATGGTACTTTTTAAAACAACAAAAGCAAAAAGAAATCCATTGTCTGTCAAAACAGTAAAACCACATTTCAAACAATTTTGAAACCAAAAGATCTCTGCCCTATGATTCTACTGTAGAAAAAGATGGAGCAGGTCTTCTAGGAAAATACAAACACAGTGGCACAATGTGTATGTATAGCTTGGATATTGTAATGGTTGCAGAACTTAGAATTTTGGTTAAATTCCTCTAGCTGTGCAGCAGAAGTGTAAGGACTCAGAGTGCAGAACAGCTTTAATGCCACTCCTTTTCTCTCATTAACTGGTACTTAGAGTCTCAATAATTTATTCGGAGACATTTGCAAAGAGAAAGAATAAAAAGCATTTGCTTTACTTACAGTTCTGAAGAGTTCTAGAAGAGATACCTGTGTTAGTCTATGGTAGCATATCTAGCACACAGAGATAAAAAATTAACAACAATTTTGTGGGGCACCTTAAAGACTAAGGGCTATACAGTGGTGCCTCACTAGACGATAATAATCCGTTCCACTGAAATTGCTGTTTAGCTAAATCATTGTCTAGCGAAAAGCATTTCCCTATTGGAATGCATTGAAACCTGTTTAATGCGTTCCAATGGGGAAGAATCGTCGTTGTTTAGCAAAGATCGGCCATAGGAAAGCTGCTTTGCGAACCGCCAATCAGCTGTTTAAATCACTGTCTTGCGAAGCTTAGGTCCCGAAAACACCTGTTTTGTGAGCACGGAGGGAGCTGTCAAAATCGTCGTCTAGCGAAATTGTCTAGTGAAATTCCCCCATAGGAATCACTGTTTTGCTAATCGCTATAGCGATTGCAAAAAGTCAATGCCTAGCGGAAAAAACTGTCATGCGGAGTAACTGTCTAGCGAGGCACCACTGTATTTTAATGTGAGCTTTTATTGGCAAGGCCACTTCCTCCGACATAAAAGCGGGACCACATTTTCAGTTTGATTTGAACCGATCACATCAAATAGCAAACTAAACAAACATGACTGCTTTGAGCAACAGGCCTCAGCGGACAAACTGAGTGTTTCTCGGTGGGTTCAGCAGACAGACTGAGGGGGGAAAGCCGGAGCAGAGAGGCGGGTCTCTCTTTAAATTCCAAGGCAGGGAAAGGAACTATTGGTTAGTGCTGTTACTGATTGACAGTCACTCCAGCCCAAAAATGTCCCTCCCAGCCATACCTTTTGAAGGCAGCATGGAAGGTTGTAATAACTCCAACAGTAATAAGCTTGATGTCACCAGCTGAGTTCACTCCCAGACCAGTTTTGCACTGCTAGTCCCCTTAAAGTCACTTTCCCAAGTTCTAGTTTAAGGAAACATGAAAAAATGTTATACAGTGGTGCCTCACATAGCGATCGCTCCATTTAACAAAGACATCGCTTTGCTACGATGTTTTTGCAATCGCAAAAGCGATTACTTTGCGATGCTCCCTATGGGGAAAATTTGCTTTGCGATGATCGCAGGGAAGCGATCATCGCAAAGCCCCCATTTTTGGCCAGCTGATCGGCGGTTCCAAAATGGCCACCGAGTAAACAAAATGGCCACCCACTGTGTTTAGGGACAGATTCCTTGCTTAAGAGGCAGCAAAAATGGCCACCGCATGGAGGATCTTTGCTTAAAGGTTAGTTTTTAGCCCATAGGAATGCATTAATGGCGTTTTAATGCATTTCTATGGGCTTTTTAATATCACTTAGTGATGTTATTGCTTAGCAGTTAATTTTTCTGCATGGATTAACATCGCTAAGCGAGGCACCATTGTACTTTAAAGAGGCCTAGGTGGCTATCAGGTCCAAACCCTTGCTCAGTGAAGGACTCCATGTTTGTTGTGTTATTGCTACATATTTTAATAGGAGACCATGAAGTGGGATTTTCAAGCAAAGAAGACAGAGTTTATAAGAGACCTGGTAACAAGTGCACACATGAGAAAGTAAAAATGATTAAAACTTGATGCCATATGCTGTGATATAGAAATTAATGTGTTTTATGCAAAGCAGAGGGGGGGGAGGGAGATGGAGGAAAAATGCATTTCACCCTTTAATGGGTGTGAGCAATAAGATTATGGCTAGACTGCGCTGGAACATTCAGACATTGATAATTCTATTTCATTCATGAAAACAGAAAGTGATCTGCTGTGAAATTACATTTTGTCACAAACCTCGAAATAGTAATAGAATTATATGGCAACTGAAATCTGCAGCCAGCCTCTGTTTCTGCCCATTGTTGTGCGGAAAGATCCAGGCACGCTCCCAGGGTGAAAATGGCTTTTTGTCTCTCCTTCCCCTTCCCCCCTCCCTGGCTTTCTCCGGTGTGTGACCCAAAAACTACCTTTTACATGCGATGGGAATGTGCCCTTCGTGGTCATACAATTCATAGCAACCGTCTTCGGTTTCCACAGTATTGGAGGCTCACCCAGTCTGAAATGCAACTCTGAATTAAAAGCAAAACTTGGCCTCTATCGAGTTCTGGTTGCCGTTAAAGCATTCTGCTGTGCATCTCTGTGTGTGTGTGTGTGTGTGTGTGTGTCTGTGTGAACTTTATGGCCCAGAGAGCCTCGGGGATTCTCCCAGAAAAACGCTGAGGTCCGGAAAAGGGTCGGTCCTGGCGGGTTGGCTGCCCTCCACATGGAGAGAAGGGGAAGGGTGTGGACCCCACCCTTTTTCCTCAGCACATCTGTCGAAACGAGCTCGCTGGCCTTGCCTTCGCCCCCATATGCTGCAAACATTTTTTTTTTTTGGCTTGGTTGGAGGAGGCCCTGTTGCTAAACTTTCTCCGCGGGCCTGCCCACCTCATCTACTCCCGTCCAGAAGAAGGAAGAAGTTCACGGATCAGCATAACAGAGAATGAAAGAATTCCTCGGGGTGCCTTCCTCGGTTATTTCTGATCTCCAAAGGGAGAAATAAAAGGAAAGAAGCAGGAGAGAGTCTGAGAGAGAGACAGAGAGAGAGAAGTAACAAGCATGACCCCTCCATGTCCCTTTTCTACCTTTCTAACTGCCTCTTTGCCTTAAACAAACCCCAAAGAAAGGAGAGACGCTGTCAACTGTCAACGTTACAGCGGATGACTCTCCAACCTGGGTAGCATCTCGTAGCCCAGAGGCAGCTGCGCAGAAGATAAACAGCCAAACAAAAGCACGTCTGTATCTCTCTCCATCCAGTCCAAAATTATGGCTGGAATTTGGGCTAAGCTCAGCACAGCTGCCTGGGAAACATGTTAGCTTTTATCAGAACCATTTATCCGGATCTCGGTTGATGTGCTGATGAGCGCCAGCTATGGAACCATACACTCTTGTGTTCACACAAAACAACAACTTTTCCTTCTCCTTCTCCTTCTCCTCCTTCTCTTTGTTCTTCTCCTCCTCCTCCTCCTCCTCTTTCTTTTAATGGAAGTTATTTTCTCTTAGTCCTGAGTCCAAGTCTAAACAAGGGCAAGAGAGGAAGAGACAAGATGCATGTATTTCACCTGATGTTGGGATGGGTAAAATTTCATTGCAGGTTGTTTTTGGGTAAAAGCATCCTGAAGCTTGTAATTTATTTATTTATTTATTTATTTATTTATTTATTTATTTATTTATTTATTTATTTATTTATTTATTTATTTATTTATACCCCGCCCCTCTAGACCATGTCTACTCGGGGCGGCTTACAACATAAAATATATCAATATAATATATATATAATCATAAAAAAAATACAATTACTATATTAGTTGTAAACGACTTGTTAGGCAGGACGGAAAGAACTTGAGATTTTCAAGGACTGTTTGTCCAAGACATGAACATTTCAGAGGTTCACCTCTGCATTCCCAGGGCTTTGAGTCATCAATCGGCCGGAAGCTTGCTCTCTCTGTATGGATGTATTTCCTCCTCCAAGGGACAAGACAGTACAGACAATTTTTTTGCAAATGGCACAAAGTTTGCGTCCCCAAATTCCTTGCCTCGCCTCTTTGTGACAACTTAAATTAAGAAGAACGATAATTTAGGAGGTGTCTTTGGCATTCCATATGCAAATTGGATTTCACTTCCCACAATTCCTGCCCTTTGGCTGTGCTAGCTTGGGTTGTCCCCCACTGAAGGCCCAAAATGTCTGGATAACAAGGTTGCAAGATTCTGTTCCAGCTCCAGAGGCTGGGCATTGAATATTGTGGATGGAAAAATAATCAGCCTAACAATAAATCCTGGCTTTCACCCAGATGAGGAGTCTTCAGTGTGATGTCAATGCCCTGTGACTACAGTAGGGGTGGCGAACCTTTGATATTCCAGATGTTTTGGGCAACAACTCACACTGTCCATTATCATTGGGCATTCAGAGTGTTGCAGTCCAAAAATCTGAAGTGCCAAACATTTACCACCCTGCACTAGGTGTTCTTGAACTGATGTAGATCCTGATTTCCTCCACTGAGTCAAGTGTGGACAAATCAGGACTCAGTTGGCAACATAACAATTTTTTTGAGGAGGGGCACAATCCAGAATAACTCCCACCCCGCTGCTGGTGGTGGTGGAAGACATGTAATTCTATAGGTTTCCCCCACACTCCTCAGGATCCCAGCATTTCCAAGTTCTACATGAGAGAACCCACAAGGCTTTTTCAAGAGACGATTCAGTGACCGTCGTCTGTTCTTCAGAATCGAGAATCGAGCAAATTCAAGAGAATTAGGAAGAGTCTGGCCTTGCTCAGAAGACACAGATTACGTAAGCCTCCAGAGATGGAGTCCTACGAAGAGACTCAACATCTGTGCATGAGAGCAAGAATAAGTGAGTGTGAGTTTGTGTGTGTGTGTGTGTGTGTTTACATGAAGGCCCAGCCACATGAATGGCAAGTTTCATTGTTGCATTTGTTCAGAATATGAGTTCTACGTGCAAATTCCATCGCATGAAAAAGTACAACAGGGTCTAAGGTGGAGCAGGGTTTGCCAGATGTTGCCGCTGTGGAATGGGGGGCAGCCAGTGCGGCTGCGTCAGCAACAGCTACAGATGATGGATGCAAGTCATGCACGGACCCACCCCATCGCTGAACCATTGGGAACTGCACAGTCAACCTTCAGGTTGAAGAACACATGGACAAGCACGAAAGAGGAAAAACCTTCCCATTGTGTTCTCCTGTGTCCGTTTTGGTTTTGCATTCAAGAATTCTTAAATTCTTTCTGTTGTGAATACAAGAAAGTTTACAGATCTGGATAAAAAGTTTTTAAAAAAGAATTGAAAGTAAATTATCCCCCATTCACAATGGCCAAATCCATTGGGTTACAAGTAGCTCCAACAGGAAGACAGTGATGTTATTCCTGCCTGCCTTATAGGTGTTAAAAGATGACCCTCTCTCTTCACCTCTCTCTCTGCTCATTTGAAAGAAGAGATAGCAGAGCTAATTTAGGAAATGTCCAAGCATTGAAAGGCAGACTTGTGAGAATGGACCACCCAAAACCTTGAGCACAGATGGACATATCTATCTATTTGAACCCATGGAGGCTGCTGGCTCCAGTATCAGAGTGATGGTGAATCCACACCAAGCTTGAGTGTGAAATTTAGAGGAGCCATCCATGGTACTGAACCCAATCCTTAGCCTTGAAACAGATTCAGCACCTTGGATAACTCTGTGTTTCACATTAAAACCTGAAGTGGATTCAACATCCCACTGACATCGGAGCCAGCAGCCTCCTCTTGCTTAGGGGTTCTTCTGACATTTATTTTTTAAAAATACAGTTCCAAAATCTTTCCATCCCAAATATGAAGAAAGATATGACTGTGAATTCATCCTTACCAAGAACAGCCCAAAATGACATTCATACCTGTGCTGAGTGTCTGTTATTGAGATCTAGGAAAGAAGCAGACCATTTGATCCTCTTGATCATGGCTAAGGTCTTGCTAATGGGGTCTAGGCTATACCACTGGAATGTTCCACTTTGGAGATCAGCTTGTATAGAGGTTGTACCACTTCCTGGTGATGTAGGAGTCCACGTCCAATTACTTCTCTACATATTACTTCTCTATGGATGGATGGATGGATGGATGGATGGATGGATGGATAGATGGAAGGAAGGAAGGAAGGAAGGAAGGAAGGAAGGAAGGAAGGAAGGAAGGAAGGAAGGAAGGAAGGAAGGAAGGAAGGAAGGAAGGAAGGAAGGAAGGAAGGAAGGAAGGAAGGAAGGAAGGAAGGAAGGAAGGAAGTCAATCCTTATAAACAAAAACACAAGTGTATCAGGAAGAAGAGTTCTAATCTAGCCTTTTCCACTACATGCCAGTTTCCTACATGTGGGAACCAAGTATCAGGGAACACAAGAATAGCTAGGAGCTAACATGTTTAGTTCAGGCCAACAAAAATTCATTCATGCATTCATACCACCCATCCGACCAAGGGCCACTCTGGATGGTCTACGACAAAATACAAAACAATATAAAAAGAGAAAATAATAAAATACAAAACCAGTACCATCAAAGTGCCTTGAAATACAATTATATAAAACCATTTAAAATGGCAGAATTAAATTAAGGCCCAACAAATTTGGCTGAGTTCACAGGTATAATATTTTGGGTTGCCTGTTTGAATAACTGGGTTTTTAGTGACTTTTAAAAATGGTCAGGGACGGGGCCAAGCGAATCGCAAGGGGGAGTTCATTCCACAGTTGAGGAGCGACCACTGAGAAGGCCCAGTTTCTTGTCTTCTCCCTCCGGCCCTCTCTCAGAGTTAGCAGCTTCTGCCTACTTGCTTGGGATGTTTGTGTAGAATAGGCAGATCCTCTCAGCACACTCAAGGCAGCACATTATTTTGAACAACAGCAACAAACAAACACAGCTAGGGAAAAAAGGTCAACAGATATTATAGAAACACCATTTGGTAGATTACCAGGTGAACACAGGGACTAAATTAACATATTTTCTCTCTCACACACACACACACACACAGAGAGAGAGAGAGAGAGAGAGAGAGAGGGACACAGACACCCACACCCACACAAATGGGGATTGTCCCCCCCCAAAAAAATCAATGGTGTCAAAAGTTTTCCCATGATAAACTGTTGTAAATGGCAGTGCTTTAACCTTACGTTATCTCTTTTTGGATGAACGCACGCATGGAAGATGTCCTAGAATGAACCAGGTGATGGGCTGTAGCTATAAAACACTGTCTAGTGGGAACATCTGGCTACCTGGCAGTCTTTTGGAAAGCTGTACTTCTTTTGCTCTTGAGAAGATGTGATCTTCGCACGTAAGAATCATCTGCTAGCCCAGTGAATTTGCTTTCTGCACGCAGATGTTTCTCTGAGGTATCTGTACATAGGCCCCTATACACCTTCTCTATCTGAGCTTTGACCGGGGCAGATTTTTCTCCGGTTGGGATTGGTTTTAAAACATTCAGAGTTGACTGCTCTCCTTTCAAATCATTCAGGAACATGGAGAGGACTAGAATGGAGCCATCAGAAAGGGCATCTTGATGAGAACAGCCCAAGATTTGGCCAACTCCATGATCCAGGAGATGGTTGTCTATGTAGTTAGATCACATTTTCTGTGCCTAGCCATCTACATCAAAGGAATTCAGAAGAAGACAGAAGCATGTTTTTAAAACCATGGCTCATGTCTGCAGATGCAACCAATACGGGGAGGGTGGGGGTGATTGGGTTGGTTCGCAATTGCTTTACGCCAAATAAGACTTTGTAGCCTTCAAGGCGTCACTAGATTCTTCTCTGAGTTTTATTCTTTTTGCTGCAATAGATTTACTGAAGTGATTATAATTAAATGCTGTCCAACTGATGCCAACAGATGATGAAAACCCTTTCCCATGGTTTTCTAGGCGCAGAGTCCTCAGCATTGCCTTCTCCTGGGGACGCTCGCAGACTGTGCAGCTTGCTTCAAGGCGATACAGGCTGGCTCCTCTCCCAGGAGGCGTAGTGAGGAATTGAATTCACAACCTTTGGCTTGACGGGCAGGTATCCAGTTCACACAGCTCTCTCCCCTCAGCAAGAACATAGTTCTTAAGGCATCCCTATTGTAGACCGTTAACACGAGGGTGTCAGTTGGGGAGCATACCATGGTTGCAAACCCACCTCGGCTTAACCTTGGAAGTGAAGCTTCAAGCAACCGGTTCAGACTTTTGGCAGGAGTTATCAATATTTTCCCCGCTTCTCGGTCTTGTTTTCTTGGCTCAAGGAAAGCAGACCGCAGCAGAGTCACTTGCTGGTTAGCATGAGTCACTGCAGGTAAAGCTGAGTCACATCAGGCCAGGCTGGGTCTTTCAGGACCTTGGACAGCGTGTTGCGTAAGGTGTTGGGTGGCATCTTCATAGAGGAACTGTTGTCTCAGCAAGGTAGAGACACCTCGGGAGACCTCTGAGACGTTGGCCATCTGGTCCTGTTGAGAAACCCACCTTCTCTAAGGAACTCTTCAAAAATCTGGAGCAGGATGTCAAATGCCTCTGGCCTTTATGGGGTGGTGCATACATGGAAGCAAATTTAAGACAAAGTTTCTGCATCTGAGGACTCTGGAGGATCAAAGTCCTTCGTTCTGGAGAGCCATGGAGATTTAGGGATAAGTTTGGAGCATATTATATGGGAGCTGACAGGAAGGAACCAGGGAGGCAGATATTGGGAAAGACAGAAGGTGACTCTGCCTGGTTCCAGTCTCCTGTGGTGTTGCCATGGGCACTGTGCCAGCATTTTGGAGAGCCACTGTGGGTTTGTAATTAGAGTACAGTGGTGCCTCGCTTAACGACGTTCATTCATTCCAGTGAAATTGCTGTAGAGTGAAAACGTCGTAAAGCGAAATTTAAAAACCCATTGAAACGCATTAAAACCCGGTTAATGCATTCCAATGGGCTAAAAAACTCACTGTCCAGCGAAGATCCTCCATATGGCGGCCATTTTGGTGCCTTTATAGCGAGGAATCTGTCCCTAAGCATAGCGGGGAGCCATTTTAAGCACCCGGTGGCCATTTTGAAAACCCGACGGTCAGCTGTTTTGATCGTCATAATGTGAAGAATCGGTTCCAGAAGCAGGGAACAGATCTTCACAAAGTGAAAAAAAAAACCATTTAGACCATCGTTTTGCGATCGCAAAAACACCATCGTGAAGTGGATTTGTCGTAATGCAGGGTAATCATTAAGCGGGGCATGACTGTAGTGGCCTATGATTCAGGAGATCTGGATTCAGAACCCCACTGTCTTGTTAGAATCCCATGATAGGGCTAATCTTGTCCTTTCCAGGCATGACTGAAGACCCTAGAAAGCTTCTGGCTAGTTGTGCAATTTTCCTCTGATGGAAAAAGTCAGGCAATTGGATAGGAAACGAAAACTGGGGAGGTCAAAGGTATCCTGGGATGGTTAGGCTATTATCTGTGCACATCTCCAACAGCTAGGCCTCTGTAGAAATGCATAGACTTGATCTTGCCATTTGCTAGCCAAAAAGGCCGAGAACATGCCGGATAAGGGTCTGGTTAATTGATGCTCTTATTGCCAGAATGAGGAGTGAAGGGAGCCCTAACAACATCAGCAGTCTTAAAGCTAGCTCAGAGGTAGGATCACACACACACACACACACACACACACAGAGAGAGAGAGAGAGAGAGAGAGAGAGAGAGAGATGGACTATGGAGCAACATCTTTCTTTGTTCCTTTCTCCCTGATTTTGAACCCTTTCCTTGAACACCAGCAGCTGGAACCCTGCTGTGTAAAATCATAATCAAAGTCTCTTGTATATAAACGGATCTTTTGAAAGAATGAATTGATGTCAAACTTTCCCCGGGCACAAGAGTTGTAGGGGCCTGGATTGGGAAGGGAGACAGAGTACATTTCCTCCCCACACACACACACCCTCTCTCTCTCTCTCTCTCTCTTGTGTTTGTGTGTGGGACTTTCAGAAAGCCAAACTGAGATACATCTGAAGGACATGCCTGAACATGCCTGAACTTGCCCAGAGCAGTTTATAAACCACAGGAAAAAAACTTGCTGTTCTTATGCTGAGCAGGATTTAGCTTCGCTGTGTTATATATATCATTTGCAGTATACTATTGACAATAAGACCATTTTTTTTAAAAAAAAAGCCCTCCTTGGACCCCATGATACCAAATAATTACTGACCCATCCTCTAATGCCCCAACCTTGGGGAAGGTGCTAGAGAGGGTGGTGGCCCCTCGGCTCTGGAGGTTCCTGAATGAGACACGGAGTATTCTGGACCCATTTCAGTCTGACTTCAAGAGGCCTGGTTGGGGGGCAGAGACGGCCTCGGTCACCTTGATGCGAGACAAACGACGACGGGAGCCGGACAAGGGATCTGTGTCCCTGTCGGTTTTGCTGTCGGCTTCCAGCGGCTTTCGATCCTCTCGCCCACGATATCCTGCTGCCCCGTCTCTCTGGGATGGGACTTGGGGGCACCGTTTTGCTGCGGCTCGTGGCCTTCCTGGAGGAGAGAACACAGGTGGTGGGGCTGGGGGGTTCCTGTTTGACGCCCTGGCACCACAGTGGCAATGGGGTCCCTCAGGGCTCTGTTTTGTCCCCTTTGTTGTTGAACATCTACATGAAACCGCTGGGAGGGATTGTATGGAGTTTGGGGGGGTTCGGTGCCCCCAATGTGCGGGTGACACCCAACTCTCCCGCTCCTTGCCACCTAAATCCAAAGAAGCTGCTTCAGCTCTTCTAGATCAGCTTCTGGGATCAGTCACAGACTGGGTGAGGGGGAACAAATTGAAACTTAAATCCTGACTAGACGAAGGTGCTCCTGGTCAGTCGGAAGGCTGAACAAGGAATCGGGATGCAGCCGGTACTGGATGGCGTTACGCGCCCCCTGAAAAATCAGGTGCACCGCTTGGGGGTGCTGATTGGAGACATTTGCAGGGATCATAAAACTCCACTGGCTGCTGATCAATTTCCAGGTGCAATTCAAAGTTCTGGATTGAACATATAAATGGCCTGGGTCCAAGCTATCTCAAGGACTACATCTCCCATTATGAGCTGGCTCCGGTCTTGAGACCCTCAGGAGAGGCCTTCCTCTCCTTCCCACCACCTCCACAGGCGCATCTGGTGGAGACATGAGAGAGAGCGCCTTTCTCTGTGGCTGCTCCCAGAGACTGTGGAACTCCCTCCCACTGGAGGCCAGACTGGCCCCCTCCTTGCTCCCCTTCCACCAGCAGGCAATGCCCTTTCTCTTCAGACCTTTCTCAGTGACTGGCCACATGGCTGGCTAGATGAGCGACTTTTAGATGGATTGCTTTACGCATTACTGCTCTGGCCGAGTCTTGTGTACTCCTTGTGTTGACCATCAGAGTGGAATTTGTTTGTTCTTTTTTTTTTTGTATTTGCATACTTATTGTTTTAGCTTCAGAATTGTCTTTTAATGATGGAAGCTGCCTCTTCAGGCTCATTATTCTTCGCTTTAAACCCTGTCTTTTAATGATTTAAAGCACCATTGTATACTCACTGTTTTCAGCTTGAAATATTATCTTTCAGTGACATAAGCCGCCTTGGGTCCTTTCAAAGGAGAAAGACAGGGTCAAACTATACTAAATAAACATTTTAAAATAAATAAATAATAAATAAATATATACTTTCCCATAGATTCACTTTTTTGGACACAGGTACTTCTGACAGATCCAAGGCTCGGCATCTCTGTTTGTGATTTTTCACTCATTTAGGTTTCCTTGTGGCTCTTCAAGGCTTTGCTTCGGTGTAAATGTTTGGGTGGAGCAGCCTTTAACCCAGTTACAGTAACTGCAGTTCCAGAAAATTTGGACCGAGGTGGAACTTAAAGACCACTTAAAGAAATCAGGTGGTCTTTAAGCATCTGTGAACTGCTTTTCTGGGTTTGCTCCTTGTGGTCCTTTCCCTTGACATTTATACGTACAGTGGTGCCTCGCTTTACAATTGTCCCGCATTATGACGAATCCGCTTTACGACAATCTTTTTGCGATCGCAAAACGATGGTCTAAATGGGGGAATTTTGCTTCGTGATGATCAGTTCCCTGCTTCGGGAACTGATTCTTCGCAAAACAATGATTTTTAAACAGCTGATTGGCGGTTTCAAAATGGCCACTGGGTAAATAAAATGGCTCCCTGCTGTGTTTAGGGACAGATTCCTCGCTATACAGGCAGCAAAAATGGCCGCCGTATGGAGGATCTTCGCTGGACAGTGAGTTTTAAACCCATTGGAATGCATTCAAAGGTTTTCAATGCATTTCAATGGGCTTTTTATTTTCGCTTTACGATGTTTTCACTTAACGGCGATTTTCCTGGAACGGATTATCGCCGTTAAGCGAGGCACCACTGTACCTATTCAATTTCATTTTTAAAATCTCACCTTTCCTCCGATGAGCTCGAGGTGATGGGCTTTTCTCTCCCTGTTAGTCTCAAGGGAGCAAGGAGAAACCCTATCCAAACCCCGAGTGTCCCAAAGAGCCGCAATCCCACCGCGATCCTTTTTTTCAAGAAATGCCGTTGACTTCACTGTTGCAGAGATGAGTTAATATCAGGGTGGACGGAGGGCCAAGCTCACCCGTCTCCCAGCCGCTTACTCACGAGTCGCCCTGTCGACGCAGCAATTAAGTCATCTGCCTTAAGTGGCTTTCGGACGGCAGCCAAACTCCGGCAATCGCTCTCTGCTGAAGATGAGGAATGAAAGCGCTTGAAAACGGGAAACCTTTCCCCACTCGAGCAGCTTTGATGAACCAGCCACACGTTTTGGCTGAAGGCCTCCTTTCTTTATTTATCTGGTTGGCTGCTGCTTTGCATGACTTTCTGAAGGGCTCCTGGGCTCCAGCAGAGAAAATATTTGCAGGCGAATTACCCAAGGGTAGGGGCAACTCTTGACAAAGCCAGGTGTGGGACTACTGGAAATGCTCCCCGCCACCTTCCACATCAGAATTGGAATTGGATCCGGTCTGCTTTTAATTTTGGGGGGATCGGAGGAGGCTGGATGACAGGGAGGCTGGGACCCTCCTGCCCCATATAGATGTCCTTCTTCTTAGGGCAGGCAGCTTACCAAATCTACACCAGAAATCAGATTTATACTTCCATCCAGAAACACTTGTACCATGTGAGACCAACTTAAAATTTCGGTACCTGGGCCAGATTAGCAACATTTTTCCAGCCACTTTGCGCTGGTGTGGACAGACATCATGATTGCTCAGTGGTTGAGATATTTGGCTGTGGAGCCAGAGGCTGAGAATTCAAATCCCCCCCACTGGGTCTCCTTGACTGGGGCTGGACTGGATGACCCAGGGTGTCCCTTCCAACTCTCCATTTCTAAGAACCTAAGATATTTACAGGTTTTGCTCTTGCATCAGATTCCTCTTTTGGGAAACCCATGGGAACCTGAGACATAGGTTTCAATATTAATTTTTCCCCCTCTATCAAACAGAAACCTAGGCTTTTGCTTTGCAATCTGTCAGAGTAAATGGCACTTTGAATATGAGGAATTATGGTTACAGATATTCGGAACGATCAAATTTGGATTTGGATAAATTTGGAATTCTCCAAATCTGGTATTATTTGACGAATTCCAAACGTGTATTAATCCGAAACAACAACCCTACACGAGGGAAATGGTGAGATGCTGAGGTATAGGGATGTCATCTGGTTTGACTCTGGCGCAATGAACTGGGGAATCCTGCTCGTTCTCTGTGAATCCATTAAACTGCAGCCTTCCCAGGTTTTAACGAGATACAGTACGAGTTTCCAGGACGGCAGTGAGCACTGAATGAAGATGCTTCCTTTAGCTTTTTCCAGTCATCGTCTCCTCTCCGCAGAACAGCAGAGAGATGTACTCAAAGTAGGCAGGAAGGAACAACTGCAGATGGGAACTTATCAGCTCCGTGCCTGTAAACGAGAATCTCCATCGCTTAATGCTCGGAAGTGAACGCAGACTTCAAGACGAATTCACTTTCACCAGGCGCAACATTGCTAAAAGGACTTCTAAGCGGCTCGTGCCAAAGAGCTTTAGTAAACAGACTTGGCTCTTTCCACCCCAGTAACACAGGATGCTTGTAAAGACAGAAGTGGCTACAGGAAAAGAGGCGGAGACAAGCCGCTAGGAGAAAGACACGCTGAGCGAATCATGAAATAAGGTTGCTCTTCTCTAGCATTGGAAGTGGTAGAAAAGATTTTGACACAATGCTCTAGGTCACGAGCACTGAAGGACATGAAACTCTGATCTTGATGCGGTCAGATGAAAGTTCAGCGAGGGATGGAGAACTCAAGTCCAGGAGCTGGATTCCTCTGGCAGGTTGGACCTTCTGGCCCGCAGAGGTAGCCTCCTGCTCCTCAAAGACGGCAAAGCGCGTGGAAAACCAGTGAAAACCATGTTGTCAAGACCTCCACCTCAAGGTTCTGATTGGGTTGGCTGGACTCCATGCCCTGCTTCTCCAAACATGGAAAGAAAGAAAAGATAGTGGAGCCTGACGGGTCTCTCTAGAACTTAAATCCTAAGGGCACCACCAAACTACAAACTCTAGAATTCTATGAACTGCTAGATAGCTCAGTAGTTTAGGGTTCTGGCTGTGGAGCCAGGAGTTCAATAACGCCACGGGGTCTCCTTGACTTAATGATCCAGAGGGTCCCTTCCAACTCTGCTGTTCTAAGGCTATCATAAAAACCTGCCACAGTTGAAGTGGTCTCAATCTGCTTTAACATTTGTAGTGTAGATGCACCCTAAATTTTCTGAGTTTGGGGAAACATGTATTCTGAGTCCATTCTGAGGTCAGAGAAGCAATGGGGGCATCATGAATGGCTTAGGGCTCCTTACAATATTTGTAAGGAGCCAAACCCAGCCTCCGAGGATCCAGCCCTGTCTACCGAGGTGCAATTGGTGATATAATGGAGTGACCTTCTCTGCAACCTTGGAAACTAATGGAGGGTGTGGAGAGCAGGAGGAAGTGAAGATTCTTATCTGTTGAAAAGAACAGCCTGTTTCTGTACTCACAAAGGGCACTGCGTTCAACAGTTTAAGCAGTTAAGTGCCCATCCATTAAATTTGTAATAATCTCTGGTGGCTGGAGACCCAAAGAGTGAGTCTGGTGCGATACGCTCTGTTCCTAGCACATGGAGATAGGTTAGTGGAACGTTCCTCAAAAGGATGCAGTCCCTGTGCTGTTTTGTAACAAATGGCCCAAGATTTCTGGACTTCAGCAAAACCACAGGGATGCTTTTGAGAAGCTGCTATTCTCTCTGCAAGTTTATAATTACCTGCTGTTGTCTTCTTTTTCTGGAGTGGAACAAATGCTATCCAAAGGTTCCATGAAGGAAGGAAGGAGCTGATGATGAATGGAAGAAAGGAAGGAAGGAAGGAAGGAAGGAAGGAAGGAAGGAAGGAAGGAAGGAAGGAAGGAAGGAAGGAAGGAAGGAAGGAATAGATAGACAGACAGACAGACAGACAGACAGACAGATAGATAGATAGATAGATAGATAGATAGATAGATAGATAGATAGATAGATAGATAGATAGATAGATAGATAGATAGATAGATAGATAGATAGATAGATAGATAGATAGATAGATAGATAGATAGATAGATAGGGAAGGAAGGAAGGAAGGAAGGAAGGAAGGAAGGAAGGAAGGAAGGAAGGAAGGAAGGAAGGAAGGAAGGAAGGAAGGAAGGAAGGAAGGAAGGAAGGAAGGAAGGAAGGAAGAAGGAAGGAAGGAAGGAAGGAAGGAAGGAAACAGAAGAGGGTTCTCCAGGCAGTTCTGAATAAAGGACAAAATTACATGCCTCACTCTCCACTGTGTTTGAAGGGAAGTCAATTCAAGAGTGGGAAAGGAGATGCAAAGATAACCATGGCTAAATGTGAAGGAGCTCACAGTCACAATGTTTTATGACTTCTCTGTAGCTCTGCTGTAATTTCTAAATGACACTGATTCATAGTGAAGCAGTAAATGAATAAGTAAAGTATTCTGTAAATGTAATGAAGTCTTAAGAAATATGGGATCTCGTTGGAATGAGCTGACTGCTAAATCTGTGCCGGGAAGGAGACGTCATCTTGCCAGGAGTTTGGAGGAATCGTTCTCGGGCTGGGAAAACTGACAAAAGTAAGAGATGTCAGAAGCTGTTACCCGGGAGAGGGCCACCTCAATGCTGGCTCTTAAGAAGAGATTAAACAGATCCATCCCCTCCTACGTTGGTGCAGTAGCAGATTATTCCGTGTTCCACTCCAGTGTGTAAGCTTCGAAAGGGAGATCAAGCGTCAAAGGCTGATGCTGAGAATGTCTCTGCACTAGACATACAGTACATGTTACCGTATTTTTCTGTGTATAAGACACCCCCATGTATAAGATGCCCCCATTTTTCTAATCCAAAATTTAAAAAATCTAAGTGGGGCTTAGCAAGTGTAGGGGGAAAGGGATCAAAGTGCTGCAGGATCGCTTTGATCCCTGCTTTCCCCTCTACTTGTTTTTTCTCTCCTCAGCTTACTTCCATGTATAAGACAACCGTCAATTTTCAGCCTAAGGATTTTAGACAAAAGTATAGTCTTATACATGGAAAACTACGGTAGTTTGCTCAAAATATGTTGGTCTGATCCAATTGCCATGAATCAATCCTATGGAATGCTGGGTTAGTTAGGAGAGGATCTTAGGGGTTATCTCCTAATGGCTGAAACCCAGTAGTAAGTTATAACTAAGGCCACTGAATGAGTGGAAATTAGGAGAGCCAACTCCTTTGTAAGTTCCACTGATTCAATGGGACTACTCTAGCTGTGACTTACTACTACAGTGGTCCCCAACCTTGAGTCCCCAGGTGTTCTTGGACTAAAACCCCCAGAAGCTTTCACCATGAGCTGTTCTGTCCAGGATTTCTGGGAGCTGTAGTCTGGGGACTAGAGATGGGCACAAACTGACCATTCATGCCGGTTCAGCCAATGGCCCAACCGGTGTTCCGTAGTTCGGCACCTCGCCCCCTCCAGTTAGTGTCCATTCAGAGGCAGCACCCAAAGGAGTCAGGGCAGGAAAGCTTGGGCACTGTTTCCAAGTGGGCACCCACCAGAGGGGGTGGGGCACCCAACCAAAGAACATCTGCTTGGCCATTGGTTGAACCAGCACACACTGCCAAACCAGCAGTTTAATGCCCATCTCTAATGGGGACCCAAGGTTGGATCTATTGGATCTCAGCCAATAAGAACTAGTAAACTTGCGGGATCAGAATTCTACATACTCTATCAAGGTACAGATCCCTGGATACCATTAGTTGGAGCCATGGCAGCCGGAATCCTAGCAAACTGATGCAAGTGTTCAGCGCAGACACAGTTGCTTTGTCTAGGTTCCATTATGGAAAATAAATAGAGTTGTCCCGTTTCCTTGTCGGAACGCTCCTCATCTTGAGCACGTATATGGCCAGCGTGAATGGATGAAGGTTTTCTTTTCGTTCGTTTTGAAGAATCAAATCAAATGTGGTGGAGGCTGAGACTTCTTGATCGGACAAAAAAGGAACAACAACATTTCCTGTTCATAATGGAAATGCAAAATTGCTTCAGCACGAACTACAATTCGCTCTGCTGCAGTTTTCTATCTCCACAGTATCTCCATGTCTACAAGATGTCCTTCGTTCCTTGAAGCCCATGGAGCAGACTAATGTTTTCCAACCTTGGGTCCCCAGATGTTCTTGGACTAAAACTCCCAGAAGCCTTTGCCACTCGTTGTGCTGGCCAGATTTCTGGGAGTTGTAGTCCAAGAACATCTGAGGAAGGATCAAGGTTGGGAAGCACTAGAATATACTGTCTCCATACCTTCCCAGTCTCCTTATATTAGCTCCAACCTCATTCACACACTGCCGCATGAATATTGCTTGCATAGTTTGGTGGTGCAAAACCGTCTGCTTTGGGCCGTCTCTCCTAACCAAAGAGCCAAAGACCATCTTCTTTACAACTGGCCATCTCAGCCTCCGACCATTGACTGCACAAGCCATCAGTCCCCCCCCTGTCTGCTCACTCATTGAGATCCGGAGGCTCCAGAATTGGTTAAAAGTGTGCACTGGTTTTGAAGGTCCATTCTTGTAGAAAACGGTTGGGTGAAAGACCGGATCTTTCTGCACTTCTGGGTGGATTGGTCCTCTAGCACACTAGTCCCCAACCTTGGGCCTCCAGATGTTCTTGGACTACAACTCCCATCACCACCTCTTCTGGCCAGGATTTCTGGGAGTTGAAGTCCAAGAACATCTGGAGGCCCAAGGTTGGGGAGCACTGCTCTAGCAAAAGGAAGAGAGATGAAGAGAGACTGTCTTGTGTGTTAAAAGGAAGCTGTTGCAAAGACAACATTCAGAGAAGCATCCACAGAGTGAAGAGTGCCACCTTCTTCGGAAGAACATTTTTTTTCACATGTCTATTGTGATCATTCTGTCTGTTCTCTCTTCCAGCTGTGAAAGGCAGACACTCCCCCTTTTCCTTCTTGCAGTGATTGTCTGTACTTTTGCAACAATGAGGAAGTGTGTGTGTGTGTGTGTGTGTGTGTGTGCACGCATGCATGCTTTTAATTGAAAAAAGGCACCAGGCTTTGGGGACACAGCAAAGTCACCGGGAGCATGCAAACAGCAATTTTGCTTGGCAGTTCAAGTTACAGTCACCTTGACATGTGAATCGGCAGACGCCAGTCTCTTGAAGAAGGCCTTGCATGCGTCACCCAGCAAAGTGTGGGCATGCGTGGGGGTGTGTGTGAGATGGACGTGGCCTTCATCTGCTTCCCAGAACCTTGCAAAAGGGTCTTAAGAAGCACAGCGTGAGGAGTGAGGCATGTAATGCCTGCGTCAAAGGTGCATCCGGACAGTGGTGTTAGGGAAGTCCATTGCCGACCCCATGTTCCGTCGGAATCAGCACTGCTCTCCATTACCAGATTCCCTCTGATCCTGGGAGTTTTGGATCTATTTCAAAAAGACCTCTAACATTTGGGTCACAAACAAGAAATTTTTAAAAATGACATTTCTGCTCTCCTTTTGTAAGCAGGGCCCAAAGTGAGGGCAAATCTCAAGCAACCCTCCTTGCTGGCTCTTGGGTAATCACATGGCATCGTGGATTGGCAAGACATGCGGGAGAAGTTCCTTTTCTAAGGAACTATAGCACCCGGTATCCCACTCTTGATATGGCAGTAGACCTGCTGGTTATAGAACTTTGGGAATTGTAGTACAGAAAAAACCCTTTTTCTCATCTCTGCTTGGCCATTAGACCCAACTGCCACTGTGTGAATGGTAGTGAGCACAAGAGGGGATCCTGTAGACCATCTTGACTGCTGCCCATCGGTGTCCTCAACAATCAGGCTGCCCCCTGCTATGGAAAGCTTGCCATCCTTTTCCCAGCTGGCAATATGGGCACATATTGCAGCAATCCCAGATCATTTGCTGGCTTTTTGAACCATGGGTACAGAAGCACAACACCCCACGTTCATAAACCGGAGATTTGAAGAATCGAATCTATCTCTGTAAAGGTATTACCCACCTCTGAACTTTGATTCTATTAGTGAACCACATGTGTGGGCTTTTATTGGTGGACCACATTGGCTTCTTCCCGGGTTTTTTTCTGAAGACTTCTCCTGCAGCACAGGTGAAAATTACCATATTTGCTGGTGTATAAGACGACTGGGCGTATAAGATGACCCCCCAACATTTCCACTCAAAATATAGAGTTTGTTATATACTCGCCGTATACAACTACCCCCTCTTCTGCACACCTTCCATACACCAAATAAAGGGTGCTATTCATTGTCACCATTGTACAGCCGCAGCGCGACCGCAGCACCTCCGGCCCACCCCTGCATCTCCCTGTGACGGCACTAGTGTGCAAGTGCACATGTGTGAGCTCTGCTTAGACAAGGGGCGGGGCAGAGTGCCACTGCTTCCCATCGAGCAAAACAGGCTGGTCACATCGAAAAGGCTGGCACTGTCTCACTGCTGATGCTCGCCGCGGCCGCGCTGGATACCGCACAATACTGGACGGTATGTAGAATGTAGGTGGGCAGGCATTGGGAGGCTACTATGGGCACCGGGCGAGCATAGGAAGGCTACTATGGGCAGCTATGTCTATCCCAACTGAAGTGCACCCGATGTATAAGATGCCCCCCCCCACTTGGAGGCATGTTTTTCAGGTCAAAAAAGTAGTCTTATATGCCAGCGAATACAGTATGTATCTCTCTCTCTCTCTCTCTCTCTCTCTCTCTCTCTCTCTCTCTCTCTCTGTGTGTGTGTGTGTGTGTGTGTGTGTGTATGCCTTTCCAAGCAAGTGAGAACAACACTTTTTGCCAGCTGGTGACTCTTTTACAGGATTGTTTCACTGAGTGGAAATGAATCTCCTTAGCTAAGTGTACAGTCCCTCACCTTGAACTGTACCGCTCTCCGCTTTCATATTCACTTAAAAACAGGAAACAGTGAGCCTCAGGTACTTGCCAGCTGTGTCCTTGCTGAACAGGCAGCATGCTGAAATGCAAGACGAAGAATCATCTCTTGACCAAGCGCTGAGATGATGGCATCCTGCTTGGGATTTCAAGAGGGGAAGGTAACCTGCTGCATTCAAGATGTATTGTCTGCAGTGAAGAAGGGGGAAACCAGCCAACTTTTTTCCCCCCTCTGTTCAAACGAGAAAGCAAATAAGCAAACAGGAAAACGCCAGATTCTCTCCATTTCAAATATGAAGCAATAGCATTCACTGCTGGCATTCTTGGGATGATTCATGGCTAGCAACAATGGCTGCTCTGGTTAATAAAACATCCACGTATCAAAAGAATCCTCTGATACTTGGAACATTTACATGCTGCATTTTTTTAAAAAGCAGAAACAGGGGACTATTTTGGACCAGAAAACTGCCTTGTACAGAAGCAATCCATCTTCTAATGGATCAAAGCAGCTCATCTTTGTGCAAATTGTCCCATCGTTGTGCAAAACAGACTCCCTTTTTGGGTGAAAATCAGGTTTTCTGCTCCTCAGCAGATGTCTCCTCAATATGAGGAGGACTGTGGGAAATATGATCCTGTCAGAAGGAGATCCATGGGATCAAAGAATAATGGAAGGGGTCTACTGGGCCATTGGGTCTAACCCCCTGCTAAAGGCAGAAATCCACATCAAAGCAGATCTCGCACATGGTGGTCCAATTGCCTCTTGACAGCCTCCAGAGTTGGACCGCTCCCCACCTCCTGAGATCATGGGTTCCGTTGTCATACTGCTCTAACAGTTAAAAACATTTTTCCCTGATTTCCAACCTAAATATCTTCCTCATACCCATGAGATCAAGACAGGTGGCGTCTGAAGACCCTGAAGGTGACATGGCATGAGGAAAGGTGACACTTGCTTCAGAGAAGGGAAGACCGGAGTGGCAAGATCGTGCCCAGGTCTGAGCAGACCGGTGGCTCCAGCCAAGGATGTCGCTGAGCCTTTTTCTTCTCCTTTGGATGTCACTCCCGGGCTCTTCCTTTCTCCTAGAAGTTAGAGAACCTCAATGTGGCAGCATCTCAGTTGGCAACATTCCACTCCATTGTTTGCTTGCTTGCTTTTTGCTTGCTTGCTTTTTGCTTGCTTGCTTGCTTGCTTGCTTGCTTGTTAGCTACCTTTCTCCCCATAGGGGACCCACAACAGATAAAATAAAATCCCTGAGATAATTTTAAAGGTCTGCCTGAGGAAGAAAGTATCTGCCCGATGACAGGAGGACAAGAGGGAAGGGGGTCAACCTGGCTTCTTGGGGCAGGGCATTCCAAAGCCAGGGAGCCACCACCAAAAAGGCCCTCTCCCGTGGTTTCACCAAGCAAGCTTGGGAAGGTGGTGGAACCGAGAGAAGGACATGCTCAGAAGATCTTAAAAGCAGAGAAGGCCCATATGGGGGGGGGGGGGAGGATGTGCCATTTCTTCATTACTTCACATGGGCAACAAGAAGAGACAGAATTTCTAGCCGAAAAAGATTCTTTGTTTCCAAAGTTTCAACCTATGGAGGCTGAGACATTTTTTTTTATTGCTGTTTTCCATTGCTTTAAGGAGCCCTCTAGAAGTTTTGGGATTACAACAACCCTAATCCCCAATTGTTGGTCATGGCTATTAGTTCTCAAGGGAGTCAGAATCCTGAGAAATCTGGAGGCCACCGGTTAACTCCTCCATTTCTCCCCCTTATAAGTCCAGTCTTACCACATTTCATGGCCTTAACTTGTACGACTGTGAAATTTCACAATGAGGTGTGAAAAAGTAGATGCCTTAAAACTAGTCCAGACTCACATCCTCCCATTACTTAACCGCCTGCGAATAGACTCGTGTGAGTCGGGGTGCGGGAAGAGTATTGCATATACTGGGGAGGCAGGAATTTTCCATTTGCTTTTAACGCACCGGATTTTCAGAATGGACCAAAATTCTCACCCTTACTCTGAATGGATTTCATGGTCATGCCCTGTGATTAAGTGACTTTCTGGGGGGAGGGGGACATTTTCCTGTCATTCCTCTGGAGTTTTACAAGTTAAAAAAAAATAGGCACCCATCAGCATCCAGGGGTGTGATGATTACAATGCATGGAACCAGAAAACAGGCAGCGAAGAAGAAGAAGAAGAAGAAGAAGAAGAAGAAGAAGAAGAAGAAGAAGAAGAAGAAGAAGAAGAAGAAGAAGAAGAAGAAGAAGAAGAAGAAGAAGAAGAAGAAGAAGAAGAAGATCAGTTTAATGCTGAAGTTTTCACAAACTCGCATGCTACCTCTAGTAGGTGTGGCTGTGAGGGACTTTTCTGGGCTGGGACAACTGTCAATCTACCCAGCACTAACCAATCATTCTTTTTCTGCCTCTGAATTCAAAGAGAGCCCCGCCTCTCTCCTTTGGAGCCTTTTCCCCCCCTTCTCAAAAGTATGTTGAAGCCTGTCGCTGTTTGATCTGCTCAGTTGTAAGTAACGGAACCTTTTTTATTCTTTCATCTTTCAGAGGTCTCGGAGGGAGCTATAGAGACTGTAAATGCCCGTTAACGAGGAAAAGAGGTGGACTACTTTGGCGAACTTGAAGTTAGTTCTGTTCCCTAAATCCCTGCACGTTTGCGGAGCAGTTAGAGGAATCTAACCAACAATTCAAAACTCTGCAACCATTGCAGAGTTTTGCTGCATGGAACGTTTTCACAAAATTCCCTCATCCTTGTCTGCCTGCAAACTCTTAGCATACCTCCACCCAATTAACAGAGGAGATTGTGGCTCATTCGAGCTTGGCTTTCTAGATGATGGTAGACCATCCTATAGCAGGAGTCCATCAAAAGCATACAACTGTCTTACCATATATTTTGTCCGGTGCAAATCTTAGGAAAAAATGGCAATTGAACTCCACACAGATTATGAGTTTCCCTTTTCCTGCCAAAAGAAGCCCTTGCCTCTTCTTCACATGTTCTTCCTATGGCCCTCTTCTCTTCCTTCCTCTCAAACTTCCAACCTTCTTTCCTTCCTTTTCCCTTAAATCTACACTGCCACCTTGCGGAAGCTTGCGGCACAACATCCCATCGACCACATCGTCGTCTCCAAAGTGGGAGACCAGTGGCTCCCAGTCCAGACCCTTCTAGGTGAAATTGCATGCAGTCTTCTGACAGCAAGAGACAGAGTTTCTGGCATGGATACCTTATGACTAGAGGTATAAGGAGGTCACATTATGTTAAACCCTTTCCCCCCGTTCAGCTGGCATGTAGGGCTACAGTATTTGACCTTCTAGAGTGAACTGATGTTCTGCCCAGGTACCGATGATGTAGGGTCCCCTCCGGGCCCAGATTGCTTGACCTCTGCTTTTCAGAGATGGACAATACATTCCAAACCGCTAGCTGGGAAAGAGCTTGAACACAACTTGCTTACTTCACTCTCGTCATCTAAGAAGCAAATCTGACCTCAACATCCTCTGCCATGTGGATTTGGGACATTATTAATCACATACAAATTGGAATGAAAAATTTGATGCACAACCTTGGGGGGGAAAAGAGATCTATTCTTAATGGCTGATTAAAGGTATCATCTGTACTCAGGTACAAGTCTGTCTTAACTCTACATTGTCTATAATGAGCAGCAGCAGGTTCTTCAACAACAACACCGCATAACTCAGTAGTTTAGGTCTCTGGTTGGAGAGCGAGAGGTTGGGAGTTCGATTCCCGCCCCTGGGCCTCCTTGACAGGGGCTGAACACAATGATCTATAGGGTCCCATCTAGCTCTGCAATTCTATGATGGTGACAATGATGATGATTGCTTGAGACAAAGGACCTTTTCCTAAACCTACTGGGACTGTGAAATGATGTGTACTGAACTATGGATCTTCTATGGCAAAATCATGGGTTCTTCTAATAGCAGGCACAACTTCTTTCTTCTAAGAATTCTCTGCTATTTGCAGAAGAAAAAGGATCGGAGAAAGCTCAGAAAGCTATTTACTCTACCGGTCCTTCTGAGAGCAGCAACCTCTCTCTCTGCCTAATAGTAGAGCCAGACCTAGAAGGTCTGGTGTTCCCTCTTCTATCTCCAAGATGTCTCCAGCTGCTAGACGGTGAAGCTGATGCTTCAGAAGGGATCAAGGTGAAGAAGGTCCCTCCAGCCTTGGGACTCTCCGAAAGAGTGTGTGAACCTTTCACTCAAACAGTGGACAACCAATTGGTGAGGAGAAGGAACTAGAAGAAGCAAGAGGTGCAAATCTGAATTTGGAAAACAAATGAGAATGTTTTGATGTTAAGCAAGGTGGGAGTTTTTGCAATGGATGTGAAGAAGGAATTCTTGATCTCTGGGGGGGCAAGAACATCCATTTATGAATTTCTTTTGCTCAAGAAAACTTTTTTTGGAAAGAGGTAGGAAAATCTGGTGGAGCTAATCATCATCATATGTCGTCAAGTCAATTCTGACTTATGGTGGCCTTTTCTAAGGATTTTTTGGTAGAGAATACACAGAGGTGGTTCATCATTCCCTTCTTCTGGGGATATCTTAAGACTGTGCGGCTTGCCCAAGGCCACCCAGGCTGGCTCTTCTCCCAGGAGGCCCAGGGGGGAATTGAACTCCCAACCTCTAGCTCCACAGCCAGAAACCTAAACCGCTGAGCTGTCCAGCCAGATCTAGTGGGACCAGAGGCTACAAAAATTGTATTTGGCCCACGTCTGGGTTTGCAGAAGAGGTAGTTACCATATTTTTCCACGTATAAGACGCCCCTACGTAGAAGACACCCCCTCACTTTTCTAATCCAAAATTAAGAAATCTAAGTGGGGCTTAGCAAGGATGGGGGGAAAGGGATCAAAGCATTTTCATCAGGTTGACAACTGAAAAAGTGAAAAGTAAGTTCGCAAGACTAAAATTATCAAGGTAACTGGTTGTTGGGTGAGGGTGGAGACTTGGTATAAGAACAGTAAGCACATCCTTTTAAAAAGTACCATATTTTCCCTTGTATAAGACGCCCCTCCACTTTTCTAATCCAAAATTAAGAAATCTAAGTGGGGATTACCAAGTGTAGGGGGAAAGGGATCAAAGCGCTGGCAGGATCGCTTTGATCCCTGCTTTCCCCTCCACTTGTTTTTGTTCTCTCCTCATCTACTTCCATGTATAAGACGACCCTCAATTTTTAGTCTAAAGATTTTAGACAAAAGTATAAGCTTATACATGGAAAAATACGGTGCTCCGAGACCAGTTATATGAGCAGTGTGTCTTTCTCACTCACACCCCTGTGTGATATAATGTTCTCACAAGGGTCTCCCATAAATTCTGATATTGCCCTTCCATCCCATCTGCCAACAGAGATTACGGGACGTAACCCATCCTTCTGGTAGCAAAACCAGATGTCACTGCCTTCTAAATCAAATGTGTCTCTTCTTCTCTAAATGCTTAGAAATGCTGGGGGTGGGTTTTCTCCTTTTAAAAAAGAAAAGAAAATGTATCAGAGAAACACCAGAAACCAACTGCCTCTTGTCATTTCATGATAAAGTGGGGGGGGGGGTCCTCAACTGGCCAACCAATGATGTGGCTTGAGATCTGGAATACATAACACTGTGTTATTTGGCCCCCAAACTAAAGCACTGGTGTTCAAGTGTCAGGAAGGTTCATCTGAGGATATGTGCACAGCTTTGCATTAAACAGATGTATTCTATACGGAAAAGGGAGGAGGTTCTGAAAACACAACTCATTCTAAAGGAGAATTGACATTCACAGTGTGCCTAAAAAGCAGTGGTTCCCAACCTTGAGTAACCCAGATGTTCTTGGACTAAAACTCCCAGGAGCCTCCCCCGCTAGCTCTGCTGGACAGGATTTCTGGGAGTGGAAGTCCAAGAACATCTGGGGACCCAACGGTAGGGAGCCACTGGTCTAAAAAGATCACTCTCAGGAAAAGAGAGTTTTGTTCATTCTGAAATCCAGTCGGTCCCTTCCTGACACACCAGAAGGACCCCTTGAGATCTGAGATCAGTAACTCTCCAGGGAGTCATATCTGCCATTTGATCTGCAGCTTGCCAAGGGAAGGTGGTAAGATAGATCCTTTTGTTGGGAACATCGACTTAGAGCAGTGGTGTCCAACCTTGGCCCTCCAGATGTTCTTAGACTACAACTCCCAGAAGCCTTCACCACCACCTCTGCTGGCCAGGATTTCTGGGAGTTGAAGTCTAAGAACATCTGGAGGGCCAAGGTTGGACACCACTGGCTTAGAGGAATAGCAATGTATGCAGCGGCTCCTACTGCCTGGTGAATTAATTTTCATAATTACTCAGAAATATGCCCCAGAGACTTGGTTTTTATGTCTTGGTGGAGAACGCGCCACCCAACAAGTCCTGATTTTTCCCCCTCTTTCCTTATGAAAAGTATCTTGAGGACCCTACCAGCTCAGATGAGCTTGTTTTTTTAAGATGAGTTGCAGCTACAAAAATAGTCGGTAGATGTTCTACTTAAATAACAGGCACAGTGTTGGAAGTTGGGATGTTCATGGTCATTTGGCAGCATTTTCCAGGCCTTTTGGACTCAGGGAACCAGAAGGAAAACCACTGGCCAAGGGCTACTCTGAGTAAAACCAATGGAACTCAAGCCAAATCAACTCCACCCAACTCAACCCAACCAGTTTCCATCCCACCAAACCCGAGCCACTTCAACTCAACCCAACTCAACCCCTTCTGTTGGTGTGAGGGCAACAAAGCAAATCTGGTCTGCCATACCCTTGCTTTCCCAGGAGTATTAGCAAATGGGGGCAACCACGGAGAAGGCCTTGTCTTGCATCTACAGAAGATCTTCTATCTGTGTCAGTAAGATTGAAAGAAAGCCTCTCTCTAGTATCTTAAAACTTGGGTAGGCTTTTGCGGGAGAAAGCAATATTTCATATCACCAAGTAACATAAGGCTTTTGAGATCATAACCAACACTTTGAACTGCATCCAGAAACAGTCTAGTGATCAAGGAACTCGTTGTGAAAAGGGAATTCTGTGGTCCCTGTAACCCTTGGTAGTCAAAGGTCTAGATCAGTGTTTCCCAACCTTGGGTCTCCAGATATTTTTGGGCGACAACTCTCAGAAGCTGTGCCGGTCAGGATTTCTGGATGTTGTCATCCAAAAACATCTGGGGGTCTGAGGTTGGGAACCACTAGACAAGGCCTGCAAGGTAGGCTGCAACTCTTGAACCCTTTTCAAAGACATCTTCTTGGAGAACATCTGGCAGCAGCAACGAAAGAATCTGTCTGTTGGGTAGAATGAGAGAAACAAACACACAAATAAGGGGAAATCAAAAGTAAATATTAAAAATTGTTTCTCGATCAAATGTGATCAAGAAATGTAACACCCTTTTTTAAAAGGGAGAATGGGCATGCCTTAATGAAAAGTCAAGAAGGGGTGGCCAGATAGGAAAATGGCTTAAACAGATCAGCCCCGCACACGTGAGGACAACAACATGGCAGACTTTTGCACATGATAATCTTAGTGTACTTCAGAGGTGTTTGGTAAAGTTACACTTCCACTGCACTACAGGAAAAATGGGAGACCTTTTCTGGGGCCCATTACAGCAGTGCTTCTCAACCTTGGGTCCCCAGATGTTCTTGGACAACAATTCCCAGAAATCCTGGCCAGCATAGCTAGGGGTGAACTTTTCTGGGAGTTTTAGAGCAAGAATATTTGGGGTACCCAAGGTTGGTAACCACTGCATTACAGAAAACAGTGGGGGCTTGACTTGAGAACTTAATCCGTATTGGAAGGCAGTTCTCAAGTCAAAAAGTTCTCAGGTCAAATCTGCATTTCCCATAGGAATGCATTGAAAACCATTTGATCCGTATCTGCTCTTTTCCGTCCATAGAAACTAATGGGAAGCTGCTATTCTGCCTTCAACCACTAGAGGGGGATATTTTGTTTCTTTTTTTCTTAGGTCAAGAAGGTTCAGGGAAGGCAGGGAAAAGACAGTCCAGGCAGTCTGAAGACTGTCTTCCAATCCACTCTCTAAACGCTGGGAGGAGTGAGGAAGCAGACAGGCACCCTTTTCACTGGCCAACAGTTAACTGAAAGTTCAAAATTTGCACTTTCCCTGCCTCCCATGTGGTTTTTTTCAGTTCTTAACTCAAATCTAAGTATGTAAGTCAAGTCAATATTTTCCTATGAGAGTGGTTCTTAAGTCAAAATGTTCTTAACTCGAGCCGTTCTTAAGTCAAGACCCCACTGTACCTACTTCTGTCTGGCCTATCTTAGCATTATCAAATCAATAGCATATTCTACTCAAATTTGGACGGATTTCACCCTTGAGGAGGAGGAGGAGGAGGAGGAGGAGGAGGAAGAAGAAGAAGAAGAAGAAGAAGAAGAAGAAGAAGAAGAAGAAGAAGAAGAAGAAGAAGAAGAAGAAGAAGAAGAAGAAGAAGAAGAAGAAGAAGAAGAAGAAGAAGAAGAAGAAGAAGAAGAAGAAGAAGAAGAAGAAGAAGAAGAAGAAGAAGAAGAAGAAGAAGATCCACCACAGGAAAAGTCTTTGTTTATAAAGATGTTGCAGATGGATGTTTTTACTACAGGTTGGCAAAAATGTGTTGAGCTAAACAGGAAACCTGATGAGCGAGCCAATGCATATTCATATTATCTGAAGGTGAAAAAATAAATATACACTTAAGAACGTAACCAGAAACACCCTGCTAGGTTCACATGAGTACAAGAGCAGATGTAAATATGGGTTGGCTTTCCTCAAAAGTCCTGTACTGTGTCTTCATTTCTTAGAAGTGAAATGATGGGGACAAGCTGGTACCGAGGTATGGGATATACACAGAGCAATTCATCTTCTGCAAGGCACAAACACTTTCCAAGAAATGAAACATGGGAGTTGTCAAAGGATTTAGTATGGAAGGGGGTTGCGTTTGACCCTGAGGAGTCTGGAACTCCAAAAACTGAATGGGATTCGGCTAGATGTGAGAGACATCCAAACTCAAATGGGGGTCCTTCAAAATGGGCTGATTCTGAATTTGGGTGCGAGTCCGAACACTTCTAAAGCTTGGCTTGGCTTCAGAGCACCACAACACTAACAGGGCATCTGTTCTCTATGCTCTCTATGTGCTCCAGGGTTTGGTAGAGGACCTGGTTGGGGATGTCTTGCCACTTGCTCTTCCGTCATCCTTAGGTGTGCTCAGTAAAGGCCATGACAGGCCATTGGGACCGCTCTGGGTTTTAGATTGAACTTTGACCAATCCATCTGATATGCTGAACCTCTCTTGGAGAGGAGATGCGGAATAGCTCCTGGTAAAACCCAGACTGGGGATTCACTGTCTCCCTACCTTTTGGAGCCACCAGCTACCATCAGGTCTGATCAGTCTCATTGAAGCAGGATATCACCATCAAATACAAGATGGACTGAATCCCAAAAGGAAGCCACAGGCTTGAGTTTACAAGAGCTGACCCGTTAAAGACAGGACATTTCGGGGATGGCTCATCCATGGGGTCTCCATGAGTCGGAAGCTACTTGATGGCACCGTATCAACAAAAACAACAATGATAAAGAATTACCACATTACAGTGGTGCCTCGCTAGACAGTTACCCCGCATGACTGTTTTTCCGCTAGACATTGACTTTTTGCAATCGCTATAGCGATTCGCAAAACAGTGATTCCTATGGGGGAATTTCGCTGGACAATGTTTGGTCCCTGCTTCGCAAACCGATTTTCGCTAGACGACGATTTGCTTTTTGCTAGACAATTATTTCGTTAGACAGCGATTTCAGTGGAACGGATTATCATCGTCTAGCAAGGCACCACTGCAGTTGATTTTGTATATGTGGAATGGAAAGGGGGAATCATTTTATCTTTCCTCTCAGGCAGCAAGGATGGGTTGGACCAGAAAGATAGCCCAGCCACCTTGACCACGGACATCACAAGTACACCATCACATTTTGTATTCCAAGTCCGTGAAGAAGATGATGCTTGATTCGTGATGTGTCCCCAGCATTACAAGCCGAGGAACAAGGTGGTTACAAGACTCAGTGACATCTGTAAAGGGGTAGGGGGGCAGGTATAACTACTCAATGAGGAAAAGCGCAAAAGTGGTACCCAATAAGAATGTTGACAGAAAGCACCCCCAAAATATTTGGTTCAGGAGAGTCTGGTTTTCCAAAGGGATTCCTTTAATGCTCCTGCAATGTTCAAACTGAAACCCGGATCATGTCCCCTCCCACCCCCATATCAGCCGCCACTGTGTCTCTCTAAGAGCTTGAGCCCTCCTTCATATTTCTGCATGACCTACTCCCTCCTCCATCATCTCTCCCCTCAGAACATGGTGACTGTTCTGGCTCGTCATCTTGAATGATCTATGAATCTCCATCTTCATAGCTGCAATTTATAATCTCTTGTATAATTAGGGTGGTGGTGATGGAAGCCCTTAATTTGGTTAAAGTTGGGTCTGTTGATGAGAAGGGAGTGTGGGTGTTGGATATAACTTTCCAAACTCCTGGGAGAAAGTCTTCCCTCATGACACACCGCTACTTTCTGGCTTGCTGTCTCTGAGCAAGATTAAATTGCTTTGACACAGACTCAAATTTTAATACAATGAAGCTCATTTCTTGGTGACGCATCGAATCAGGAAAATGAATTAGGAGAGATGGGGACACGCACACGCAGACGATGGGTGCATCCATTTTTAGGGCCATTACCTCATCGTTGGAAAGGCCGCCGTGAGTCATCTCATTCCCAATCTTATTGACAAATTCCACTCAACATGGCCGATCGGAAGAAGAGATGGTCGAGAAGATCCGGAGACTTCCCAGGGTTAAGAGCTAGTGCTTTGAAGGGCTGATTCTGAAGCTCATGAGGAACCTATTCCACTGTACATCTGGGGCATTTCTCACATGGAAGAATAGGCAAAATGGAAAGGAGGGAGGGAAAACAGGACGTTTTTGCTCATAGCTGGAAAATCTCACTGGTGCAAAGGGAGGGTTTGAGGAGATGTTTCAGCACGATGAAGCTCAGACAATCACTGGGAAGAATTTTTTTCCAGTCCACATCTCTGTTGTGAGTGACGAAGGTCTCAAAACATAGGAAGCTGCCTCATCATGGCTGGAGTCATATTGGTGTGCATGTATCATTTGTACTAACCTGAAAGGACTAAGTGATGGGGTGACAGAACACATCTCAGTGGCATAACCAGGAGCTTGACTGGGCACAGGAGCAGCACTTGGTCGATTAGCTGCAATTAGCCATGGCAAACAGCACAAACCATGTACAAACACCAGTAAGATTCTGCTGGCTGAGTCAGAACCTGTTCCATAGAGCCTAATACTGTCAAATATGATGGGTGAGGTCTGTCAAAATTGTCTAGCCGGAGATTTTCCTAAAATACAGGCATTCGCTGGTTAGTACATTTCTGTTCTTAAATATGCCAAAGGGGTAAGAGATGTTTCCCAAACCTCATTTATTTCAATTTTTTCAAGACATGCCTCTCAAATCTATCAGCTCTTGCATTTTGGGATTGAAATAAGATCATCATCGTCTTAGCACTGCAGAGCTAGAAGGGATCCTATAGATCATCAAGTCCAGCCTCTGTCAAGGAGGCCCTGTGGGGGAATCGAACTCCCAAACTCTGGTTCCACAGCCTAAATCTTCTCTCTATATACTTCAGTATTTGTAATTACAGCTTTTGCTCATAGCTGTAGGAATGGCATTTTGAGGTCAAATGTCTTTGACTTCCCAAAAGATTACACAGTTTTAATGACTTCTGGAATATTTTGCGGAGAAGAAATGTGGATAAATAAAGCTTGTAAAATTAGACAAGCTAATGTTACCCGGAGCCATTTTTCCCCCCTGTTTTCTCCACTGAAAACAGTGATTTATTCTCACTCTCTGAAGAGAGATGGAGCAAATTTGAATGCTACACTGCTGGTGAGCCAGGCAGGAGCAAGTGAACAATGGATATCTTGAGATCCCAATGAACTTTGATGTGATTGGCATAATTATCTGATTCACACTGGTACTTAACCCTATCGGGGATAAATGTTAGCTGCAACAGACCAACACAAACGACCAAGGGATGCTATAAAGTCTTATAGTGCTCGGAACGTTTTGTTCAAGTGTCATGCTTCTGACCTTGATGCCTTACATTCCTAGTTTAACTCAGATTTTCCATATGCAAATGCCCATTTCTCCTCGCCTGATGCTTTCTTTCCCTTTCGCTCGCTGCTTTTCAGCTTGAAAGAAATAGAAATACACAGGAACGGGTCTCGAAAAACAAGCCAAAGCTCAGCCAAGGATGAAAGCAAAGTAATCCAGAGAAAAAAATGTTCCTGGATCCATTAATGGTGTGATCAAGATAGAAGAGGATGTCTCTGCCTTTGGAAGGATCACAGAGAGCAGTGGTTGAAACCTATCGCTGTCCGTTGGGGACACAGTACATTGCTTGAGAAGAACACCACACTCCTGTTTGTGCCTGTAATAGTATAAGGAGTTAATCCCCCTTCAGCTCTAGTGGCTTCTACAAGGTCTGTCTTGGGAATCATGGAGGTTAGTGGTGTTTTCTAAATAAATAAATAGGCAGATGCTCCCTCATGCCGCACTTCTGTGTCACTCTGCTGTCTACAAATGTTTCCGTGGCATTATAAACTTCAAACAAACTGCGGGTGATGTAAGAGGAAGTCGCGGTACAAGAGGTGAGGACAACAGCCCTGGGATTATTCAGACCACTTAAAAAAATTAACAGTTTTCTTTCAACTTATGTTTTTGATCTAGAGAACAGCTTGTACTTTTTCAAGTAGTAGTGGTGGAGAGACCCTTAACGCGGGAAATGCAGATGGTGTTTTCTGGGCTTTTTCAACACAATGAAACCAAGATCACGTAGGGACATGAGTCACGTCCCTGTCTGTGTAACCCAGTTTTGTCATTTCTGACTGGCAATGATGACGGTCCAAATTTCCAAGCAAGACACTGTCCTAATCTTATCTCAACAGGGATTGAATCTGGGACCTCTTGTATTCCAACTTCCAAACTTCATCCTGGAATTCGGGCTTCCAAATAATTTGGTCTTCGAAACTCGCTCTTCTATACATAGTGTGGTGTAGAGCCTCGTGGCGCAGTGGTTAAAACGCTGTACTGCAGCTAAAACTGTGCTCACGACCTGGGGTTCAAATCCCAGGTAGCCGGCTCAAGGTTGACTCAGCCTTCCATCCTTCCGAGGTCGGTAAAATGAGTACCCAGCTTGCTGGGGGGGCAATGTGTAGCCTTTATAATTAAAATTGTAAACCGCCCGGAGAGTGCTTGTAGCGCTATGGGGCGGTATATAAATCCAATAAATAAATAAATAAATAAATAAATAGTGCAGTGGTTCTTAACCTTGGGTTACTCAGGTGTTTTTGAACTGCAACTCCCAGAAGCCCCAGCCAGCACAGCTGGTGGTGAAGGCTTCTGGGAGTTGCAGTCCAAAAACACTTGAGTAACCCAAGGTTAAGAACCACTGGTGTAGTGGATAGAGTGATGGACGAAGACTTCTTTGCTCCTTGACCGTTGCCATTTTCCTACCTTTCTTTCTTTGTTCTTCCTTGGACGAGATTTTGGGCCCCAGTGGGTGAGATGGGGTGATCATTTTGTCATTGTTATATGTTATATTGTTATATAAGGCACCTTTGTAAAACATGAAGTGATGCTACATTTTATTTCCTTTTGGGGACCAATAAACATTTTTAAAAAATGGAGAGAGAACAAATAAGCAACACTGACCCCCAGATGATTCTGTGCATTAAATCTTCCAAGTACATCTTAGAACAGAGTGCAAAACGTCTTGTCCTTTTAGAAGTTTCCCATGGAATGAATTTCATATATCAACCTGGAGACTCCCCCTTCTTTCTGTATGAGCCCCCTGCCTATTGGGGTCATCTGGCAAGGCCCCACTCGATGTTCTCAAGTTGAGGACAGTCAGGACCAATGTAACAGGGGAGCATGACCTTGGAGGCACAACAGAACCTGTGTCCTTGGGCAAACCTCCAAAGAGATGTTCTGCTGGCAATTCAACAGAAGGACCAGATGCCTTGCATGCATTAGAGTCGAAAGCACCTTAGTGTTGGAGAGATGTGATGGAGGCAGTCGTTTGCAGCTGGTCTTCAGAAGGACCTTGTGCTCAAATATTGAAGACCAATCACAAAAGAAAGGAAGCTTATATGCAAGGTCTTAGACATGAGGATGAGAGCTCCTTCGGCAACAATCATGCACAGTCAGCCCCTTTCCTCTCCTATGAGTTAACAGAACATCCATGCTTGCTAACAGAACCATAGACTCCCTGGCCAAAAATCATGCAGTCGTTGCACTAGTGGCGAAGCTGAAGTGCTCACCCCAGGGGTTCATTGTGCCAGAGATGTGCAACTGAAGGTTTAATTGCAGAATGGCATTCCTTGCTGCTATCGCGCCTGGATATTGGCCATAGAAGGGAAGAGATGGAAGAGATTCAAAGAGGTATTTAGATCAAGCCCACAGCATGACATGAATCCGGAGATAAAGCATTTCTGGCCAATGGCTGTTCAACCTCTGTCTGAAAATCTCCACTAGAGGAGAGCCCACCATTTTTCAAATGAATCTGTCCCACTATCAGACAGTTCTTAGCCTCGTCATGATCCTCCTGATATTTAGTGAAAACCTCCTTGGTCATAATTTGAACCCAACCCTTAGACTCTCACTCTCCAGAGCAACACAACACAAGGTTGCCTCATCTCCATCTGGTGTTTTTTTTCAGATATCTGGACATGGCTCTCCAATGACCTTTCAGTCTTCTTTTCTGCAGGCTAAACATGCTCAATTCCCTCCACTATTCTTTTTTTATTGTTTTAATTTTTATTTAAAATTTTAAAAATATACAATATGCAAAACCATAAAAAAAAGTTACAAATCATTAAATCAGATTTCGGTTGAATATCAGGAAAAACATCCTAACTGTTAGAACAGTACAACAATGGAACCAGTGACCTCGAGAGGTGGTGAGAGGTGGAGGCATTTAAAAGAAACTTAGACAACCACCTGGCAGATCTCCTTTGATTTGTATTCCTGCATCAAGCAGGGGGCTGGACTTGATGGCCTTAGAGGTCCCTTCCAACTTCATGATTCTATGAAATTCCACATAGTAAACATATCAAATGATACTGGTAGTTACCATAACATAACCTTCCATAAATCAGCATGAGTGGCTGTTGGGGTTGCTAAGATGATCAGTATCATTATTACATTACAGTGGTGCCTTGCTAGACGATGATGATGCATTCCACTGAAATCGCTGTTTAGCGAAATCATCGTCTAGCGAAAAGCATTTCCCCATTGGAATGCATTGAAACCTGTTTAATGCGTTCCAATGGGGAAGAATCATCGTTGTCTAGCGAAGATCGGCCATAGGAAAGCCGCTTTGTGAACCGCCAATCAGCTGTTTAAATAGCTGTCTTGCGAAGCTTGGGTCCCAAAAACACCCGTATTGCAAGCGCAGAGGGAACTGTCAAAATCGTCGCCTAGTGAAAATCGGTTTGCGAAGCAGGGACCAAACATTGTCCAGCGAAATTCCCCCATAGGAATCACTGTTTTGCGAATCGCTATAGCGATCACAAAAAGTCAATGTCTAGCGAAAAAACTGTCATGCGGGGTAACTGCCTAGCGAGGCACCACTATACTGAATAAAAGGAACCCATGTTTTATAAAACAAGGCTGTACTAGAATTCTGGTACCTCGGTTGTGAATGGGCCGTGAGTCTTTCCATCAAAACTAATTTCCATACTTGACTTTCCCAAGGATTCCTTGGAATTTCTGCAGCCGTGTTCCAGCGCTGGGGGATTGTTTGTCTAGCTGCTACACACACAAAAGGAACCAGCTCTTTATGGTGTAGTGGTGCATTGGAACCTAAGAATAAATTCATTAACCCCAATGCTGGATTGATCACCATACTTTGCGATGTCATATTTCTAATTTTTCGGAACCCTTTGACCCAGAAATGATCTATTCTAAGGCAATGCCACCAGGAATCTAAATATGTAACAGTCTCTTTACCGCCTCCCCAACAATCAGGATCCACATTTTTGTTGATATGATTGTCAATGGGGTACCATCCCAATGGTGGGCGACTTTGGTTTCCTACTCCACAACTTTTTCTGGTACGTGTTCATCTCTGACAGCAAGTCCAAAGTCTGTCTCCAAGAGTTCTTTGAGACCCTTTGTATTACCGTTCTTCATAGGTTCCCTTTTGCTGTCTCTGTTGCCCTCCTGAGGATACTTTTTAGCTTGCTGATGTATGCCTTCAACTGAGATGACCCTACAAGGCTTGTGTCCAGTATCTCCCCATATGAGCCTTCTTGGCATTTAAGATCATCCGAGGAGGCCCTCCTCTTGGTCCCATTGCCATCAGAAGTATGCTTGATGGGGACATGGGCGAGGACCTTCTCTGTAGCTGCTCCATCATATGATCTCCTTGGGATATTAGGTTGGACCCTCCCTTCTATCCTTCCGCCAACAGCTGAAGACGCACCTTTTCAGGCAGGCTTTCAACTTTGACATGTAACTTTTAATGTGAGTTTTATCGCTTTTCAGCTTGAGCATTTGTTTCTAAAGTTAATATATATTTTTTATCCCTTGACCTACCTCGGTGATTTTGATAAGATTTATTTTAATGTTGATTGTGTTTCAGTTTCACTTCTTTTAAACTTGTGAGTGGACTCCAGTTCTCTTATGGGTAGAGAAAGGCAGCTTATAAATGAGACCAAATGACTGGGGGGGGGGGGAAGAATCATTGATCATAATTATCTCCATGATCTGAATAAACACTCAAAGATTTGTCCTAACCCCAAATTCCCTTCCCCATAACCCTAACCCCATTGAAAATAATAAAAAAAATTGAAAAACACTCAAAGATTTGTGCTTTATAATATGTTATGCTAGCTGAAGGGCCAACAACTGAAAGAACTGGACATGTTTAGCCTTGAGGAAATAAGACAGTGGGGAGACAGCAGAGCACTTTTCAAATCCTTGAAAGGTAGTCCTACAGAAGAGGAGCAGAATCCGTTCTCCATCATTCCAGAGTTGCGGACATGTCATAATGAGCTCAAGCTGCAGGAAGCCAGATTTCAATTGAATGTCATGAAAAACATCTTAACTGTTAAGCAACACGGCAATGAAATCCATGACTTCGAGAGGTGGAGATTGCTCCAATGCTGGAGGCCTTCAAGAGAAAATTTAGACAACCACCTGGCAGATCTGCTTTGATTTGTATTTCTGCCTTGAGTACAGTGGTGCCTCGCTTAGCGATCGCTCCGTTTTACGGCAAAATCGCTTAGCAATGGACTTTTTGCCATCGCCAGCGCGATCGCTTAGTGATGGCCCCTATGGGTAAAAATTGCTTTGCGATGATCGTGGGGACGCCCATTTTTAACAGCTGATCGGCAGTTCCAAAATGGCCACCAGAAAAACAAAATGGCGACCGCTGTTTTGCCTCACTTTAGAGGCACCCAAAATGGCCGCCGCTATGGAGGATTTTCGCTTACAGTTAAGTTTTTAGCCCATAGGAACGCATTAAATGCATTTTAACGTGTTCCTATGGGCTTTTTAAAATCGCTTAGCGATTAAATAATTTAGCGATGTTTTTCCTGCACAGATTAACGTTGCTAAACGAGGCAACATTGTAAGGGGTTGGGACACGATGGCCTTCAAGGCCACTTGCAATGCCATGATCCCGAACCAAGAAGAGTTTTCTTTGGGCATCATCTCAAGGAAACCCATCTGTGGCCCCCTGCAACAGCATATGGAAAACCCAACACACCGTCATTCTCCATGTCTTTTTCCTTGATTGTCATAAATATTTGACTCGGTCCGTGTTTAATCCATAAACACAGCTGTACCGAAGAGACAACCCCCCCCGATGTTTCTCAAACTTAACCAATTGGGGAACACCCTCCCCCCAAACTATCCCGAACCAAACCACAGCTCTCAACACTTCAGCTTTTTAAGGACAATGGCTGCAAACTTCTCCCCAAACGTGACACCGCAGCTTCCATAATCACATCCAAAAATAAACGCAAACATGCTACAGTGATCCTCTCCCTCGGCTTTGTAAGGACAGTGGAGTCGGAAGAAGGGAAAGCCGGTGCTGGGGGGAAGCCAACGCTTGAGAAGGATATCTTTCTGAATCAAGATAGTAAACATCATCCAGGAAAAGGTCCTTTCCCCCCTCCCTTGTCATTCGCCCCATGATATTAAATTAATTACTCAATGTACAAGAACACTCTTGCCTCAGTTTCACCCCAAACGATGCCTCTGTGTACACTGTTTATGTATATAAAGAAGATACAGTATTACTCTTGGCTGGGCAGATAAATTTGGATCAGAAACAAGAACAGACTGGAGACATCAACCCAAATGTGAAATGTGCTGATATTTTACCCCTCTTTCCCTAACGTCCTCCCCCCGATCAACAAAAGTCAGGTTCAAATGAGTTCAGCTTGTTCTACTGAAAAAAGTCTCTCTCTGTGTGTGTGAGAGAGTGCTCTTTCGAGGAAGAAAACCAGACCCATTAAGACTGGGAATGGAGAGTTCTGCCTGTTTCTATTCCATCCATATGTCTAAAAGCACAGGTTCATCCTGTCCCTTTTTGATGTCAGTTTACATTTCTTCCTTTCTTTCTTTTTTAAATTGTCCATATTTCTGTTGTCAAAGTGCTATCATTTTGAAGAGACCCGTGTCCAGCAGGCCGAGGCCTGAAAGCAGCAAAATCAGGGAGCTGGACAGGGGACAGATTGTATCTGTCTTCAGTGTGGAAGGGACAGTCACTCTCAAATTGGCCTCCTCAGCCACACTAGACGCAGTTCCAAGTCCTCCATGCAGAGCACGTGACCATCGTCTCTCGAGACTGAAGGAGGCCTAATCAGTATGGCGACCCTATAAATGAGCGATCTCCAAAATCTCCTGTTCTCAATGGCCCTTTTCAGCTTTTGCAAACTCAAGCCTGTGGGTTCTTTAGAGAATCAGTCCATCTTGTATTTGGCCTTCCTCTTTTCCTGCTCCCTTCCAACTTTCTTGACATGATTGTCTCTTCCAAAGAATCCTGCCTTCTCATGATGTGCCCAAAGTAGGACAGCCTCCATTTCAGTATTTTTTTGCTTCCAGAGAGTGTTCAGGCTTGATTTGGTCTGGGACCCCCTTGTTCCTCTTCCTGGCAGTCCACAGTATCTGCAAAGCTCTCCTCCAGCAACATATTCTAAATGAATCAATTTTTTCCCCATCAGCTTCCTCAACTATCCAGCTATCCAGCTTTCACACCGATACATGGTGATCAGAAATGCAAGAGTGTGGTTGATCTTCGTCTCCAGTGCCCCTTCCTTGCACTTGATGAACTTTTCTAGTTCCTTCATTGCTACCAAACTTAGTCTTCTTCTGATTTCTTGGCACATTTTTAGAGGCATGAAAATTTAGGCACCTTTTTTTGGCTAGCAATTTCTACTAAGATACATCTTCTGGTGCAACACTTGCCTTAAGGTGGTGTTTTTCTTTTAAGACGGTTGGTTGGTTGGTTGGTTGGTTGGTTGGTTGGTTGTTTGGTTGGTTGGTTGGTTGGTTGGTTGGTTGGTTGGTTGGTTGGTTGGTTGGTTGGTTGGTTGGTTGGTTGGTTGGTTGGTTGGTTGGTTGGTTGGTTGGTTGGTTGGTTGTAAACTGAATATAACCACTTGTTTTCTCCCTTTTGTGAAAGAATTAGAGCTAACCTGTCAAAATGTATCAGTAGCTAGTAATGAAGGCAGGTGCACCGACGTCTGTGCATCTGGGATTCAGAGAACTCTGAATATTGGTTGCTGAAGACAACCTGCACAGTTGGTGATATGTAGGCCACCACAAGGTGGGCTGCAGGAGAATGCAGCAGTTTGAGATATACATGACTACAAATACCATAATCCACCAGCCCAGCCTTGCTGGGTCATTCAGGGAGCCTTAGAGCACCAAAGTGAATTTTCCAAACTTTGCATTTTCATCAGGTTGACAACTGAAAAAGTGAAAAGTAAGTTTGCAAGACTAAAATTATCAAGGTAACTGGTTGTTGGGTGAGGGTGGAGACTTGGTATAAGAATAGTAAGCACATTCTTTTGAAAAGTACCATATTTTTCCTTGTATAAGAAGCCCCCATGTACAAGACGCCCCTCCACTTTTCTAATCCAAAATTAAGAAATCTAAGTGGGGATTACCAAGTGTAGGGGGAAAAGGGATCAAAGCGCTGGCAGGATCGCTTTGATCCCTGCTTTCCCCTCCACTTGTTTTTGTTCTCTCCTCAGTTTACTTCCGTGTATAAGACGACCCTCAATTTTTAGTCTAAAGATTTTAGACAAAAGTATAGTCTTATACACGGAAAAATACGGGGATTTCTTATGATGAGCTTCATGGCACATTGGCTAAACTGCTGTACTACAGCAGCCAAAACTGGGCTCACAACCTGGGATCTAATCCCAAGTAGCCAGCTTGAAGTGCAGTCAGCCTCCTGTCCTTCCGGGGTTGGCAAAAAGAGTACCCAGTTTGCTGGGGTTGGTGGTGGAATATGTAGCCTGGATAATTAACTTGTAAACCGCCTAGAGAGTGTTTTAAGCACTATGGGGTGGTGTATAAGCAGAACACTTTGCTTTTTTGCTTTTCTTTATGCTCCAGAGGCATCCAAAAGTATTATATCTATCACCAAAGCATGCCAAAAGTAACTTACTGGAAAAGAAGTGTCCTAAAATTTCCATTAAGTATGGGTTTGAGGATTCAGAAGGTTATAGCCTTCCCAAAGGAACTTTCTGCAAACCTGTCAATACAGATCTGTCCAGCCTCAGCTCGAAAAAACCCAAAGAGAGGGAAGCCCACCATCATCACACCATCCCATTATCTGGTTCCAGCAAGGACTGTTCTTGCCATCAAGACTTTTCCCCTTAATGTTCAACTGAAATGTACACACCAGGCAAGGCATGACCTTTGAGGTGTCAAAGTTTTTGTGATCCCTCTGTAGCCTGTTTTAAGATATGTGTCACATACCAGCAGTATGTGAACATCTTTGTATGAGGAAACACTCCTTAGTTTGTCCCATGGTGGTCGTTCCGGCTGCTGGATCTACAGCAGTCAAGGGCTGTACAGATATCCCAAAGAAAGATTGTGTTTGTGTGCATTTTTTTAAAAAACCTCCTTTTTTGCACTCAATAAAAGACTTGGATTGTTTCCCACAACTTTTCCAGAGCTTGTTGGTGGTGAGGCAACTGCATTGCCTTATGTTTCCCAGATGTGCGGAATGTTGGGACCTCCAGGCGGACTTTAGATCAATGCTAGAGACTGTGGGGCCATCAACATCTGGAGATGGAAGACGCTGGCTGTGGCACCCATCAGCCCTAGATCAGGATAGCCCATGGTGAAGAACGCTGGGACCAGTGTTCTTGGACTACAACTCCCAGAAATCCTGGCCAACAAAGCCAGCGGTGAGCACAGAGCTTCTGGGAGTTTGTCTAAGAACATCTGGGGATGTAAGGTTGGGAACCAGTGGTGATCGATCTTGGGTTGCCAGATGTTCTTGGATTAAAACTCCCAGAAGCCTTCACCACTGGCCAGGATTTCTGGGAGTTGCAGTCCAAGAACATCTAAGTTAGGGAATCATTGACTGAAGAATCCCATATAGCTCCCCATCTTTGCTCAAAAAGCTTGCCTTTTGTTTGAGGTGGCCTTTCCAGATCTGTCTTAAGTCCACGGTCCACTACGGCTCGAGAGATCTTTGCCAACATCCGGAGCGATATCTGGTTGTCACTTCTAATTAGAAGACTGGAACACGCAACCGATTTCCTCAATCTGTCCCCTTCAGAAAATAAGCGACGTCGCCAGTGATGTTTGCCTGCCAGATGTACGAAAATAGTCTGTTTATGAAATGTGTGTCTAAAGTGTACTCCTCTGGGAGGTTGGAAGATGAATTTCCATTCCAGCAAATGTGCCCCGAGTGAGCTGCTACCATCTGTTCTGATCATCGGACGGGGGCCTCGAGAGTTTCCCATCTAAAGGAGCTAAAGTGTTTCTCTTGACGACTCTTAACCCTTCCCAAAAAAAGGCAGGAAAACTCTCTGACTTCAAATTATAGCCTCCCGCGCTACCAATTAAGAGCTGAGGGGAAAAAATACAGCTGGCACTTCAACAACGCCATTAGCCTACACTGAAGAATGGCAATTACAACATTACAATAATGCCTCTATTCATTTGTTAAAATTTGCTATATGCGTACGTTGGCTGTTAAAATTTGGTTATACTTTTTTTTAAAAAAAATACATGTTCTATGTAATGTTCCCCCTTCATGGATTGCTGCCTTGTCATGGCAAAGGGGCTTGAGTAATTCAGAGAAACCATGGGCCATGCAGTGAAGGGACACCCAAGATGGACAGGTCATAGTGGAGAGTTCTGACTAAACGCGATCCACCTGGAGCCGGGACTGGCAAGCCACTCCAGTATCTTTGTCAAGAATACCCCATGAACAGAAAGAAAAGGCTAAAATATATGACACTGGAAGATGGGCCCCTCAGGTCGGAAGGTGTCAACATGCTACTGAGGAAGAGCAGAGGACAAGTACAAGTAGCTCCAGAGCTAATGAAGTGGTTGGGCCAAAGCCGAAAGGACGCTCAGCTGTGGACGTGCCTGGAAGTGAAAGGAAAGTCCGATGCTGCAAAGAACAATACTGCATAGGAACCTGGAATGTAAGATCTATGAACCTTGGGAAGCTGGATGTGGGTCAAACAGGAGATGGCAATAATGAACATTGACATCCTGGGCATCAGTGAACTAAAATGGACGTGAATGGGCGAATTCAGTTCAGACGATTATCATATCTACTATTGTGGGCAAGAATCCCTTAGAAGAAATGGATTAGCCCTCATAGTCAACAAAAAAGTGGGAAAAGCTGTACTGGGATACAATCTCAAAAATGATAGAATGATTTCAATATGAATCCAAGGCAGACCTTTCAACATCACAGTAATTCAAGTTTATGCACCAACCACAGATGCTGAGGAGGCTGAAATTGACCAATTCTATGAAGACTTACAACACCTTCTAGAACTGACACCAAAGAAAGACACTCTTATCATCATAGGGGACTGGAATGCTAAAGTAGGGAGTCAAGAGTTAAAAGGAACAACAGGTAAGTTTGTCTTTGGAGTTCAAAACGAAGCAGGGCAAAGGCTAATAGAGTTTTGTCAAGAGAACAAGCTGGTCATCACAAACACTCTTTTCCAACATCACAAGAGGCAACTCTACACATGGACATCACCAGATGGGCAATACCGAAATCAGATTGATTATATTCTCTGCAGCCAAAGATGGAGAAGCTCTATACAGTCAGCAAAAACAAGACCTGGAGCTGATTGTGGCTCTGATCATCAGCTTCTCATAGCAAAATTCAAGCTTAAACTGAAGAAAGTAGGAAAAACCACTGAGCTAGTCAGGTATGATCTAAACCAAATGGAAGTGAAGAACAGATTTAAGGAACTTGATTTGGTGGACAGAGTGCCTAAAGAACTATGGATGGAGGTTCGAAACATTGTACAGGAGGCAGCAACAAAAACCGTCCCAAAGAAAAGGAAATACAAGAAAGAAGAGTGGCTGTCCAACGAGGCCTTACAAATAGTAGAGAAGGGAAACAAAATGCAAGGGAGACAGGGAAAGTTACATAAAATTGAATGCAGACTTCCAAAGAATAGCAAGGAGAGACAAGAGGGCCTTCTTAGTGCAAAGATATAGAGGAAAATAATAGAAAGGGGGAAACCAGAGATCTGTTCAAGAAAATTGGAGCTATTAAAGGAACATTTTGTGCAAAGATGGACAGGCTAAAGGACAAAAATGGTAGGGACCTCAAAGAAGCAGAAGACATCAAGAAGAGGTGGCAAGAATACACAGAGGAATTATACCAGAAAGATCTTGATGTCCCAGACAACCCAGACCGTGGATGCTGACTCTGAGACAGACATCCTGGAGAGCGAAGTCAAGTGGGCCTTAGAAAGCCTGGCTAACAACAAGGCCAGTGGAGGTGATGGCATTCTAGTCGAACTATTTAAAATCTTAAAAGATGACAGTGCTACATTCAATATGCCAGCAGGTTTGGAAAACTCAACAGTGGCCAGAGGATTGGAAAAGATCAGTCTACATCCCAATTCCAAAGAAGGGCAGTGCCAAAGAATGCTCCAACTACCGTACAATTGCACTCATTTCACACGCTAGCAAGGTTATGCTCAAAATCCTCCAAGGTAGGTGTGATTAGGCTCATCTTCCGCTGGAGGCGACCCCTGGGTTTGCGCGGGAAGGAGAGTCGGAGGCGGTTCTGAATTTTTAACATAAGTCTTTTTATTATTTAACAAGTTCAACTCAACGGTTTCAAAGGGATCTAATAAACTCAATTCTGGCAAAATTCTATAACGTCGTACTTTGACATCTGGCGTTCTCAAATCACTTCTCATAGAGGGGCCGGTCCAAATCGTTCCCAATCGGTCATGGGTCTCAGGGGGGTGCTCCTCATGGCACAAACTGTCCCACAGCCTGGGTGTCTTGCCCAGCCCCCCTCGCGTTGTGGACAGAGTAAAGAGGGACTGGGACGGATCACCCTCCGTCCCCCACACTGGTTGCGAGGGTACACTACCATGGTCCATTCTAGTGGTTGTACGTCACCCCCCTTCATGGATAAACCCTTTGGGTCTGGCAACAAACCTCCTCCAATCTGGAGGTTTGGAAAATCCTTCATCAAACCCGTGGCATCTTCTTGCCCAAAAGCTAGCTCAGTTTGCATCGCTCAGTTCCTTCGTGCGCTCTCCTCCTCCTTTATAACCTCCTCCCAGACAATTAAGTCCAGTTCCTCCCCCCCTTCGTCAGCCAGACACACCTCCAGTGACCCTGTCCATTCCTCCTCCTCCTGTCCTATCTCTGCCAGTATTCCCTCCACACAGCTGCGGTTTTCCTCAGGGGTCTGCTCTGTAGGGGACGGCACACTGGCCTTCTCTCCTTCATAGTAGGCTTCAGCAGTATGTGGACCGAGAACGCCCAGAAGTACAAGCTGGATTTTGAAGGGGCAGAGGAACTAGAGACCAAATTGCTAACATGTGCTGGATTATGGAGAAAGCCGAACAGTTCCAGAGAAACATCTACTTCTGCTTCATTGACTACACAAAACCCTTAGACTGTGTGGACCACAGCAAACTATGGCAAGTTCTTAAAGAAATGGGAGTGCCTGACCACCTTATCTATCTCCTGAGAAATCAATACGTGAGACGGGAACCAACAGAACTGGATGTGGAACAACTGATGGGTTCAAAATTGGGAAAGGAGTACAAGGTTGTACTGTATATTGTATCCCTGCTTATTTAACTTATATGCAGAATACATCATGCAAAAGGCAGGACTGATTGAATCGCAAACGGGAATTAAGATTGCCAGAAGAAATATCAACAACCTCAGATATGCAGATGATACCATTCTGATGGCAGAAAGTGAGGAGGAATTAAGGAACCTCTTAATGAGGGTGAAAGAGGAGAGTAAAAAAAATGGTCTGAAGCTCAACATCAAAAAAACTAAGATCATGGCCACTGGTCCATCACCTCCTGGCAAATAGAAGGGGAAGAGATGGAGGCAGTGACAGATTTCACTTTCTTGGGCTCCATGATCATGGCAGATGGTGACAGCAGTCCCGAAATTAAAAGATGCCTGCTTCTTGGGAGGAAAGCGATGACAAACCTAGACAGCATCTTAAAAAGCAGAGACATCACCTTGCCGACAAAGGTCCGCATAGTCAAAGCTATGGTTTTCCCAGAAGTGATGTATGGAAGTGAGAGCTGGACCATAAAGAAAGCTGACTGCAGAAGAATTGATGCTTATGAATTGTGGTGCTGGAGGAGGCTCTTGAGTGTCCCCTGGACTGCAAGGAGAACAAACCTATCCATTCTGAAGGAAATCAACCCTGAGTGCTCACTGGAAGGACAGATCCTGAAGCTGAGGCTCCAATACTTTGGCCATCTCATGAGAAGAGAAGACTCCCTGGAAAAGACCCTGATGTTGGGAAAGTGTGAAGGCAAGAGGAGAAGGGGATGACAGAGGATGAGATGGATGGACAGGGTCATCGAAGCAACCAACCTGAATTTGACCCAACTCCGGGAGGCCGTGGAAGACAGGAGGGCCTGGCGTGCTCTGATCCATGGGATCACAAAGAGTCGGACACGACTTAACAACTAAACAAAAATAATAATGTTCTTCTCTCTTGGACCCTTAGTTCAGAGAAGAGCAATAGATAAATAATGTAACAAACAAATCATAGAATCATAGAATGAAAGCCTGATGGAGTTGGGAGGAAGCCTCTAAGGCCACTGAATCCCATCCCCTCACTCAAGGTGGGCATCCAAGTTAAAGCAGATCTGACAGAGGGTTCTCCAATGTTCTCTTGAAGGCCTCCAGCGTTGAGGTGCTCTCTACCACCTCCAAAGGTCAAGGGATCCATTGTCGTACTGCTCTAACAGTGAGGAGGTTTATTGCGTTTCTAACTTCAGCGAGAAAGAATGAAGAGCACAGAAGGTGGGACTGAGATAGTCAACAGCTGGCTTTTTCTTGCTTACTCACATCCCGTGGAGTGCATCGGCATCATCTGAATGGAGAAATATTTCCACAACACAATGTGACACCTATCGCTTCTTTGCAGGGGGTGGGGGGAAGACTTGCCAAAAGCAGACTCCAGGACCGCTGCGGCGGTCGGGCCGAACAAAGCACCCAGCGAGCGGCAAAGCTGAGCCTACATTTTGATTTATAACTCAGCGAACAAAAATGATGGTTCGTCGGGCTGGTTTTGGCATTCTCATTACTCACGGAGAGCTTGATTAGTTAAAAAAGAATAGCCACCATTAGGGAGACGCTCTTTGAATGGAAATAGCCTTGAGAATAGTCACAGAAACCCACGCCACTGCTACCCCACGAATTCACAGGAAGTTAGATGGGGGGGCAGCTTGCTCTGTAGGGTGACGCCTCCCCTGTAGTTTGTTACTGGAAGGATTTACTACGATGACTTGTTAGCTTATTGCACCCCCTTGTGACCAGATCATTGTATTACGTCAGCTCCACCGACAATTAGGAATTAATGGCTGTTGTGGGTTTTTCGGGCTCTTTGGCCGTGTTCTGAAGGTTGTTCTTCCTAACATTTCGCCAGTCCCTGTGACCGGCATCTTCAGTGGACAGTCTCTGTGGCCGGCATCTTCAGAGGACAGCACTCTAATTAGGAATTACTTATACATAATTAAAAGATTCCTGCTTCTTGGGAGGAAAGCGATGACAAACCTCGACAGCATCTTAAAAAGCAGAGACATCACCTTGCCGACAAAGGTCCGCACAGTCAAAGCTATGGTTTTCCCAGAAGTGATGTATGGAAGTGAGAGCTGGACCATAAAGAAGGCTGACCGCCCAAGAATGGATGCTTTTGAATTGTGGTGCTGGAGGAGGCTCTTGAGAATCCCCTGAACTGCAAGGAGAACAAACCTATCCATTCTGAAGGAAATCAACCCTGAGTGCTCATTGGAAGGACAGATCCTGAAGCTGAGGCTCCAATCCTTTGGCCATCTCATGAGAAGAGAAGACTCCCTGGAAAAGACCCTGATGTTGGGAAAGTGTGAAGGCAAGAGGAGAAGGGGACGACGGAGGACGAGATGGTCGGACAGTGTCACCGAAGCGACCAACATGAATTTGACCCAGCTCCGGGACACCGTGGAGGACAGGAGGGCCTGGTGTGCTCTGGTCCATGGGGTCACAAAGAGTCGGACACGACTTAATGACTAAACAACAATATTCAAGAACTTTGATATGAATTCTAAATGTTTGCTTTGTTCCTTTTTGCTGTGTGTGTGTGTGTGTGTGTGTGTGTGTGTGTGTGTGTTTGCACACACACACACACACTTTCAATCCTTCCTCAATTGAACAAGGAAGGATAAGCGTGTCCCGCTTAACGATTACCCCGTATAACGACGAATCAGCTTCACGGCGATGTTTTTGCGATCGCAAAACAATGTTTTAAATGCTTTTTTTTTTTTTTGCTTTGTGACGATCGGTTCCCTACTTTGGGAACTGATTCTTCGCATTACGACGATCAAAACAGCTGATGGTCGGGTTTTCAAAATGGCCACTGGGTGCTCAAAAAGGCTCCCCGCTGTGTTTTTGGATGGATTCCTCGCTCTACAGGCACCGAAAATGGCTGCCCCTATGGAGGATCTTTGCTGGACGGTGAGTTTTCAGCCCATTGGAACGCATTGAACGGTTTTCAATGCATTTCAGTGGGCTCTTTTATTCCACTTTACAACGTTTTCGCTCTACAGCGATTTCGCTGGAACAAATCAACATCGTTAAGCATGGCACCACTGTACTGGCAGGAGCACACATTTAGATTCTATTGAGGCTAGATCCAGGTGACCGGGATTCCCCAGTCCCACCTCCCCAAACTGACTTGTCCCCTTATGGGTCACCATGGGGATGGTGTCGGGCTCTTTGGACCAACCTCTGCTCTTCCGGCCACTCAGCTGCTGAGCGGGGAGACTCGTCATCCCACCTCCTGGCTGGAATGGCCAGAAGAGCAGGAAGGCGGCCACACGGCCACACAGTGACCCCTAAGAGGACAGGTCGGTTTGGGGGATGTGGGACTGTGGATCCCGGCCACCTGGTTCTGGGATATTCTTATTTATTCTACGAATACCCCCATCTCTAATTGGAACATCTTGGGACCACAGCTTCCCCGATTCCTCTTCAGTAAATGGATGGAAGAATCAGGACAGAAGGGTGGGGATTGGGGTCACAGAGAAGGAAGAGATGGTTCAGGAAAGGTTTTCTAGCTGTGTTTCCATATTTACTTTGCCTTTACTGTCCAGAATGTGGAACGTCACTGGAAGTTAATCATAATGAGAGGGGAAGCCGTGGTGTTTTTCATTTGTTTGTTTGTTTGTTTGTTTTGAAGGGGCCAAAAAGTAGAATTTCTGACTTCAACATTGCAAAATGGTAATCAAACAGGGAGACAAGATTGGATCAAGGTGACCGTATTCCTAAATTCAATTAAATGTTAAGGGCTTTGTCCTACTGGGCTTTATAAAGAGAAAGGCAGGATAAAAAAGGTAAAGGTAAAGGTTCCCCTTGACATTTTGAGTCCAGTTGTATCCGACTCTAGGGGGTGGTGCTCATCCCACTTTTCAAGCCATAGAGCCAGCGCTTGTCCGAAGACAAGTTTCCACTGTCACGTGGCCAGTGTGACTAGGGAACGCCGTCTTACCTTCCTACCAAGATGGTACCTATTTATCTACTCGCATTTACATGCTTTTGAACTGCTAGGTTGGCAAGGAGCTGGGACAAAGCGACAAGAGCTCACTCCGTCGTGTGGATTCGATCTTACAACTGCTGGTCTTCTGACCCTGCAGCACAGAGGCTTCTGCAGTTTAGCCCGCAGCGCCACCACGTCCCTATAGGATAGAAATATTTTAAATAAAATAAGAAATAATAAGAGAGACGATTCAAAGCAAAACTAACAGGGGACTAGCTCCACCTACCATTGGGTCATCCTTTGCCTGCTATTGGCTCCACCTCTACTCCTTGCTTCCTTGTCTGTGGCCAGAATTAGGGCTTTTTAGATTTACTGGACTACCAAATCCATAATTCTTCATTCTGGGAGTTCTATCCAGTCTAGGTAAAGGTTTCCCTTGACATTTAGTCCACTCGTGATGCTGGAAAATAATGGTGGCCACTCAAAATATTGACACCTTATGCCCAATGTGGACATGGTCTCTTCGGGGTGTACTCACTTTTGTTGCCAGCGGTTTAGACATCAATGGCTGGGTGTTGCGTTATTTTGAGGGAATGACACATTGACACTGTTACAGTATACAAGCTGTATACTCACTGCTTTACATTGTAGCCAGGTGTCAATTTCTTCAGTGTTGTTGCATGAAAAGATATACTAAAAAAATTGTACAACGTGAGGGGGTGTGCCTCTTAAAATGTTCACATGTCAAATGGGGAATGGAATGTTTTCCTCTGAGGCCTGTTAGGAAAACAGACAGTGTTGTACTAAATTGGGAAATGGAGAATCCTCAGCTTGACAACTGCAGTACAATTAGGGACATGAAGAATACGGACTAGAGATGGCCTGAAACTGCCAAACCAGCCATTTATACCACTTTGTTTTTTCAGCTGAACTGGTGTTTGGTGCTTCCCACCCCTGCCTCCCCTGTCAGGCACCCACTCAGGGGCAGTGCCCAGAGGAGGCAGAGCAGGGAAGCACCAAACCCCCACTTGGCTAAAAAACAAACCAGCAGTTCATGCCTGTCTCTAATACAGTGGTGCCTCGCTTAACGAGTGCACCGTTTAACGACAAATCCACATAGCGATGTCACTTTTGCGATGTTTAGATAGGCAAAAACTTGCATTGCGATGATCGGTAAGCGTTTTGCTTACCGATCTTCGCATTGTGATGTTTTTACAACAGCTGATCGGCAGTTCCAAAATGGCCACCACAAGTGTTTTGCGCCCTGCCCTCGCTTACCGAGGGCGCGAAAATGGCGGCACTATGGAGGAACTTCGCTGAACGGTGAGTTTGGGCCCCATAGGAACGCATTAAACTAAGTTTAATGCATTCCTATGGGGTTTTTCGATCCATTTAGCGATGTTTTTGCATAGCGACAATTAATCCGGAACAGATTAACGTCACTATGCGGGGCACCACTGTACTAAGTTTGGTGTCCCTGTCTATTTAGTCTGCCTTGACCTGACAAAACACCACAGTGGGGAATTTTCAGACGTCGCCAAATGCTTTCCCCACTCCTCTGAGTGTCAGCAAGACAAGGCGCATTGGTTGTTCTCATGGTGGTATATCCACCGTTTGGACAAAAAAAGAGCTCTGTACAAAGCGAGAGGATTTTTGTTGAAGAATCACTTCATGTGTCAAGCGACCATCTGATTTTTAAAACCAGAGGTGCAATCTGCCCCTGGATGCTTGTAATCCTTTAAAAATCCGGACAAGAAGAGCAAAGGTGCCATTACCTTCCCACCAAGGCGGTACCTACTCACATGTGTGTGCTTTTGAACTGCTAGGTTGGCAGGAGCTGGAAGCAGCCATGGGACCTGACCCTGTGGCAGACTCAAACTGCCAACATTCCAATCAACCCCCCCAGTGGCTCAGTGTGTCACGGTCCAAGAGATCCAAGGACACCCCCTCCCCAGGGGCCAGGGCACCAGGACCCTATCCACCACACAGGGTATTGAGCCCACAGGCATCTGGATGTGACCAAGTGGAGGCAGGAGGCCAGGGCTGGGAGCACGGAGCCAGAACAAGGCGCCGAGAGGCAGGAGGCCAGCAGAAGTAAGGAGGAACCAAGGCAGGGATTCAGGAACCTGGTGCAGGAATAGGAACACTGGAGTCCAGATGCAGAAATGCCAGAGGCAAGCAGAGGCCAAGGCAGGAATCGGAACAAAAATCGGAGCAGATGCAGAACCACTGGAATGCCAGAGCTCAGGAGCAGCAAGCCTAGCATAGCCAGAAACCTTTGTTGCTGAAGCTAGTTCTGAGAGAGGGAGAGACGCTCCTTAAATAGGCCTCTTTCCAGGTATCCAGGTGAGCCTCCTGAATGGCCCAGCAGCTGCTGCACCAGCCAGGGCATGAAGCTGCAAACACCCGGCCATCCCTGGGTCAGGCTGGCCCCGATCCTGCGGCTGCCAGGGCAGTATGGGCCAGATCCTGACACAGTGGTTTAACCTGCAGTGCCACCCACGTCCCCCCCTAACTAAAAATATTCTGTGTTAGTTACGTCTGGGAAATGGGTAGCAACATTTATTTTTAAAATTGCAAGAACTCCCCCCTGTAATAACTGTTTGAGGCTGCCTCGGCTGTAATGGCAACCCATTGTTTCTTGAAACATTCCAAGTTCTGCTTCAGATGACTGGAACTTTTTATGATTGATTACCAGTTGCTGAAACACAGAAGACTGAGGGCAGGAGAATAAATTTTGAGATGACCACCAGATTTATGCTGGTGTGTATGATTGACTGGCTCCACCTAGTGCTTGTTTTCATAAGTGCACGTGATGAAATTGTTCTCCACAAGGAATTCAACCCTCATGCTGTATCCAATTTAAGATTTGTTCAGGGATTGACAGTAACTAATTGTGAACAATTAGATGCCATGCAGATTGTGGACTATATGTGGATTGGTTGAACCCTAAATGAAGAACTCTTTGCAGTGGCAGTTAAGTGACTGGTTGTTATGCAGGGATGTTGACCAGTCTTTGGGTCTGAGTTCCAAGTCCCAAGTCTGAGTTTTTGGTCCCAAGTCCCAAGTCTTTGGGTCCGAGTCCCAAGTCTGAGTCTTTGGTACCAAGTCCCAAGTCCCAAGTCTAAGTCTTTGGGTCCGAATCCTTAGTCCAATTCTGAGTCTTTGGTACCAAGTCCTAAGTCTGAGTCTTAAGTACCAATTCCCAAATCCCAAGTCTAAGTCTTTCGGTCCGAGTCCCAAGTCCAAGTCTGAGTCTTTGTTACCAAGTCCCAAGTCTGAGTCTTTGGTACCAAGTCCCAAGTCTAAGCCTTTGGGTCTGAGTTCCAAGTTCAAGTCTGAGTCTTTGGTACCAAGTCCCAAGTCCCAGGTCTTTGGGTCCGAGTCCCAAGTCCAAGTCTGAGTCTTTGGTACCAAGTCCCAAGTCTGAGTCTTTGGTACCAAGTCCCAAGCCCCAAGTCTTTGGGTCCGAGTCCCAAGTCCAAGTCTGAGTCTTTGGTACCAAGTCCCAAATCTGAATCTTTGGTACCAAGTCCCAAGTCCCAAGTCTAGGTCTTTGAGTCTGAGTCCCAAGTCCAAGTGTGAGCCTTTGGTACCAAGTCCCAAGTCCAAGTCTGAGTCTTTGGTACCAAGTCCCAAGTACCAAGTCCGAGTCTTTGGTACCAAGTCCCAAGTCTTAGTTTTTGGGTCTGAGTTCCAAGTTCAAGTCTAAGTCTTTGGTACCAAGTCCCAAGTCTGAGTCTTTGGTACCAAGTCCCAAATCCCAAGTCTAAGTCTTTGGGTCCGAGTTCTTTGGGTCTGAGTGTATGGTACCAAATCCCAATTTATGTAGCGGGCCTATCTGAAGCCTCTTTCAACTCAGGCCTCCAGGAGTGCTCATTAAACTGCTGCCACCAACCTATCCTTAATATTCAAAAAAGGACAAGTGTTTCTTTCAAAACAAAAACATTGTTTATTGATTTCACAAAATAAAAGGGAGTAAATCACAGGTAGTCAATCAAGTTGTTAATCACAGTTTTCAATTACACAGACTTTTCCCTCACTGACTAGCTCTCACAACTCTATCTCACTCTCAAACAACTTCTCTCATCTTCCAAAACTCTCAAAAACTCTCTCTTCTCACACCACACCCCCCCTAATATAACCCAGCTCCTCCCCCTTCTGCACCACCTCTCATTGGCGGATGTTCCCCTGCCCAGCTGTGACAGACAGGTGAGAGCAGAGCTGTATGTTACAATACCTCCCCCCTTAACAAGTTGTTTCATGGGGGAAAGCTAAAGTGCTTTCCTCTCATGAACAACGAGGAGCAATACAACAATACATTTATTCTAATAACACTGTTACATTTAATAAACACTTGCATAAACATTAAGTCAACCTCTTACCTGCATGTTATTCCACTACATTCATTAACATTTTCAAAGTTCATTCATGCATATGCTTAATAGTAGACTACAACAAAAAAATTTACTTACATCCAATTTCTTATGCTTACCTAACAAATAACATATATCAGTGGGTACATGTACAACAAACTTTTATTACTTTCACCATTCTAAGAGTCCATTCTTTTCTGTCCACAGAAACATCCGTGCAACTAGCCCTGAGTAATGACAGGATGGAAAGGTTTCCAGCAGCTCAAGGGGCTGTTTTGCTATAAAAACAGCTCCTAGTCAGCTAGAATTTCTGTGGAAGCAACAAGTCAAACCTCTGGCTAGCATCCACGCTCCTACAACCTTGAACCGTGTTCCGGACTCTGACCCTGGACTACGTTGTGCATTTGACTCTGGACTCTGACCTTGGACTACGTTCTGTGAGTTGGTTTGGTACATGGTTATCGGCTTTGCATTCTTGGTATTCCTGACCTTGGACTGGTTTATCGGACTTCGGCTGTTGTAACCCCTGGGAACGTGACAGGTACCAAGTCTCAAGTCCGAGTCCCTATTAAAAACAAGCTTTTTCTCCCCAGAAGAAAGAGAGGGAGTGGGTGGATTCTGAGTCTCAAGTTGAGTCCGAGCCACTGGAAAAAAATGTGTCAAGTCCAAGTTGAGTCACTGGTGCAACTTAAATCCAATGTGACAGCAAGTCCCATGACTTGAGTCCCCATTCTTGTTGCTCTGTCCCATCAAGTTGGAACCAACTTATAGAAATCCTAAAGTGGCTTTCAAGGTCAGTGAGATATTTAAGGCATCATTTGACCAGTTCCACACCTCCGGTGAGTGTCCATGGCTGAGCAGAGATTCAGACCCAGGCGTCTTGAGTCTTAGTCCCTCACTCTAGCCATTACACCCCACGAGGTATCCTGCCTGGTGACTAGAGCAATATAAAATAGACTGGGCATCTCTGTTCTTGTCATGCCAGCTTTTTAATGTGGATGGTGATGGGTTATCCATTGATGATGGAACCTCTCAAATAGTCACTCCATGAATCCAGAATGAACTAGTATGCCCTATTCTTACCCCATACGGATTCTACCACCTCATCCTGCAGAAAGAACACCCCAGGCGTCAAACCATGGATGGAGAGAAGTCAAAAGATCTGTGGACCATTCGTTGTCTCCTCCATTTGCATCTTTGCAAGAAATGTGAAGAGCTGAAAGAGGGAGGTAACGAGAGACACAGCAACCCTGCCAGTGCTGGGGGTGGGGTGGGGTGAGCAATCTTCCTTTCACTAGGGAAAATTGAAACACATCTATTCCCTGCCAAAAAGGCTCTGGTGTCCTTTTGTGATGAAATTGCCATATCATGGCACAGTAATCTGGACTTTTTTTGTACGTGGGCATGTATGTCCCAGTTATATTCTGGATCGGAATGGCTCTGTAGAAAAATCAATGCCTTCGCCAAGTCATCCAGAGCCGCTAAATGATGCACTTAGAGTGGAATCTAATGAGAAAAAGAGAGACCGGGAAGTAATAAGCATATTCTTCCAGTGATATACACGGGCATGATGCACGGCGGGCTATTTTATGGTGCTTTGCTTTCTCTCCTTGCGATGGTTTCCAGCGCTGTTTCAGCACAGCGCATGTGGTCTTCCTTATGCAGATGTGAAGTTGTTGGTTTTCGAAATAGCCGGGTGCAAACAACCAATGATGCACTGGGCTTTTAAAATTTGTTTTATCTCATGTTCTCTGCGGACATCCTTGCTTCCTTGCTTCCTTGCTTCCCTCCTTTCTTTCTTTCTTTCTTTCTTTCTTTCTTTCTTTCTTTCTTTCTTTCTTTCTTTCTTTCTTTCTTTCTTTCTTTCTTTCTTTCTTTCTTTCTTTCTTTCTGATTCTTCCTTCCTTCTGTTCTCTTTCTGATCCTTCCTTCCTTCCTTCCTTCCTTCCTTCCTTCCTTCCTTCCTTCCTTCCTTCCTTCCTTCCTTCCTTCCTTCCTTCCTTCCTTCCTTCCTTTCACTCTCTGGGTGGTTCACAGCCTTTTCCGGTGGAAGCTTGAAGGCATTAAACCCTTATGGACTCAGACTCCTATTTGTATCAATGGGCTCTTAAAAATAAGGGTGTAATCTAGACAATACTGATGGCCAAATGGCAGTTATTACAGCCCCTTATGGCATTAAAAATCATGTGCTTCTTGTGCTAAATAAAGAGAGGAATTGCAAGAGTTTCAATGCAAGGTTCAATAATTTTTTTGCACATAATAACAAGTTTTTGTTGTCGTAATAAAGATGAAAAACAGTGCTGAACTTTTTGCCGTCTCACACCCTTTTCCTCTATAAAGCAAAATGCACCCACAGCAAGGATGAAAGACGAGGAGGATTGTTTAAAAAGGATGTGAGCAGCCCATTCAATGCTTTTAATTTCGAAACTCCATGAAATGAAGCATCAGCGGTTATAATTTCGGAGAATTTTGTAAGTGTAATATTTATGTAAAAAAAAGATGTATCCTCAACAAAGCAAGCACTTTTGTAGATCATGCTAGAAAATTCATCACTGACTTTCCCAGTAGGAGAAAAACGTGATTTTTTTTTTGTCCATGTAAAGGATGTACATTCTATTTAAAAAAAACCACACCATTGTTTTAGATATTCCAAAGTTACTTTTTAGAAGAATGAAAATGAGGGCACGTGGAAACAATTCCTAATGGAAGAACAGTAAGTCATGAATTGTCTTGGGCTGTTAATCAACCACCTCTCCATCGGGTGGCGCTCCTCAGCTTGTCATTAACTCTGATGCTGTTTCCAAATTCTACCCTTTTAATCCTCAGAGGAATCTCAGTAAAGGCCTGAGATGTTTCTCAGAAGGCAACTGAAAAGCATTTTGAACATCTCGTTGATCCAAGAACTGATGTTTAATCTTCACGGGGTCAACAAACCCCAGCCTCTAAAAAACCCCACGAAATCTTTCACTCTGTTCTAATGGGACGGATGGCTCAAGTGATCGTAAAATGGGTCCAAAAACTGACCACAAGATTCCATTTCGGGAGGCAAAGCACAGATGATTTATGCAAACACGTCACGCCTCAGTTGATGGAAGGAGACCGTTCGCTTCTGGAACGGTCAGTTCTGGCTAATGGGGCAGTCTTTCTCCTATGGAATTCCATCTAAGATGGTGTTTTTCCTCGTTGCTATATAAGCAGCCTCAAGAATGCCACAACAATTTATAAGAAATGGTTCTGATATCCATGTCCTGGAATTCAGAGTTTGTCCTCCAACTGGGGAAGGCACTGTTGCATTGCCCGGATCTCTTCTCCTTTGCGACAACTGTAACAACCAATTATTTATTTATTTATTTATTTTTTGCTAGGAAGCACATCAGTGTTGTGTTTGTCAAAGGCTGGTGACAGGTCACACAGGAGCCCCAACGCACTTGAGGAGTGACAAAGAACACAAAACACTGAGGACAAAAGCAATCTCTTTTAAAGGAAAAAGAGAATGCTTGACTCAACAGACGGAGAGATGGTTCCATGATGGTGTCTTTCTTGACCTTGTGAAGCAAGATGTGAAAACAATTGAGGGAATTGACTCAAACTAAGAAGTAAAAAAAAAAAAAATAAGATCATGGCCTCTGGTCCTATCACCTCCTTGCAAATAGAAGTGGAAGAGATGGAGGCAGTGGCAGATTTTACCTTCTTGGACTCCATGGTCACTGCAGATGGTGACAGCAGCCAGGAAATTAAAAGATGCCTGCTTCTTGGGAGGAAAGCGATGATAAACCTAGATAGCATCTTAAAAAGCAGAGACATCACCTTGCCGACAAAGGTCCACATTGTCAAAGCTATGGTTTTTTCAGTAGTGATGTATGGAAGTGAGAGCTGGACCATAAAGAAGGCAGACCGCCAAAGAATGGATGCTTTTGAATCGTAGTGCTGGAGAAGGCTCTTGAGAGTCCCCTGGACTGCAAAGAGAACAAAGTATCCGTTCTGAAGGAAATCAACCCTGAGTGCTCGCTGGAAGGACAGATCCTGAAGCTGAGGCTCCAAGACTTTGGTCCTCTCATGAGAAGAGAAGACTCCCTGGAAAAGACCCTGATGTTGGGAAAATGTGAAGGCAAGAGGAAATGGCGATGACAGAGGATGAGATGGTTGGACAGTGTCACCGAAGCGACCAACATGAATTTGACCCAACTCTGGGAGGCAGTGGAAGACAGGAACGCCTGGCGTGCTCTGGTCCATGGGGTCACAAAGAGTCGAACACGACTAAACAACAACAACAAAGAAGTTGAAGCCCCAGCAAAAGGTTCCTTGGTTCGGCAGTGTCATCCTGTAGATGTCCAACAGCCAACAGGAGTTTTGCAAAGAGAGAAACAGCCATCAATGGTACAGTAAGTTTGAACATGCATCTGCATTGTGGATCTTATAAACACATCAGGAGAACATCATGTATGTTTTTGTTCCGTCGCACACAAATTGTAGTTTAATTTTTGAAGAGACTGCAAAGTTTTGGAAGTTCCCATAAGACAAGCCCTATGAGTAAAAACTGAAAGACCTCAGCATGTTTAGCCTTGAGAAAAGAAGATGGAGGGGAGACATGATAGCAAGTGACAGGAAGCCGGATTTCAGCTGAATATCAGGAAAAACTTCTTAACTGCTAGAGCAGTACGACAATGGAATCCATGGCCTTGGGAGGCGGTGAGGGCTCTAATGCCGGAGGCCTTCAAGAGAAAAACAGACAACCATCTGTCAGATCTTCTTTAACTTGGGTTCCTGTCTTGAGCAAGGGGTTGGACTCAATGACCTTAAAGGCCCCTTCCAGCTCAATCATGCTATGCGTCTCTGTGTTATTTTCGTCCATCCCTAAGAATCTGGTTGGGGACAACAAAGCACACGGTCCTCTAATTGTCCTGGGAGATGGGGGCTTAAAGTCAATGTTTCATCCCAGCTACAGGAGACCCACTGAATCAATGGAATTCATGGAAGGGTTGACAATGGAAACTAGGCCTGCAAAACATGACGTCTGCACTGACGTGGCGCCATGCTGAAATTCACCATTAAAAAGGCTACATTCCATGGGCAGAAAAAGGACAACAGGATTTTGGGGATAGTGAGTGAAAAACCCTTTGTCTCTACTCAGGCTAAGAGAGGTAGAGTTGAACATCATCATGCCTTCTTTCTAGCTCTTTCTCTTCATCTTCCATCCTCCTCCTACTTCTCCTGGAGAAAAATCCATCCGTTTCTGCTCACATCCTATCCTCCTCCTCTTTGTTCTCTTCCTCCTCCTCCTCCATCTTCATCATTGCCATTTGGCCCCAGGCAAACCCTTCCTATTCTCCTTGGTCTTTTCAATACTTAGCCCTAAATATTTTCATTTGCTGCTGGGGGGGGGGTCTTGCTGTCCATTTCCAGTATCTACCTGCTTGTGAGTTCCTCTGAAGCTTGCAGTGTGGGAAAAGTTGCCATTTGAACAGTTAACCAGGTCGTTCTCATCTCATTTGACATTTATTTAATTGCTGCTTATCTTTCTATGGGCTGCCCGGCTAAACAGCTGGTCCAAAGGCAATATAGAGTATGAGTTCAGGGAAGGAGGGGCAGAAAATGGAAGAACAAAATCTTCACATTTTGGCCCACTAGGTGGCGGGCTTGCCATGAGGATGACCTGGAAAACCTCCTTGATCTTCATTTTCAGCCTCTTGATTCCTATTGAAAAATGTGTCCAGAGGAAGTGGGTAGCTCTGGAAATACGTGGAGTGTAAGCACCATTTCAGACCGTAGCCAGTGACACGAGACGATGTCTCCTGCGGAGTCAGATTCTTTGTCGATCTAGTCCAAGATTTTGTCCTAGCCCTCCTTGGGGACCCCTGGTATTTTCTAATGTCCTGCCATCTGTCCACTAATCAGTTCTGACTCTGATTAGCTTCCAGAATTTGCTAGGGTTGGGTGCGTTCATGAGGGTACAGTGGTAACACCGTTACTCAAGGATATCAGAAAGAAGAGATGGTGTGACATTGTTCGTTGGGTAAAAACTGGGTCCCGAGTTCCAGTCTTGACTCTGTTCTGAAAATTGGCTCTTTAGACTTGAGCCACCTGCCATCTCTTAGCTGTACTGACTTCATAGCAGTAAAATCTGTTGAAGTTGTTGTCAATGGCTCCTTCTCCAACTGGGAGGAGATAACAAGTGGGGTACCCCAAGGCTCATTCCTGGACCCGGTGCTCTCCAACCTTTTTATGAATGACTTGGGTGAGGGAGGGCAGGGAATGCTTATCACATTTGCAGATGACACAAAATTAGGTGGAATCACTAATACCTTGAACAAAATTCAAAAATACTTTGAGTAAGCTTGGGCACTGGGCTGAAAACAACAGAATAAAATTGGACAGGGATGAGTGCAAAGTATTGCACCAGGGGAGGGGACACAAAGGCACAGTTATAAGATGGGGGAGACATGGCTCCGTAATACTACAAGCGAGAAGGATCTTGGAATTTTCATAGATTACAAGCTGAATATGAGCCAAAAGTGTGATGTGGCTGCAAAATAGGCCAATGCGATTTTAGGCTGCATTAACAGAAGTATAGTTTCCAAATTTCGTGAGGTGCTAGTCCCCCTCTATTCAGCCTTATCTTGAGGACTGTGTCCAGTTCTGGACACCACACTTCAAGATGAATGCCGATCAACTGGGGCAAGTTCAATGACTTGCTCAACTCCTGTAAAGTTCAGGCTAAAAACCACAGCAGATCCACATGTCCACTCCAAAGTGACATCAGCTTCATGAGGTTTTTGGGAGGGGGGGGGGAAACGAAGGCAGAAGGAAAGCCTGCATGTTGCTTGTAAACATCAAGCCACCAAGATGGACTGAAAACCTGAGGCAGCTGTTTTGAGCTTCATCGGCCATAACCAGCCTTTGGAATTTTTTTGCTTCCATTTGGAGCAGTTCGCTTATAAAGAGGTCTTCATTTTCCAAGAGGAAACATCTAAGAAAACGTGACTGCCAGGGAAATTCAGTCCCTGGTTTTCAGCAGCAATGATGACTGCCGCAAAACTTGGAAAAAAATAAGTTCGTCACTGAGGTCGTTGTTCCTTCAGAGGAAGCGGTTCGGAGGTGTCAACCTGTGCAGGACACCTGCCTGGTGGCTCTAAATTCTTCTGGGCCCCAGACATGGGCCCTTCCTCGCTCTGCCCGTCTACACAATTAGCTAGCTTCTCCTGACAGAAGGACATGCCTATCGGCAATGGGTCTTCCATGTTGCCCCCAAACCACATGAAGCCAGCTTTAAGTCCTGGCCCCCCTCACCCTTGCCTTTCAGAGTCCTGGCTTTCAAAATGGACCCTTCCCTTTGCAAGAATCTGGGGGCCCCATCCTCTTCCTGGGCCCCTTCTCCTCTCCCATGCAGAGACCCATCTTCCTGACACCAATTGGATGGAGTCCTTCCTCTGTGCTGGAAAAAAGCCAAGGGACGACCCCGTCCGGGAGCAAAGCTGCAGTCATTGTCACTCGGGAACCGTTGGCACGAAGCCATTCCTCTGGGGCTGGACCAGTGCACATCACTGGCATTGCCAGTCGAACCGGTGAGACGTTCTCTCATTGGTGCCGACAGCTGTGCTAATGAGATAAGGAAACGCGGATGTCCGTGGAGCCCAGGTAAGGGCCCCTGAATTGGCCGGCTACAAACACATGGGCGCCCGTCTCTCCCAGATGGCCTTCTGAAGCTTTCAACACTTATGTGCTGGAGGAGCCGGGGAGGAAACCGTAGATTCTCGAGCGTGCTGGAAATCAGATCCTGCTGTCAATGACTTTTGCATATGCAGCTGGCCACAAGACAAGAATTAGGGGGATGGGTTGTCCATGGTCTTCAGAAGGGGGGGGAGAGAGAGCAGAGGAGACCAAATAGGCATCGCGATCCTGCATATGTAGAAGGCTCTGGGAATCAGCTATATTTGAGCCTGGATTATTATTATTTTTTTGGCTTGAGGATCAAATGGATGCTGAATATCCAGAAAAACCTCGCAACTGTTAGAGCAGCATAACAACGGAAGCGATGGCCTTAGGAGGCGGCGAGTGCTCCAACGCCGGACGCATTCCAGAGAAAATAAGACGACTGCCTGTCACGGATACTTTGATCTGTATCCTTGCCTTGAGCAAGAGGTTGGACTTGATGGCCTTCAAGGCCCCTTCCAAACTTCATGATTCTATGAAAGTCTTGACATGGTTACTTGCTCCATCCGCTCCTTGTAGCCATCTTTGGTAGGTTGCTTAATGCTTCCGAAACCGGGTCCGGTCCAGAACGCTGCTTCCTCAGAAACATTCCTGTGGTCAGCCAGAGAGAACTGGGTTGGTTTTCTTCAAGAACTAAGCCCTCGCTTGCTGTGGCGAGGAGAGTTCGCAAGACCAAACCGCCATGCATGCAGAAATATTGGGCAGAGGGGCACACGGCCCAGCCACCCCTGGTTTGGGCGCTCACTGCAGTTGTGCATCAACAACGATCAGGATTCTATCATGCTCTGAACTGCTTTTATGAGGGATCTCTAGCGGTAAAACCAGCGGATGGAAGAGGTGCATGGGTGGAAGTACTTAGTTGGCGTTGGCTGGGAAGTGTGATGCAATCTGTGTTATGGCTGGCTGATGGGGTGATCCAAAGGAAAGAAAAAAAAGACTCTGGAATCTCTTTCTGGTGCCTCATTGGCATCTTGCTAAGACAAAATGGATCCCGCGGTAGTCGAGGTCTGTGGCTGCAAAGCCAGCGGTTGGGAGTTTGATGGCCCCACGGGGCCTCCTTGACAGGGGATGGAATGGATGATCTTGAGGATCCCTTCCAGCTCTGCCGTTCTAAGATGATCATTAAAAGACCAGCTTGGGATTGAGGTTGGAGAGCAGAGTGGGGGAAATTGAACTCTACTATAACTCCACGCCATGGGCCACGCTATACATTGGACATTGCGGGCCAACACATCTGGAAAGCTGATGATTTGCTGAGCTAGGACTGGGAAGAGTCCATTTTAAATTCCTGCTCATCCACTTCCTGGGTGACTTTATGCCTTTCACCCTCTTTTGGCCTCCCTTGTTTCTTAATCCCGCAAAGGGAGCAAGTGCAGACGCCCACGCAGAACAGGGATGGGGACCGCAGGCCCACTTCCAAATATTTTTGGACCTCCGTCCTCATTATCCCTGTTCATTGGCTCTAGTGGCAGTGGCTGATGGGATCCGTAGCCCAAGCACATCTTCAGAGCAAGCCTCCCATTTCTGAGCAATCGGGAAAAATCATTGGGATGCTCCTCCCATCTCTGCTGTTACTGCCGCTGGAGGAACTAATATCAAATCCATCACGTCGTGTAACTGTGAGGGATGTGCAGAATACCTGGCCAGGACAGGACCTGAAAGGATGTTATCTTTGCAGTATGAAATGCAAAGTCTGTGAAATGCAGAACAAAAAGCAGCCCCCGGAGACAACCAATTTTTTTCCGAAAGCACAGGAAGAAAGAACTCTTCCCTTCTGTCACACTGGGCAGGAAGCAATCGATCTGTCCAACCGGGCTCCGTTCGACCTCCATAATGAATCTGTCGCTACTGTCCTGGTTTTTCTTTCATGCATACAAAAAAGGGAGACAGCCAGTTAACTACCCCCGGCTTCTTTCCCTTTGGAGCGATTCTGGGTTTTCTCTCTCTTTCTCTCTCTCTCTCTCTCTCCTTTTCTTTTGTTCATTTGAAGCCGGGTAGACATCCTGGTGGCTCAGGAGGCCAGGAGATGAGCGGGGAAGAGGAGGACATGACCGAGGGATGGGAGAAACGTCCATGGGGAGGTCAGGCCTTGGGGAAGGGAGACCTCCGGAGACAGCGGTCCAGGAGAAGAATGGGGCAGATGGAGAGGAAGAAGGGAGGATGGGAAGATCTAGAGGCAGGGAAGAGAAACCAGCTGAGGGGGCCCCCCGGTTTTGTCTTTGCCGAGATACCAAGGTTGGGATGGTTCTACATTCAGAAGGAATCAATGGTTGGCAGGAAGCCTCGGTCTTGGCAGAGGTTCTCCCCCTGAGCTCACGTCCAGCATCCGTCAGCATTTTTTCGGAGGCACCGTGAAGAAGCCGAAGCCTTCCCCGTTTGTCTTGGCTGCGGCGCAGTGTGGGGCCGCCCCCGTCATCCTCAGCTACCGGAGAAGACGGGGAGGGGGGGGGCAAGAATGCCGGGTCGCTCCTCCCTGATGGAAAGGAGACCCCAGGAAAGAGGAGAGAGGGGGGGAGAAGAAATGATCCAGACAAGACCCTTTTGCTGAACATCTCTCCCCAAATATTAGTCCCAAGCAAACAACAAAGAAGTGGTTTTGGCCTCCTTTCTTCACCGCGGCCTCAAGACATTTGGGAAGAGCCGAGGTTGAGTGGGAACAGTCTTGGGTGGCAGAATCTCCAGTGAAGGGTCCTGGTGGGTTGTTGTTGTTTTTTCCACAGGGTTTGGAGATTTATGGGACTCTCTGAAACAGACTGTTCTTAGAGCTCCCGTTTTTTCCTGTCCATAAATCCAGGAAAAGGAGAGGGAAAGGGGTTTCGTTCCCAGAAAGCTGCCGCTCGTGGATTTATAATACACCTTGGCTTGCTTCGCTCAGATCCTCCTCCCAGCCCTGGGACAAGAGGAACGGGTCAAGAAAGCGACGATCTCACTTTTTGTCTCCTCTCTCTTTTAGGGCTGAGCAGCAAGACGGCCCCGGGTAACGTTCTTAGAACTGCAGAGTTGGAAGGGACCTTATGGGGCATCAAGTCCAACCCTCGTTCAAGGGGAATCCAACTCCCAACCTCTGGTCCCGCCACCTCCAGAATTCCTTCCCTTCTGGGCTTAATCCAGCTGTCCATCCAGAAGGGAAGGAAGGAGATCATCGGTCTTTTCCTCCTTCCTCTTACCTTGAATCTTGTGGATGTTCTATGAGCAGAGGGACCACCTCAGAGAGGAAACAGAAGACTTGGCAAATTTAACTTTCTAGTCCTCAGTGACACAGGAAGCTCCATCTCAACCATCTCAGCCTAGCAACCCCTTCTCAATTGCCATGTAATTTCCAGGAATTCCTTCCTAAAAAGGTGGCTTCCTTTTAGCTGTTTCGTGGTAGAAATAGGGCAGGGTTTGCTCTTAGGTACTGATAAAACATTATCCTGCCCAATGTCTCTTTGGGGGTGGGGATGACAGGGTATACTTTTGTGGCCATGAAATGAATTTGCCAATGAAGTGCATGCTTGTCGCTTTGTAAAGGAAGGAAGGAAGGAAGGAAGGAAGGAAGGAAGGAAGGAAGGAAGGAAGGAAGGAAGGAAGGAAGGAAGGAAGGAAGGAAGGAAGGAAGGAAGGAAGGAAGGAAGGAAGGAAGGAAGGAAGGAAGATCATTTGTAATTTCTGGAGCTCTGATAAAACAATGTTAAAAAACAAATGCCCTTTACCTCTTAAGGCAGCCCAGCTTCTAACTGCAAAGCTGGTTTCTGCCCTCATTCACAGGAGATTTTGCAATTTTTTTAAAAGTGGGATGCTTGAAGTGTATGTCATAATTTCAAGGTTGCCACGTGCTCCTCTTTCTATTGTGTGGGTCTCCACCTTTCTCCAGCCTTGGCAATTAATAACACCGCCCTATTCCTGACTTCTCGCTCTTTTCGGAAACCAACCCAACCTGATGGACAGAAATTCTGCTTGCTGCCTCTCACTGCGGTTTGATGTTTGCAAATCTCCAAATGTTTCGATACATTTGCTTTCCTTTCTTCTCATTTCTCTGCTGCCTTGATTCTTTTGTCATTTTAATAAAGCGAATGGCCGTAAATGAACATATTTTCATTGTTTATAAATGTCTCTTCTTCCTGATTTGATTTGATTTGACTTCTGACTTTCTGGGCACCTCTAAAACAACCCTCTTAAAAGGAAAGTATGAAAAGGTATGAGACAAGCCCCAACCACTATCCTTTGCTGCCTAAAATACCAAGCAGGGATTTATTGAGGAAACTCATTACATTCCTGAGGCAGAGTTCCAGTTTGCTCCCTGACCGGCTTGCTTTCTAAATGCATGGATCTGAATCCTATGAAATGATGTTGTTCTGACCCGAGCTTATCCCTTCAAGTAATAATTTCCTAATTATCTGCAATGAAAATTGGGCATGGACATAGCTTGTAATTTTGGCACCCAAGTCAAGCACAATTGATTCCTACCCTTAGGCTCCTTCTCATTTTTTTAAATAATTTTTTAATGTGGACGGTTCTGCCTCACAACGCCTCCGTCTCCTCCTCCTTCCTCAGCATGTGAGACTAGCTATTTATTGAATCTTTTTGTTTAAATTATCTGTGTCCCACCAAGGACTCAAGGCGTTTGGCATCCTGAAAAACACAATATCGTAAGTGGGAAAAAAAAAGGTATATTATTCAACTATATTAAAGAAGAATGAATGATCTTATATTTTAAAGGTTAGGTAAAAGCATTATGAAAAAGAGATGTAAAACTGTTGTGTTAAAACAGTTCACAAAATATAAAACTGCTGGATTGCTCAGTGGCTTAGGCATCAGTGCCAGAGTTTGGGAGTTCAATGATAGGGGCTGGACTGGATGACCTTGAGGGTCCCTTCCAGCTCTGCAGTTCTAAGATTATTATTGAACTGCTAGATCACTTAGAGGTTTAGTTTTCTGGCTGCGGAGCCAGAAGCCAAAAGTTCGATCCCCCCCCCATGGGAATTCATGGGAGGTTGCTCCTTGACAGGGGCTGGACTGGATGACCCCGAGGGTCCCTTCCAGCTCCTCTGCTCTAAACCATCCTGTTCATTGTGTCCTAGACAGCCAGTGACTAAGAAGTCTGCCTGAAGAGAATGGTCTTATCTCTTTTGCCTCCTGCCTCCTGAAAACAAACAGCAGGGAGGGAGGTTGGCCTTTGTCTTGCACCCGTGTTGGGAACGTCTCTCTTGATCTGGCACCATCTATCCGTTGGCAGCCCAGGGGCGCGATGCCGAGGGCCCTTGCCCTATCCACGGCTCTGAAGATCTTGCCTGCCGTTCTTCCTTAAAAGGAGAGCTTACCGCCTCCATCCTGGGAGAGGGTGGGAGAGGAGAAAAGGATGGAGTAGCTTTCAGTCCTATAGATGCATATTTCTACGCGGCTGGAAATAGCGACTGGGTCGGTACAGGAGTCTTGCCAACTTGCCCCGTTCGGTCCCTGTGTGCTTCCCCCCCCCCAAAAAAATGCACAGAGCGCTCTGCCCCTGGGGTTGGCATCTGCGATAAACAGCGAGCAGAGGGGAAGACTCCGGAGATAGATTTTTGTCCGCCCTCTGTTTACTTTACAGCAACTGACGGTTTTCCAAACGGAGGATTGCTGATGAGTTTTACAGAGTTCCTCCTCGGTTATATGGGAGCACAATGTGACTTGTCTATGCGAGAAACCAGCTCCCAGCTCCTGGCCTCCAAACCAGGTCAGTGCGATGGGTTTTTCCTTTCTCTATAGTTTATTTTGCAATTTCAAAAAAGCACCAACCTGGCCTGTCCTTCCCAGACTAATATAGGGATTCGATTTCAAGTATAATCATTTTTTTTAAAAAAAACACCCAACTCTTGCCTACTGTCTGCATCTCCGAGCAAAGAATATATGTAAGAAGAAATATGTTGCGGAAATAATATTTCCACATATGGATACTCTGGGGGAAAAAAACCACAAAGAATAGAGGAAAGTTCTTGCAGAGAGCAAGATGGGGGAAAGATCATACAGAAATGCAAAATCGATCGCAAAAACCTCATCGTCAAGCAGATTCGTCGTTTAACTAGGTAATCGTTAAGCGAGGCACCACTGTATGAATTTTTATGCATATGGACATACTTAGAATTTTTATGCAAATGGATGAAAACAAGTAGAAAAAAAAACATTTTTATTATCTGGACTACCTACTTCTCTATTCGTGGGTGTCTACCTAACAGACTGACATCTTACAGACACCATAATGTGGCTCTCCTGGGAGAAAGGCCTCAACCAGAAAGCTCTGAGGCTGAGCTAGGCCTAGCTTTGCCTAGCTTCCTGTTCAGAAAGAAAGCTCCCAGCAAGCAATGGGGCAGGAACAGGAAGCTTGGGTGGAGTCAGGCCTAGCTTATCCACAAAGCCTTCTGGTTCAGACCTTTTCTCCAAGGCAAGCCACGTGTCATTGCCTTTAAGGTCTGAATTAAGTTAGATCTCCTTGAAGGGGATAATTATGGGATTTGGAGATCAATACAATCGTGCCCCACTGGATGATTACCCCGTTTAACTATGAATCCGCTTAACGTTGATGTTTTTGCAATCGCAAAATGGTTTAAATGGTTTTTTTTTCACTGTGCGATGATCGGTTCCCTGCTTCAGGAACTGATTTTCGCTTTACGAAACAGCTGATCGTCGGGTTTCAAAATGGCCGCCGGCTGAAGAAAGTGGCCCCCCACTGTTTTTAGGACTGATTCTTCGCACTATAGGCATCAAAAATGGCTGCCCCTATGGAGGATCTTTGCTGGACGAGCAGATATTCAGCCCATTGGAACGCATTGAATGGTTTTCAATGCGTTTCAATGGGGTTTTTTATTTTGTTTGATGATTTTTTCGCTCTACAGCGATTTCACTGGAACAAATTAACGTCGTCAAGCGAGGCACCACTGTACATTCAAAAATCCATTCCCAGGCTTGTACTGTGAGGCTTTTCTTGAGACCATTGGCTGCACCCAGTGGATTAGTCATCTGTGTACATTCAAGGAACAACTGTCAAGCCATTAGCTGACCAGTATCTCCACCCTCCAGACAACAGGGAGGATGTTGAGGCACAAACCCAGGACAAGACATGGCTAACTCATGGTGACTAAATCCAGTCACCATGTCATTTCTTTGACCTGGTGTTCTCTCCTCCTACTTCGCCAGACTCCCAAGGGTCTGACTGACTCACTTGTCACCCGTGCGTCTTCCTTTCCATGATAGCTTTTTTGCCTCTTTTCCCTTGGATCTTGAAGGGATCTATTTCTGTGACACTTTATCCCTCTAAGGGAAAATCTCTTAAGTCGTTGGGACCTTTCCAAGTTTCCTGCCTGGATTCTAAAGCTTCAGATGCTTACTGGTCCCTTCCTTGTTGGTCTTTTGAAGAAGGCCTCTCAGTGCCGTCTTCAAAAAAATAGGTCCCTTTTACAGTCGTGCCCCGCTTAATGATTACCCTGTATAATGACGAATCCGCTTCATGACGATGTTTTTGCAATCACAATTGCCATCGCCAAACGATGTTTTAATGGGGTTTTTCGCTTTGCGACATCAGTTCCCTGCTTCGGGAACCGATTCCTCACATTACGACAATCAAAACAGCTGATTGTCGGGTTTTCAAAATGGTCACCGGGTGCTCAAAATGGCTCCCCGCTGTGCTTAGGGACAGATTCCTCGCTATACAGGCACCGAAAATGGCTGCCGTATGGAGGATCTTTGCTGGACGGTGAGTTTTTAGCCCATTGGAACGCATTGAAAGGTTTTCAATGCATTTCAATGGGTTTTTTAATTTCGCGTTACGTTTTCGCTCTACAGCGATTTCGCTGGAACGAATTAACGTCATCAAGCGAGGCACCACTGCATATTCTACATGTTGAAAAGCTCCGCATTCAAGCAAACGATGTTGTGTTCATCCATAAAGTGATAGGATCTCATGTGGCTCCTATAAGGCCTCATCAGCACCTCCTGAAGAAGATGTTTTAAAAGAGAGACCAGCTTATTCATCTCCTGAACAACTCCAGAGCTTAGAACATCCAAGGCTTGGGACATCTCCCACAAGGCCAATAAACCGGAGAAAGCTCAACATGGAGGATCAGGAGACTGGAAACCAAGCCCTAGGAGGAAAGACTAAAAGAACTGGGCCTGTTTAGCCTGGAGAAAGGAAGATGGAGGGGAGATAGGAGAACACTCATCAAATCCTTAAAAGGCTGTAATACAGAGGAGGGGCAGGATCTGTCCTCCATTCTCCCAGAGAGCAGGACACGCAATAATGGGCTCAAGCGGCAGCAAGCCCAGATTTCGGCTGAATCGCAGGAAAAACTTCTCAACTGTTAGAGCAGTACAACAATGGGACCCTTGACCTCAGGAGGTGGTGATGATCTGTAGTCTACAAAGGTAAATTTTCAAAGCTCTGCGATCCAATTTTATGTCGTGGGCAATCCAGCTGGAACTGACCTATGGTGACCCTAACAGGGCTTTCAAGGTGAGTGAGATATGCAAAACATGGTTTTAGCAGTTCCTCGATCACATTGGATGTCCACATGTGGTTCAATTTTACGCTTGAACCAGACTGGAAAAATATAAAGAGCTGAGATGGCCTCAAAATCCATGAAATGCCATAGAAATGTGCGCGATGTGCTAGCTCTCCGCCCCGCTCACAAGCTTTGGAGCAATTTGATGACTTATATGGTCGGTGCTTAACTTCCACATTCAGTTTTGAGGAATTTGTTTCAATGTTGAGGTTTACAAGAAGTCCTCATGGCCAGCTTGGCTGTATCTGGGAAAGGCCAACATTTTCTCCAAAGTAAAATGACTAACGGGAAGTAGAACGTGAAAGAGACAGCTTTTGACACATTCACGAGCTTCCTACGTTTCCTGGCCAGATACGGTAGAGCGGTCATTGCCGACACCGGATCACCAGATGTTCTTGGACTGAAACTTCCAGAAGTCTTTATCACTAGCTGTGCTGGCCAGGATTTCTGCAAGTTGTAATCCAAGGCCGTCTGGGGATCTGAGATTGGGAACATAAGAGTATAAGAAGAGTCGTGCTGGATCAGGCCAAGGGCCCATCGAGTCCAGCTTCCTATATCTCCCAGTGGCCCCACCAGATGCCTCTGGGAGCACCCGAGACAACTATGATAGATCCCTGTCTCCTGATCCCCCTCTTCCCCTGCCTCTAGCCTTTGGAGGTCCCTCCCTTCAAAGCCTGAAGAGTATACATCCCCATCATGGCTTGTAATCTGCAGTGCACTTTTCCTCCAGGAATTTGTCCAGTCCCCTTTGAAAGGCATCTAGGCCACATGACATCCCCACATCCTGTGGCAAGGAGTTCCACAGACTAAGAACAGGCTGGGTAAAGAAATATTTCTCACTCGTCCAATCCTCAGTTTGAGTGGATGTCCCCTGGTTCTGGTCTTGTGTGAGAGGGAAAAGAGCTTCCCTTTATCCACTTTATCCATCCCCTGCATAATTTTATACATCTCCATCATGTCCCCCCCCCCAGACACCTTTTCTCTAGATTCAAGAGCCCCAAACACTGTACCCGTTCCTCATCAGGGAGGTGCCCGAGCCCAGTCCTCATTGGAGTCACTCTCTTCTGCCCCCTTTCCAGTTCTACTATGTCTTTTTTGAGGTGTGATGATCAGAACTGTATGCAATACAGTGTGGCCTTACCGGCGTTTTGTACAATGGCATTACCATGTTGGGTGTTTTATTTTCAATCCCCTTTTTAATGAGACCTTGTGTAGAATTGGCTTTCTTCACTGCCGCCGCACACTGAGTTGACATTTTCATCGAGCTGTCCACCGGCACACCAAGATCCCTTTCCTTATCCGTCACGGACAGCTCAGAACCTGCTTAGGTGATACAGTAGTGCCTCGCTTGATGATTACCTTGTTAAACGATGAAACCGCTTGACGATTAAGTTTTTGCGATCACTTTTGCGATCACAAAACAATGTTTTAATGGTAAAAATTCACTTAACAATGATTGGTTCCCTGCTTTGGGAACCGATTTTTCACTAAATGACAATTTTGAAACAGCTGATCGGCGGCTCTAAAATGGGCGCCCGCTGTGCAAAATGGCTGCCCGCTGTGTTTTCAGGACGGATTCCTCGCTTTACAGGCACTGAAAATGGCCGCCCTATGGAGGATCTTCGCTGGACGCTGAGGTATTTAGCCCATTGGAACACATTGAACCGGTTTCAATGCATTTCAATGGGCTTTTTCATTTCGCTTGATGAGGATTTCGCTTAACGGGGATTTCAATGGAACAAATTATCCTCGTCAAGCGAGGCACCACCGTACTACCTTCTCATCAGTGATAAAAATAGATTCACCTACTAGTACAGGCATCTTCTGTACAAGGAATGGAGGTGTCACTTCGTTCTTTATTCAGACCAGAACTTGTAAGTAACTATTTAAAAGTGACATAACTATAATTAGCTATCTTAGGTGATAGTGAGTAATGGAATAAATAAGTTATTACAACATTACTTTTTGGATGTAACCAGTAACACCTAAGTTACTTTGAGGTGACATTGTTACTTTTTAAAAAATGACTTTTTATTGGTATTCTAAGGCAACATTTGAGGAATTCTTAACGAAATGTTTCTGGTTTTTTGCCATTCTTTTATTAGACCTTAGTAGCAATGAGACAATCCCTTGGTTTTGCCTTTCTTTCTCCTTTTTTAAAACAAAGCTTCCCAAGGTGCAGTATCAGAAATGGCCACTAGATGGCAACAAAGAGCATTTGACTTTATTTATGCCATGAATTGTCCCTGCGATCCGAGTAATGATAACAGTGAGCGTGATCCTGGCTGCTGAGAATTAAGGAGCAATAACAAGTTCCTTTTAAAGCACAAACATTTTGAGCTCTGCTGCAGACAAAAGAGGCTCAAGGCCCAGCTGTGATCAACCATTCCTCGCGGTTACGAGCTGCTCAGACTTATGAGCTGACCCATTATGCGAGGAGTCTGGACGCCTTGGAAATGGGGGAAATGAAAGAATCCGAGGAAACTTTGTTGGTGGGTGGTGAAAAGCTGGCCGGTAGTAATTTGGGTTTTTTTTCTCCATCCTCTGTGTATCTGCTATGAGATCATGGAGACCACAAGCCATTAAATTAAACAAAGCCCACCATTGTCTCTCCTGCAGATTTGGGGGGGCATGTGGGAGATCCCGAGGGGAATCCCAAGGTCAAAGGGCAAGGTAGCTGAAAAAGTCAAAGGCTTGCTTCATGTTTAGCTTGGGAGCGTTGTCTACAGTTGAGTCGTACGGTCTCCTGACAATTCACATGTGTGTTTGGTTAACTCTCAGCGCTTGCTCATGATCTTGATGTAAAACAGGCATTTCTAAGCTGGAGTTCCTCCATGGCAAGGTCAATAAAGATGGATAAGCTAATCTGAAAGGCTGTTTGTCTGCCACAGTCAAGCGTGGGCACCAGCTGAAGGTGAACGCGTACCTATCTGGAAGGTACAGTAGCTTGTCTGTTGCAGCTAAAACTGGGCCTCTGAACAAGACAATGGGACCCAAAAGGTATAAAACAAGCTGATACAGATCCGGAAGAGTCACAGGACAAACCTGGAGTCAAGAGCCAAGAATAACCAAGAATTTGGAAGAAGTTGCTCCTCATGCTACGAATGGCTGAGACCAGAGGCTTTCTTAGTCTCTTTCCCATCCAGGAGGAACCATTTTCCAGTCTTGTTGGGTGAAGACAGTCTGATTCTTGCAGGTACTGCAAGGGTCAAGTTGCACATTAAAAGGGATGTGTATTCCTGCTTAATTAATCTGTTGTGCCTTCCAAAATGGGGGTTTACTGATAGACCTACGTGTTAGCCCAACTGGATCTGCTAATGAAACCCCTGTTTATCTTCTGAGATCAAAGCCAATGAAACACAAGATACGAAGGTGAGGAAAATCATATGCTGAGACACACCATCCTTTTTCCCCACTTGAGGGAGCACCTCTTCTAAAAATGGGCTAAATGTTTTGCCCCTGGGAAGGTACCCCCTGAAATTAGAACACTCACCGGGTGGAAGAGGTGGCGTTCTTCTTTCATTATACTGTATAGTGAACAAAGGCTGAAAGACACATAGCCTTATTCCATTCCAGTCTCCTCTCCAGCGACTTTGAATCATGACATTTAACTCCTCTAAGATCTTCCATGAAGCTAATAAAATTATTTTATTAGAATACCAGATTAATCAAATTATTTCTTCTAAGACTATTACGAGGGAGGAATGACTTAGGCCAAGACTGAAAACATTTGGCTTCTTGATGCACCGTTTGTGAGGTCTGTTTTGGCTCGCTTCCTCCAATTTTCTTCTATGCCACGAATGTATGCTGCTCCATGCATCAGCATTTAACCCCTTGATTGCTGTAGCAGCTGCATTTCCCTCTGGATATCTGCAAATCAATTAATTTCAGGAAGGCTTTTACCAGAGGACAGAAGGACCGTCGCAGGGCACAAAAGACTAAGTTAGAGAGTCAAATCCAAAGGATTCACCCCTTATTTCTGATCAGTCAGCCTCTCATCTAGAGCTGTAAGCAAGTAAAAAATAGAATTGTTGGAAGACTCCAGGGAGCTTAAATTATCTAAAACAATCAGCCTCTAGAAGTTCTCTGCTATCAGATTTGGAAGTACCATTAGACAGAGAGAGGTTGTTGTTGTTTAGTCGTTTAGTCGTATCCGACTCTTTGTGACCCAGTGGACCAGAGCACGCCAGGCCCTCCTGTCTTCCACTGCCTCCCGGAGTTGGGTCAGATTCATGTTGGTCGCTTTGATAGCCCTGTCCATCCATCTCCTCCCCTGTTGTCCCCTTCTCCTCTTGCCTTCACACTTTCCCAACATCAGGATCTTTCCCAGGGAGTCTTCTCTTCTCATGAGATGGCCAAAGGATTGGAGCCTCAGCTTCAGGATCTGTCCTTCCAGCAAGCACTCAGGCTTGATTTCCTTCAGAACGGATAAGTTTGTTCTCCTTACAGTCCAGGGGACTCTCAGGGCTACCTTAAAAATGTATATAATGCAAAAAGTTCTTATGTGTAAAATAGACATTTTTGTGTAGAATCCAAGATATTTGGGGGGGAGCCACGCTAACTTCAACAGAGACAATCTCTCCTGCCTGTGGTGAGGGAAAATTAATTGAATGGTTCTCACTAACTAGACAAGACAGGTCCTCTGGTGTTTTCCTGAAACATTAGGAAAGTCTGGCACATCACCCACAGATTCCCCTTCCTAAATATGTTCACAAATGCCAAATTGACTTTCCTTCCTTCCCTCCCTCCCTCCCTCCCTCCCTCCCTCCCTCCCTCCCTTCCTTCCTTCCTTCCTTCCTTCCTTCCTTCCTTCCTTCCTTCCTTCCTTCCTTCCTTCCTTCCTTCCTTCCTTCCTTCCTTCCTTCCCACCTTCCTTCCTTCCCTCCCTTCCTCCCTCCCTCCCTCCCTCCCTCCCTTCCTCCCTCCCTTCCTTCCTTCCTTCCTTCCTTCCTTCCTTCCTTCCTTCCTTCCTTCCACCCACCATAATCTCCTTCCTTCCTTCCTTCCACCCACCATAATCTCCTTCCTTCCTTCCTTCCTTCCTTCCTTCCTTCCTTCCTTCCTTCCTTCCTTCCTTCCTTCCTTCCTTCCTTCCTTCCTTCCTTCCCTCCCTCCTTCCTTCTTTCCTTCCCTCCCACCTTCCTTCAAATAAACAATAATCCCAACAATAACCCCAATAACACCAATGAACTAAAGAAGACCTACTTCAAATAAAGCCCCCAAATGTTGATGGAGGACTCTGGGGAGCCCAAACACTTAAGAGAAGATGCCTTTAAATGCTTCCTGAAACACAAATGTCCTTAAGCATCCTCGATGGGGACCCAAGCCGTAGGACTCATTGTCAAGTTGGTCTTAAGTCGCACCAGTGTTTTGATTAGGAGTCACCTTGGATTCTTGTTTTCAGTGTCTCAAACTCAACTCTGGACTTGGAACACCTCCACTCCTCCTTTTATTTTAGGGGGGAAGCTTATTTTTAATAGGGACCTGGACTCGGGACCAAACCCTTAGATTCTGATTTGCGACTTGGACCCAAAGATTTGCCAGTACCCGTGCTGAGCATCCCTTCATGTCCTCCCTGACCGTCTACTGCTTCGGTATGCCTTACTCCTCCTAGACTCATGCCGCGGAGATGATGCAACCCACTCCCGCCCAAGCCCTCCTCCATTCCCCACCCTTTTCTCCCCTTTATTAACCCCTTTTCTTCCACCAACATTTCTTTCAATGTGGAAAGCCATCTTGAATGAGCAAGGACTTGCTTTCAAAGGCTCAAAGCCAAGGGGGTCAACCCTGCAGCTTGTGACGGGGATATGGGGCGGTGGGCTAGGCAGCAAGGCCAGGGGGAAGTCCACAGATTATGTTCCTCCCCAGGACTGAGGTGACTCACAGTTTTCCAAAATCTCTGTTCAAGCGGGAGGATCTCCTCCTTTTAAATTTTACAGTATGATTTGTTTAACACATTAGGCAGCAAGAGGGTGGACCACCTCTTTTGTACATATAAATGGCTTCCCCCCCCCCCTGAATTTTCTCCTTGTCTCTGGTAATTCCTGCTGACCTGTCATCTTTCTTCTCTAAGGTTCCCCTAAACCTTCTCTTTTTTTGCCACAATGATCTCATGCAACTTCCCAATTCCTTCAGAGGTGAGTCAGAGACCAGGTTGCCAACTTCTTAGGATTTCTTTTCCCGTCTGGTCTTCTACACTCTTAACAGCGGCCTGATGAACAAGGAAATAGGAGCATAGCTTATCTCATCGTTTAGTCTACACAAAGCCTAATATACTCTAAATACCGCTTGGAAACTTTTCATTGGGAAGGAAGGAATATAAACTTCGACAACCCTTCTGCCCATATGGTAATTTTCCAAATTCTTGCCTAGCGAGGATGATCAATCTTTGTTCACATGGAGCCCAGTTTTCTTTCCAACTGCACTCTTTGAAGAAGAGGTTAATGATCTCCTCCATACAGAACTCCTGGGTGTTGCATTTTTGACACAAGTTGTGGGCCCATCCAGGGAGTAGGCTGCTTCTGGTGACATGGAGACCCCAAACGTCTTCAAGGGTTCATATCAACATAAGACAACACCAGGTATTCAAGTCTATGAGGGCTATTGGTCAACTTTCTTTCCCTAGGAAGATGGTTTAGTCAGAGCCTGAAGTGGTTTGCTTGTTGCTTCTGATTCCCATCACCAATAGCCAGCCAGCCAGGCTAATAGTGAGACATGATGGGAGCTATAGTTCTTCAAAAGGTCACATGTTTCCTGGCCTTTTCCTTAAAAAAACAGAGTAGATTTACTGCCTTTGAATAATAGGAACAGCCAGGCTCCACCAGTTTTTTCCCTTTCAAGTGTGAAGTGAGCATGCACAGTAACAAACACAGAAGAATGAGCTAATCTGTAAGGAAGACTCGAGCAACCCATTCAGTGCTTCAGATGTTTCCAAAAAAAGCAACAGCCCACTCCAGTTTGGGGAAACGGTTGCTTTGCACAATTCTTTGGAACTCAGCAGCTTTCTGAATGAACATTACAATGATTCAAGCTTGGTACTTCAAGTTCCATGTCTAATTTATTCAGCAGAATTCCCCACCCTTTTCACTTGACACATTTTAAAAAATGCACCCAGTCAGCATGACCATCTGGTCTTGAGCTTGGCACTAGGTAATGTGTCATTTGGAGGCAGCCAAGCCTCCCAATTAGAACATGCATTTTACAGTTTTGTAAAAAAAAAAAAAGTTTATTTTTACAGTTTTCTCCAGTTTGCCAGACGACGGATCTCCAGAGGGTCATACTTTCCTTGGAAAGACCTTGAAGTCGATGCTTCATTCACACCCAATCTGGCCACCATCTCTAACAAGGAGAAACAAAGATTTGTCATTTCAAAAGAATGAATTCTCGTCTGTTGGGTTTCTCATCTACTCTTTGCCGACGGGCAAAAGCTTCTCTCTTGGGAATGCTCATATCTATATGTTTTTACCCTTGGTTTTTGTATTTCTAGATAGGGATAGACATAGCTGCATTCCCCCCCCCCCCTTTTTATGCATTTGACTTAAAAAAAACAAAACCTCCAGGGAAAAATGTGCAGATAATTATAACAAGGATAAAAATCTTAGACCTGCCGAGCTGGAAGGGACCCTAAGGGATCATAGGGTCCTTCCCCTGTTAAGGAGGCCCAGGGGGGAATTAACCTCTGGCTCAGCACCCAGAGATCTCAACCACTGAGCTACTTGTGTCAGTCAAAACACAAAAAGTCAGAGCTATTCCCTGCAAGCAAACTATCCAAATTGCATGGTCTGACAGAGAGGAATTAAGGTGGAGGAGCCCCTCAAAGAGAAAAGGTGGTGACTTTAGCATCATAGATCCGACTGCATATACTGGGGGCAGATTTTTCAGAGCTGAATATTCAAAAAATGTTTCACATAAGCAAGTGAATCTCTGAGTTTTGACATTTCCCATGTTCAATTAATCCCTACCCTGCCAGTTTTATTGTTTTTCTATATTTAAAATTTCAAAAATCTCAACTTATTTTTCCCGTTATTTTTAGGTAAAAAATAGTAAATTGCAGAAAGTATTTCCCAAAATATAAAATTCTCACTTATTCCTGACATTGATGGAGGGACAGACCATTTCTCCGGAAAACAAGTTCATTTATACAACCACCCCATCCAGGTCTGTGCAAACATACAGTTTGAAAAATCTGTGTGGAAGTTTGCATTTGATGCCATTTAAAATACCGATTTTTTTTAGAACTCCTCTTTCATGCAGACATAAATCCAGTTGATGTAATCCCCTTTTAGTACACATTGGATCACAGCCTTAAGCTTCAGTTTATTAAAACCTTAGACTTTACCTATGCAAGTTATTCAGAAATAAGACAGCCAGTGGGATATTATGGGTAGAATGATAGATTAGGAAACCTGGGTTCAAATCCCCACATGGCCTCAGAATCTCACTGATGGATGGCAGTGGTAAACCCACTTTTTGCATATCTCATACATCTGGAAAATCCTGGTAGGGTCACCCCAAATCACATTCTACTTGATGGAACACAACAACACCAGACAAGGTAAAAGAGAGTGCTGTTGGCAGATGATGACTGGGGAGTATGTTGCCCTTCAGGTGTGGTTGGACTCCACTCCCCTTCATCCTCATCCATCATGGCCAAAAGTAAAGGGTGATGGGAGATGTAGTTGAGAGACAACCGGAGGGCCACAACCGGATGTTAGCTCCTCTCCTTTCAACTGAGGCTCATCATCTTTAAACCTCTAAACCTGGCTGGGAGACACATGGAGTGAAAAGCTCACTCTTCTCCAAACCCAAATGATTTATTTTGTTCAAACAATACTAAATTTCCTCAGATCGAGTTAAACCAGCCAGTAATTAAATCTGTACGTAAGCCAATATTTGTGTGCCAGGAACATCTCTCTCCCTGTAGGATTGCTCCATGACCAGCGGGCATAGCAGCCCACTTCCACAACAGATCCCTGTTTGGTACATTGAGTGTTCTTTTTCAGTTCGGGATGTACTGGTAACGAGAGCAAACCAGGACAGGGAGTAAAGCGGGAGCGTTGGATGGCGGTTCCCCCTTCTGCCACAGCAGGAATGCTGTTCGGGTTTCAAACACAGCTGGAACGACCTCTCAGAGAACTTAACTTTCCCCACCTAGGCATGAAATGTACATTTGCAACTTAGAAGGGTCTCATAACAAAGAGCTAGCTACTGACTTTGGGTGCCTAGTTTGCAAGAAGGAAAACATAACTAAATAATGTTATAGCAGGAATGCGAGATGCTTGTTACTTTCTCCACTTAAAAGCACGGGGGTCACACAGGGTGTGGTCAGACGGGGAAATCGGTTGAAATTGGGAGTCTGGTGTGACCCTATTTCCTGGTGATCACATGATGCTCAGGGAACAGTGGGCACCACTGTGTTGGACCTTTTCAGTCCAACTACAGAACTTCTCCTCTGAGGGACGGCGGTGGAGTGGCTCTCCATCCAGAGGCCGGGTCACTTTATGGACGATTGCTCCCATTAGGGCAACCCTTTCTGCGGACAAACGCTAGCTCTATGGGTTGGAAACGGAGATGAGTACCGCCATCCAGAGTCGGACACGACTGGACAAAATCTCAAGGGAAACCTTTACCTTTTTTTCTGGTGAAAGCATCCATGTGCCGTTGCAGCCATCTGAGCGCATCTTTAGTTATGTGCTTCGGAGCTTAGGGAAGACTCGAACCCAGGTCTCTCAAGTCCCAGTTTTTTTTTCAACACCACCAGTGCGCCTGGTAAAATCTTTTCTACGAAGGAGCTGCTCGGAGAGTCCACGGGAAGCTCACATTTATCATACGGGTCATCTGCAAAAATGAGAAGCAAAGTCCTCTGTAAAATCTTTTGCAAGGGGAAACCCTGGCTTAAGTTGTTTTTTTAAATGGATTCCAGATCTCACTGCTATGTTTCCCTCTGATCTTTGGCATCACAGACCAAGCAGAGGCATAATTTTACACAAATAAATACCCAATTGTTTTGTCTTAAACATAAAAGGAAAAAGAAAAGAAAAGTGTGGAAGCACCAAGTGGCCTTAATTTGTTTTTTTCTTCCTGGACTCCATGTCCTTTTGGTTGGTTTTCTTTATCAGGAGAAATTGTTCTGGTGGCTGGGGGGAAAAGACTCAAGCCAGGCACTGTAAATAAACTTGGGGCGGGCTCCTGGATTTTGACAACTTCAGGAAGCTATGGTATGGTTCTGCCAGAATTGTATCCACTTAAATCTCAGTGGAGATTCAGCACTGGAAATCACAGCATGGAGATTTTTCAAGCCACATCTGAATGCCTTTTGGTATTGCAATTTGTATATCAATAAAAAACAGATGATTAGCTTCCCATTTCAAAGGAAAATAACATAACGTAGCACGTGTGCCAGACTCTTGTCCCATTTTCTTAATCTGCAGCCTCCGTTTTCTCCTTCAGAAGAAAGTGCAGTGAAAGCCAACGGCTGATTGTACTGGAATGGAGCAGATGGATGTAAACGTGGATGAAGGAAGGAGTATTTGGGCTTTGGGGAAGGAAGACTAGAAATAACAAAAGAGGGTAGGGCTAACCTATCGATAGCACGGCTTGATATACCGGTTAGTGTGCTTTAATGCACAAACCTCCGATTTGGCTTTAGGCGTTATCACAAAGACAGTTCAGAGGGAAGAGAACACTTCCTACTTCTTTGAAGCCAGTTTGGAGTGAAGGTGATGCCTGCTGAAATTTCTGTGAATCTTTTGGGTGAAATCCAAATGATATCTATGACTGATTATGAGAGTGACAAGAACAAATTTGAAATCATCCTTCCCTCACTCTGTGCTCCTGCTTTTGGGCAGGAGGGGGAGTGATCTAAAAATAATAACTGTCTGTACTCCAAAACGCCTGCAAATATACATCCAAGGAAAATATTCACAGAATGATGCAGAGCATCGTAAAATATAAATGTTAACTCGTTTTAAAATACAGATGAAACATAACCGTAGTAAAGTATGCTATGATATTTTGAGACAGCTGGAAATCCATAAGAATCAGCAGCAAGAAAATTACCAATAAAATGTAAACTGTGATCCTGGAAAAGAAATGCTTACTGAATAATGGTTAGTGGATTTCTCCTCGCTTGTCCCATTCTTTTTATCGAATAGAATCATAGAATAGTGAAGTTGGAAAGGGCCTACAAGGCCATCAAGTCCAACCCTCTGCTCAATACAGATCAAAGGATATCTGTTTATCTTGAATACCTCCAGCAATGGAGCGCTTACCACCTCCCGAGGTCATGGGTCCCATCGTCGTACTGCTCTAACAGTTAGGAAGTTTTTCCTGATATTCAGTTGAAATGTGGCTTCCTGCAACTTGACCCTATGGTTCTGTGTCCTTCACTCAGGGATGATCAAGAACAGATCCTGCCCCTTATAGACGGTAGTTGCAACCAGCGATGAGGTCTACGTAGCCACTGTTACCTTCTTCAACAGAGGTGTTCCACAATAGATCAGCACTTTTTCTAAAAAATAGACTAAAGTAACTTCTGGGGCCCCTCTGGAATGTGGGCCCCGGAAGCGTTAAGTTTCTAGAAGATCCTCCCCTGCCCCTTCCTGGGGTTTAACTATAATAAACCTGTCCCCCCCCCCTGCACACAAGTATTTCTCCAGGGATGCATGTCTCAGCAATGTTCACCTTCCAATGATGAATGACCAAATCACGACAAATGCAAGAGACGGAGGTGAGGAAAATGGCAGGCTGTGTGTGGGTTTCCCCAAAGTTCTACCAATTTCTCCCCTTCATTACAGCCAACCTATGCACATTTTCCCATTGTTCCATTTCCCCTGTTATCCTTTTAATATAAGCACATGGTTCCATACAGAGTTATTGAACTAGGGGAGTGGTTCCCAACCGTGAGTCCCCAGATGTTTTTGGACTACAACTCCCAGAAATCCCAGCCAGCAGAGGTGGTGGTGAAGGCTTCTGGGAGTTGTAGTCCAAGAATATCTGGGGACCCAAGGTGGGGAACCACTGAACTGGGCCAGGGGGGACTTCTCTCAATGAGTATGGGGGAAACCCAAGGATCACTTCCGTTACGGCTGCTGAACCCAACCAAATCCTCGTCCCTCCCTGGCAAGGAGTCATTCGAGAGAGGTCGGATCCTTCACCGCTTAGGGTCCATCGGTTAGTCTCACTGGGCTCCCAAGAGTGCCCAACCAAGGAAGGTTTCCATCACGTGCGATGAGCAACATGCCTTCCGAGCTCAGCTCCAAAGAATGAGTCATCTGCATGCTTCTTTGCCGTAAGGAAATGTATAATATAGAGACAAGGAGTCGTTCCTTTGCCCTTCCATAAATAACTCCCCTTGCCTTCTTTCCCTGAGCTCCAACGGACTGCCGTTTCCCCACTCCTGGTAAATCCTCTGTGCAGCCTACGTTTCCCAAGTCCTGATTTTAGTGCGGCTTCAGATGGGGGCCTCGGAGTGAGTCATGGTAAGCCCAGACAAACCGTAAGTCTGTTGAGACTCCTCCATTCTTAATCTCTCTCTCTCTCTCTCTCTCTCTCTGGAGCTCATTTTACTCTTTAATTCTGGAAACCTGACTGTAATTATGGCAGGAAAAGTCAGGGTTGGAGGGGGGGGAAAGGGAGTGGGTTTTTTTTTTCCTTGGGCTCTTTCTTTACATTTCAAAACATGACGTAAGGATTTCCACTACCTCAGATGGAAGCCACAGGTCACCGTTCCATGGGAACATGGAGACTCGGCTGGCTTTGTCCTTTTTTTGACTGGGAAAGGGGATGGGGGGGGTGGGGGGGTGGAGAAGAGGAAGGAGGAGGTTTCTTAATTCATTCGTTCGTTCATTCATTCATTCGTTTGTTCCTTTTGTTTGTTCGCTCATTCAGTTCTTCATTTGGTTGTTCAGTTGGTCATTGTTTCTTTCTGTCCAACCTTGGACCAATACAATCAAGACTTGTATTGACTCGTGTGTGTGTGTGTGTGTGTGTGTGTGTGTGTGTGTGTGTGTGTGTGTGTGTGTGTGTGTGTGTTTTGTACGTGCCAACCTCTACAGTATCTCTTTCACCCCCCCCCCCATGTATGTAACACAGAAACTTGGGTTCCTAAACTTGATTCCCCATATGTCGTTGACTGTGCTGTTGGTTACACATAGACCTGGCATATATGGAGACAGGCTGGAGAAACACGGAGAAAAACTGGGCATACAATGACAGCATCATTCCTCCACTAAGTGTGCCTGTTTTATGCTTCCTTTTGTCCAGGGAGAATTGGCTCGAAAAGGGACGCGTGTTTCAGGAACCCTGTTTATGCCGCTCCAGCTGCAGTTCGTAACATCTGGATCTCCACTCATCCAGCCTCGGTGACTGATGCCCTCTCAATTTTACGGTCAAAGCCTTAGACCTCTGGTTCCCAACCTTGGGTCCCCAGATGTTCCTGGACTAAAACTCCCAAAGCTTTAACCACTAGCTGTGCTGGCCAGGATTTCTGGGAGTTGTAGTCCAAGAACATCTGGGGACCCAAAGTTGGGAACCACTGACCTTGGTTGCCCTGCTCTAGGGACAGCTCTAGCCAGGGTTTTAAAGAGGATGCACTAACTCTTCAAAGCGTTGATGTAGACTCAAACCCTATATTGCAGATGGCATTCTTCGTTGGAAGAATGGATTTCGTAAGTACTGCCAGTGATCTGGTTGTCACAGTCTGGGCTTTCCATGCCTCCTGTAGGCTGTGAATTAGCTTGATTTGTTTTGCAGATGATCATGGGGGGTTCAATGCACATTGTCTTTGCCAACACCATTGATTAGGCGTGAAGACATGGTAGAATCATGCCTATCTGGAGATGCCTGATACTACCACAGTTTTGTTTCGCTTCTGAAATCAGACACAATCAAGGGTGTTCAGGGTGCTACAACCCAACATTTTTGGAGAAGGTGGGAGAAGGGCAGACCCGTCTACCAAGTACGTTATGACCGTATCATCCGGTGGTCACTGTATCCAGTGGATGTGATGGAAGAAGAGGCAGTGATTATCTTGATATTCGTGGTTCTTCTGTTGTAGATACACATCCACCATGCAAAAAGTCAAAATGAGAGGGAGGGAGAACTAAGCATTTCGACATCTGGACAAGTCCTTCCTTCTGCTAAAGCAATCATGACGTTTATTCATCATCGATCCATCTCGGTTTGAGAATGTTTTGACATTTACCCTTCTGTTTCAAGCTGCAAAGGCTGGGACTTGTATTCGAAATGCAGAAATGCCTGCACATTGTGCGGTTATAAACTAAGCCCATGGCTTGCGAAATAGCCGTGCACACCGTTAATCACTAGGACATGGAGTCGCCAGAGAGCGCCTACTCTATGCTCTGGGGGGTTTTGAATTTGAGGACTCAGGGCCAATGGTTAGAGCATGGACCTTTGGGGTGACCAAGTCCATTATCTCACAGGCAACATGTTCCTATGGCTGGGGGATGATAGGAATTGTAGTATAAAATAAAGTTTCCAAGGTCTGGCAAAAGGTAGGAGGTTGATTTGAACTAAGGGCCTTTAAGAAACTTAAACAAAATAAGTAATTTTGTGACAGCTTTTGAACTGTCACCTTTGAAGTCTGCCAAAGAGGGGTAAACAATGGGATGAGGCCAACAACTTTAAAGCACTTGAAACATGAATGGTGACATCGGTATGGCGGGCCAAAGTGAATATTTGTTCTAATTCCAGTTATTTCCAGAGTCGGGAGTAACGACGGGGCCCGTGCCCAATCCCACACCGCTGTCAAGGTGAAACGCCAACAAGATGTTGAATGATGAACCTCCACAAGTTTTATGACAAGTGTTATATTATGCAACCTCCTTGAGGGGGAAAGAGCAGGACAAAAATATGTGCATCGAGTGTTCTTTAGTAAACAATGAGCTTTTCCCCCAAAAGTTTTCCATTGTTATAGCTGCCAAGTCTCAATTCTTGGTTCCTTTTCAAATTTTCGGGGAAGCCGTGGGGAATAATGCTCATCGCTGTTTTCACCCCCTTGTTGAATTATGAGTGAAACAACCAAACCCACCGGCAGTGGCTTTTGTTCCCCCTAAGCTTATGCAAACACCTTTAGAATGCATATGGCAAACATGTTGTTGAATGGCTAAAGGAAAGCAGAGATGAAAATCAAGACAACACCAGTGCCAAAATGGTCATAAGCAGAGATGGCCCTGAGGTCTCTATTACCTACTCAAGTCTATCAGAGGTGTGCATTATAAGCCATGAGATGTGCAGGGTTGTGGGAAGGAAAGCTAGCAGGTGACGGGAAGGAGGACTGGGTAGCGAGTGGTCAGTTTTGGTTTTGTTTCATATTCAGACTCTTTAGACCCTTACCTTCTTTGCATGACAGGCAAGAGAGAGAGAGAGAGAGAGAGAGAGAGAGAGAGAAACCCTTCATACTGAGCATGTTCCCTTAAAACAAGGCTTGTGAACAGCACATGTCTTGTTTTGGAGTCAATCAGCACCCCTAGAGTCCACCAAGAATGCTCACTGCTTGGAAAACAAGGTGTGTGTGCTGATCACACACCTTGTTTTGTAGTGCCATGATTCCAAATTTATTATGGAGGAGTGGTAACAGGAAGTCTACAGCCCTTGATTAGCTGGAGTAGGATGATGCACCTCTTTTGTGTGTGTAAATTCGCCGGCTCTGGTTCAAGACATGTTGATACCATCCTTCATCTTCTGTAGAATTTAGAATGGTGCAGAGCAAATTGTCCGAGTTCAGGTGCAGTGGTTTGGACATTCATAAAAAAAGAATACTGGATCGTTCCCTTCTTTCCTCCTTCTCTCTCTGTCTTAAAAAAAAAAGAGGGAAATTAATGAAGTGAGGGATAAGGAAGACGCGTCGCTCAGCCCTCACTCCGTTCACTGCCATACTTTAATTATCAAATCTGCATTTTCTTTTAGAAATGAAAAATATATTGTCGCAAGCAATGCCACGATCCTTCATTGACGCAAAGGGGTCAAAGGAGATCCTGTCCTTATTTTGCCGGTCCTTAATTTTTCCTTAGATGTTCAGACTATCTGTGAATACTTGCAGAGGGGGGAAGATGCATCAATCATGAAATTAAAGAAGCTTTTCAGAATCCAAAATTGTTGGCTTTTCAGTCCTGGAAAAAAATTTATTAATCTTGCAGTATTTCTTGAAAGCACACCATGTACACTGTGGCCTATGGAGGGGTCATATCCAGCTTGCAGAGGCTCTGTTTCCCCCTGTGCAGGATATGCAGATTTTATCATCTTTTTGCTGCATTTCTGGTTATCCTCCCATCCTTATTTCGTACCAGAATTTTTCCCCCCGAGGTGTATATGTTACAATCCATTCTCTGCCATCGTGGCCTCATTGGGCGGTGCGGTGCCTCCCTGCAGGAAAGAACGCTTTGCAGCTTAGAAGTAGGACAAAGCCAAGCATGTTGGGACTTGACTGGGCTTAGGAGGAGTGCCTGCGATACATGCAGATGTTCCATAGATTTGCCTGGCTCTTTGTTCAGTGACATGCTGGTAGGTCCGCCTTTGAAAGACAGACAAGATGAGCTAATAGTGGATCAATTTTCCATGTTCTCAACAACATGATCCTATAATGCCCGACAGTAAATTTCCCATAATGGTCTACGGAATGCTAGCCTCTCATTACTCAAAGGTAGCTTTAAGGAGATTGCGCTGCTAAGAATTAGTTCCTTTATTTCTTTTTTCTTCCTTCCTTCGTTGCCCTCTCTCATTTTCCTTCCTTCCTTCCCTCCCTTCTATCCATCATCAGCTCCTTCCTTCCTTCTATCCATCATCAGCTCCTTCCTTCCTTCCTTCCTTCCTTCCTTCCTTCCTTCCTTCCTTCCTTCCTTCCTTCCTTCCTTCCTTCCTTCCTTCCTTCCTTGCCCTCTCTCTTTTTCCTTCCTTCCCTCCCTCCTTCCCTCCTTTCTATCCATCATCAGCTCCTTCCTTCCTTCCTTCCTTCCTTCCTTCCTTCCTTCCTTCCTTCCTTCCTTCCTTCCTTCCTTCCTTCCTTCCTTCCTTCCTTCCTTCCTTCCTTCCTTCCTTCCTTCCTACCTTCCTTCCTTCCTTCCTACCTACCTTCCTTCCTTCCTTCCTTCCTTCCTTCCTTCCTTCCTTCCTCCCTCCCTCCCTTCTCCCTCTTCCTTCCTTTCTCCCTCTTCCTTCCTTCCTTCCTTCCTTCCTTCCTTCCTTCCTTCCTTCCTTCCTTCCTTCCTTCCTTCCTTCCTTCCTTCCTTCCTTGCCCTCTCTCTTTTTCCTTCCTTCCCTCCCTCCTTCCCTCCTTTCTATCCATCATCAGCTCCTTCCTTCCTTCCTTCCTTCCTTCCTTCCTTCCTTCCTTCCTTCCTTCCTTCCTTCCTTCCTTCCTTCCTTCCTTCCTTCCTTCCTTCCTTCCTTCCTTCCTTCCTTCCTTCCTTCCTTCCTTCCTTCCTACCTTCCTTCCTTCCTTCCTTCCTTCCTTCCTTCCTTCCTTCCTTCCTACCTTCCTTCCTTCCTTCCTTCCTTCGACAGCATCGTTTCTCTTTTTGGTCTGGATTCTTGGATCTCATGCCTTCTACTGTTACATAAGCTAGTCAAGGGGGAAATGTGTCTTGTTACTTTTCTGTGGTCATCTGTTATAAATCTGTCACATCCACTTTAACTATCTCCACAGCCATTGCTTTTAGCTGTGCGTGCATGTCTGTTTTCCACCTCTCCCTTTCTCTCCCCTCCCTCCTTAGTAGCAGGAGATCACCCGAAGCAAGTTAGCTTCTGCTGTGATTCCCTGGGAGATCTTAAATCACTACCAAGGAGGTAAACAGCCTCGTCTGGCAAAATAAAAGGACCAGTTGCTTTTCTGGAGCACAGCCCTGGATCTGAAATTAGCAGTGCCGCAGCCACAAGATTTTGATGATTCAATGACTTGATGGCACCAAAGACAAGCAAAGTTTCCCTCTCTGTTGCCAGCATCCTAGCATCTTCTTTTGCTGCCCTTCTCTTTGTCGTATTCTAATTGTGACGTGTGAATGCCAAATTCAACACAAGGGATTCATGGAGGGTGGCGCTCCACCTTGTTGATGCCTCGGGGCCCTTTGCTGCACCCCACCGTTGCCACAGAAATGATAAACATTCCGAACTAGGTTCCTATTTAGACATATATCTGAAGACAATGCAATATATACCTAATCTGTCCCTCCCCCCCCCAAAAAAACACACCTGTCTTGGTAGCACTGATACAACAATAACCACAGTCCAATAACTAGATTTAAATTTCAGCTTGGTAGATCTTGGCTTCTTTACTCTGAAGTTGCCAAATTACAACTGAGAGATCCGAAACATCCTTTTCTTTAAATCCCTCGACGAGGGCAGAGAGAAAGCAGCCAGGGTTCCAGTCTTTCATCATCCTTCCAACTCAGTCGCCCACCATCTCTCATCTTCTGTAGTTAAGGGTTAATATTCTTCCAGGTTTACTTTGCAGTACATGCAGAAGAAGAAAGAAAGGGGGTGCAAGGAATCTCAGCTTCTTTCAGGTCCTCTTGCCTCACAAGATTGAAAGGAACATGTCTAGGGGGTGAGCTGGCCACCACATTCCAGACTGGTTTTATAAGAGGCATGGGAAATCTGTGGCCCTCCTAATGCTGACCCACAGTTTCCCAAAACGTTCAGCCAGCAAACATCTGAAAGGCCATAGCTTTCCCACCCTTTTCTGTGATATTGTGTTGCACCTTTAGAAACTGTGGAATACAGACATGTTTCTGTATTATGAAAATGGCTCCCAACCGAGGGTCCCCAGGTGTTCTTGGGACTACAACTTCCAGAAGCTTTCCCCACAAGCTGAGCTGGCCAAGATTCCTGGGACTTATAGTCTAAGAACATCTAGGGACCCAAGGGGGGGAACCCCTGTATTATGGCCTCGGGTATCAGCTTTGAACAGAAAACAGAACTGATATTAAAAGGAAGGTAGGAGCTGATGATGGATAGAAGGAAGGAAGAATAAGAGAGAAAAGGAAGGAAGGAAGGAAGGAAGGAAGGAAGGAAGGAAGGAAGGAAGGAAGGAAGGAAGGAAGGAAGGAAGGAAGGAAGGAAGGAAGGAAGGAAGGAAGGAGGGAGGGAGGGAGGGAGGGAGAGTGGGGAGGGAAGGAAGGAAGGAAGATGGGAAGGAAGGAAGGAGGGAGGGAAGGAAGGAAGGAAGGAAGGAAGGAAGGAAGGAAGGAAGGAAGGAAGAAAGAAAGAAAGGAAGGAAGGAAGGAAGAAAGAAAGAAAGAAAGGAAGAAAGAAAGAAAGAAAGAAAGAAAGAAAGAAAGAAAGAAAGAAAGAAAGAAAGAAAGAAAGAAAGAAAGAAAGAAAGAAAGAAAGAAAGAAAGAAAGAAAGAAAGAAGGAATGAAAGAAAATGAAAGAGAGAAAGAAAAAGAAGAAAGAAAGAAAGAAAGAAAGAAAGAAAGAAAGAAAGAAAGAAAGAAAGAAAGAAAGATTGATTTCAAGTCCAAGGAACTATTTTTCTTCTTCTATGGTATGCTTCTGTGTTTTTGTTTCTGCATCGTCCAAACATTTTCCAGTGGGGCAGCCAACGCTAATCCTGTTCCTTTTATTTTCTCCCTGGAGACATCTCCAAGCCTTCCCTTCAGGATGCCATATTGTGATCATCAGGAGTGCCCTTTTTTCCAAAATAACTGGGACATGGGTGGAGAAACGGCCAATCACTCTCGCCTCTATGAGCCCACGCAAATTCGACGCTGGCCAAGAGGACTTGCGCTTTTTTCCCACTGACCGGAGGAAGTCAGAAGGCGAGACGGGACCTAGTCGCAGTCGCTCCAGCGTCCTGGACTCTTCATGTGCAATCATGCAGTAGATGTACATAATTACTGGAGATATAGAGGACCTCTCCCCTGAGAAGGACCTTTTCACCTCCAGGCACGTTGGACATCTTATCCTCACCATAAAAGCATGAGGTGAAGGAGACCTGCTAAATTCCTTTCAGTTCTCTCTCTCTCTCTCTCTCTCTCTCTCTCTCTCTCTCTCTCTGAGGAATTTGACAGCGGGCTGAAATTTCTTGCCCCAACGTCCACCCACCGACCCCATTAGAGTCTCTGTGATTTGCTCAGCATATACCTCTCTGTGCTTTCCCTTTAAAAGGCTGAGCCCACACCTTGACAAGTCATAAAGGAGATGACTGGCTCCTTGGCAGACTTCAAAGGGGAAGAGATGTAGGCAGTGACAGATTTCAGTTTCTTGGGCTCCATGATCACAGAAGATGGTGACAGCAGCCCCAAAATTAAAAGATGCCTGCTTCTTGGGAGGAAAGCTATGACAAACCTTGACAGCATCTTAAAAAGCAGAGACATCACCTTGCCGACAAAAGTCCGCATAGTCAAAGCTATGGTTTTTCCAGTAGTGATGTATGGAAGTGAGAGCTGGACCATAAAGAAGGCTGACCGCCGAAGAATTGATGCCTTTGAATTGTGGTGCTGGAGGAGACTCTTGAGAGTTCCCTGGACTGCAAAGAGAACAAACCTATCAATTCTAAAGGAAATCAACCCCGAGTGCTCACTGGAAGGACAGATCCTGAAGCTGAGGCTCCAATACTTTGGCCATCTCATGAGAAGAGAGGACTCCCTGGAAAAGACCTTGATGTTGGGAAAATGTGAAGGCAAGAGGAGAGGGGGATGACAGAGGACGAGATGGTTGGACAGTGTCACCAAACCTACCAATATGAATTTGACCCAACTCTGGGAGGCAGTGGAAGACAGGAGGGCCTGGCGTGCTTTGCTCCATGGGTTCACGAAGAGTCGGACACAACTTAACTACTAAACAACTACAAGCATATTCATGGCCATTCCCATCCTTCGAGGGAAACCGTCTTGCACCGTATCCAAGTAAGAACACCCTGGCTGAAGAAAACGGTTGCAGTCAAGGACAGGGAGAGAGAGAGTTACTTAGACAGCAAGAAAGTTAATCATAACTTGGCGCAGGGAGGGAGCCTTTATCGTTGGCTTGTAGAGCTGAAAATGTGTTAATAGCTACCTCTAAGCGCAATATGGCCATGCGGGGAGTACACACTGTGTGGAGCTCATCCAGGGTATGTTTTCTATCGACCTCGGAATAAAGACTAGTGCCCCGCTGTTCTGATATTGCTCGGCTGATTGTTGAATGCCCATTTCTCAGCCCCCTGGCTTTGTGAAACTTCTCATCGCTGCGTGGCGTGCTGCCGGGTGGTTCTGAGAAACGTCTTTCAGAGATCAGAGAGTGCTGCGCTGGCTTTTTCCCCTTTCTGAAAATTGCTTTTTCTTCCTCAGTAAGAGATTTCTTTCTTTGTGGCAGAAAAAATGTTCTATACACATGCGGGTCTCAGAAGCACAACATTTGACCAAAACCGGTATTCTTTTTTTGGAGGTAGATCTGTTTGAACCCTGCCCGCAGAATTGTGTTCATCCTGGTGAGAGAAATCGGGGCATTCAAGTCTGAAAAAGTTTTTACAAGTTGTGTATGTGGGGGGTTATTCATGAAGATTCCACTTAGCTACAATAAAAGTCCCCTCCAAGTAAAAATCCGGCCAATCTCTAGTTACAATTCACTGGCAAAGTGTTCTCTATAACCACATTCACGAAGCATTCATGAAGCAGGACATTTCAATAACAATGAAATCAATTCTGTCTCAAAGACTCAAAGGTGGAGAAACTGGGTTGAATGGGTGGTATGAACTCTTGAGTGTGGAGACAAAATTGGTCTGTGCATTACAGATCCACAGATGATCTCGTGCATGAGAGGAGAGAGAACAAGAGGAGGATCTGGAGAGACCTCTCCCGTGTGCTCCAACCATGGAGAGATGTGGTGGTTTGCATGCTGGACAAATCACCGTGGCAAGGCAAGTCAAAAACTTTCGCAGAAGATCAGGGACAATTGTAAGACTTGGGATCCAAGTCCTAAATCCAAGTCTTTGGTACCAAGTCCCAAGTCTGAGTCTCTATTAGAAACAAGCATTTCCCCCAGAAGAAAGGGAAGGAGAGGTAGGTTCCAATTCACAAGTTAAGTCCAAGTCATTAAGAAAATACCCAAGTCGAGGACTTGATAGTGAGTCTTACAACTCAAGGCTTCATCCCTGCAAAAGGCAGACAGACAGACAGACAGACAGACAGACAGACAGACAGACAGACAGACACACACACACACACACACAAGACCCAACGGCAGACATTCCGAGAAGGGTTCATCTCAACGTGTGAGCAGCAAGTGTGTGAAGAGGAGTCTGCCTGGCGTGGTCTCTGCAGAGTAAGGGCCTGTTTGAAGAAGGAGGCTTTGCCATACATGTTGTCTCTCCATTCCATTGAGGGTTAAAAAAAGAAGAAGAAGAAGGGATATCCGGCCTCATGGGAAGGCTCCATGCAAAGCAGGCTGTCTCCTCCTCAAACCATCCTTCTTTACCCAGGGGCAGAGTTGACAGGCAGACGATGGGGCTAGGTCCCTCACCCTGCTCACGCTTCCCATAGAACCCCTTCTTGAATGCCTAAATAAGGCTCTGGTTGAGGCCTCAACAAACATATTGATCAACCAGCCAGCCAACCAACATACAAGTGGGAGAGATTCAGGGACTCTTTCTCTTACATGGGCACAGCCTGTACTGTGCAGAAGTCTCCAAAACTTGTCCTTTAGGGGGAATCATGGATCTTGGAAGGATTCTTGGATAGTCATTAAGGTTAAGGTAACGGTTCCCCTTGACATTTTAGTCAGTCGTGTCCGACTCTAGGGGTCGGTGCTCATCCCCGTTTCCAAGCCGTAGAGCCAGCCTTTGTCTGAAGACAGTTTCCGTTGTCACGTGGCCAGCGTGGCTATACATGGAACACTGTTTACCTTCCCACCGAGGTGGTACCTCTTTATCTACTCGCTTTTACATGCTTTCGAACTGCTAGGTTGGCAAGAAGCTGGGACAAAGTGATGGGAGCTCACTCCATCACATGGATTCGATCTTACGATTGCTGGTCTTCTGACCCTGCAGCACAGAGGCTTCTGCGGTTTAGCCCGCGGTGCCACCAGGGACATCAAATACGGCATCCAACTTGGTTTTTCACATTGTTGTGCCCAGTGTTCGCTTCTAAGATGGTGTTTCTTCCCGGTCCAAAATCTCTAATACTCATCCTTCATGGGGATTGATTGTGTGTAGCACTTCAAAGCCCCACCTTAAACAGCAGGTGAAAATACTATAATCTCGCCACTTTGATACCAGTTTCTCCTTTCATGCCCAAGGTTTTTGGACCTGGGTGTAAATCTCAGCACTCAGTGTTATGAGAGCGTCTTCCAAAGCTTGATGGATTGCACGGAACGGTAGCAGAGATCCGGCCGAGAATAAAATGTCACTGGAGAGACAGAACATTTTTAGGTTTAGAAGACAGATGAGATGATCGTTTTAATATATGTCCTGAACAACAGGCATCGCGGGGAGCTGGCGTTTCCATTAAGACCAGCCGGGCCAGGTTTTTTAATGTCTTGGTGTCTGGTGGAGGCATTATCTCCCATTACTAAAGGAATTTGTAGCAGGGTTGTTTTAAACGTCTCGATGTTCAAACACCCAGGTAAGCTGCTGAGGAAGCTGAAGTTCCTTTTTCTCATGGAATAATTCATCCCTCTCTTCCCTGATGAAAAGAAAAGAGGAAGGGTCGTATCAGAGTAATGGAACATCCAGACTTTTCTTGGCAAAGCTCCCCCTCTTGTGTTCTGCAGCGTTGGTGGGGAGCTGAGCATCCCCGGCCACGGTTGAGCTAGGATGAGGAAATACAGCCTGGAAGAATGATTCACCTTATTTAGGAGCAAATAAATCAAGCAGGTATAAAAAACAAATCAATGGTGGGGAGGTCGGGCTGAATATCATCTGGGAAAGAGGAGTTATTTCAACAGTTGGTTCACAGTCAACAGGAGAGGAGGACATTTCAAGTTCTTGGACTGAAAATTCTCATAATTCTTCTTTTCCTGGAGTCCCATCTGCAGGGTTCAGACCTTAGAGACACCTACTTTGTGCTCACCTGGAGAGAAGGCCTAATGGCAGCCTTCATGTGTTGGATAGGCCCAACCTCCTGTTTGACAAAGGAAGTCGCCATGGAAATCTCTCCTAGAGCAACTGATGCTCCCAAGAAGCTTTGCTTTGGAAATGGAGTTTTTTTTCCCCCTCAGCTCACCTTGTGAAAAAGGAAAATCATTGCTGATTGAGGAGGTCAGGGGAGAGGACAGGTGGAAAGGAGAAAAATGGGCTCAGAAAGTGGCGGCCACTGATCTGCTCATTATGGGCTGCCTTTGAAGGCTTGTGGGAGGGAAAGCTTGGACCCTCGAAGCCCATCCCAGTTGAAAGGAAACATCGGCTAGAGAAGAGCAGAGCCTCTGAACGGCTGAGCCGGGAGTCTGGCGTCCTACGTGAAAAACCCAGGATGGAAATTTTAATTTTATTAGATGTGCTTACTTTCCAGGCCACGATCGCCAGCTCCTGCTGGGAAGAAAAAACCGAGACACATGCATTTAATACACTCTGTGGGGCTGCTTTGCTTTCAATTCTTCTGCCAGAGGAATTGTCACAACAGCTTGAAGAGCGCATAAAACAAAGAGCGGGCTCATCACATCTGGTTTTTTTGTTTTCTCTTCCACTAATCCGCTTAAATGTCCCCATCATAAAGATCGTCCTCCAGCACACAAAAACAACAGCTCCAGTTGCCATGATTTCGAATATAAAGCCATAACAAAGTGCACGAAATGCCAGTAGCAAGAGTGTCAGGAGAAATTAAATGACTGTTAGCAGGGGTGCTGATGTGAGTACAACGGCGAGATGGGATGCCTCAAATTTTCACGGCTTTTAATCATCCCAGAAAGAGGTATATCCTAAATGTTTACTCCATTTTTAATAGCTGCTTTTGCACCACTTTTTTTTTTTAAAAAAAGCAATCTCCTTAATTTTGCAGTCCAACCAAGCAGTGATCCTTCGTTCATTGTGAGAACATTGTGCCCTATATTATTTATTTATGTATTTATGAATTTATGTATTTATGTATTTGTTTATTTATTTATTTATTTGTTTGTTTGTTTGTTTGTTTGTTTATTTATTTAACTTCTATGCCGCCCACTCTACCCAAAGGTCTCTTTTTTTACAATAAAAAGATGAAACAATTAAAATACAATTAAAATAGATACTCTAAAAATTGCCATCAGGACCCGCAGCTGATATTATTTCAATTAAAAGCCTTCTGGAACAGGAAGGTTTTGACCTGGTGCTGAAACGTCATCAGTGTCGGCGCCAGACAAATCTCAATCGGGAGGGTGTTCCATAGTCTGGGGGCAGCTGCCGAAAAGGCCCTTTCTCTACAAGCCGTCCCTCTTACCTCTTTGAGGGACGTCTCTTTCAAAAGGGCCCCCTGGCTAGATCTTAACTGCCGGGTAGGCTCATATGGAAGGAGGCGGTCCTTCAGGTATCCAGGGCCCAAGCCGTTTAGGGCTTTATATGTCAAAACAAGCACTTTGAATTGGGCCCGGGCAGCAACTGGTAGCCAATGTAACTTAAACAGAATATATTCTCTAGCAGCCCCACAACTTACCAGCCGCGCAGCGCGATTCTGGACCAGTTGCAGTCACCGGACCGTCTTCAAAGGCAGCCCCACGTAGAGCGCATTGCGGTAATCTATGCGGGATGTTACCAGTGCATGTGTAACTGTCACAAGACTCCGCTCGTCCAGGTAGGGCTGTAGCTGGTACAATTTCCGCAGCTGAAGGAAGGTGCCTCTGGCCACCGAGTCCACCTGGGCTTCCAGTGTTAGACTGGGGTCCAGGAGCACCTGCAAGCTGCGGACCCTGTCCCTTAGGGGGAGTGTAACCCCATTCAGGGTGGGGAGATGGCCCTCCAGCCTGTCCGGTGAAGCACCCACTAACAGCACTTCCATCTTGTCTGGATTGAGTTTCAATTTATTAACCCTCATCCAGTCCATTATCAGGTCCGGACACGAGTTCAGCACAGAAACTGCCTCACCTGGATTGGTGGAAAACGAGAGGTAGAGCTGAGTATCGTCAGCATATTGCTGACTCCTCAGCCCAAGACTCCTGATGACCTCTCCCAACGGTTTCATGTAGATGTTGAACAGCACGGGGGACAGTATTGAGCCCTGAGGAACCCCATGACATAAACGCCATGGGACAGAGCAACTGTCCCCCAGCACCACCCTCTGGACACGGTCAGCCAGGAAGGAGCGGAACCACCGTAAAGCGGTGCCTCCAACTCCCAACCCAGCCAGCCTATCCAGAAGGACACCACGGTTGATGGTGTTGAAAGCCGCTGAGAGGTCCAGGAGTATCAACAGGGTCATATTCCCCTATCTCTTTCCTGGCAGAGGTCATTACACAGAGTAACCAAGGTAGTCTCCATATCAAAACCTGGCCTGAAACCCGATTGAAATGGATCCAGAAAATCCTTTTCATCCAACAGCACCTGGAGTTGCCCAGCCACAACGCGCTCCAACACTTTGCCCAAATAAGGGAGGTTTGTCACTGGTTGGTAGTTAACCACCATCCTTGGGTCCAGGTTAGGCTTTTTAAGGAGTGTACGAATTACCGCCTCTTTCAAGGCAGTAGGGACCACTCCCTCTCTCAAAAAGGCATTCACGGGCTCCTGGACCCAAGTGCAACCCCCCCCAGCAGATCTTCCAATTAGCCAAGATGGGCAAGGGTTGAGCGGAGTGGTGGTAGAACAGACAGATCCAAGCACCCTGTCCACATCCTCAGGTCTCAACAATTGAAACTCATCCATGGCACACTGAACACATTCTCTGATTCTGCAGTAACGGTGGAGTCCAACCCACTGTGAATCTGAGCAATTTTTCATTAAAAATTGATGGCAAACTCATCACTGATGAGCAGTCCAGGACCTCCATTGGATTTCCCGGTTGAAGAAGATCCCAGACCACCCAAAACAGCTCTGCTGGATGACATTCTGAGGAAGCAATACGGCTGGAGAAATATTGCCGTTTTGCCAGTAGTATTGCCACGAAATAGGCCCGATAATGGGTTCTAAGTCGTGTTCGATCAGACTCCCAGTGGGATTTCCTCCGCCTGCACTCCAGCCATCTCCCCTCTCACTTCATCGCCCGCAGTTCAGAAGTATACCAAGGGGCTGTCTGGGCTCGGCGTGCAGGGAGAGGGTGCTTAGGCGCAATCGTGTCAACTGCTCGGGTCATCTCCCTATTCCATAGGGTGACCTGACCTTCGACAGGAGCACCGACCATATCAGACGGATTATCCCCCAGAGCATTCAGGAATCCATCTGGATCCATTAGTCTCCAAGGGCGGATCATCTTAATAGATCCCCCACCCTTGCAGAGGGGAGAAGAAGCTAATAGACTAAACTTGACCAGGAAGTGGTCTGACCATGACAATGGGGTCACAATCAGCCCCTCCACATCCAAACCACTACCTTCCAGTCCCGTTGAGAAAACCAGGTCCAAGGTGTGGCCCTTCTCACGTGTCATTGAGACAACCCCATAGCTGTCATAGCGGCTATGAAGTCCTGAGCTGCCCCAGTCAAGGCAGCCTCGGCATGGATGTTGAGTTCCCCCAGCACCAACAACCTGGGAGTCCTCAACACCAGGTCCAAGACTACCTCCATCAGCTCAGGCAGGGAGACTGTTGGTACGCAGCAGGGTGGGTGGTACACCAACAGAATCCCTAATCTGTCTTGCAAGCCCAACACACAATACAGGCCCTCAAGACCTCCTCTTGAAGGGATAGGAAGCCTGGTCAAGGAGATAGAACTCCTATAGACTATACCAACTCCCTCTCCCCGATCCTCCGAGTGACATTGGTGCTGGACCGAGTGCCCAGGTGGACACAGCTGGGAGAGGGGAACACCACCCTCCTCTCCCACCCAGGTCACAGTAACGCACGCCAGGTCAGCACCCGCATCCAGAATTACATCATGGATGAGGGCAGTCTTCTTTTGTCCTGACCTGGCGTTCATCAACAGCACCATGTGGCTCGAGGGTTTGCTGATATGATCACCTGATACCATCTGGTTGGGGTTAGGACTAGAAAAGGGGATAGATGGAACATATCTCACCTCTCTTCTATGTGGGCATGTTCTACCCCCACTGCCACTCCTTCCCCTACCCAACACCACTTCAAAGGCTGCCCCCTCCAACACCCTCCCTATGTGTTCAGAACAGGCAAAGTGACGATGTCACAAAGCCAAATCAGAGTAGCATGGTGACATCATCACTTTGCCCAGCCTGGCCACGTGGAGGTCATGAGCTCATCCTATTAACTCCTCCTGTTTTAACACCAAATTGACAGGCTGTCCAGACTTTGTCCTAAATGGACAGGGTGAATCTTTTTTTAGATGGAGGGAAGCGAATCTCTCTCCTCCCGCCTGCTTTCCGTTTCAGCACAGAATTGCTGCTAGTAGTTCAAGGTATGAGTTTTAGTTCAGAAGCTTCGGCTTAGAAATAGAGAGTTTGTCAGTTTGTCTAATATATTGTAAACTCACTCACACACTACACCACTTTATGCAGGCAGGAGAGAATTAGAAGAACTCCATGCTGTGTGAATTCAGATATCATGCCTCACCTCAGTCAACCACCAGTGCTGTTGCTAGATCTCCATATGTACTTGTCCTCCATGGTGTATCCATGCTCAGAACGCTGGTATTGGTCCCTTTCCGACGATCTCCCTGAAGGGAGAGAGTCTAAGGAGATAAGGGAGACAGATGTGCTCACCAACCCCTGCCTTCCTGCTGAGTTCTTTCAGGCCCATGTAAAAGAGGCTGTGTCTCCTCATTAGCCTTGAGACGGAAACTAGGGTAGGCTTTGTGAATGTGTGTTCCTGTGTGTATGATATTTCCACCTATGGCTTGGTTTCGTCAAGCACTCTGTAACAGGCAGCAGTGGTGTGGTGCTTGGAACATAATTCAAATAGTTGTTGGACCAGATGTATTTCCAGAGTTGGACCAGATATCCTTCCGAAGTTGTCGAAGATGACTTTGTAGATTTAGATATCAATATTGAAGCAAGGTGATTGGGAGACTGTATCGACATGTGGGTTATTATGGGACACGAAACCACCCTCTGCTCCCCAGAGCTTTATCTACCTTTCCACAGTCAATGAAAAGAATCTGGTTATTCTCTTTCTGAGGTTCAAATGGAGGGGAGCTTCCCCCGCTTGATCTACCCGAAGGTGCCAGCAGATGTGATCCGATCTAGGTTGTTCTTTTCACCTCACTAAATGTGTGCGTTTACTCAGGATGACTTCCCTGTCCTTGCGAGTGAGGGCCTAGCTCTCAACTCTCAAAGCTGGCTTCCTTTGCTGTTGGGGATTTTGTGGAATCGATAAACTTCCCCCTTCCACCGAGATTACTGATTGTTTGGTTGTGAACAAAGCTCAATAAAAATAAAGGCAAAAATGAAATGAAATAGTGCTGAACTGGCATCTATAGGAGTTTGAAGACAAATAGGATCAAGAGGGAGGCTAGACCCTAAGGTGGGCTTAGAGAAAAGGTTCTCTCCTGCAGATAATAAGCATAAAAATTGGCTCTTCCTCGTGATGAAAATACGTTGCCTTCAGAATCAATGCCACACGATAGTGGCCATTGAAACACCTACAGTGGGGTCTTGACTTGAGAACTTAATCCGTATTGGAAGGCGGTTCTCAAGTCGAAAAGTCTGTAAGTCAAGTCTCCATTGACCTACAGTGCATTGAAAACTGATTAATCCCGTAACAGGCCGTTTTTGTTCCATTTTGGTTTTTTTCTGGTCTGTAAGTCCATTCTCAGGCAAACCTAAATTTTGCAGCCAGAGAAGTCTGTAACTCAAAAAGTCTGTAAGTCAAGCCGTCTGTAAGTCAAGGGTCCACTGTATTGCACTCATGATCCATAATTGGGGGTTTCCTATAAACACCAGCTCGGTCCCTGTAGGAAGCAGCATGCAGAATGAATCCGTCTTTTGGTCTGACCCATCAGAGTTCTTTCTGTTTTGGATTTGGGAGTTGCTCTCCTGTCTTCCCTGTGAAGCTGAGAGAACATCGTCCTTCTCTCTCTCTCTCTCTCTCTCTCTCTCTCTCTCTCTCTCTCTCTCTCCCCTCTCCCCAGTTCAGGTCTGTTTCTTCCAGTTAGCATATCAGTGCCATGGCTCATGGCTTTCCAACATGAGGAGGGCCTCGTCTTTGTGAGAAAAGAAAGAGGAGGGAATTGCAATTCAATGGGACGAGTCGTCTCCAGGGTCAGGCCTTTGCTCAGGAAAACCGTGGAAGAACTCAAATGGCCTCGTGGAAAAATCCGTCCCTTTATAGTTCCTTCAGGTTCTATAAAGTCCCCGCCATCTTGGTATCTGTCTACTCTCCTTCTCAACGCCTGGACATCCCCATTTGTCCATAGTGGCCCATTCTTTTCTCTTTCCTTGGCCATGCAGAACAGCAACATGGGTTGTTCTGTAGCAGCAATCGCGGCGAAGGTGGGAAGCATTTTTTTTCCTTTCCTCTTAACGCTCAGCCCAAATTATGAGCCAACAGGGACCAACGGTGAGCTCCCCCGTATCGTACCGCAGCTTTTGTGTCGAGCGGTGCTGGAACGAGGACCCGGGAGCCCCGCCAACCTTAACGTCAGCGTTGGCTTAGCAGACGACAGCCCGAGCTTACCGCAAGAGAGGGAAAACATCTGGCCAAGATCTGGCACTTCATATAGATAAAAATGTACACATGTTGCAGGCAGCTGGTGTACACTGAGTTATTTGAGGCCATTGTCTACAACGTTGTAGGGAAAATAATCTCCTACACAACGTCTCTTTCCCAGGATTTAAAGCAAAACAACACAACGCAAAAGCTGTAGTCCAAAGAAGCTGCCAAACAAAATCGGCTCTCCGTCTGATCCATCAGAACTCTTTGCGACGTTGCGTATGTGCCTGACCTGCTTTTTGCGTATGGGACTCTGTGGATTAATAGGAAGTATAATGTGCTTATGCTCTCCTTCATAGGGTGGTGTTCCCACTCAGCTCCACCTTAGCTCGATACAACTGAGATTGTGCACACGTGGGCGCATGTAGGAGTTGACGGGAAAACTGGAGTAGTTTGGAAGGCTATGGCTCTGCTGGGAAATTCCACCAAAGCTGGGCTTCCAGGACTAGTAGGTAGCTCTCAGCACATCTGCACATCGCCCCCATTCCTTAGAAATAGGCAGATGTCTCACTTCATTGCAAATTTAGTCTGCTCCTTTGTAAAAAGCAAACAAAATCGTCCGATACCCCTAATATGACTGTCAGAGCTAGTAGCATTGAGCATCCCTCTTCTCCACTTGTAGACTTCTGAGTTCTATAATTCCCTTGGTGTCACATCTAAAAAAATTACCAGAGCAGGAATGTATTCAAAAGACCGGATGTGTCCACGCCAGCAGAGAAAGATGTAAAAAACCCCGCTTTGTTAGGTCTAGTGTTTATCAGTTTCCCTGGTAATAACAGCCCTATATTACGGAATTATTTATTCTAGTGGAAAGTGAGAGCAGCTGTTCTTGGCCCCGACGTGGTACCACTTCAACATCAGTCTTTCTCATTTGTAATCATGATGTCTACAGGTGGTTTCCTGCCTTCAGCTGCTGGGCAGGTAGAAGGCAAGGAGGTCCAAGCGAGAGGCTGCAGAGTAACTCCGTGTGTGACAGCTTGGTAAGACTCTTGGAGGGAAGGGGTTTCCAGGGCTCGGTGGCTCTCTTTTGGTCTGGGAAGTCAGCTGACATCACTTCGAAGTCTAGGGACACTGCAATCCGGGAGTCTAGCCATTCCAGTCTAGAGCAGGGGGTCCCCCCTTTGGGTCCCCAGATGTTCCTGGACTACAACTCCCAGAAGTCCTCACCACTCGCTGTGCTGGCCAGGATTTCTGGGTGCTGTCATCCAAGAACATCTGGGGACCCACGGTTGGGAACCGTTCAAATAGAGGGGGGTACCATTGCCCACACCAAGCAGTGGGCCACATCTGGCTCACAAGGCACAGAAAACTGGAACTAATCTGGTAGAGGTGAGAATTTCCGGTCAGTTTAGTTTTCATCAGATTGTTCCAAAATCTGCAAACTTGACCTGTAAGTGTGTGTTGGGGGGACGATGGGGGGCATAGCACAGTTGCCCCTGTCTAGAAGTCTCAAATGCACAACTTTTCCCTGACTTCAAAAGTGGAGTGAGTTTCTCATTACGACAGAGCGCTTCTCCTAGGTCATGAACTGTTCCAATCGATTGCAGATTAACTGGGATGTGCTAATTAAAACCGATGGTCTAGAAGCTCCAACATGTGGAAACTGGGGAGGGGGGAGGGGAGGAACATAACATTTGGGTGGTCTAGCAAAACCTCTGTGATGATTTTGCTTCTGCTAAGTTTAATGTCCTTGGGGGGACTGCTGCCGATCTGCCAGCTCAGCATTGGTACAGCAAAGGGGATGACCTCACGTCATATCCCTCTAGGGCAGGGGTTCCCAACCTTGGTTCCCCAGATGTTCTTGGACTAAAACTCCCAGAAGCCTTCGCCCCTAGCTGGGCTAGCCAGGATTTCTGGGAGATGAAGTCCAGAAATATCTGGGGACTCAAAGTTGAGAACCACTACTTTAAAGAAAACACAAAATCCTGCTGCTAATCCCAACTAGAGTAGAACAATAGTTCCCTGGTCTGGTGTGGCATAAATTTCAAGCACAAACCTACAAGAAAATTCCATTATGGGTAGCCTCTATAGAAGCCTTTACGTTGAAAGTGTTGAATCAGAAATGGATGTTGTTAACCTACAAAGAATTACCTAACAGAGAACAAAATATAAAAAGTAAGCAAGAATTAGAGGAACTAGGGGTGGCAACAGACTGGTGGTCATTGAATAAATTAGAATCAAGATAGAGAAAAGATAGAAATTTGGGCTTTTTTGAGGGTGAAGTCCAGGTAGATAAACTGTGGATTCACACTGAGGAGAAAATAATAAAGAAAATGTATACATACTTATTGGAATATGAACTGGAGGATGAGAGGGTAAAGGAGACGATGATAAAATGGGCAAGTAATTTCGGTTATAATATTGACATTGATCATTGGACAATGATGTGGAAAGATTGTTATAAAATGATTAAGCCAGTAAATCTAAGAGAAAATATCCTCAAAATGTTTTACAGATGGCATTACACTCCTGCAAAAATGTCAGAAGGTAGCAGCAATATCTGTTGGAAATGTAACAACAACAAAAAAAGTAGGAACTTATTACCATATGTGGTGGACATGTGAAAAAGCCAGGGTTTATTGGTCACAGTTGCGGGAAATGATAAAAGGAATTATTCAAAAGAAATTAAACTTTAAACCCGAAATAGCACTATTAAATATTATGCCAGAAATTACTGATAAGAAAATCAAATATTGTTTGATGTATATATTTATAGCGGCTAGGTTACTCTGGGCCCAAAAATGGAAAAGTGAAGATGTACCTACAATGGAGGAGTTCCTGAAGAAGCTGTTGGACATTACAGAATTAGATACACTGTCAGAAGCACTACGAGATCAACCAAGAGACTATGCAAAACAACGTTGGAACTTAATAGATGTTTGGGCTCAGGGACAGATCTGAAGATAGGGCAAAATGATTGATGGGCTGTGTTTTTCTTTTTTCTTTTTTCCTTTTTTTTCCTTTTTTTCTTTTTTTTTTCTCTTTTCTTTCTTTTTTCTTTCTTTCTTTTTTTTTTTGCTTTGATTGCTCTCTGGAAATTTGGGAAATATGGGATGCAATGAGGTCTGAATCACTGTCCTCAAAAGGGGGGGGAAGGGTTTGGGGTGTTTTTTTTCTTTTTTTTTCTTTTTGGTTTTTCTTTTTTCCTTTCATTTTATCTTCATTTCTTTTCTTTCTTTCTTTCCTATCTTATTTTATATTGTATTTTATATTGTATATTTGTTTGTAGTTGATAATAATAATAATTAAAAATTCTAAAAAAAACCCAAAAAGAACAATGGTTCCCAACCTTGGGTCCCCAGCTGTTCTTGGACTACAAC